>NC_137804.1:51809884-52409884 GCF_963383645.1 Muscardinus avellanarius | reverse complement strand
TAGGGATTAAATCCAGGGGCATTCTACCTCTGAGCTCCACCCCCAGCCAAATTTTTATTCTTTATTCTCACTAAGTTGCAGAGGGCCTCACTAAGTAGCTGAGGCTGAACCATGATCCTCCTGTCTCAGCCTCCCGAATGCTGGGATTACAAGTGTGCGCCACCACGCCCGGCTCCTTCCTTCCTTTCTTTCTTTCTTTCTTTCTTTCTTTCTTTCTTTCTTTCTTTCTTTCTTGTAATGAGGGTGGAACCGAGGGGCTTTTCTACCTCCAGGCTATACCCCCAGACCTATTTTATATTTTATTTGGAAACAGGGTCTCACTAAGTTGCTGAGAGCCTCACTAAGTAGCTGAGGCTGGCTTCGAACCTGTGCGATCCTCCTGTCTCAGCCTCCCAAGCGCTAGAATTACAAGTATGCACCACTACGCCCGGCATTTTATTCTTTATTTTGAAACAGGGTCTCACTAAGTTGCGGAGGGCCTCACTAAGTAGCTGAGGCTGGCCGTGAACCTGTAATCCCCCTGTCTCAGCCTTCCAAGTCCTTTGATTACAAGTGTGCGCCACCATGCCTGGCTTTTTTTTTTTAATTAATTAATTTATTTTTTAAATTGGTGCATTGTAGTCATATATCAATCACATTGGAGTACAAGACATGAGAGGATATACAAGCACACATCATCCAGTTAGCCCTCCTCCAGCCCCCATCCCATTCCCTCCCCCTCCCTCCATCCCACGCTTCTTTGGTGATTTACTTTGATACATTTGTTTATGTACCTCCTGCGTTTTAAAGAGGCTCCGTCCTCCAGTATTACATACCCTCTGATTGGTCACATTAGTTGCTTCACTATAGGGCCCTTTCTATAGCTCAACCTCTTCCTGTTGCCCCTTTCCTCCTAGTTATTGCTGATTAAGAGAAGCGTCTGATTTATATTTTCTGCGATATTTCTCTGTGCATGCTGCATTGCAAGTACCGATCCCACTCTTGACGGCCCCAGTAGTGGCCTGGCTACTCAGTGGACTGATCCAGACCTCGCTGGCGCAAGCAGCGGCCTTGCCTCATGGGAGGCCCCAGTTCTGGTCTCGCTGGCCCCTGCACCGGTCTAACCCCTAAGCTGCTTCGGTCCCGGCCTTGGAGGCCGCAGGAGTGGCCTTGCCTCATGGCAGGCTCCGATGCTGGCCATTGGCCCCTGCACTGCCCTAACCCCTTGGCAGGATTCCAATCTTGGCCTCGGAGGCTCCAGCATCGGCCTAGCCTCACGGCAGGCTCCAATGCTGGCCTCGTTGGCCCCAGCACCGGCCTAACCCCACGGCAGGTTCCGTTCCCGGCCTAGGAGGCCCAAGCACTGGCCATGCCTCACGGCAGGCTCCGATGCTGGCCTCGCCTCACGGCAGGCTTCAATGCCGGCCTCGCTGGCCCCAGCACCGGTCTAACCCTTCGGCAGGCTGTTATCCTGACCTCAGAGGCCCCAGTACCGGCCTTGCCTCAAGGCAGGCTCCGATGCTGGCCTCGCTGGCCCCAGCTCCGGCCTAACCCCTCAGCAATGCCTGGCCTTTTTGAATCTTTTGATTTGCTGTGAAGCACTGCACCTTGGTGGGGCCAATGAGGCAGAAAGCAGAGCTGAGCGGCTGGGAGAGCTCTGGGTTCTCCCTGCTCACACCCCCATGCCTTTCCTTACAGATATGGACACAGAGAGAGAAGCCCTGCAGGGCACGGCCTACCCAGAGGTGCAGACCTTCTGTCAGAAGCAGGGCTTGATGTTCGAGGTAATGGGGAGTGTGATGGTAAAGGGCAATGGTAAAGTGTGCCTGGGGAGGTCCAGGAGAGCTTCATGCAGCCAGGCAAGCTGGAGCACACCCTGATCCTAGTACTTGGGAGGCCAAGAAAGGAGGATTGCAGGTTGGAGGCCAGCCTCAGCAGCTTAAAAAGTCCTCAGCAACTTAGAAAGGTCCTCAGCGCCAGACGTGGTGGCGCACGCTTGTCATCCCCGCACTTGGGAGGCAGAGACAGGAGGATCGTGCAGGTTCGAAGCCAGCCACGCTGGCTTAAGAGACCCTGTTTCTAAATAAAAATATAAAAATAGGTCTGGGAATATAGCCCGGGGGTAGAAGGGCTTCCAGGAACCCCAGTACCACAAAAAAAGAAAGAAAGAAAAAATGAAATAAAGATCCTCAGGAATTTAGTGAGACTCAGGTTCAAAATGGAGAAAAGTCTTGGGTTTCATCCCCAGTACTGCAAAACAAAACAAAACAACACTCCTCAAAAATTCTATGCCTTATATTCAGTCTTGAAATTCACACTGACGACTATTTTTATTGGTACCAGCAATTGAATCCGGGGATATTCTACCTTCAACTATACTCCCAGCCTTTATTTTTTATTTATTTTATTTTATTGTTCTTGCAGTACTGGAGATGGAGCCCAGGGGCATTCTATCTCTGAGCTATACCCCCAGCCCTATTTTTTTTTCAATACTGGGGATGGAACCCAGGAGCATTCTACCTCTGAGCTACGCCCCCAGTCCTATTTTTTATTCTTTATTTTAAAACAGGGTCTCACTGAGTTGCAAAGGACCTCACTAAGTAGCTAAGGCTGTCCTCGAACCGCGATCCTCCTGTCTCAGCCTCCCAAATGCTGAGATTACAAGCGTGCATCACCATACCCGGCTTATTTTTTAATTTTCAAACAGGGTCTCCCTAAGTTGCTGAGGCTGACCTCCTGTTTCAGCCTCCCAAGTATTGGAATTATAGTTGTGTACCACCATGCCTGGCTTCCACTCACATTTCAATGCAGAAATGGAATAAATGTTCTCAGGAGTCTCAGCTGAAATCGAGGAAGCTTCTTTACCCTTTCCGACAGCAATTCACAGCTTCAAGGTTCCCCTTGATTAAAGGGAGGGGGGGTATAATGTCCTGGATTCAATCTCCAATGCTAAAAACAGAACAGGTGAGCCACCTGCCGGGTACTCAGGAGGCAGAGGTGGGAGGATCCCAAGTTTGAGGCCAGCCTGGGTGGTTTAGTGAGAACCTGTCTCAAGATAAAAAATAAAAAGGGCTGGGAGCTCAGCTTAGTGGTGGAGTGCCCCTGGTATATATCCATTTGCGAGAGAGAGAGAGAGAGAGAGAGAGAGAGAGAGAGAGAGGAGAGGAGAGGAGAGGAGAGGAGAGGAGAGGAGAGGAGAGGAGAGGGAACATGCGAGCACATCGTCATTTAGACATTGGTAAGGAATTCTGCTCTCACATCAATGACTTAGAGTTTGATGCCAGAGACATCAACAAGAAATCATATGGAACGAGACTCATGAAATGCCGTGTGTGTATGTGTGACTTGGGATTAAATCCAGGAGCATTCTCTACCTCTGAGCGACCCCCACCCCAATTCCTGTTTATATTTTTGTTTTGAAACAGGGCCTCCTTAGGTTGCTGAGAGTCTAAGTGGCTGCGGCTAACTCCGACACTTCCGTCTTCCTGTCCCGGCCTCCCAAATCCTGGGATTACAGGTGTGCAGCACCGCGCTGGGCTCGGGGCTTGCTCCCTTGCGTGCCCACGCTCATGTTGTGAGGCAGATGTCATGAGCACCCTCTACAGGGTGGATGGGAGACAGAGTTCCAGAGGCCAGAGCTCTTACGGCAGGCATGGTGGCACGTGCTTGTAATCTCCGTACTTGGGAGGCCGAGACAGGAGGATCGCAGGTTTGTGCGGCCAGCCTTGGCCATTTAGCGAGGCCCTCTGCAACTGAGCGTGCCCCTGTGGTGGCGCACACTTGTAATCCTAGCATTCAGGAGGCTGAGACAGGAGGATCTTGGTTCATGGACAGCCTCAGCTGCTTAGTGAGGCCCTCTATAACTTTGTTTCAAAATAAAGAATAAAAAATTAGGGCAGGGGGTGTAGCTCAGAGGTAGAATGCCCTTGGGTTCCATCTCTAGAGTCACACACACACACACATCAAATAGGGCTGGTGGCACAGCTCGGAGGTAGAATGCCTGCCTCAGCTGTTTTCCGACTCTCCTTCTCTGCACGCACAGCTAGGTCTTCTGCCCCGTTTTTCTCACCCAGTTTCATTTCATCCTGGCACCCTTTTGCCCCATGTTGTAGCTGGTCAGGAATTTCCCTTTCTTTCTCTTCTGGGCTAAAGAGAGACCGGCAGGGACTGTTGTGGGTCCGCTCTGTGCCCCCTCTCGCCAGCCTTCTGCTGGGTCAGCATTGCCAGCTTGAATGCGGCCATTCTGCCAGCCTCCCCTTAAATTGGTGGAAAATGGACCGCACGCGTGCGGTTGCCAAGGAGACCTGGCTGCCTCCGATTTCAGCCCAGCTAATACCCTCCTTTACAAAGAAAGATGTGTGCACAAGCTCAGGCACGCCCGTGCTTCAAAGGAAAGGGTTTTTCAACACTGGAGTTCCTGTTTCAGAAAGTCTTGCAAATGTTGTTTTTAAGTACGTTTTTTTATTTGGGGACTTAGATGGGCAGAAAGTTTGCAGAAATAGTACAGAGGGTTCCCTTGTACCAGGCAGTCCCAGCTTCTTCCCTGGTTAAGATCGTGCCATCACACTGTAACTATGTTACCGTAATGGAACATTTGTTATAAGTATGAAATCAGAATGAAGATATTACTGTTCAGTAACCTTTAGACTTTTCTTTTTTGGTACTGGGGGTTGAACCTAGGTCCATTTTACCTCTGAGTATAACCCTAGTCTTTTTTATTTTTTTTGGAACAGGGTCTCCTTAAGCTGAGGCTGACTTTGAACCTGTGATCCTCCTGCCTCAGCCTCCCAAGTAGCTGGGATTACACATAGGCATCTTCATGACTGGCCACAAATTTCAGATTTTATTTTATCTTAAAAGTTTTCCAGCCGGGCGTGGTGGTGCACGCTTGTAATCCCCGCACTTGGGAGGCGGAGACAGGAGGATCGCACAGGTTCGAAGCCAGTCGCGCTGGCTTAAGAGACCCTGTTTCCAAATAAAAAAGTATAAAAATAGGTCTGGGAGTGTAGCCCGGAGGTAGAAGGGCTTCCAGGAACCCCAGTACCACCAAAAAAAAAAAAAAGTTTTCCTTTCACCTGATCTTTCTTTTCCTTCCTTCCTTCCTTCCTTCCTTCCTTCCTTCCTTCTTTCTTTTTGCGGGTCTGGGGATGGAACCCAGGGGCATTCAACCTCCGAGCTACACCCCCTGCCCTATTTTTTTTATTCTTTATTTTGAAACTGGGTCTCACTGAGTTGCAGGGAGCCTCGCTCAGTAGCTGAGGCTGTCCGTGAACCGCGATCCTCTGGTCTCAGCCTCCCGAATGCTGGGATGACAAGCGTGCGCCACCACGCCCGGCAGTCACCTGGTCTTTCTGATACGGGATCCCGTCTGGGGTACCCACTGCGTGTAGCTGACAAATCCCTGCAGTTTCCTCTGGTCTGTGACAGTTTCTCAGTTTTTCCTTGCGGCGCACGACCTTGGCAGTTTCGCAAGAACAGGCTGGGTTCCAGGAGAGGCCATTGCCCCACTCTGAGTCTATCTGATACTTGTCTCCTGAAGACACTAAAGTTACAGGCTTTGTTCAAGTTTTTAAAATCCAGACCTTTCTTCCAAGCTGGATGTGGTGGTCCACGCTTGTAATCCCAGTACTGGGGAGGCTGAGACAGGAGGATCGCAGGTTTATGGCCAGCCTCAGCAACTTAGTGCGACCCTGTTTCAAAATAAATAAATAAATAAATAAAAAGAGCTGAGGAGGGGTAACGCAAAGGTAGAATGCCCCTGGGTTTAATCCAGTACCATGAAAACAAAACAAGCCAATAAAAACATTAGGTTGCCTCCCAGACAAGCCCTACTCTTGTAACCCCCAGGTTGTCGATCTGAGGTGGGGTGTTCAGAACACGGAAGCCACTGACCACATGACCACGGAACTCTGCCTGGAGGAACTTGACCGCTGTCTGAAAACATCCACAGGGCCGTCTTTCGTTGTGAGTGTGTCCGGAGGGACGGGGTAGCCCTGACATCTTTCTCTGTCACCAAGACTCGGGCTCTGATTCCTAGTCGGATCAAACAGCAGCAGAGGGGAGTGAGAGGCATTTCTGCTATCATATCCTATTACCCCAGCTGTCCCTGGCAGACATTGCCAATCGATCACAGCGCTCTAGCTGTGATCCCAGCTAGCTCTGCTGGGATCCAGGCATTAGTAGTCAGATGAAGCAATAGATGAGCTGGAGAACAGCGTATGGAAGCTGGGAAGAATCTTAGAATTTGATCTTCCCCATTCTATCTGTGTCATATCTGGGGAACTTCAGGATTGTGGAAAACCATAGAGAAAGTGGAAACTAGCTGGGTATGGTGGCCTGTGCCTGTAATCCCAATTCTTGGGAGGCGGAGACAGGAGGATTTCAGGTTTACCTCAGTAACTTATCAAGACTCTGTTTTCAAATAAAAAATAAAAAGGGCTGGGAGTGTCGCTCAGGGGTAGACTGCTCCTGGGTCCCATCCCCAACACCCACACACACAGACACACACACACACACACACACGTACACAAACGCACACACACATATCTTAATATCATTTATGGAGGAAGAGGGGGAGTGGGAGGGAGCCCAAACACCGCACCATGTATGTCCCTATGACTCTGAACTACATTATAATGTGAGACACGATGCACCAAGAAAGACTTATTAAGAGAGTGAGCGAGCCGGGTGTAGTGGCGCACGCTTGAAATCCCAGCATTCTGCAGGCAGTGAAAAGCGCAGCGTGGCTTCCAGGTTGCATGGGAGACAGAGGATCATTTCCCAGAGTGCTCAGGTCTAAGCAGCCAGCCCTGGGAACCTTCCAGAAGGGCTCCCGGCCTGCCGACCTTCACTGACCCCTTGAACCAGGCATCACCCCTCTATGGTCCGAGACCCCATCCTCGTTCTCTGATCTTTTCATGAAAATCAGAGCTGTGCCGGGGCCCTTGGAGAGGCAGCTCTCGGATAAATAAGTCATTAGGCAGCTCATCGGCGGGGACGGGCCCCAGGGCGCGTCCTTTACAGGATCTGGTCCCTCGGGCCTCCTCCGGCACCTCCAGCATCCCCCAGCCGCAGGTTGTTCCTGCTGGGAAGCCTTCCTGTTTCCTTGTTCCGATCCCACTAACCGCATCGCCACCCCACCGGCCCCCAACCTCTGCTCTAGCTGGGCACGGTGGTACACACCTCTCATCTCTGTACTTGGGAGGCCGAGACAGGAGGATCGCAGCTCTGTGGCCAGCCTCAGCAAAGCAGTGCGTAGTGGGCCTTTGCAACTTAGGGGGACCTGGTTTCAAAAGAAAAAAATAAAAATAGTGCTGGGGGTGTAGCTCAGAGGTGGGCTGTTCCTGGGTTCCATCCTCACACACACACTCTGGGGTCGACTGGCTATGCCTTTTCTAACTTTCCTGGTTTCTCCAATGTCATTACTAGCAGAAGGGACCCTGGAGAGGCCCATCGGCATCCTGTCCCCATGGCGAATAAGCTGATGGATCTGATCGATTGTTAGCTCCTGCGGCGTCCCTGGGCTGGTGGCTGGGCCCCTCCAGCCCCCCACGTGCGGCTCTCAGCACGTGGCCCCTTCTCCCACATCCAACTTCTTACGAAGGCCCTTGTGCTGACACTTAATACCCGAGGATAATCTTTCCATCCCTGTGTTCCAGCTGCTCAGGAGGCGGAGGCAGGAGGATTCCTGAGTGCACATGCTCGGGGCCAGCCTGGGCAATAGACCGAGACCCATCTGAATCAAAACCAGCTCACCTGCCCCAAGTCCTGCGTGGTCTGGCTTCTCTGCACACAGGCGCAGGGTGAAATAAGTTTCTTCCCTCGCTCCCTCCTTCCCTCCCACTTTCTTTTTGGTACCGGGCACTAAACGCAGGGACATTCTAACTCGGAACGCTACCTCCAGAACTTTTATCTTTTATTTATTCATTTTTGTCGTCCTGGGGCTTGAACTACACCCCCAGTCCTATTTTTTTATTTTGAAATGGGATCTCATTTGGTTGCAAAGGACCTCACTACTCTGCTCAGGCTGGCTGAAAACCTGCGATCCTCCTGTCTCAGCCTCCCAAGTACAGGGATTACAGGTGTGGGCCATCACGCCCAGCTTATTTAAAAAAAAAAAAAAAATATATATTTTTTTGCCGTATTGGGAGATGGACCTTAGGGGCATCCTACGACCGAGCCCGATTTTTTACTCATTTTTTTTTTTTTTCTTTTTTGCGGGTCTGGGGATGGGACCCAGGGGCATTTGACCTCCGATATACACCACCTGCCCTATTTTTTATTCTTTATTTTGAAACCGGGTCTCACTGAGTTGCAGAGGGCCTCACTAAGTAGCTGAGGCTGTCCGCGAACCGCGATCCTCCGGTCTCAGCCTCCCGAATGCTGGGATTGCAAGCGTGCGCCACCACGCCCAGGGTATTTATTTATTTTTTATTTTGAGACAGGTCAGCACTAATTTCCTGCGGGTCTCGCTGAGTGGCTCCTGTTTAAGCCTCTTGCTCCGTTGCTGAGAGGATGCTTTGTTCCACCGCTCCCAGCTAAATTGCTGAGGCTGGCCTTGAACCTGAGATCCTGAGATCCTCCTACCAGCCTCCCAAGTACCCGGATGACAGGCGTGTGCTATCACCCCGGCTTCCCCGTGCATTCTTTAATGAAACAATCGCCGAGGCGTCAGCAGGCCCACTTTGAGGGGCTCGGTGCGCTTCACCCTCCAGTCACCAACTGCTGCCCACGTTGAGACGCCAGGCTGAACTTCCCTCTCCTTCCATCTCTCTGCCAGGCCCTGGTCGGTGACACGTACGGCCCCTGCCCGGCGCCCCCGCAGATGGAGGAGAGCGAGTGGGAGGCCCTGAGGTCCCAGCTGACTGCTCGACCACGTGACCTGGAGCTGGTGGCACGGTGCTTCCGGAGGGACGAGAATGCCGTCCCTCCAGCCTACGTCCTGCAGACAGCGGGCAGCAGGGAGCCCCGCGGGCCTGAAGAGGCCACCCTGACCTCTGTCCTCCGCTCTGGAGCCCAGGAGGCCCGGAGGCTGGGCCTCATTAGCCAGGAGCAATGGCTCCGCTACCACCGGTCAGGTGAGGCTGCTGGAGCCCCCGGGGTGCACGGGAAACTGAGCGTCTTGTGGGATATGCAGCCCCTTGTCCCCCAGAGCGGCGATCTGCGTTCCTGCTAATGCTGAAGCAACTGAGGTCCAGGACCCCAGTTCTGGAAAAGGTTATTTTCTGAATACAAAGTGCTGCAGCCATGACCCTGCTTAATGTCGGTCTCTGGGACCCTGCTCGTGTCCCTGGGTTCTTCCTTCTCCTTCTGGAAAGTGGGGTGAGTTCGAAGCTGACCTTTTCTGGCTTTCTGGAACAGAGGGCTTTTCTGGATGCGGGATTTTTTGTTGTTATTTTTTAGTACCAAAGATCAAACCCAGGGGCATTCGACCTTTGAGCTATATCCCTAAGCCCTGTTATTTTTATTTTGCGGTACTGGGGATAGAACCCAAAGGCATTCTACCTCCAAACTACACCCCCAGCCCTATTTTTTTATTCTTTATTTTGAAACAGGGTCTGAGTTGCAAAGGGCCTTACTACGTAGTAGCTGAGGCTGTCTGCGAACCGCAATCCTCCTGTTTCAGCCTCCCAAATACTAGGATTACAAACGTGTGCCACCACGGCCAGCTTACCCCTAGCCCTTTTTTAATAATTTTTTAAGATTTTGGCACAGAGTCTTGCTAAGTTGCTGAGGGTTTCATTACATTGCTGAGGCTGCCTTGACCCTGAGAGCCTCCCGATTTAGCCTCCCAGGTAGCGGGGATGACAGGCATGTACCACTCGCCCAACTGAGAAGGACTCTTGAGTGGCTCTTGTCTTTACAATGTTGAGCTCTGTCTCCAAGGGCCTGGCTCCTTTAGCTACAGAGAGCTGGGAGCCTCCACCAAGCCCAGAGCAGCTTCAAAAATAACTCCTCTGATCTGACTATTTCAAAACAACAGCCTCCAGGGAGGAGTCAGTGTGGGCTCGTGGCTCTGGAAAATAAATATGGGTCCTTGGAGTCGCTCCTGCATGCTCTTGGATAGAAGTCTGAGAACTATGGTCTCCTGGCCGAATCTGGCCCACTGCTTGATTTTGTAAATAAAGTTTTATTGGAACATACCCAAGTGCATTAATTTGCCTGTTGCCCGTTTGATTCTTGCGACAACAGCAAAGGCAATTAGTGTGATAGTCCATTGGGCTTGGAAAGGTCTCAGATAGTTACTTTCTGACCCTTTATGGTCAAATGTGCTGCCCTTTTCTCTTAGAGAAGAATGAATTTGCTTTGGCTAGGCATGGTGGCACACCTCTGTAATCTCAGCGCTTGGGAGGCTGAGACAGGAGGATCACAGGTTTGAGGCCAGCCTCAGCTACTTAGTGAAACTCTCAGCAACTTAGTGAGACCTTGTTTCTAAATAAAAAAAGAAAAAAGGCTGGAGGTTTAGCTCAGAAGTAGAATGTCCCTGAATTCAATCTCTAATACCAAAACAAAAAAAGACCCCAAATGATCCTGCCCTATAGTACACTTGAGAACCAAGGTCCCCTGTGAAGTGTGCCCCCAGCACCCCTACACGGGCATCTGAAGCTCAGTGATGACCCCCTCTTTTGTGGTACTGGGGATTGAACCCAGGAGTGTTCTACCTTTAAGCTCCACCCCAGACCTATTTAATTAATTAATTAATTAATGGTACTGGGGATGGAACCCAGAGGCATTCTACCTCTGAGCTATACCCCAAGCCCTGTTTTTTATTATATTGAAACAGGGTGTCACTGAGTTGCAAAGGACCTCACTAAGTAGCAGCTGAGGCTGGCCTCGAACCGCGATCCTCCTGTCTCAGCCTCCCAAATGCCAGTGTTACAAGCCTGCGCCACCGCCCAGCTTCTGATTTTATTTTGAAACAGAGTCTCGCCAGGTGGCCAAGGCTGGCCTTGAACCTGCAGTCCTCTGGTCTCAGCCTCCCGAGTCCTGGGATGCCAGGCGTGGGCCACCGCCTGCTTGACGACCACCCTTTCCCCTCTCTGCCTTGCAGTCATCGAGTGGGAGATAGAGCGGGGCCTGCTGAGCGCCGCCGACAGCGACCAGAGCGCCACTGTCTTCCTTCGCCACATCCAAGACCGCAACAAGCACCTGTTGGAAGACTGTGCCCTCAAGATGGTGGACCGCCTGGCCGACGGCTGCCTGGACGCTGAGGCCCAGAGCCTTCTGAGCAGCCTCAAGGCGCGGGTGGAGGAGCAGCGGCCCGGGGTCATCAAGGCCCACCACCTGCCCTGGAGCCGCGACCTGGTGAACCCCAGGAACAAGGCCCAGGCCCGCTACCTTAAGGAGCTGGGTGAGCAGTTCGTGGCCAGGGCGAACCACCAGGTCCTCGAACGCCTCCGGGAGCTGCAGGCGGCCAGGCAGGACTTGGCGTGGCTGTACCACGAGGTCCGCCACCACCTGTGGCAGAGTGCCGAGGCCACCCGGACCTTCTGTGGGCGCCAGGAGCTCCTGGCCCAGCTGGGGCGGCGGCTCAGACTCGACGACGGCCGCCCCCACTCGCCGCTGGTGATCTTCGGCCCCCCGGGCATCGGCAAGTCCTGTCTGCTGTGCAAGCTGGCGGAGCAGGCCCCGGGGATGCTCGGCCACAAGACGGTGACCGTCCTGCGGCTGCTGGGCACGTCCCGGAGGAGCGCAGACGCCCGCAGCCTCCTGGAGAGCCTGTGTTTCCAAGTGTGCCTGGCCTACGGGCTGCCCCCGCCCCTGCCCCAGGTCCTGCAGGAGCACTCCAGGGTGCTCCAGTTTTTCCGGGTCCTCCTCCACACTGTCTCCTGCAGAAAATTCGAGTCCCTGGTGCTGCTGCTGGACTCGGTGGATGACCTGGACTCTGTGCACCGCTCCCGGAGGCTGCCCTGGCTGCCCCTGCGGTGCCCCCCGGGCGTGCACCTCATCCTGTCCGTCTGCTCGGGGCGGCCGGGGCTTTTGGACACGCTGCGGCACATGCTCAGGGACCCTGATGCCTACTGGGAGCTGAAGCCCCTTACTGCAGACCAAGGGCAGGAAATGATCCGGCTGCTGCTGGCAGCAGCCAAGAGGACGCTGAGCCCCCTGCAGAAGGACCTGCTCTGGGCCAGCCTCCCGGAGTGTGGGCACCCTGGCCGGCTGAGGCTGGCCTTCGAGGAGGCCCGGCAGTGGGCCTCCTTCTCTGTGCCCGCCCCGTTGGTCGCCACCGCAGAGGAAGCCACACACCAGCTCTGCGAGCGCCTGGAGCAGGCACACGGGCAGCTCCTGGTGGATCACGTGCTGGGCTACCTCCTGGCATCCAGGTGAGTCTGTTTTTCCTGGAGAAGGATCTCACTAAGTTGCCCAGGCTAGCCTTGAACTTTTAACCCTCCTGCCTCAGCCTTCTGAGTAGCTGGGATGACAGGCATGTGCCACCGTGCTGGGCCGAATCTCTTGTTTTAAAATCTTTTTTTGGCTGGGCGTGGTGGCGCACGCTTGTCATCCCCGCGCTTGGGAGGCAGAGACAGGAGGATGGCGCAGGTTCGAAGCCAACCGCGCTGGTTTAAGAGACCCTGTTTCTAAATAAAAAAGTATAAAATAGGTCTGGGAGTGTAGCCCAGAGGTAGAAGCGCTTCCAGGAACCTCAGTACCACCACCAAAAAAAAAAAAAAAAAAAAATCTTTTTTTGTTTTTTAAAGTGTTGAGGATGGAACCCAGGTCCTCAACATGTTAAGCATGTGCTTTACCACTAGATACAGCCCCTACTATTTAAATCTTATTTATTCTTGCCGGGCGTGGTGGCGCACGCTTGTAATCCCCGCACTTGGGAGGAGGAGACAGGAGGATCGCGCAGGTTCGAAGCCAGCCGCGCTGGCTTAAGAGACCCTGTTTCCAAAAAAAAAAAAAAAAAGGTCTGGGAGTGTAGCCCGGAGGTAGAAGGGCTTCCAGGAACCCCAGTACCACCAAAAAAAATCTTATTTATTCATTTTTTGGTGCTGGGGATTGAACCCAGGGGCAATCTATGTTGGAGCTACACCCTGGTGGTTTCCAGGAGCCGGGGCAGTAGATAATAATGAGATGTTGGTCACAGAGAACAAAGTTTGTTAGAAGATCAGTGTGAGAATCTGATGCTCAGCATGGTGACTGCAGTCAGCACTACATTATTATTATTATTATTATTATTACTGGGGATCATAGCCAGAAACATTCACATTCTGAGCTTGGAAACAGGGTCTTACTAAAATTGCCAAGGGTCTCACTGAGTTGCTGAGGTTAGCCTCAAACCTGCAATCCTCCTGTCTCAGCCTCCAAGCAGTGGGATTTCAGATGTTTGCCACCACACCTGGCAATAATACCATATTATGGACCAAAGTCTGTCGATAGTCGGATGCAGTGGTCCACGCCTGTGATCCCAGCGGCTCGGGAGGCTGAGGTTGGACAACTTAGTAGGACCGTGTCTAAATATAAAAAAGATAAAAAAAAAGGCTCGGGGTGCAGCTCAATGGAAGAGTGCTCCTTGGTTCAATCTCCAGTTTTGGAAAGAAGTTGCAAAGAGAGAAGACAGGTGTGGAGCAGGCTTGTAATTCCAGTACTTGGGAGGCTGAGTCAAGCATCACAGGTCCAAGCCCAGCCTGAGCAACTTAGCAAGACCCTGTCTGGTTTGGTTTGGTTTTGTTTTTGGTGGTACTGGGGTTCCTGGAAACCCTTCTACCTCCGGGCTACACTCCCAGACCTATTTTATATTTTATTTGGAAACAGGGTCTCTTAATCCAGCGGAGGCTGGCTTCCAACCTGCGTGATCTTCCTGTCTCTGCCTCCCAAGTGCGGGGATTACAAGGGTGCGTCACCACGCCCGGCCAAGATCCTGTTTTGAAACAAAACATAAAAAGGGGCCAGGGATGCAGCTCAAAAATAGAAGCCCCTTGGTTCAATCCCCAGTATGAGAGAGAGAGAGGGAGGGAGAGAGAGAGGGAGGGAGAGAGGGAGAGAGAGGGAGAGAGGGAGAGAGAGAGAGAGGGAGGGAGAGAGAGGGAGGGAGAGAGAGGGAGGGAGAGAGAGGGAGGGAGGGAGAGGGAGGGAGGGAGGGAGAGACACGGAGAGATTGTAAAAGCAATCACATAATGAAGGAAATGCTTTTAAATGTTGGCTCGGCTGGATGGCGGTCCGAGGACTGTAAACTCCTAGAAGTTTGTGTCGCCACAGTCAGGATCCACAGCTCAGAGACGTGGGGCGCGACAGGGAGTCAGAAATAATGAGCAGGAGAGCAGAGGGCTCAGTAGAAGCCCGAGCTGCCAAGTCTGTCCCAGGGGGGCGGGTGGAGGCCAATTAGCAGAGACACCAGGTAAAAACACTTGGCCTTTACTGCACCGCGCCGGCAGCGCGCGCGCCTTCGTGTGACCTGGGAGCCTTCGGGGAGGCTCCAAGCGATGGCGCTCAGGCCAGGAGACACGAGGTGGCCAGGGCGGGTGCCGTCGGGCTTTGTTCCCTCCCACGAATCGCCGCGTCCCTCCCTCCCTGCGTTGCCTGCCTCAGACGCCCCTGAGCTGGGGACTAGAGACCACGGAGACAGCAGGTGCAGCGACGAGGGCTCTGCCCCCGCGGGCGCTGTCCCAGTGCTGATCCGCGGGCTCAGGGGCCGAACGGCAGGCAGGCGGCCTTGTCTCTCCCCTGCGCCTGGCTTTTGCCTCCGCCCAACGCAGCCAGGTGTGGTGGTGCACACCTGAGACCCCAGTACTTGGGAGGCTGAGAGGATCACAGGTTTTATTTTTATTTTTTGGTGGTACTGGGGTTCCTGGAAGCCCTTCTACCTCCGGGCTACACTCCCAGACCTATTTTTTTACTTTTTTTATGTGGAAACAGGGTCTCTTAAGCCAGCGAGGCTGACTTTGAACCTGCGCGATCCTCCTGTCTCCGCCTCCCAAGCGCGGGGATGACAGGCGTGCGCCACCACGCCCGGCAGGATCACAGGTTTAAAGCCTCAGGAACTTAGCAAGGCCCACAGCAACTTTGGGTCATCCTGTTTTGGTGTGCGGACAGCCTCAGCTACTAAGTGAGGCCCTTTGCAACTCAGTGAGGCCCTGTTTCAAAATAGGGAATAAAAAATAGGGCTGGGGGGTGTAGCTCGGAGGTAGAATGTCCCTGGGTTCCATCCCTAGTACCACAAAGAAATAAACAATAAATAAAATAGAACAAAAGACACAGGCACAGGTGTGTCCCAAAGCCCTGCCGCCCTCCCCGCAGGCACGGTCTGTCCGAGGCAGAGCTGAAGGACGTCTTGTCCCTGGATGACGAGGTCCTGCAGGCCGTCTATGAGAGCTGGACCCCGCCCAGCAAGGAGCTGCTGCGCTTTCCCCCTCTGCTGTGGGTGCGGCTTCGTCGGGACCTGGGGCACTGCCTGGCCCGGCGGCCCGCGCACGGCTTCACGCTCTTGGCCATTGGCCACAGGTAGGTAGGTCCAGCGGGGCAGCTGTCTGGGTGGGACCCCGAAGGCAAGGACTCAGCGGCCAGATCCTTCTAGATTCCCCATTCTCAGGAGCTCTAGGGTTTTAGAGTTACTATGAAATCTCTGGGCCTCCATACAAGGGCCTCTTTAAACATTTTATTTCTTTATATTTACTTACTTATTATTACTTTTTGGTAATAGGGATTGAATCTGGGGACATTCTGCTTCTGAACCGCACCCCCAGCCCAGATCTATTTTATTTTACTTGTTTTATTTTTGGAAACAGGGTACCACTAGGTTGCCGAGGGTCTCATTAAGTTCCCGAGGCTGGCCTCAAACCTGTAATCCTTCTGCTTCAGCCTTCCAAGTGTTGGGATTATAAGCATGTGCCACCACGGCTGGCTCCACCATCTTATATAAATGTTTTTTCAAAGAGTTGAGTCACACTAAATTTTTTGTTTCCTGTGGTCCAGACAAATGGGATCATAACCCTGAACCTACTCCTAAGTCCACATCTTTGCAGTTTTACTTTTTTTCTTTTAAATTTGAAACAGGGCCATGCTAAATTGCTGAGGCCGGCCTCTAGCGTTCAATCCTCCCATTTTAGCCTCCCAAATACTGGGATTATAACTGTATGCCATCACACCTGGCCCCAAAGATTCCTTTCTAAAGTAACTTAGGTGGAAGTAACGGTGCACGTTTGTAATTCCAGCTACTCAGGATGCTGAGGCAAGGCTGGAAAGTTTGAGGCCAGCCTGCACAACTTGCTAAGACCCTGTCTCAAAGGAAAACAAATGCCGGGCGTGGTGGCGCACGCTTGTAATCCCCGCACTTGGGAGGCGGAGACAGGAGGATCGCGCTGGTTTGAAGCCAGCCCCGCTGGCTTAAGAGACCCTGTTTCCAAAAATAAAAAAATATAAAATAGGTCTGGGAGTGTAGCCTGGAGGTAGAAGGGCTTCCAGGAAGAACCCCAGTGCCACAAAAAAAAAAAAAAAGAAAAGAAAAGAAAAGAAAACAAAAGCCAGGTGTAATCCCGGTGCATGGAGGATCACAGGTTCGAAGCCAGCCTCAGCAGCTTAGCAAGGCTCTCAGCAACGTAGTGAGATTCTGTTTCCAAATAAAAATAAAATAGGGCTGGGGGTGTAGCTCAAAGGGAGAATGTCCCTGGGTTCCATCCTCAGCACCACAAAATAAATACAGTAATTAAATTAAGTAAAAAAGTCTCGGGTGCTGCAAAGGGGTTAGCGCTTGCTTAGCATGTGTGAGGCCCTGGGTTCCAACCCCAGCACTAATGGGAAGAAAGAAAGAAAGAAAGAAAGAAAGAAAGAAGAGAGAAAGGAAAGGAAAGGAAATAAAGAAAGAAAGAAAGAAAGAAAGCCAGCCAGGTGTGGTGGTGCACGTTTATAATCCCAGCGCTTGGGAGGCTGAGACAGGAGGATCGCACAGGTTCAAAGCCAGCCTGAGCTACAAGGCTCTCAGCAACTTAGACCCTGTTTCCAAATAAAGTATAAAATAGGTCTGGGAGTATAACCTGGAGGTAAAAAAAAAAAAAATTCCCTGGGTTCCATCCCCAGTACCACACAAAAATATTTTTTTTAAAGTAAATTTATGTAAGAAAAAAACAAAGATGGATGTGGGCCCGGGTGGTCCAGGCTGGACTGCGTCTGGGAAGACTGCGTGCGGGTCCCCAGGCCGTCAGCCGGTGCCCTCTCTGCAGACAGCTGGCCGACGTTGTCCGACTGCGCTACCTGTCTGGGCCCGACGAGGCCAAGAGGCACAGTGTCCTGGCCGACTTCTTCTCCGGCGCCTGGAGCCAGGGCACCAGGAAGCTCATCACCCTGCCGCTCGTGGGGAAGCCCCTGAACCTGGACCGCAAGGTGAGGTGCCGGCGCCAGGCCATTGTGTGCTGGCGCTGGTGGAGGCACATCGCCTGGCGTGGCCGCCTCCATCCTCCTTCTGCTCCGGTGGCCTCCTGACCTTCCTGAGGGGGGCAAGGTGCCGCCTCAGCCCTTGAGCACACTGTGTGTGTGTGCGTGTGCGTGTGCGTGTGTGTATGTGTGTGTGTGTGTATGTGTGTGTGTGTATGTGTGTGTGTATGTGCATGTGTATGTGTGTGTGTGTATGTGTGTGTATGTGTGTGTGTGTGTGTGTGTGTGTGTGTGTGTGTGTGTGTGTGGTGAGGAGCAGCACGATGGGAGTACCGTCTCCAGCCCAACTTTTCAAAGGAGAAAAAAAATTGCAACTTTTGGGAATGCTCCCCAAACTTGGCCCCTCGGAGGTGCTCTGATTCCTCACGAGGTCTTACGATTTCCCCATTCGTCAGTCGGCAGCCCCCCCTGGTATCTGTGGATTCTCCATCTCCATCCGCGGATCCCACCAATGGCCGGCTGAAAATATTTGAAAATAAAATTGTGAGCGAGGCGTGGTGGCACATGCTGAGCAGAGGCTGAGACCGGAGGATCGCGGTTCGTGGACAGCCTCAGCTACTCAGTGAGACCCTGCTTCAAAAAAATAAAGAATAAAAAAATAGGTTAGGGGGTGTAGCTCGGAGGTCAAATGCCCCTGGGTTCCATCCCCAGACCCACAAAAAAAAAAATAAATAAATAAAAGAAATAAAGCCAAGCATGGTGGCGCACACCCATAGTCCCAGTACTTGGGAAGCTGAGACAGGAGGATCGCAAGTTTGAGGCCAGCCTCAGTAATATATAAAGACCCTCAGCAATTAGTAAAAACCCTGTTTTGAGACAAAAAATAAGAAAGGGGGTGTAGCTCAGAGGTAGAATGTCTCTGGGTTCAATCCCTAGTACTACAAAAATGACTAAAATAAAAATTAAAAATTAAATAAATCAATATAAAACCTGCCCATAATTCCCACACCCGGGGAGATCCACCCTGGCACGATTCCATTTCTTTCCTTCTGGACTTTTCCATCACATGTCCCGGAGGGCCAAGCCTTAGTATCCTTAGCCAGGATGCAGTGCCCTTGCGTTAGCGTCTCTGACGCCTCCAGGCCCTGCTCAAACACCTCTTCCTCGGGGAGCCTGCCAGGATCTCAGCTCTTCCATTTCCAGGCACCTGCTGCGGTTTCTGGAATTGTTTTCTGACACATCTTGCCCGAAGGACTCCTACGTACCCTCTGAGGCCCAGCGCCAATGCCCCACCTTCAGGAATCCTTCCTTATTCCTCCCGGGGCCGCTCCGCTCAAGCCCCAGCTCCCTCTGTCTGCAGGGGACGTGGGCATCTGTCTGTCACGAGTCCCCCGCTGTCGCCCATGCTGGTGTGTTTGCGGGCTCACTGCAGGGGCTCGGTTCGAGCCCCAGCGGTCAGCGCCCCTCTCCCCTGCCAGGTGGCCCCGCAGCCCCTGTGGTTCTCGGACGAGGTGGCGAACCTGCGGAAGCTGGAGGAGCTGCCGTTCCACCTGCTGCACTCCGGCCGCCTGCAGGAGCTGAAGCAGGAGGTGCTGGGTAAGGCCGTGCTCGGGGGTCCCAGCGCCCACCACGCTCCTGCACACCCCGGGGAGGGCAAAGGGCTAATGTAGGACTCTGTGGGTCCTCTCAAGGCAAAGGGGCAATTTGCACCCTGGAGCCCTACAGAGTTTTGGTTGCCATGGCTGGGGGAGAGGGTGCCACTCACCCTAAGGTTCAGAGGCCACCAAGCCTGCCCCACATTGCATGGTGCATAGCATGTCCCCCGCTCGGGGTTCCCTGGCCCCCGTGGCAGTGCAGAGGGGAACCTGCCTGGGTAGAGACCCCCAGCTGCCATCTGTCTACCTAGGAATCTGCATGTGTGCCCATCCATCTGCCCGTGTATCCATTATTAATGTCTGTCCATCCATCCAACTTCCTGTCTGTCTACTTGTTTGACCATCCATCCATCCACCTAGCTGTTCATCTTCTCGTGTATCTGTCATCTATCTATCCAGCCATTCGTCTAGCCAGACAGACAGCCATCTTTTGGGGAGAGGGTACTGTTTTGAACCCAGGAGAATTCTACCTCCAAGCTGCACCCCCAGCCCTGTTCATTTTTTAACTTTAAAATAGGGTCTCACTAAGTTGCTGAGGCTGGCCTCGAACCTGTAGTCCTCCTGTCTCAGCCTCAGTCTCCCAAGTACTGGGAAGACAGGCCTGGGCCACCAAGCCCATATCACTCATTTTTAAAATATATTCATTCATGCACCATTCTGTTAGACACCTAACCATCCATCTTTCTATCTGTCCACCTATCTATGTATCTATCTATCCATGTATGTATCTACCTGTCCATCTATTCAATCATCCATCCATCCATCCATCCATCCATCCATCCATCCATCCAGTCTATCATCTATCTATCCACCCACCTAATCAGCCAGTTAACCATCTTTGTATATTGTCTGTTTATTCATTTATCTCTCGCCATACATCCATCCATTCTCCATCTTTCTTCCTGTGTGTATATATGTGTCTATCCGTCTATCCACCAAGCCATATGTCTGTTTTTCTATCCATACTTCTGCTTATTCATGCATCTACCCATCCATCCGTCTATGCATGTATGTACATATGTGTCTGTCTGTCTGTCTACCCACACATGCAGGCATCCGTCTCTGCACCCATTCACTTGCCCATCCCTGTGACTCAACCAGAGGGCTTCCTGCCCCTCAGGGGCACTTGGCAATGCCTGGAGACGTGTTTGCTTCTTGCAGCTGGGGACGGAGGCGCCACTGGCAGCTGGTGGGCGCTGCCAGGGTCGCTGCTCTGTCTCTTCCAGTGCGTGGCTCATTCTCCACCCTGGAGACCGATCCAACCCCCATGTTGTATCACGGAGCTGGAGACTCCCTGAGAGAAACGGGAAGGCGGCTCTCCACCTCCCAGCTGAGTTGGAGGGGAGAGGTTTGTCTCTCAACCCCTTTTTTCTCCCCACAGGCAGCTTGAGCTGGATTTTCTGCCGCGGCATCTCCGGGGGTCTCGAGGGCCTGCTGGACGACTTTGACCTGTGCGCCCCTCACGTGGACTCACCAGAGGTCGGCCTGATCAGAGACGCCGTCCAGCTGTGCCGCCCTGCCGTGGAGCTCCGGGGCCTGGGTGAGTCCCGCTGGTTGGTCAGCACTGGCTTTTAGAAGCTACTCTTCTCCCAGAATGCAGGGTCTTGCCAGGTTGCTGAAGCTGGTCTTGAAATGTCAATCTTCCTGTCTCAGCTTCCCAAGTCCTGGGATTACAGGCATTGCCATCAGGCCTGCCCGCTAGCTTCTGGATTTAAAATAAAAATCTGGGGAAACTTTGCAGCCCAAATTACTGAAGCCATGCCTTCCTTTTACCCCGGACCAGCACTTTTCTCTAGAATGGTCCGGAGAAGCTGGGTCATACACAATTGTAATCCCAGTGCTTGGGAGGCTGAGACAGGAGGATCACAGGCTTGAGGCTAGCTTCAGCAATTTAGTAAGACTCTCAGCAACTTAACAAGACCCTGTCCCAAAATAAAAATAAAATAAAAAGAGCTGGGGGATGTATCTCAGAGGTAAAATGCCTGGGTTCCATCTCTCATATTGAAAAAAAAAAGAATAAAAATAGAGCTGGGGTGTAGCTCAGAGGTAGAACACCCCTGGGTTAAATCCCCAGTACTGCAAAAACAAACAAACAAATAAACAAAAACAAAAAACAGCACTAGCCAGACACTGGATACATACCTGTCATCCCAGCACCGCAGGAGGCTGAAGCCGGAGGATCGCAGGTTTAAGGCCAGCCTGGACAACTTAGTGAGGACCTCAAGAATGTAGCAATCCTTTGCTTCAAAATAAAAAAATAAAATAGGGCTGGGGATGGAGCTCAGAAGTAGGAGCTCCTGGGTCCGACCCCCAATGCCACAAAAAACAAAACCCAAAGTATTTTATTCCCTCTGGTTCTGGAGGCCAGGGCCCACCATTGCAGCGCGGTTGGGCCTCGATCGCTCTGCGGCTTCCGGGGCCCCTTCCTGCCTCCTCCCACCTGCTGGCTCCAGGTGTTCCTTGGTCTGTAGCTACGTAACAGTCACTGCTTCCTGGGATTGGGGAGTAAATATAGCTTTTATTTTTGTGGTACTAGAGATTGAACCCACGAGCATTTTAACACTGAGCTACACCTCCAGTCCTATTCTACTTTTATTTATCCATTTATTTATTTATTTATTTATTTATTTATTTATTTATTTATTTATTTTGAAAGGTCTGGAGATGGAACCCAGGGGCACTCAACCTCTAAGCTGCACCCCCTGCCCTATATTTTATTCCTTATTTTGAAACAGGGTCTCACTAAGTTGCAGAGGGCCTAAGTAGCTGAGGCTGTCTGCAAATCCTTGGGTCTCGGCTTCCCGAACGCTGGGATTACAAGCGTGCGCCACCACGCCCGGCTTTATTAATTTATATATTTGCGGTTCTGGGAATGGAACCCAGGGGCATCCTACCCCCAAGCTACATCTCCAGCCCCGTTTTTTATTCTTTATTTTGAAACAGGGTCTCACCGAGTTGCAAAGGGCCTCACTAAGTAGCTGAGGCTGGCCACGAACCACAATCTTCCTGTCTCAGCCTCGGAATGCTGGGATTACGAGCGTGTGCCACCATGCCTGGCCCTAATTTTTATTTTGAAACAGATTTTACTAAATTGTAGAGGGCCTCACTAAGTAGCGGAGGCTGGCCACGAACCTGTGATCCTCCTGTCTCAGCCTCCTAAGTGCTGGGACTACGGGCATGTACCACCATGCTTAACTGGAAGCAAATCTATCTTTTTTTGGGGAGCTGTTTCCTTCTGCCTACCACACAAGGTGCTCATTACTCTTATTCCAGGATGATAAAGGGGAGTATTGAGGCACCGAGAGGTTAAGCAACTTGCTTGAGATCACGTAGCCAGTAAGAGGGAAAAACATCTGACCCCCAAAGTTAGATCCCAACACTTTGAGTAGTGAAGACCAGGCGCTATGGCTTGGATATGGTTAAAGTGTCAATCCCCTACCCTAAAGGCCTTCTGTGTTAAGTTTTTTTCTTTCTTTTGGAACTAGGAATTGAACCCAGGGGCATTCTACCTCTGAGCTACACCCCTAGCCCAATTTTAATTTTAATTTTGAAACAGGGTCTTGCTCATTTGCAGAGGTCCTCACGAGGTTGCTGAGGCTGGTCACAAACCTGCGATCATCCTGTCTCAGCCTCCCAAGTACCGAGATTACAAGTGTGCACCACCAGACCTGGCTTGACTTTTTATTTTGTAACAGGGTCTCACTAAATTGCTGAGGCTGATATTCTGGGTACTGGGAGCACAGCAAGAGACTAGGGAGGTGCCATCCTTGTGCCTGGAAGGAGGAGGAGAGGGGAGGGCGGGGAAGGGTCCCAGGCAGGCAGAACAGTGTAAGCAAAAGCCCAGAGCTCGCACCCCCCATGCACTTGAAGTAGCGAGCCCTGGGGTGGTGGAGGATGCAGGAGCCGGCCCTGAGATCTTACTTCCTCTTTCCTCCTGCAAACCCTGCGGGAGGTGAGGTCTAGAGGGGGCGGGGGGCTCATCAGAGCACTTACTGTACCCTCTTTTCTGGCAGACAGGAGCATCCTGTGCACGGAACTCCTGGCCAGACTCCATTTCTTTGCCACGTCCCATCCTGAGCTGGTGGGGCAGCTGTGCCAACAAGCCCAGAGCTGGTTTCGTGCGTGCCCCCACCCTGTGCTTGTGCCCCTTGGGGGATTTCTCCAGCCCCCAGGGGGGCCCCTGCGGGCGACCCTCACTGGCTGTCACAAAGGTAAGTGTCCCCAGCATAGCAAAATCCCACCAGGTCCCTGCCTTCCATGAGGCAGCAGACAGCAGGTGATTGGGGCTGCTTTCTGGGGCTCCTCACGGCCAGTGGAGAGGCCCCCGGGGTGCCATCAGGGCCTGCCCGGGCTGTCCCTCACTGACTCAGCTCTCTCTGCTCTCCCAGGGACTGTAGATTACTAGTGTCAGTACTGCTAATGAGCCCGGAGCCTGGGGACACCACCGAGCTTCCGTCCCAAGGAGCTTGGAGCCTTCTTATAGGCCCCAGAAGCTCTGGGAGAAGAGAAATTAGTTTGCCATTAATTTATCATTCTTTTTGTCTTCCCATCTGTCTATCTACTCACCCATTTATCCATGTATCCATCCTCATTCCTCCCATCAGTCATTCCTTCATCCATCTGGTATCTATCCACCTATCCATGTATTCATCCATCTATTCATTCAACCATCTACCCACCTATCCATCCATTCACCTATCCACCCATCCACCCATCCCACCCATCCCATCCACCCACCCACCCATCCCATCCATCCATCTATCCATCCCATCCATCCATCCATCATCTATCCACCCATCCATCCATCCACCCATCCATCCATCCATCCATCCATCCACCCACCCATCCACCCACCCATCCCATCCATCCACCATCTATCCACCCATCCATCCATCCATTCATCCATCCCATCCCATCCATCTACCATCTATCCACTCATCCATCCATCCACCCATCCCATCTATCTACCCACCCACCCGTCCCATCCATCCATCCACCCGTCCCATCCCATCCATCCACCATCTATCCACCCATCCATCCATCCACCCACCCATCCATCCATCCCATCCATCCACCCACCCATCCCATCTATCTACCTATCCATCCATCCATCCATCCATCCCATCCATCCATACATCCATCCTATCCCATCCATCCACCATCTATCCACCCATCCATACATCCATCCCATCCATCCATCCATCCATCCATCCATCCATCCATCCACCCGTCCCATCCCATCCATCCACCATCTATCCACCCATCCATTCATCCACCCACCCATCCATCCATCCCATCCATCCACCGACCCATCCCATCTATCTACCTACCCACCCATCCACCCATCCATCCATCCACCCATCCATCCATCCCATCCATCCACCGACCCATCCCATCTATCTACCTATCCATCCATCCATCCATCCATCCATCCATCCATCTACCCATCCCATCCATCCATCCACCCATCCATCCATCTACCCATCCCATCCATCCATCCATCCATCCACCCACCCATCCCATCCATCCACCATCTATCCACTCATCCATCCATCCACCCATCCCATCTATCTAGCCACCCACCCATCCCATCCACCCATCCATCCATCCATCCATCCATCCATCCATCCATCCACCTGTCCCATCCCATCCATCCACCATCTATTCATCCATCCATCCATCCATCCATCCATCCATCCATCCATCTATCTAGCCACCCACCCATCCCATCCACCCACCCATCCATCCATCCATCCATCCACCCATCCATCCACCCATCCATCATAACCCATTTATCCCATTCATAAATCCACCCCTCTCGCCATGCATTCAGCCTTTCATCAGCTTGCCCACTACCTGTAAACAGATGAATCTCACCACCGCCCTCCCACCTTTCCATTTCCTCTGCTCTTCCAAACCATCGCCTGTCTGTGCTTTTATCCACTGGCCACCTCCACACACCATCCTTTTCTCCAGCCACCCACAGTCTCTTCACATTCATTTCAAGGTCATTAAATACAAAGCAGTCATGGTTCAAATGTGAAAGCTCTCACCACTCACCCTCCTTCCTCCGAGCCACTGGGGCGACACTGTGCCCAGCCCTTGCAGTCTTTAGAGCAACTAGATACTTTTATTGGTTCTCAGGAACATTCTGGGCTCTGGCTTGGTTCAAGCTTGCTGGGGAAAACCTGGGGCTGGTGGAGTCACAGAGCTGCCCATGCACTCTGACACTGGGGCCTCTAGTGTTGCAGGGTACTGAGCTGCTATGGCTGCCACCTAGTGGGTGCCGGTAGTACCTTAGTCCCCTTGTGGCACCCTCAAATGTACCCAGACATTGTCCAGGACCCCCTTGGGGCAGAATCACCCTTGAGTGAGAAAGAACTAAGTATAAAGATGGGTTTAGTCCTTGTTCCTATCTGAGAACAGGACCAGTGTCACAACCAGCTTCTGAATCTGGCATCCGGTAGCAATTGCCCCCAAATTCTGGGCTTGCCCATTCCTAGCTGTGTGGCTTTGGGCAAGGGGCGATCTGTGTATTTCAGTCTTCACCTGTGACATGGGCCTGAGCACTTGCACAGGGTCGTAGAGGGCACCACTGTTGTCTGTGTGGCTCTAGGCATCACCGCCATGGCGTGGAGCCTGGAAGAGAAGCTGTTGGTGGTTGGCACCCAGGATGGCTTTGTGACGGTGTGGGACATGGAGGAGGAGCAGGTGACCCACATGCTAACAGGACACACAGGTGAGGCTCAGCAGGGGCCTATGGGCATCATCTTCCTTGTGTCCCACGGCAAGCAGTCCATCTCCAGAGCCCCACAGATTTGCTTCTTTGCACTACAACTGTGGTCTTTGTTCCTGCATCAGTTAGATAGAGCTGCGTAACAAATAATACCCAAACAAGCCATTCTTTTAGCTCATCCTTGGTGGGTTGGTAATTCAGGATGGGTGTTTATGGTTCACCCAAGCCAAGCTGGTTCACACTTTTGCACTCAATTAGCGGGTTATCAAACCTGTGATCTTTTCAGCTTCCCAAGTACTGGGATTACAGGTATGTGCCTTGAAGCCACCTTCCAGTCCTTTCGGTTTGTGTATGTTCAAATCCACCCATCTTTTCTTTGGATATTTCTAGGCCAACAGGCACTTTGGTAGTTACAAGAACAAAGTGTCCCCAGCTAATATTCCTCCCCACACATTCTACTGCAGGGGAGGTGAAGTGTGTGAAGGTGTTTGCCAAAGGGGTCCTTGCCATCTCTGCCTCGAGGGACCGGACGCTGCGCGTGTGGAACTTACTATCTGGCCAGGAGAAATTTGCCATTTGGGATGGAGGCTCAAGAAATTCCTCTGAACCCCAGATCTGGAACCTCCACGTGGATGAAGGAAACAAAATCGTGTATTCGACATCTGGCTCAAAGGTAACGAACACCTGCCCTGACTGTAAAGGAAAAGCTGGGATCGAATCATGCGAATCTGGAGTGGGCCATGTCTACACGGAGAGGTTCCCGGGTGCGGGTGGCGGGGTGTAACCAGGAGTGTACCCCCCCCTTGAAGGGGTGTTGGGAGAGGTTTCCAATGTTATAGTTGGATTAGATGATGCTAATAGTATTTTTCTGACTTTAGGACTGGACACCTTTTACCTTTCTTAATATAGTCACGAAAGGCTATAAATTTCCCTCTAAGTACTGCTTTACCTACGTCACAACTCTGTAATTTTTTTGAGAGGGGGTCTCATTATGTTGGCCTCTAATTCTTGATTCTCCTGTCTCAGCCTCCTGAGACTCCAGGCATGCGCTACCATGCCCTGCGCTTTCACATTTAGTTCAAAAATGCTTTCAGATTAGATTTCACTTTTTATTTCTTCTTTTATCCATGCATGCTGTCGATTGCCAAACATTCATTGATTCCCAGATAGTGTTCTGTTATCTTCTTTTCCTTGTTAGATTTCATTTGTATGATGTGAATCTGTGTGTGTGTGTGTGTGTGTGTGTGTGTGTGTGTGTGTGTGTGTTACTAGGAATTGAACCGAGGGGCGCTTTATCTTAGAGTTACACCCTCAGCCCTTTTTATTTTTTGTTTTGAAACAGCGTCTCTCTATGTTCCTAAGAGTCTCACTAAATTGCTGAGACAGTCGCTGAACCTGTGATCCTCCTTTCTCAGCCTCCCAAGAACTAGGATTACAGGTGTGATCCACCAGGCCTGGCTTGATGTGAATCCTTTCAAGTGGTTGAGACATTTGATCTATTTTATTCCTAAGTATCTTTTCTTTTTTCTTTCTTCCTTTTCCCCTCCTTTGATCTCCTCCTCTACTTACTGGTCTCCCTTCTATCCATCCATCCATCCTTCCTTCCCTCCCTTCCTCCTCCTCCTCCTCCTCCTCCTCCTCCTCCTCCTCCTCCTCCTCCTCCTCCCTCTCTTTCATTTTTTTGGTACTGGGGATGGAACCTGGGGCATTCTACTGCCAAGTGACACCCCCAGTCCTTTTTTTTTTGTACTGGGGGTGGAGCCCAGGGGCTTTCTACCTCTGGGCTACACTCCCAGACGTATTTTATATACTTTATTTGAAAACAGGGTCTCATCAAGTTGCCGAGAGCCTCACTCAGTAGCTGAGGCTGGCTTCGAACCTGCGCGATCCTCCTGTCTCAGCCTCCCAAGCGCGGGGATTGCAGCGTGCGCCACCGCGCCCGGCAACCCCCAGTCCTCTTTATTTGGAAACTTGATCTTGCCAGGTTGTTGAGTCTCACTGCGTTGCTGAAGCTGGCCTCAAACCTGTGATCTTCCTGTCTCAGCCTCCCAAATACTGAGATTATAGGTGTGTGACAACAACTCTCCCCTCTATTTTCATGAGACCTCTTTTTCATTATTATTATTATTTTTTTTTACTATCTTACACATATAAGAGAAACACGACTCTCTGAGATGTCAAAATCTGCAGATGAGAGCCCAGCGTGGTGGCGCACATTTGTAATACTGGTACTCGGGAGGCTGAGACAGGAGGATCACAGGTTTGAGGACAGCTCAGCAAGAACCTTACAAACCTAGTGAGACCCTGTTTCAAAATAAAAAATATATATAGTGCTGAGGGTATAATTCAGAGGAAGATGCCCCTGGATTTAATCTCTAGTAACACACACACACACACACACACACACACACACACACACACATCATGGATACTCAAGTCCCTTATATAAAGTGATGTAATATTTGCATCAATCCTTGTATAGATTTTAAATAATCTGTAGATGACTTTGAATTCCTGGTAGAATGTACACATTGTGTTTGTAGACGTTATACTGTATATTTATTGAATAAGGTCCAGAAAAAAAGTCTGTATGTGTGCAGAGCACATGCAGTTTTGGAGGGATACTGGGGATCGAACCCAGGAACTCTTTTCCTCCAAACCTCCAAGTTCAACCCAAACATTTTTAATTGTTTTAGATTTTTTATTTATTTATTCTTGGCACTGAGAATTGAACCCAGGGGCATTCTGCCTCTGAGGTACATACACTCCCAGCCCTTTTAATTTTTTACTTTTGAAAGAGGGTCTCACTAAGTTGCTGGGCTGGTCTCCAACCTGCAATCCTCCTGTCTCAGCCTCCTAAGCATTTGCATACAGGTGTGTACCACCATGCCTTACTTCCCTCGTTATTTGTCTAATCTAACTACAAAATTAGAATTAACCAATGTTTAGCATTTAGATGATTAATGCCAATAAAAGGAGACTTTTTTGGTATTGGGACTGAACCTAGAGGCATTCTATCTCTGAGGCACACCGGCCCCCATGCTCTGTTTACCTCTGTATTTTGAAACTGGGTCTTGCTAGTTGCTGGAAGTTGTGCTTAGTTGCCGGGGCTGGTTTCCAATTTGAGATCTCCTGTCTTAGCCTCCCTAGTACTGAGATTACAGGCATGTGCCCCTGTGCCAGAAAAAAAATCTTTTGAGGAGGAGAAATGGGACATAAAGGTTGTTATAATCAACAAGCGTTTCTCATGAACATAAGTATCAATACATGGGGCGCTGCCAACACTTTTTCTATTTTCTTTCTTTTTTTTTTTGTGGGTCTGGGGATGGAACCCAGGGGCATTTGACCTCTGAGCTACACCCCCTGCCCTATTTTTTATTCTTTATTTTGAAACCGGGTCTCACTGAGTTGCAGAGGGCCTCACTAAGTAGCTGAGGCTGTCCGCGAACCGCGATCCTCCAGGTCTCAGCCTCCCGAATGTTGGGATGACAAGCGTGCGCCACCACGCCCGGCTCACTTTTTCTATTTCCAAACATTTTAATTGTGGAACAGTTTTAGATTTATGGTACAGCGAGTTCCCATATGCACTTCATTCAACCCCCCTACATAATAAGTGTATGTCCCACTAAGACATTCACATTTTGATAATTACTGTCAACTAAACTCTAGACTTTGGATTCCATCAATTCTTCTACATGTGTTGTTATGAGATCCACGATTGCTTTTATTTTTTCAGGATTGGCAGTGCTGAAAATAAAGGGTCTAAACTATAAAAAAGAATGGGACTGGCCAGACACTGTGGTGCGTACCGGTGGTCCCAGCTACTCAGGAGGCTGAGGCAGGAGGATTGCTGGAGCCCAGGGGGTTAAGGCCAGCCTAGGCAACTTAGTGAGATCCTGTCACAGCAATAAAACAGTAGATCTGGTGGGGCGCAATATGGCGCATGCTTGTAATCTATTACTTGGGAGGCTGAGACAGGAGGATTGCAGGTTGGAGACCAGCCCCAGCAACTTACCAAACTCCTCAGAAACTTAGACCCTGTTTCAAAATAACATATAAAATAGGCCTGTGGGTGTGGCTTGGAGGCGGAACGCCCCCGGATTCAATCCCCAGTACCAAAAACATTAATGATGATGATGATGATGTCGATGTCTGGCATTAGACTCTGGAAGCTTGCATCTAGATCTGTGCTGACGTCTCTTTCTTTCCCTCATTCCACTAGATCAATGCATGGCACTTAGAAACCGCGGAGCTGGTCTTCCGAGTCCTGGGAGATGCCACGGATCCCTGGGTGTGCACGGCCGTGCTGGCCTCCCAGGCCAGGCTGCTGACGGTGTCCGAGGGCGGCCTGCTCAGCGTGTGGAGCTCGGCCTCGGGGACTCTGCAGGGGAGGCAGCGCTTGTCCAGCGTCAGGGAAGACACCCCCACCTGTGCGGTCTCCGTCCAGAAACAAGGGAAGGTGGTCGCTGGGTTCCGCAGCGGCTCCATGGTTTTGGTGAGCGACCTCTCCACTACGAGGCTAGTGTTTACTCACCTCAAAAGAAAACAGGTGCCGGCGCGGTGGTGCACGCTTGTCATCCCCGCTCTTGGGAGGCGGGAGGATCACGCCGTGCTGGCTTAAGAGACCCTGTTTCCAAATAAAAAAAGTATAAAATATATAAAACAGGCCTGGGAGTGTAGCCCGGAAGTAGAAGGGTTTCCAGGAACCCCAGTACCACCAAAAAAACAAAACAAAAACAAAACAAAACAAAACAACAACAACAACAACACAAAACAGGTGTCCTAGGACTCTGGAGACGGGATCTTGCTATAGCGCTTAGCACATGATGTGCAGCTTTTTTTTTTTTTTTTTTTTTGCGGCACTTGGTGTGGAACCCAGGGGCATTCTACCTCCGAGCTACACCCCCAGCCCTACTTGTTTATTCTTTATTTTGAAACCAGGTCTCACTGAGTTGCGGAGGGCCTCACTAAGTACCTGAGGCTGTTCTCGGACCGGGATCCTCCTGTCTCAGCCTCCCCGATGCTGGGATTACAAGCGTGCGCCACCACACCCGGCTAAGTTTTGATGTATTTATTCATTTATTTTGCTTTATTTATTTATTTATTTATTTATTTATTTATTTATTTATGGTATGGGGATGGAACCCAGGGGCATTCTACCTACAAGTTACACCTCCAGCCCTATTTTTTAGTATTTTTAGTTTGTTGAAACAGGGTCTCACTGAGTTGTGAAGGGCCTCACTACGTAGCTGAGGCTGTTATGAATTGCATGCACCACCATGCCTGGCCATTTATTTATTTATTTGCATATTTGTACTGGATTGAACCCAGGGACATACTACCTCTGATCCATACCCCCAGCCTTTTCAATATATATTTAAAAATTTTTTTAAGATGGTCATGGTGGCATACGTTTGTAATCCCAGCATTTGGGAGGCTGAGACTGGAGGATCGCAGTTCGCGGACAGCCTCAGCTACTTAGTGAGACCCTTTGCAACTCAGTGAGACCTGGTTTCAAAATAAAGAATAAAAAATAGGGCAAGAGGTGTAGCTTGGAGGTCAAATGCTTCTGGGTTCCATCCCCAGATGCGCAAAAAAAAAAAAAAAAAAAAAAAAAAAAAAAAAAAAAGAAACAGGGATTTGCTAAGTTGCTGAGGCTGGCCTGAATCTGCAATCTTCTTGTCTCAGCTTGCCTCGTGGCCATCTCTCAAGTATTTATTTATTCACTTATAGTACTAGAGACTGGACCCAGGGCATGTTATCACTGAGCTACACCTCTACTCCCAGACCTATTTTATACTATTTTTATTTTTGGAAACGGTCTCTTAAGCTGGCTTCGAACCTGCGCGATCCTCCTGTCTCTGCCTCCCAAGCGCGGGGATTACAAGCCTGCGCCACCATGCCTGGCCCAGCCCTTTTTATTTTTATGTTAAAATATGATCTCATTAAGTTTCTGAGGCTGTCCTTGAACCTGTGATGTCCTGTCTCAGCCTCCCAAGTACTTGGAATATAGTTCATGTGTTACCATTCCTGGTTTGTTTCTTTGTTGTTTATTTATTGGTGATACTAGGAATTGAACCTGAGGGCATTCTACCTCGGAGCCATACTCCAGCCCCTTGTTATTTTTTGGTTTTGAAACATGGTCTCAGTAGGTTGGTGAGAGTCTCACTACTTGCTGAGGCTGTCCTGGAACCTGTGATCCTCCTGCCTCAGCCTCCCAAGTACTGGGATTACAGGTGTGTACCTCCACACCTGGCTCATTTTTTCCCCCTTTACTATAATGATATTATATAAAAAAAGGCGTACTTTATTTCTTGAAAAAGAGCTTTCTTTAGCTCACAGTTTTGGAGGCTGAGAGTCCAAGGCTGAGCAGCCCCACGGCATCAGGGCAGGACTGCATGTGAGAGGGCCGGGCCACATTGCAAGACACAAAGCCAGAGGCCAGCAACTGAGGTCCTACAGTTTTGAGGTTGTGTTAGTCTGTTTTCTGTTTCTATAACATAATACCACAGACTAGGTAAGGTACAAAGAAAAAATGGTAAGCCTAAAGTGTAGTGGCTGTTACGGCCAGTTCAAGGAGTCCCCAAAGACCACCAGGAGACCGTCACTGTATGCAAAAGCCAAGAGCCTTTATTTGGGGTTAAGCTCTGACTCTCAGACCTCACCTATGCAGTGGATTCGTACAGAGAGTCCTTCAGCAGTAGAGACCAAGCTTTTATGATGCTTAGGGTAGGGGTGGGGGAACTAGTAGCTACATGATTGGGTGACTTTTGAGCAAGGTTGGTCTGGCGCAAGGGGATTGGCCCATATGACCACATCAGCTTAAGCTTTTTAAGTGCAGATTTTTGGGTTTTAACAGTCAGTATTCAGCTGGGCTAACAGCCAATTCTTAGCTGACCAAGGTCAATCCTGGCTGCAGCTCTTTGGCTGAAAGCTTAGAGACAGAGAGAAGGATTTTGTCCTGATTAAGTCTTATAAACAATTCAGGGTTCTTCAGTGGCACATGCCTAACATCCCAGTACTTGGGAGGCTGAGACAGAAGGATTGCAGGTTCGAGGCCAGCCTCAGCTACATAGTGAGACCCTGTTTCAAAATAAGAAGGGCTGTGAGTATAGCTCAGAGGTAGAATGCCCCTGGATTCAATCCCCAGTACCACACCCACACGCATGCATTGATAATAGCTTCCTCTTTGCTTGGGCTGACTTTGTGCCGGTAAATAACCCTACACACCCCTTGGCTTCCCACCAGCCTGCAGAGAGGTTCTGGAGTCGACAGAGAAACGGAGGCACTCAGGGGGTTGGGACTTGGCTTAGCTGCTTGGGGCTGGCGGGTGGCAGAGTCCTGGGTTAGATCTGCTTTTCTTAGCCTTTAATTCCGTGGAAACACTCGCTCTTCATCCTTGACCCTGCACAGATTTCCTCTGAAGGAGACAGACTGCTGGAGAAGCTTCCAGAAGTGGTGGGATTCCTGGTGGTCTCTGACGACGAGTCCCTTCTCGCTGCAGGTAGCGCTGGCTCTCTGTGGGAGCTCTGAGGAGGCGGAGCTGGAGATGGGCGGGGCGTGGGCAGCAGGTGATTCCCAGGTCAGGGGTCAGCACGGCTCTACACAGGGCCAGGTGGTGAACAGGCCGGAAGAGACTGCTGTCACAGGGCCCAGCTCTGCCTTAGGGCAAGAAACAGCCATAAGTACTTTACAAAGGTGGCTGTGATGGGGCGCAGGGGCCCCTTTCTGTAATCCCTGAACTTAGAAGGCTGAGACAGGAGGATCGCAGGTTCAAGGCCAGTCTTGGCAACTTAGCAAGACCCTGTTTCAAAACAAAACAAAGCAAAACAAAACAAAACAAAAAAATGAAAAGGGCTGGGGTTGTAGCTCGGAGGGAGCACCCCTGGGTTCCACCCCCAGACCCGCAAAAAAAATAAAAAAATAAAAAAATAAAAAGCGCCAGTCATGGTGACACATGCCCGTCATCCTGTCATATCAGTACCTGGGAGGCTGAGGCAGGAGAATATGTTGGAGGCCAGCCTCTGCAAGTAGCGAGACTGTCAGCAACCTAGTGAGACCTTGTCACAAAACAAAAACTAAAACAGAGCTGGATGTGTAGCTTGGAGGTAGAATGCTCCTGAGTTCAGTCCCCTGTAAGCACACACACACACACACACACACACACACACACACACACACACACACGCCCCAATAATCCGGCCAACAGCATTGAGGACCTTATTGTTCCTCCTCCCTCTCTCCTTTCTTTCTTGCCTTCTTTTTGGTCTCTCTTCCTTCTCTCCCTCTGTTGACACGGCTTGTTCCATTTCAAGCTTTGGGCTACTTTCCAGAAGATGCCCTAAGTCCCTGACCCCCTGGAACCTTCGCTTCTTGTGATGATAATTAAGCGTGCACGGTTCCTTATACGTGTGGTCACCACCGTCCCCCGTCCCCCTCGGCCCTGTGGTCTCCCGCCGGCCGCCGTGTGCAGTAGGCGCTCCAGCGTGGTCGGCCCTCGGTGAGGAGTGTGACCCACCCCTGCCTTTCAGGTTTCGGGAGATCCGTGCGGGTATTCCTGGCCGACTCGCAGGGCTTTCGCCGTTTCATGGCCACCGACTTGGAACATGAGGACGTGGTGGAGACGGCTGTCTTTGGAGCTGAGAACAACCTGCTTGTTACTGGGTCCCGGGATGCGCTCATTCAGGTAAGGGGTGGGCGTCCAGGGCCCTGCACCCCCATCTTTCTGCTGCTGGAGTAGAAAATGTGCTTTAGGGATGTTTTATCTACACAACGAGAAATCTACGAAAAGGTGTTCAGGCGAAACCAGGCAGTTCATTGACACGATATGGGGTTGTTTCTTGGGCTCCAACAGCAGACCTGGCTGAGAACTACTGGAATATTCAATCACAGAGGTAACAGTCCCAACCACTTTTTTTCCCCTCAGTACTGGGGATGGAACCCAGGGGCATTCTACCTACGAGCTATACCCCCAGCCCTATTTTTTATTCTTTATTTTGAAACAGGATCTCACTAAGTTGCAGAGGGCCTCACTAAGTAGCTGAGGCTGTCATGAACCTGTCATCCTCCTGTCTCGGCCTCCCAAGTACTGGGATTACAAGTGCGCACCACCACGCCCGGCTCTAACTACTTTAAAAAAAAGGGAGGACCTTGGCCTTCAGAAGGGAGCAGGGTTATGATGGAAGAAATCCTCTATAAGTTCAAATTTGTGGAAGCAAGAGAGAAAACCATGTGGGAAAGTATCACTCTCTGTGTTCTTACAGAATTGAGCCCCCGGAGAGCTTTTGTTTAGGTAGAATTTTCTATGTATATGTGTATGCTTCTGTTGTATTTATGTTACTATTACAAAATCCCTGAAGTTGTATATGTAAAGAAAAAGAGGTTAGATGGGCATGGTGTTATCCCAGTACCCGAGAAGCTGAGACAGGAAGATCGCAGGTTCAAGGACAGACTCAGCAAGTAGTGAGACTGTCATCAAGCTAACGAGACCCTGTTTCAAAATAAAAAACATAAAATAGGGCTGGGGGTGTAGCTTGGAGGTAGAATTCCCCTGGGTTCAATCTCCAGTACCACACACACAAAAAATAAATAAAAGTGCTAGGGATATAGCTCAGAGGTAGAATTCCTCTGAGTTCAGTTTTTAGTACCCCTCCTCCCAAAAACCATTTATCTGGGTACAGTGGTGCAGGCCTATGATCCCAGTGACTTGAGAGGCTGAGGAAGGAGAATTGAAGGTTTGAGGCCAGCCTTAACAACTTAGTAAGACTCCGTCTTAACATCAAAAGGGCTGGGGATATAGCTGGGGAAGTAACTTGAAGGTAGAATGCCCCAATGCAAAGAGAAAGGAAGAAAGAAAGAGGAGAGGGAAGTAAATACATTTTGATCTTGCAAACCCCCTGAAAGGGTCTGAGAGGGTGCCCTCCAGGGGTTCCCTGGCACACCCTTTGAGAACTGCTGTGATCGCCGAATGGGGACCCTTAAGGGCCTGGGGAGGTGTGAAGGCCCTTGAGCTGCAGCCTCAGAATTCCCCTCGGGTGGACAGTTGGGCTGAAGCAGCCTTCGGGATCCGCAGCGGTGTGGGGAGAAGTGGGATCCACCTCCTGTCTCTGTCCTCAGGTGTGGAGCCTGTCGGAGCAGGGGGCCCTGCTGGGCATCCTCGAAGGTGTCGGGGCCCCCGTGAGTCTGCTGGTGTGCGGTGGGGCTCTGGTGGCATCTGCCTCCCAGCAGTCTTCGTCCTTCAAGGTCTGGGACCTTAGCCGCACTCAGAAGCCCCGGACCTTTGCTCCCTTTCTGGACCGCACCGGGCTCACTGCCGTGTCCCACAATGGAAGCTACGTCTACTTCCCCAGAACTGGGGACAAAAACAAAGTCACCATTTGGGACTTGACACAAGGTTTGTAAGAGATGAGTCGGATCGCTTATGTGGGTAAGAACCGAATCCCCCATCTCGGCTCAAGCTGTTACAACAAACGCCAGGTAACAGGGCAGCTTCCAGGAACCTGAGTACCATCAAATAAATAAATAAATAAATAAATAAATAAATAAATAAATAAATAAATAAATAAAATAAAGTAAAACAGGGCTGGGGTTTAGCTTGGATGTGGAATGCCTCTGGGTTTTATTCCCAGTATCCTAAAATTAAATAAATGAAATGAAATGAAATAGGGCTGTGGGTGTAGCTTGGAGGCAGAAAACCCCTGGGTTCAATCCTCAGTAACTCCCCCACTCCAAAAAATATCCTTAAGAATAAGAAAACTGGGACCCCACGCTGCTCTGACCCATTCTGGGCTCTGTCTCCCCTCCACGCAGGTGAGGAGCAGGATTCCCTGGACACTTCCAATGAGGTCAGGTGTCTGGAGGTCGCCGAGCAGGCCAAGCTGCTGTTCACAGGCCTCGTTTCGGGGGTGGTCCTGGTGTTCCCCCTGAATTCCAGGCAGGACGTGATGTGCATCCCGCCGCCCAAGGCCCGCCAAGCTGTCAAATGCATGTCTTTGAGCAGGAGCGAGGACCACCTGGCCATTGCCTATGACAACATCGTCCTGGTGCTGGACATCAGCCCCGGGGACCCCTGTCCGGTCATCGACGGGCCAGTGTACACCTTCTATACCCAGCTGCCGGAGACCATCGCCAGCGTGTCGGTGTTGGCTGACTACCGCGTGCTCTACGGCATGACCAACGGCGACCTCTTTCTGTACGAGTGTGCAAACTCCAGAGTGTCCCCTTTGGAGGCCCACAGAAGCAGAGTCACCTGCGTGGCGGTCAGTCACAAGGAGCAGGTGGCCGTCAGTGGGTGCGAGGAAGCCCTGCTGTGTGTCTGGGACCTGCTAGCGTGCAAGTGGAAATTCGAAATGAGCTACACGGTGCGTGGCCACCACACCATCTTTGTGCCAGGCCTTCAGAAAACCAATAAACGCGGTCTATTCGTGAAGTGGGAATCTTATACCGATGGCCAGGGAGGAGCCTAGGGAGATGGAAAAGGGGGTACTGGCCTCACGAGCCCAAAAGTCAACCATCAAGACATATCCAAGCCAGCTGTCCCTTATCCAAAAGGCTTGGGACCGGAAATGTTTCATTTATTTTTGTTACTAGAGTTTGAATCCAGGGACATTCTATCTCTGAGCTACACCCCTTTTGACTTTGAAGCAGGGTCTCACTAGGTTGCTGAGGTCTCACTAAGGTACTGAGGCTGGCCTCAGACCTATGATTTTTCTGTCTCAGTCTCCCAGGTGCTCGCATTACAGGTATGTGTCACCGTACCCGGTATGTACAATATTTTCAATACTTTGTTCATGAAACTAAATTTTGTGCTTGTGGAATTTCCCACTTTTGGCTTCATCTGGATGCTTAAAAAGTTTCAGATTTGTTGTATTTTAGATTTTGGACATTTGTATCAGGGATGATATTACAGGATGAATTACAGAAATTCCATCTGTAATTTCTCTTTTCCTGTTTCAGGATATAATCTGGGATCCCTTAATGCTTTTAGCACACAACTTTCACTTTTTATTTAATTTTTTTTTGTGTCTGGTAGGAGGGATTGAATCCAGGGGCATTCTACCCCTGAGCTATACCCTCAGCCCTATTTTATTCTTTTATTTTGAAACAGGGTCTCACTAAGTTGCTGAGGCTGGCCTCAAATCTATGATCTTCCTGTCTCAACCTCCCAAGTCCTGAGCTTACAGGTGTGGCCAGCACACCTGGCCAGTTTGATTTTTGGTACCACATATAATTGAATACAATTGTAGTTAACGTGTGTATAGGCAAGTTCATTTAAGAAATTGAATCTTAGTCGCTTTTCATTATAACCTGCCAATCTAATCTCTCTGAAGACATGCCTGGGGCCCGTTAAAATCTGCCCCATCCCTCGGGGTTCCCTTTGATTTATCCCCCGAGGAGAGCGTCCGAGGCCGGCTCCTCGGAGCTGTTCTCCTGGGTGTCGGTCAGTCCAGAATCATGACCCCGTGATCTGTTTCCCGCAGAGCTCTTATCACCGAGGGGTGCAGTGTGCTTGCTTCTCCAAAGATGACCGATACGTGTACGCGGGCCTGAAGGATTGTTCCGTAACTGTCTGGAGTGTGCTGGATGGTGAGCTGCTTGCTTCAAGGGCAGGGCTGAGCTTGGATCTGGACAGAAAGGGCCCTGGTTGGGCTCCTGGGTCCCAGAGTTCCCTTCTCTATCCTCCCCTACCTGGGTCTCTCAAGGGCCTCTCTGCTAGGTCACCCTCCCACACGGCCTTGAGCCTCCCTGCCACAGGGCTCCTCACTGGGGCCGTCCTGGGGTGCACCGTGCCCTGCTCTGTGCCCTTCTGTGTGAGAGGGGTTCCTAGGGTGGCAGGGGTGCGGTCTGCATGGCTGGGCTGGGGGAGGGGCGCACACGTGCCTATATATGTGAGGCCCCTCCATCTGTGGGTAGAGCTGGGGAGGGAGGAGGGGTTCAGGCTGCAAACTGGAGGCTGGCATGACTCTGAGAACAGTCTCCATAGGAACCTGACCTTCCAGGTGCTTCTAAAGGTACCTCCTTCAAACTGGGCGCGGTGGCGCACGCTTGTAATCCCCGCGCTTGGGAGGCTGAGACAGGAGGATCGCACAGGTTCGAAGCCAGCCTCGGCTACTTAGGCTCTCAGCAACTTAGTGAGACCCTAGTTTCCAAATAAAATATAAAATGGGTCCAGGAGTATAGCCTGGAGGTAGAAAGCCTGTGGGTTCTACCCTAGTAACACACACACACACACACACACACACACACACACACACACACCAAAACAACAACAACAAAAATAAAGGTACCTCCTTCAATGCGAGAGGCTAGAGTACATTTTATTTGACTAATGAATGCATTAAATTCGCAATGCTGTGGGCCTGGCGGAGTACACCTGGAATCCTAGGGCTTGCGAGGTTGAGACAGGAGGATCTAGGTTCAAGGCCAGCTTCTTTAGCTTATTGAGACTGCTTCAAAATACGCCGGGCGTGGTGGCGCACGCTTGTAATCCCCGCGCTTGGGAGGCAGAGACAGGAGGATCGCGCAGGTTCGAAGCCAGCCCCGCGCACTGGCTTAGGAGACCCTGTTTCCAAATAAAAATGTAAAAATAGGTCTGGGAGTGTAGCCCGGAGGTACAAGGGCTTCCAGGAACCCCAGTACCACCAAAAATAAATAAATAAATAAAAAATAAATAAAGAGTAAAAAGTGCAAACTGTTTTGAAATATGATAAAAGTCACTTTAAAATTCAAGTACTGAAATGGATAGTTCAGAAATCCTCCAGATCTTTTGGCCATATTTTGTTTTAACTTTATTCTTGGAGCATATGGGAGTTTAAATATGGTTTGTGGCCAGCCTCAGCGGCTTAGCGAGGCCCTCTGCAACGCAGGGAGACCCGGTTTCAAAATAAAGAATGAAAAGTAGGGCTGGGGCCGGGCGCAGTGGCGCACGCTTGTAATCCCAGTACTTGGGAGGCAGAGACAGGAGGATCGCACAGGTTTGAAGCCAGCCTCAGCTAGTTAGTGAGACTCTTAGCAATTTAGGGAGACCCTGTTTCCAAATAAAGTATAAAATAGGTCTGGGAGGATAGCCTGGAGGTAGAAAAGCCCCTGGGTTCCACCCCCAGTACCACACACACACACTAGGGCTGGGGGTGCAGCTCAAAGGTAGAATTCTCCTGAGTAGTTCCATCCCTAGTACCTCAAGGGAAAAAAAAAAAAAAAAAAAACCTCACTAAATTGCTGAGGCTGACCTTGAACCTGTTGATCCTCCTGTCTCAGCCTCCCAAGGACTAGAATTACAGGTGTGCACCTCCATGCCCGGCTGCATGGTGTGTTTAAATGTTCAGAATTCCCCTTGGCAGGCAGGTTTTGGTATCCCACTCTGCAGATGAAGGGGAGGGACTCAGAGATTAAATGTCATGTCTAAGCCAGCCATGGGTGCGGCAGCAATTTGACCCAGGGCAGCCACCGCTAGGCTGTGTGAAGTCGACCTCTGCACCCCACTCTCCTTATTTGCACCCTCCCGGGCCCCTGCAGGCACGCTGCTGGCCGTGCAGTTTGTCCACGCGGCGGTCAGCAGAATCATCCCGACCTCCAACGGTTTCATCGCCCCCACGAGGCATGGCTACCTCCTCCGAGAGCGATTCCAGTGCCCTTCGTCCGGAGCCTCGCAGCAGGACCCTCTCAAGAACTTCAAGAAGGCGGTGTGGATGGTCAGATCCAGGCAGAGAGAGGAGCAGGCTGCGGCCGCCGAAGCGCCTGGGGAGCCGGCGCCGGGGGCTGCCCAGGGAAGGGAATCCAGACCCAACAAGCGCTCCCAGGTCTGCCTGATCCTGTGAGCCTCCCAGCATCACGGCTAGTCTGATTCAAAGGATATATTTGCTGGTGTACATCGGACGGAGGCCTTGGACTAGAGGACGGAGGCCCTCGCCTCTTCCGGTCTTCCTTTTTTGGGGGGGAGGGGGCTGGGGGGATATGGAAAAACACTGGGGGTTGAACCCAGGGCCCTTTTCCACCGAGGTGCACGCCCAGTCTTTTTTTTTTTTTTTTGCGGCACCGGGGATGGAACCCGGGGGCCATTGTAACTCCGAGCTACACCCCCAGCCCTCCCAGTCTTTTTAATTTTTTAAAATTTCAAAATAGGGTCTTCTCTCGCTAAATTGCTGAGGCTGGCCAGAAACCTGCGATCTTCCTATCCCAGCCTCCCAAGCCCCGGGATCGCGGCTGTGCGCCCCGCGCCATCCCTCAGTCCTCTTCTTTCCCTTCGGTTCCATTCTCTGTCCCTCTTACCTTGGGTTAGCCAACACTCGGCCTGTGTGCGGCCATTTCCAAGTTCATGTAGCGCAGTGTAGAGCACTTGTCTGGCATGCATGAGGTCCTGGGTCCAGTCCTCAAATTAAAATATAATATAATGGGCGTGAGGGCGTATGCCTGTCATCCTAGTACTTGGGACGCTGAAACAGGAGGATTGCAGGTTCATGGCCAGCCTCAGCAACTTAGCGAGGAGACCATGTCTTAAAACAACAGCAACAACGACGACAACAACAACAACAACAACAACAACAACAACAAACAGGGCCAGGGGTGTAGCTCAGAGGCAGGATGCCCCTTGTGTTCAATCCCCAGTGAGACAGAGACAGACAGACACACACACAGAGGAAGGGCTAGGTGCCAGTCTGAGGTAGAGCCCCCCCTCCCCAGTTAGGACCAAAGTCTTAGCCCTGCCTCTATTGGCTTCTTTTGGCTTCGCTTTCATTCTCTAGCCAATCACCGGCCTCCGGAAGGAACGCAATGTGCTGATTGGCTGAGCTGATCGCCCACAGCTGCCCCGCCTTGTGGCCTGGGAAAAAAGTTTTTCTGCGAGGGAAACCAGGGTCCAGAGGAAGGAGGGACGGAAAGAAGTGAGACAGAGCTTTCTGGCCTGTAAGGCCCCAGACGTCGCCCTCTGGTCCTCCCACCCCCACCACACCTCACTGTACTTTCTGCGCCCATTTCTCAGACAAGGAAACTGAGCCTTGCCGACAGAGGTCACTTTGACCCCTTCAGGTCAGAAGCCGTGTATGCCAGTGGTGTGAGAAACGGGGGCCAGGAGCCTTCTGTCCCACGCCCTGTTGGTCACCTGCTGCGGTTTTAGTGTCAGCATGGCGTATTCCAGTGTGGAGTATGTTGGGGTGCTCCCAGAGGTCAAGAAGTAATCTAGAGGCTTTCCACGCGTCTGGGTGTGCCGGAGGGCGAGGACTGGGAGTGTGTGTGTGTGTGTGTGTGTGTGTGTGTGTGTGTGTGCTTTCTGAGTGGGCAGGGGCATCCTGGCCAAGCCCGGAACTGCCAAGGCCGAAACACAAACTTCTGATCCGCAAACTCAGAGGCTTAGTTTTCTACGCAGAATTTCCTGTAGATAAAAGTTGGCGATGGAGCCGGGCGTGGTCCCCGCACTCGGGAGGCCGAGACAGGAGGATCGCAGGTTCCCAGCCGGCCTCAGGATCTAGCACGACACTCAGCAATTTAGCGCGACCCTAAAATGGGCGCAGAAACTACTGCCCTCGCCAAAGTGTAGACAGGAGAGGATCAGAAGGCAACGCCTGGCGCCTTATAGACCCGGAAGCTCTGTGGTCCATGTTTCCAAGTAAAAAATAATATAGGGCTGAGTTGTGGCTCGGGGTAGAATGCCTCTGGGTTAAGTCCCCGGCACTACACACACACACACACACACAAAATGCTATTTTTAATAAATATTCATAATATATATATGTATATATATATATATATATATATATATATATATATATATATATATATTCTAGTTTGTTGAATAATATGCAAAACCTAACCAAGTGATTTAACACGATATAGAAAATTCTTTTTAAAATTACTTTAAAAAGAATTATGCATAGGTTATTCATAGCAAGAAAGCTATAGCTTGTCAGTGTTCTGGAAATCACATTGATTTTGCTTATTTATTTTTGTTAAGCATTGTAGTTATATTGGTTAACTGTCATTATCTTTTTTTAAAAAAAGTTATCATTTTTATTTAGTTTTATTTAAGGAATAAATATGTCATAAAGCTTTTTTTCTTTCAGGGAGGGAAAAACCAAGTTTCATAAAATCAAATAAGCAATGGGTGTCTTAATGAACTTTTATTTTTTTGTAATATGCTTCCCATCCTTTTTTCTTATCCCTTGAATTAAAATCTTAGAACAGACAGAAATAGAGTAAAAAACAAAACAAAACAAACAAAAAAACAAAAAAGCTCCGAGGACACACTTTAAAGTTTCCCGTGGCTCTTGATCTGTTTCGGAAGTCCTTTGTGAGGAAGAAGGAAGGAACAAATTGATACACAGGGATCAAAAGGTTATTTAAATGAAGTTGAATAGAAAGAGTTGTGTGTTCTAAGATTTTCTGGTGCCTTTATACTTCTTAAATTCTGACCTTTCCACGGGAGGCTGAGACACAAGGCCGCAGGCTCCCGCCAGCCCCAGCGTAGCAAGGCCTCCCGTCAAATGCCAGACAGCTCTTCTCCCCGCAGTCTGACTGCTGTATCTGTGAAGTCACTGATCTTGAAAAACACAGTCACACACTGTGGGCAACTCCTCTATCAATTTCAGAATTACACTCTCCTTACCTACGGATGGAGAAAAAAGGCTTCTATGTGCCTTTGTTCCTCAGGGAAACTGCCGTCCCTTAAGAAATATGGTTCAGCCGGGCGTGGTGGCCACGCTTGTCATCCCCGCGCTTGGGAGGTGGAGACAGGAGGATCGCGCAGGTTCGAAGCCAGCCGCGCTGGCTTAGGAGACCCTGTTTCCAAATAAAAATGTAAAAATGTGTCTGGGAGTGTGGCCCGGAGGTAGAAGGGTTTCCAGGAACCCCAGTACCACCAAAAAATAAATTAAAAAAAAATATGGTTTAGTTAGAATGATGAGCTGCCAGAGGAAAGATCGGGGTATGTCAAGGCCTGTGTAACACTTGTTATGCAAAAAACTTCTCACATTTGGCTGGGAGGTCCTAAGAGAAAGGTGCTTTGGAATTCAAGTGCCTCATCTTTTGGGAGATCAAGGAGGATTTTTGCTTTAAAGAGAGTGCTTTCTTGGATAGAAAGTAACTCTGCTCATGTTATGCCCTCTCTAGGTTCTTTGCTTCAAACAGATTGTTAAAAATAAACTACGGAGCCAGGCTCAGTGTCTGATGCCCGCAATCCCAACACTTGGGAGGCTAAGACTGGAGGATCGCAGATTCAAGGCCAGCCTCAGCAAATTAGTGAGACCCTCAGCAACTTAGTGAGACTCTGTTTCAAAGCAAAAAATAAAAAAAAGACTGGGGATGTGGCTTGGAGGTTAGAATGCCTCTGAGTTCAATCCCCAGTATCAAAAATAAATAAATAAATAAATAAATGAATAAATAAATAAATAAACTGAGGTAAACTGATAATATTTTAATTTCTTAAATCGTAACTCCTCTAGTCAATTCAAGGATGGGACGACTAAATACTACTGGGAACTGAGAGTGGTGGAAGGAAGTATTTTCTCTTGAAGTAAAAAAACACAGAGGTAAAGAAGAATAAGGTGCAGCTAGTGGCCACTTTTTCATTTGAACAATGGAGATATAGGTGCAAAGGGGAGTGAATTCAATGGGACAAATGTGGTCTCTTAAACACATTCGCAGCCTCTAGTGCAAGTGTTTAATCTCCTGTCTTCCACTGAGGAAAGGAAAAATAGAAAATAAATACTAAACCATGGCAAAATGATCCAGAGTGAAGTCTAAATAGAACTGTGATTGAAAAACAAAAAGATTTGCTCTTAGGAAGATAAGGATTACAGAACTAAAAGTTGAGAACATTTTCCTTCTTCTTTTATTTTATTTTTTTAAACTAACTTGAGCTCTTAGAAAGATCAGCTGAGTTTAAAGTTCTTCAGAAGACTGGAAATGACCCAGTTGAGCCGTGGGATCCTTTCTACACAGTCAGACTTTAAGGAAAACCACCCACCATGTTCCTCATTACCAAGCGTTCTACCTCCGTATCGTGGGTTTTATTGGAAAGTGTCTCTCAGCCGGGCGTGGTGCTGCACACTTGTTATCCTAGCACTTGGGAGGCTGAGACAGGAGGATCACAGGTTCGCGGCCAGCCTCAGATACGTAGTGAGGCTGTGTTTCAAAATGAAGAAAATAAAAATAGGACTGAAGGTAGGTAGAATGCCCCTGGGTTCAATCCCTGGTTCTGCCAAAAAAAAAAAAAAAAAAAAGAAAGAAAAAAAAAGGAAAAGAAAGTGTCTGTATATATTGTGGTATACAAGGAAAATATCTAAATGCTAAAGTTGATGCACAGGTCAAATGAGAACTAGGTTCCAAATGGCCTTTCCCTGCTTCCTCCGTTCAGTGAAAAGGAGACTAAATCTTGAGTTGCCTGTCAGGTGAGGATAAAACATATCCTCAGTAGAACTACCCTTCAGAAAGTAAGGACAAATAGTTTTTCCCAGATAAGCAGAAATTCAATCCCAGAGCAGCCCTTCAAAAGGTGCTTATTAGAGTTTGACATTAGAAACAAAGGATGCTAACCTTTGTTCACAACATTGAGCTGCCTATATATACATATAATAGATTTTAGTAGATCATGGAAACATAGCTAAATTCATGAGAAAACCCCAAATATATGAAAAAGAGAATCAAACCTTTGTAAAATAGGAAACTACTGCATAACAAAAATAAATAATAGGTTAACAAAAGCAACACATATATGAAAAAACAAGTAGAAAACAACAGAATCACAAGAGACCATTTGTATTTGTCAATAACCTGGGATGTAAATAATTAAATTCACCAATCAAAATAGATGAAGGATTAAAAAATAGATCCAACTACACGCTGTTTAAAAGAAATTCATTTCGCTGCTAAGGTGCACACAGATTGAAAGGGAAGGGTTGAAGAAAGAGATGCCACACAGTGGAAGCAAAAGCAACAGTAGAAGCTATACTCCTATCAGATAAAACCAGCTTTAAACCAGGGGTGGTGGCGCAGGCCTGTAATCCCAGTACTTGAGGGGCTGAGACAGGAGAGTCACAAGTTCAAGCACAGCCTCAGCAATGTAGTGGGACTCTCAACAACCTGGTGAGATCCTGCTTCAAAATAAAAAATAAAATAGGGCTAGGGGTGTAGCTCAGAGGTACAATGTTCCTGGGTTCAATTCCTAGAATAATATAAGACTTTAAATGAAAACCTGCAAAAATGAGATTAAAAAGGCCATTAAGTATCAATAAAAGATCAACCCAGCAAGAAGATACAATAGCAAATATATATGCACCCAACATGGAACTACCTATATATAGAAAATAGATTTTATTAGATCTAAAGGAGAGATAAACTGCAATAAAATAATATTTGGGGACTTTAGCACCCTCCAATGCTCAAGGAACAGGTCATTAAGACAGAAAGATCAACAAATAAACATCTGAGTTTATTAAATGATCCGGACAGACATTTACAGACTATTTTATCCCACAGGAGTAGAATATGCATTTTTCTGATTAGCACATGTAATATTCTTTAGGGTAGATCATATGTGAGGCTACCAGTGACATCTCAGGAAATTTAAACAAACACTGTTAATATTTTTATATTTAAAAATTGTTATGATGGGGTCCAGGCCTCTGGCCCCGACCCTGGGCGGGTTGGCAGGTGCTGGCGGGGCACCATGGTGACCCCCTTTCCACCTGGAAGGACCCTGTGGTCTGGGCCTCTGGCCCCCGACCCTGGACGGGTGGGCAGGTGCTGGCGGAACACCCTTCGGCGACCCCCCTTCCACCCGGAAGCACCCTGTGGTCCGGGCCTCTGGCCCTGAACCTGGGCGGGTGGGCAGGCGCTGGCGGGGCACCCTTCGGCGACCCCCTTTCCACATGGAAGGACCCTGTGGTCTGGGCCTCTGGCCCCAACCCTGGGCGGGTGGGCAGGCGCTGGTGGGGCACCCCTAGGCGACCCTCTCCCCACCTGGAAGGACCCTGTAAAAAAGGAAAAGAAAAAGAAAAAAGGAAAATATCGAAGAGGGGTCAACAGGAGGCCGTGACGGATGCCAGGATACTGGAGATGCAGACAAAACTTATCCAAATGAACTGAAATTATTGGAAAAATTCCCTGCTAAAGAGGACTGCTTCTTCTCTACATTGTTAAGAATCTTGGACATCACCTGTAAGGAGAGAGACTTTAGTGGAGACAAAGGAGAAAGGCGGTGCTGAAAGCGGTCTCCGCGTTGGTGGTGGAGACTTGTATTCAGGAGAAGCAGAAATCGGAGCTTTCCAACCTTATTTTATTTATTTTTTTTGGAGAAATTACACCAAAGGTTGAATGCTACTGTCGCGCATGCTTAGGAACACTGGACAACATTCAGAGTGGAAAAAGAGCTTGGGAAAGATTTGAAATGGTGGAGGCAGTGGCAATGGCAGTGACCAGTACTCAGGGGAGGCAGAGATCTGATGCATTACACCTGGAACCTTTGAAGTAATGACCCCAGAGGCAGAATGCTACCACTACGCACCCTCGAGAATGTGGGACAAATGGTTGGGCGAAGAGGGTGCTCGGATTAGAGCCTGCCGAGGGGTGAGGCCAGCGACGGACACAGTAAAGCTGGGATTGGAGCCTGTTGTGAGGCAAGGCTGGTGCTGGAGCCTCCGAGGCCAGGATCAGAGCCTGCCGAGGGGTCAGGCCAGTGCTGGGGCCAGTGAAGCCGGGATTGGATCATGCTGTGAGGCAAGGCCGGTGCTGGGGCCTTCGAGGCTGGGATCGGAGCCTGCTGAGGGGTTAGGCCGGTGCCGGGGCCAACAAGGCTGGGATTGGAGCCTGCCGTGAGGCAAGGCTGGTACTGGGGCCTTCGAGGCAGGGATCGGAGCCTGCCGAGGGGTTAGGCCGGTGCTGGGGCCAGTGAGGCTGAAATCGGAGCCTCCTGTGAGGCGAGGCCGGTGCTGGGGCCTTAGAGGCTGGGATTGGAGCCTGCCAAAGGGTTAGGCCAGTGCCGGAGCCAACAAGCCTGGGATCGGAGCTTACCATGAGGCAAGGCTGATGCTGAGGGCCTTCGAGGCTGGGATTGGAGCCTGCTGAGGGGTTAGGCCGGTGCCGGGGCCAACAGCCGGCATTGGAGCCTTCCATGAGGCAAGGCCGCTATTGAGGCCACCGAGGCCGGGAGGGGTTAGGCCAGTGCTGGAGCTAGTGAGGCCAGCATCGGAGCCTGCCATGAGGAAGGCTGGTGCTGGAGCCTCCGAGGCTGGGATCGGAGCCAGTTGAGGGGTTAGGCCAGTGTCGGGGCCAGCGAGACCAGAATAGGGGCCTCCCATGAGGCAAGGCCGCTGCTTGAGCCAGCGAGGTCTGGATCAGTCCACTGGGTAGCCAGGCCACTACTGGGGCCGTCAAGAGTGGGATCAGTATTGCAACACAGCATGCACAGAGAAATATCGCAGAAAATTAAAACCAGATGCTTCCCCTAATCAGCAATAACTAGGAGGAAAGGGGCAACAGGAAGTGGTCGAGCTATAGAAAGGGCCCTATAGTGAATCAATTAAGGTGACCAATCAGAGGGTATGGAATAGGGGAGGATGGAGCCTCTTTAAAAAGCAAGAGGTACATAAACAAATGTATCAAAGTTAATCACCAAACAAGCATGGGATGGAGGGAGGGGGAGGGAATGGGATGGGGACTGGATGAGGGCTAATTGGATGATGTGTGCTTGTATATCCTCTCAAGTCTTGTATTCCAATGTGATGTATAATTACAATGCAACAATAAAAATAAATTAAAAAAATAAAGGAGCTAGAGTAAAAAAATTGTTATGATGGTATATCTATCTATCTATCTATCTATCTATCTATCTATTTTATTTTTGGTGGTACTGGGGTTCCTGGAAGCCCTTCTACCTCCGGGCTACACTCCCAGACCTATTTTTTTATATTTTAATTTGGAAACAGGGTCTCCTAAGCCAGGGCGGCTGGCTTCGAACCTGCGCCATCCTCCTGTCTCTGCCTCCCAAGCGCGGGGATTACAAGCGTGCGCCACCACGCCCGGCATGATGATGGTAAATATATATATATATATATATTTGTGGTACTGAGGATGGAACCCAGGGGTATTCTACCTCTGAGCTACACCGCCAGCCCTATTTTTTAATTCTTTATTTTGAAAAAGGCTCTCACTGAGTTGTGGAGGGCCTAGGTAGCTGAGTCTGGCCATGAACCATGACCCTTCTTTCTCAGCCTCCCACCACACCTGGCTTTATAGTATATGTTTTTTTTTACAATATAATAAATAAGTAAATACTCTATATTCTATATTTACTAGAAAAATTCAAAAAAGCTGAATTTAAATCATATGTCTTTTTCAGAGAGAACTAGGATAAGACTACAGGTCAACCACAATAGGATTGGCAAGCGCATGCATGCCTGGAGACGGCAGTGTAGCACCACACATTGGTGAGGTGCAACAGCAAGGAAGGCACCCCTCAGAGAATGCAAAGCTATGAGATAAAGAACCTGACCATGCACCTCAAGGACTAAGACAAGCAAGGACAAACTCAACCCCGAATCTTTAGAAGGAACAAATAATAAAGAGAAGGTAAGTAAATACAAAGAACCCCCCCCCCAACAAAAAAACAAGATCAATAGAACAGTTGCTTTTTAAGGGATAAACAGAATTCACAAACCTTTTTCTAGATGGAGAGAGAGAGAGAGAGAGAGAGAGAGAGAGAGAGAGAAGAGAAGAGAAGAGAAGAGAAGAGAAGAGAAGAGAAGAGGAGAGGAGAGGAGAGGAGAAGCACAAATGAATAAAATTGGGAATGATATCAACGAATCATAAGAGTACTATTAATTATTATATTATAAAAACCAGGAAGTGGATAAGTTCCTGACACATACAATACACTAAAATGGAATCAGAAAAGATAGAAAAATCTAAACAGACCAAAAATAAGTCGTGGGATTGAAGCAGTGATTAAGACCCCCATCTAGCGCTGGTCACTGCAGGGCACTCCTGCAGCCCAGCTACTTGGGAGGATCAAATGGAGGGATCATGAGTTTGAGGCCTGCTTGACCATATGGAGACTCCCTCTCAAAACGAAAAAACGAGAAAGGAAGAAAGTGGCAAAAAAAAAAAAAAATAAAAGAAAGGAAAAGAAAATCTCTCCTTTAAGAAAAGTCCAGGACCTAATTAATTTACTGCTGAATTAATAAAACATTTAAAGGAGAACTCATTTCATTTCATCTTAAACTATCCCCAAACACTGAAATGGAGAGAACTTGGCCGAACTTTGTTTTTGAGCAACAACAAAAGATTACTATAGATCCATAGCCCCGTTGAACAGAGACACATTCTCCATGAAGTCCCAGCACACTGAATTCAAAAGAACACCGTAAGGAACATACACCACGAAAAAGGATGTCTCAGGACAAAAGCCAGGGGTCATCTCAATAGATGCAGAAAAAGCATTTGATAAAATTCAATATTTCTCCATGATAAAAACCTGCACCAAGTTAAGTATAGAAGTAACGCACTTCAAAAAACTAAAGGCTAAATACAGGGAGAGAAATCACAGCCAATATCATAATGAATGGGAAAAAGCTTAAAGTATGTCCTCTAACAGCAGAAATAAGACAAGGACGTCCAGTTTCACCACCCTTATTTAATATAGTACTGGGAGTCTTAGCAATAGGAAAGAGAAAGAAATAAGGGAATCCAAACAGTAAAAGAACTTATCCATGTTTGTAGTTGACACAATTTTATGCATAGGAACCCCCAAATTCCACATTGAAAAACTTCAGAACTGATAAAGAAATCCAGAAAAGTTTCAGGATAATACAAATAAGTAACATTTTTTTGTGTGTGTGTGTGTGTGTGTGTGTGTGTGTGTGGTACTGGGGGTGGAATCCAGAGGCCTTTCTACCTCCGGGCTATACTCCCAGACCTATTTTTTTTTCTTGGTGGTACTGGGGTTCCTGGAAGCCCTTCTACCTCCGGGCTACACTCCTAGACCTATTTTTACATTTTTATTTGGAAACAGGGTCTCCTAAGCCAGCATGCGTGGCTGGCTTCGAACCTGCGTGATCCTCCTGTCTCTGCCTCCCAAGCGCGGGGATTACAAGCGTGCGCCACCATGCCTGGATTCCCCAGCCCTTTTTACTTCTTATTTTAAAATAGAGTCCTGCTAAGTTGCGGAGGACCTTGCTAAATTGCAGAGGCTGGCTTTGAACACGCAACTCTCCTGTATCAGCATCCCAACTATCAGAACTACAGGCCTGCGCCACTGTGCCTGGCTGCACATCCCTCTTTGTTTTTTGTGGTACTGGAGATGGAACCCAGGGGCATTTGTATCTCTGAGCTGAACCCCCATCCCTATTTTTTAGTCTTTTTAATTTTTTGAAACAGGGTCTCACTGAGTTGCTAAGGGCCTCACTGAGTAGCTGAGGCTGTCCGCGAACCGCGATCCTCCGGTCTCTGCCTCCCAAATGCTGGGATGACAAGCATGCGCCACCACGCCTGGCTGCTCCCACATCCCTTTTCTTATTAAATCAGAATCTCTGGAACCGAATCCTGGGATCAAACTTTTTACCAAGAGCCCTATGGATTCTTCTAGTCATGAGACTTCTAAAACCATGCTGCTGAGGTTTCTTATTTCTTTTCTTTTCTCTTTTCAGCAGTTGATGCCCCACTTCTCTGCCCAGGACAAGGCTGTGCAGCCTCGTGTGAGCTCCACAGGCTTTCTGAAAAGATTTTTCTAACGAGACCCCAGCCACACAGTGCTGCAGAATCGGGTCACGGGCCCTGGCCACGTGTTCCTGGGTCAACTCCTCCTGCCACCGTGACCAGGCAAGTCATACAGTTTTCTCTCCTTTCTGCATGCTGATATTTTAAAACATGGCCTTGCTGAGAGGTTGAGGCTGGCCTTGAACCTGTGACTCCCCCCATCTCAGCCTCCCAAGTACTGGATTGCAGGTGTGTGCCACCCTGCCTGACTCTGTAGTATCCTCTGGAACATGCATGGCCATGAAACGCACCGTCCTTAATAGGTCTCTTCTCTGCCAAGCACTTACACGGGCTGAGTCAGAAGGCTTATTCCACTTCCATCCCAGCCAACTCAAAGACTTTTATTACATGTACTCTTTGCATATAGGATTGTTATTTGATATTGCATATATTAAAATTTGCAATGGTCAGACCTGGAATGTGGCTCAGGAGAAGTGCATTTCTGGCATACATGAGATCTTGGGTTTGATCACCAGTATCTCAGTGAAACAAGAAATAGGGAACTCAGCGCCCTCTTGTGTTCAAGATGGAAATTCCAGTACTTGAGAAGTTTACACTGCACTTTAAATTACCCAGGCCCTGTTTCAAAATAAATAATAAGTCAGGCATGGAGGGGCCCATGCCCGCCACCTCAGTACTTGTGAGGCTGAGACAGAAGGATTTCAGGTCTGAGGACAGTGCCTCATAATTTAGGGGGACCCTGATTCTAACTAAAAAATGAAACAAAGCTGGGGGAGTAGCTCAGAGGTAGATACCCATGATTACCAGTAGTATAAAATAATAGGCAAATGAATAAATAAAACAATAAACCAGACAGTTGTTACAGCCTGGCATGGTGGCACACGATTGTAATCCCAGTACTTGGGAGGCTGAGACAAGAGGATCACAGATTGGAAGCCAGCCTCAGCAGTTTAGTGAGGCTCTTAGCAACTTAGTGAGACCCTGTTCCCAATAGAATATTAAAACAATTAGGACTAGGGGTGTATCCCGGAAGTAGAAGGTCCCTGGGTTCCATCCCAAGTACCATGAAAAAAAGTCATTGGTTACAGCACACAGGAGGCAGTTCCCTGCCTTCAAACCTGGTTCCTTCCCCAAAACAGCTAACAGCAAGCAGAAAGAACAATCCCTGTCTTCTGACACCATATGCTCATTATCTCCTAAAACTTCTCCACCCTTAGAAGTGGCAGAACACCCCCCCCCCGAAAATATGTGCACTTCCTTAGCTGCTTAGACTAAGCCCTCTCTCTGGTAGAGGTCACCAGTGTTTCCCCTAATTGTCCTGTGTGATGTCAAAACAGAAGCCGGGGCCTCAGGCCTGGAAGGTCGTTGCTCTCCCCCTGAGCCGCACACCAGTGCCGCCTGCCTGGGTTTCTGGGTAGGGATCGATCAGCCTTTACTGCTGGCCTTAGGCTCTTAATCGACCAGTCTTATGCCTGGGTTAGTGCTGTCTGGCTGTGTGTTCAGCTGAACCCACTGTCTACGCTGCTGCTTTCGGCTGCTGAGGGTTCCTGGCCCTTCACTCAAGTCTGTAGCTTCAGCTCCTGATTTCATATACCGCTAGTCTCTCCGTCTTTTTATTGTTAGGACATCATACCCTGGCACAGACAGGATATACAGCCTTCTTACCTTATCCAACTGTAAAAACACAGAGGTATTAAAAATTCAAAAGGTCTAGAATTAGAAATAGAGCCTGAACCCTCAGAGGAAATTATTGTCCAATGTCTTTATAACAGTAATATGTTAAGACAGTAATTCTGGGATTATCCTTTCAAAAATGGATTTAAACTGTAAATACATTATACCCTTTCAAGTCAGTCAACAAATCCTAGTCTTGTAACTGGTCCTGCTTCTGACCCTGGCAGCTAACAGAGGGACTGTTTGTTTACTTAAGCACAACTATGTTCATGGACTCTTTGCCCTGGATTTGACCTCTGGTGATGGTTCCTGGAAGTGGAGTTTTCAGGTGAATGACAGATGGGAGAATCAGAAAGGTGTTCCAGTCCCAGGTCAGGACATCACTACCATCTCTGTCATTCCTGTTCCCACGGGCTGCTTTGGATTTCAAGCCCTTATGTGATAGGACATCTCACATTCTGTTTCTGAATACTGGGCGCACGTGTGTGTGTGTGTGAGCGCGCACATGTGAATTTTCCCATCATGTTTTTGTCTCGTGTTGTGTATGAGAGAGTATCTCCCTTGGTTGGAGAGTGTTGACTCAGCTTTCTGGCATACACTGCCCCTTCTTCTTCTGACTAGCGGGGAGGGTCCACAGTTGGGCAACAGTAGGTCTGGCTCATGGTTGGTCTCCGAATGGCCCTGTGGTTTCTGTCCAAGAAAAATAAGATTTGATTTTCTGTAGAGAAAAAGTAGTTTTCCATGTTTTAAAAATTGTGCTTTTCAGAAAATTTTTTTATAGATTTCTTACATATACCCCTTGGATAGAGGCTTATTAATTGGTACAGGGGATAATACAACATCCAACCGTGACTGTGATTCCTAATACAACAGTCAATGACATTATTGACATCATCATCCCTTTTGATTTTCCAAACCACTGTTCCATTGGACCGGTAAAAGGATCACCAACTCCAGCATTCTCAGCTAATTTATTGACCGACTAGCTGCCCCCTGCAATGCCCGGGTGACAGCACCCTTGGGGGCAGCGCTTTGGGGGATGGTGCACGGCACTGAATGCCAGTCATGACACGCACGCATCCTTCTAAGATCGTATCTAGAGCTAATTACAGATGTAACTCAGATGTAGAATGCCCCTGGGTTCAACCAGATTGTCAGGTAAAGGCTGCAGTTGATTCTTAGGAAGAAGTAGAAAGCAGGAGGTACTGCTGGCTCAGTACCACCTGCCCAAACCACGTGGCACAGTTTAGAGCCGCTATCCATGATCTTTCCCACCCTTCCACAGGACACAGGGTCGGGGAGGTGTTCTTGATGACCGCTGCCGCATTCACGGCCCACCTTCGACACTGCATCCGCCAGTTTCGCCTCTGACACATCGTGCGCCATAGCTCACCTAAGACACACCAACCTAATACGAGTCGTCATCCACGTATCCACGTCATCCGCCAGAGCCCCGCCCCCAGCAGTCATCCATTAGAGCCTCGCCTCCAACATGTCATCTATCAGAGCCCCGCCTCCGAATGTCATCCACCACAGCCCCGTTGGCATGTAAATCAACACAGTCCCGCCTCTGAACGTCATCCACACAGGCCCTCCTCTGACACATCAACTACCATAGCCCCGCCTTTGACATGTCATCGACCACAGCTCCGCCCCTGACATCTCATTTTGCCACAGCCCCGCCTCTGACACCTCAACTGCCACAGACTCACCTTCAAAAATCATCTACCACAGCCCTGCCCCCGACACAGCAACCGTCACATCCGGGTCTCTGACATCACAGCCCGCCTCTGACCTATTATCCGTTACATCCAGGCCTCAGCCACGTCATCCACCACTGCCCATCTCCCACGCAGCAACCGTCACATCCGGGTCTCTGACATATCAACCGTCACAGCCCGCCTCTGACCTATCTGTTACATCCAGGCCTCAGCCACGTCATCCACCACTGCTCATCTCCCACGCAGCAACCGTCACATCCGGGTCTCTGACATATCAACCGTCACAGCCCGCCTCTGACCTATCTGTTACATCCAGGTCTCAGCCACGTCATCCACCACTGCCCATCTCCCACGCAGCATCCGGGTCTCTGACACATCAACCATCACAGCCCGCCTCTGACCTATCTGTTACATCCAGGTCTCAGCCACGTCATCCACCACTGCCCATCTCCCACGCAGCAACCGTCACATCCGGGTCTCTGACACATCAACCATCACAGCCCGCCTCTGACCTATTATCCGTTACATCCAGGCCTCAGCCACGTCATCCACCACTGCCCATCTCCCACGCAGCAACCGTCACATCCGGGTCTCTGACATATCAACCGTCACAGCCCGCCTCTGACCTATCATCTGTCACAGCCAGGCCTCTGGTACGTCATCCACCACTGCCCATCTCCGACACAGCAACCGTCACATCCGGGTCTCTGACACATCAACCGTCACAGCCAGGCCTCTGGCACGTCATCCACCACTGCCCACCTCTGATACAGTAACTGTCACATCCGGGTCTCTGACACTTCAACCGTCACAGCCAGGCCTCCGACGTGTCATCCGCCGCAGACCTCCCTTATGTGTCATCCATTTGTCAACTGCCACAGCCCCTATCACTCTAGAAGACAGTCTGGGCTTTTCCTGAATTCCTCTGGCCTTTCTGGACTGCATCGTGCCATTTGGAACTTAATTAAATGCAGTGGCGTAGGACTCATTAGATATTTCCCTGCTCTCTCTTCTTGGATTCACAAGTAGAAATAAAGAGCTTCAGGAAAAGATCACTTTTCTTGCACACAGAAGAACCACCAAAAATTTTTGCTGATGAATGACAGAACTCTTAGGACAAATTTCCTTCTTGCTACCCGATCCCCTTGTCACTTCTCTCCACAGATGACCCTTTCTTGGCCACAACCTCTCCTCCAAGAAACCTTCTTGACTCCCTGGCAGTAGCGCCTGTTGCAGCCGTCTCCCAGCGCTCCTCTAAGATGCCAGAGTATAGGAGAGCTTGTAGATAACAATTCCATTCCTTGGAAGAGGGAAGAGGATGTGGGAAGAGTCCCTTCATGTCTCCTGGGCTCCATTCATTGTGAGGTAGGAAGAACCTTGGGCAGAGGGGCCACGGGCAGCGGAGCACCTCACTGGCATCTTTAGTGAGGGAGGGATCAAGGAGAAGTGCTCCCAACTTATTTTGTAAGTGGTAGCCATCGTTACTGCTGTTAGTAACCTCTCATGGCTACCACTTACGAGACAAAATAAGTTGGGAGCACTTCTCGATCCACCCCTCACTCTTTCTGATCCATTCACAGCCTTAAAGATGCCGGTGTGGGGTGGAATCCCAAGGAGAGGCCAGCAAGAGTTCCTGAGAAGCCGGGCGTGGTGGCGCACACTCATAATCCCCACGCTTTGGGAGGCCTGACAGGAGGATCGCGCAGGTTCGAAGCCAGCCTCAGCTACGTAGTGAGGCTCTCAGCAACTTAGTGAAACCCTGTTTCCAAATAAATTATAAAAATAGGTCTTGGGGTATAGCCCGGAGGTAGAAAAGCCCCTGGATTCCACCCTCAGTACCACAAAAATAAAGTAAAATAAAATAAAAGAATGAAAAAAATAGGACTGGGGGTGTAGCATGGAGGTAGAATGCCCCTGGATTCTAGCCCCAGGGTTTTTGGCAGTAAGATAGTGCCCCTGTGCCTTCCAAGCATTGGGATGACAGGTGTATACCACAATATATGGCTGAATTTTAAATTTTAATGTGTTTTTATATCTCATAGTGGCGTGAGCCACTATGCCTGGCTTGAACTCTATTTTTAACTGCCAGTTCTCATTGAATGTCTTTCTTAACCTCTAGATAACATGTGCCACCATGACAGTCCCTCTCCCTTCAAACATTCCTTCACTTGGCTCCAGGACACAACCCTCTCTCCTAGATTCCTTCTATCTCAGTGATGGTGACCATCTCCTCCTCCTCCTCCTCCTCCTCCTCCTCCTCCTCCTTTCGTCCTCCTCCTTTTCGTCCTCCTTCTTCTTTCTCTGCCTGCCTTTCTCTTTCTCATATGCTCTCTTTATTGGCAATCAAATTTGGGGCATTCTATCTCTAAGCTACACCCCCAGCAACCTGAATCAACAATAAGAAAATTCAGAAGAGTCTACAGAAACACATGGAGAATGAATAATACACTACTACATAAAAACTGGATAAGAGGAGAAATAAAGGAAGAATTTGAAGACTTCTTGGAATCATGGATGAGAAGATCTATTATTTTTAAGATGACTCTATTGCCCAAGTAATCTATAGTCATTCCAACACAACAGAATGAGTCCTAAAATTTGTACAGAACCACAAATATTCCAAAGTGAGCCTGAGCACAATCCCTGAGGTGCTCTCAGGATACACTACCAGGGTCACGGTGTCTACAGCCAGGGGGAATCTCTTCTCCATCTCCAAAGCAGCCATCAGTAAAGCTCACTGGCAAATGGTAGACTCCAGAAATCTGAAACTGAACCAGAAAGAAGTTGAGAAAAAAGTCAAATGATCTCAACTCAACCTCCCAGACCCAGCTTATTAAAAGATAGGGAAACAGACTCACAAGAAGCAACAGAAGCCCACAGCCTTTAGAGCAGGAGAAGACTCACTCCTTCCTGTAAACGTCTCCACTAACAAGACCAAGTCCCCATTTACAGTAAAATAAAAAAACGTAGGTGGTAGTATTTTAGGGATTTCTTTGGCAGGTTTTTGTTTATTTTTCCTTTTCATTCTATTTTCTCTGACCCTTTTATTTACATTTATATTTTTTTTAGGTTTATTTGGCTTGGTTTAGATTTTTTCATTGTATTTTACGTTTTGTTTGGGGTTTCTGCCTGTCTTAATTTCGCCTTTCCTCCATGTGCCTGCATATCTGTACAGATTATTTTACTCTCTTTTTTCCATCTGTGTTTTCACTTTTTCTTTCTCTTTTAAAAATCATTTTCTCTTCGGATTCTCTTCTTAAGTGCTTGTTACATTATTGATGTCACCATGGTCATTTTTCTATCCCCATAGGATATTTTTTCTTCTTTAGACTGTCCCTGTTCCTCTACATTCACCCCCTCCAAACACGCATGTTACAAGATACTAGAATTCCACCCGGACATAAATGTCCAAACCTGGGATGAAAACGAAGAATTCCAAACAGAAGACTCTGTTTTTTTTCAGTTGCTCCAAAAATAAATGGGTTGAAAGACAATCCACCATATCCCATATCCCCTGAGCCCATATCCCCTCAGCATACAGACAGAGAGCAAAGGGACAAGAGACTCAAATCCCCACAAACTGAAAGGAAGTTTGGTCCAGGTGGGAGTTCTAGACAGCACGAGAGTATCCACAGAACAGTCACACTGAGGATGGGCTATCTTCCTGAATATACAACAATTACTGCCCAGCACACATGGAAGCCTAGAGGCACCCAGGTACAAGGGACACTTAAATATCTCAGATGTGCCAGGTCTTATACCCACTTAGGCAGCAGAAGCTGAGTCTAAATGCCTGTTTATAAAAGCAGATGTTTAGGGAATCATTCATAACCCACTTTGAGTCTCACTGTAAGATGATAAATACTATACAGAACACAGTAGGAAAAAGAGCAGAAACTACAAAAATAACAGCTGCAAACCCCAAAACCCTGAAAATATGGGGGAAGAGTCCACCAAGATTCCAATAAGTCCTCACAAGCACATGACAACAGAGGTCACAAATACAGAGGTAGGAAAGATGGCAGCTACAGAATTGAGAATGCTTATTTTCCACAGGATCATAGAACTTAAGGATGAAATTAGAGAAAACACCCAGGATTTGAAATACTGCGCTCCACGCACTCCGTCTGCCATCAAGCATTCCAGCAATGTCACAAAGTGCCAGCTTCAAGCGCTGCACTTGGTCTCCAAGGATGGGACCCAGGAGAAAGCGACCTTTCCGCTTCTTCTTCTCCTTAGATCTGACCCACGATGCTATGAATGAGTAACTCTCTGCTGGGCAAGTTTGCAGGCTGCACAGCTGACCTTGTCCTCTGTCCTACCCTGCTCCTGCAGCTGAGCAGGGGGACCCTTTTGCTGACTGGAGCATCTTGCTGACTCCTTTCCGGTTCCAGCCATCTACCCTGTCGGCAGGCTCCCCTGTATTGTGGCTGTATGAGCTGGCTTGAACAGAACCTCTCTCCTGCCACCGACAAACCTCACTGCAGGGTTTCTGACCCAAGAGATATGTTTCGAGATACTGCAGATGTAGGCTGAGGTGTACACAAGCAACTCCTACCGGTTGGGACCCTCCGGAGCCCTCAAGATGCCTCTCCAGCCCAGATGCCATCTCCTGCCTTCGCTGCCTCAGTAAGTAGACAGGGTGCAGGCCCCCTGCCAGCCAATTACCTCTCTCCTCCTTGCACAGACAAAACAGACGGGAGGGCGCAGGAAGGGCCTCAGGAAGGGATGGAGGAAGACCATGTGCCCCACTCTCCAGGCTCCCAGGGGTCAGGGAAGAAGGTGCAAGCTGAGTATCCTGTGAGTTCAGCAGCAAGTTGTCTCCCTCTAACAACTGCCCAACACAGGTTCTGTAAAGGGACACTCGACGTGCCCGCTGTGTTTTTTTCTGCTCTTACTGTGGGCGTGAGGTGATTGGCTTCCACTTCTTAAGCTTACCACTTTGGCAATATATGTCTATCTTGGCTTCCAGGGGTTCGGGGAGGAGATATAGAGCCAGCCTTTATCTGTTCCATAGCAAGCTGCCCTCCACTGACTGCCATCAGATACAGGCCCTGTAAAAGGGAACCTTGAGGTGTTCCCTTTGTGCTTACTGTGGGGTTGAGGGGACAGGCCCCCACCTCCTAAGAATCCCTGCTTGGCAATAGATGAATATCTTGGCTCCCAGGTGTCAGAGAAAGAATAGAGGGCCAGCCTTCATCTGCCCTCCACTGACCTCCATCAGATACAGGCCCTGAAAAAGGACACAGGGCATGCTTGAGGTGTTCCCCTTGTACTTGCTATGGGGTTGAGGTGATGGGCCCACATATTCAAAGCTTTCCTTTTTGGTAATAGACTGGTAACTTGGCTCCTAGGTGTCAAGGAAGGAGATAAAGGGTTAGCCTCGATCTGGTCCCACCGAGGCTGTGCCACACCAACAGCCTCACCTGTGGCGCACACTGCAGACTCGCTGCTCCTGTCTCTGGCTCTCCACACATTCCCATTATTGTTCTACCCCGGCCTTGGCCAACCAGGCTGCTGCACCCCAGATCCTGTTCATACCTCTACCTCCCCTCACAACTGTCTTCCAACCTCACATGCAAGCTCATCCCCTGCCCTAGGAATCCTCGACCGCCCTGTGTATCGATCCTCTGCACCTTTCTGCCCACACCCCTCCTCTAGTCCCTTCCATTAGCAACTCCTAATATCCCCATACCCTTGATTTCCTCAACAGTCTCTCTATCTTCACAGCCCACCCATCTTTTTTGCTGCAGAGTCCCCCCACCATTTCATCACTTAAAAAATCATAATTGATCACACATCTGCATAATTGGCCTCCACGTTTGCATCATCCTGCCAGTCCCCTTGGGCCCTGGACCAGTGGACACCAGCCCTCCCTGGACCAGTGGACACTAGCCCTCCATACAGGCCTATCACCTTGCAGACTGTATTTTTATATTTTCAAAGCCCCTTCACTTGTGTTTCCTAAGTGTTCATATTACGGCCCCAAAGTATGACTGTGGGAGAAAAACTCCTTTAAAAATCCACACCTTTTGTAAAGAAAAAAACATTTAGAATTTATACACTTGTGTATGGGAAATGCTATTTTATCCCTGCTGTATCTGGCTGCACAGAGCCCCTCCCTTTTACATCTGTAAATGATGTAATTGTGTTTTTCTTTATGGTTGAGTAAAATATGGCTGTGTACATATCCCATAGTTTTGTAATCCATTCATCTCTCGATGGACATCTTGGCTAGCTCTATAGTCTGGTGACGGTGAATTGTGCAGCTATGAACATAGTACGCATGCATTAGTTTGGTATTTTGGTTTCCATTCTTTTGGGTAGATACACAGAAGTGGGATTGCTGGATTGAATGGTAAATTTATTCCCATTCTTCTGAGGATTCTCCATACTGTTTTCCACAGTGGTTGCACTAATTTGCAATCCCACCAACAATGTATTAGAGTTCCCACTTCTCCACATCCACAGGGTGCTCCATGCGCCCTGCCTGCATCACACATTCCAGTGATGTCACAAAGGGGCAGGTGTGCACAGCACACTTGGTCTCCAAGGAATGGGATCAAGCAGAGTTTTCTCAGTGTCTCTGTTTCTTTTCCTCCTTTGAGCTGACCCACGGTGCTCAGAATGGTCAACTTTCTTGGAGGGCAAGTCTGGGGGCTCAGTGTTCTGCCCTGTCCTCTCTCCGGCCCTGTTATCACTGAGGACTGGGAGCACCTCCATGACTCCCTTCCATTTCCTGCCATCTACCCTGCCAGCAGGCTTCCCTGCATCGTGGCTGTTCAAACTGGCTTTAGCGGAAACCCTCTCCTGCCACCCATTCACCCAGCTCTGGGGGGTCGTGACTGAAGAAATCTGCCTAGAGATCCTGCGGATGCAGGCTGAGGTGTGTACAAGCCACTCCTGGCCATCGGGGCCCTCCAAAACCCTCCAGATGCCTCTCCAGCACAGACACAATCTCCCTTCTTCACCACCCCAGCAGGTGGACCAGGCCCAGTCACCTCCCTCTCCCTGGCCCAGAGGAAATAGAGGGAAGGGCCCAGGAAGAGCCTCAGGGAGGGATGGAGGAAGAACCGCCCACCACTGCCCACCCATTGATCCTCACAGGAGTTGGGGAAGGAGGAGCAAGGGCAGGAGCCTTCCACCGAAACAAGCTGTCTTCCACCCAGAGCTGCCAGACATCAGTCCAGAAAGAGGACACTGGACATGTGTCAGTTGTCGCCCCAGCAGCTACTGGGGGGAGGAGGTGATGGGCCCCCACCTGCTAAGTGTCCCTGCTTGTGAACATCTGATGCTCTTGCATGCCAGGGGTCAGAGAAGGAGACACAGGACCCACCTTCCTCTACAGCAGGCTGCTCTCCGTCCACAGTCAGCAGACCCGGGGCCCAGAAACATGAGCAGGGAATGCCCGCGGTCTTCCCAGGCTGTATACACTGGGATCGAGGTGAAGAGCCCCATCCCCCAAGCTCCCATGCTTAGTGCTGGAGGCCCTTTTTGGTTCCCAGGAGTCTTGGAAGAAGGTTCAAGGGCAGCCTTCATCTTTTTCTGTCCAAAAGTTTAACAGAAAAGGAAAAAAAATACTTTAAACATAGACACTTTCTGTAGAGGAGTAAGGATTTAGATTAACTTATTCGTGTGTGGAAACCATTTGTATGTTATCCCTGTTGTATCTGGCTGCACAGAGACCTTCCTCAAAGATACACCAAAATTTGAATGTTACACATGCAGGAAGGCCAACTAACTTCTAATCTGTGTTTTGATATGTAATAGTGTTTCTCATATTTGTATAAAAACAATGTAAACCGTCTTAATGGAAATTTATTGTTTCTGCACATTTTGTAGATTTTATGCACAGCATCATTTTTACTGTCTGGAAAGGTATTCCTTTGTCATTTGTAATTTTACATCCAGAAATCTTTGTACTGATGGAAGTGTTTGTAGTTATTTTGGATAGTGTTTTGCCAACAAGAGGAAAGACATTTTCATGTATATTTCTATATTTTGGTTCTTTTTAAAATAGTAGTAAAATGGCCGGGCGTGGTGGCACACGCTTGTCATCCCTGCGCTTGGGAGGCGGAGACAGGAGGATCGCGCAGGTTCAAAGTAAGCCACACTGGCTTAGGAGACCCTGTTTCCAAATAAAAAGTATAAAATAGGTCTGGGAGTGTAGCCTGGAGGTAGAAGGGCTTCCAGGAACCCCGGTACCACCAAAAAAAAAAAAAATAGTAGTAAAATACTTGTGATAATTTTTCATGTTCTTGTAAGTAATACTACTTTGTATTTTATGTGAAAATATATAATTTTAAGGTATTAATTTGCTAAAGTTTTGTTTAATTATTTTTGGAATTGTAATCTTTGTAACACTAAAACAACTAGTTCCTAATTACCAGGTTATATATTACACAAATTACTTATGGAATGTTTGGATTGTAAATGTAAATAGTTCTTTGATATGAAAATAGTATTTCCAGTTTATTTCATTGTGTATTCCTAAGAAGATGTTATAACTATTATTTTTTCTAAATATAAAGAGAACCCATGCTTCTATAGACGAGTTAAATACCTTCAGTTTAAAATTTTGTGAAACATTTTGGTTTATTTCGTTATCTTCCAGGTGTCTAATTCTCCATTGTATCTGTTGTACTGGTAATATAACTCTGCAACGGAATAGTTTGCTGCCAACGATTTAAATTTAGTAATTTTTAAAAATGATTAATATTGTTGACTGATCAATAAACAAGTTATTGGCAACAAACCCTGTTTCTAGTTAATAACATATAAATAGTTAATATTGGGTGAATGTTAGCTTTTTGTTTTCCAGGAAGATCCCGACTTCAGAGGCTTTAATATTTCATAATTTTATTAGTGTTATTTTAGTCATGTTTCTCCATAGAGAAGGGAACAATATGTGATTTATATGAGGAATGGGCTCATGCAATTAAGGACCTGAAAAATTCCATGATCTGCTATGGGGAGGAAGCTGGGAAAGCAAGAAATCCAGTGGCATCATTTCATATGTATTTGAAGAACAAGGAGCAATGTCTAGGGGCAGGAGAGACGGATGTGTCAGTTCAAGCACAGAAAGTGAACCTGACCTCCTCTACTCCTTGGTTCTGTTCAGCCCCTTGAGGAATGGATAATGGCCACCCACTTGAAGGAGGAGCATCCCTTTTACTTAGGTCACCACATCAAATGTGAATCTTTTCCAAAAGCACCTTCACAGACACACCCAGAAATCGTGTTTGACCAATTCTCTGGAGAGATCTCATCCTAGTCAAGTTTATACTTTAAAGTTAGCTGGGCTTGCTGGGCGTGGTGGCGCACGCTTATAATCCCCTCGCTTGGGAGGCTGAGACAGGAGGATTGCATGGGTTCGAAGCCAGCCTCAGCTACTTAGTGAGGCTTTCAGCAACTTAGTGAGACCCTGTTTCCAAAAAAAAAAAAAAAAAGGTCTGGGAGTATAGCCCGGAGGAGGTAGAAAGCCTCTGGATTCTACCCCCAGTACCACCACCAAAAATAAAAAATAAAAAATAAAAAATAAAAAATAAAAAATAAAAAATAAAAGTTGGGTTTGGTGGCACATGGCTGTAACCCATGTACTTGGGAGGCTGTAACATGAGGATCTTAGGTTAGAGAATAGTCTCCGTAACATACTGAGATCCTGCTCAAGAATGAAAAATAGAAAAAGGCTGGAGGTGTAGCTCAGAGAGAAAGTGCCCTAGGCTAAATCCCCAGTACCAAAAAAGAAAACAACCTGATCACGGGCAATGATTGTTTTCCATGTTTCTAAGTGGAATGTCCTTTTCAGTTGATTTGATGAGTATTTGATAAGTAAGTAAATAAAAAGACACTATCATTGGCTCCTATCTACTAGGTGCCATGTACAGTACATTCTCAGACTTATGTGCATACAAAATAAGGTGTTTTCAAAGTTTGGGGCCTTTACTAGGATACAGAAGCAGTCCTTTATTTTGTCCATAAATGAGAAGAGTTTAGAAGGTTTGAGAAGGGTTGAATAGGAGAGCTCTATTGAGAAGTCCTACAGGGGAATAAGAAATTCACCTGCAGAAGTGGGAGGAAGCCTTGCCTTTAGTCTGAAGCATGGGATTGTGGGGACCGGATATTTTTAGATCAAAGGTATCATTTGAAAGTCTGCATCAGTCAAGGACTCAGTGGGAACCAGAAGGCACACTCAAATCAGGATGAGATCGGGAGATGTTTTACAGTGTGACTATTTACAGAGGTGTGGGTGGGTATGAGGAAACCACAGAAAATGCTCTCTCTACTGGGGTCGACAGTAGCATTTCGCTATGACCCCAGACCTAAACAGACAACAGGAGGGAACAGTGATGGGAACCACAGTGGAGAGGTATCTTAGAGAGATAAGTTGCACATCTTAATGGAGTACAAGATAGTAGAGGCATACACGCACACATCATCAATTAGCCCTGATCCCATTCCCTTCCCCTCCCTCCTTATGTTTTGGCTTAGTGATAAAAGTACAGTGAAGTATAGTGATCACTATACTTTGATCATTGTGATTTATATGATAGTGCAGTTCAGAGCTGTAGTTCAGTCCACATCCCACCCCACTTCCTCGCCCTCCCTGAACATATTATCGACATCCGTATTGATAATTTTGTATATGCATTATTATTATTATTATTATTATTATTATTATTAGTGGTAGTAGTAGTTGTTGTTGTACTGGGAATCGAACCCAGGAGCATTCTACCTCTGAGCTACACCTCTAGCCCTTTTTATTTTTATTGTTTTTTTTTGTTTTGTTTTAAAAATAGTCTTGCTAGGTTTCTGAGGGTCTCACGAAGTTTCTGAGGGTGATCTTGAACCTGTGATCCTGCTTTCTCAGCTTCCCATTTCCTGGGACTACAGTGTGTAGCACTGTGCCCAGCTACATAGCATTATTGAAACTATTTCCCTCATCAAGTCTTTTCCTCTCCTCTCCTCTCCTCTCTTTATTTATTTATTTATTTATTTATTTATTTAATTTATTTTTTGTAATCATACATCACTTTGGAATACAAGACTTGAGAGGATATGCAAGCACATATCATCCAATAAGCCCTCATCCAATCCCCATACCATTCTCTCTCCCACCCTCGATCCCATGCTTAATTGGTGATTATCTTTGATATATTTGTTTATGCACCTCATGAGTTTTAAAGATATTCCATCCTCCCCCATTCCCTCCCCTCTGATTGGTCACCTTAATTGCTTCTCAATAGGGTCCTTTCTATTACTCAACATCCTCCTGTTACCCCTTTCCTCCTAGTTCTTGATAATTAGGGAAAGCATCTGGATTTTATAATATTTTATAAATAGCATCTGTGCTATTTCTCTGTGCATGCCACATTGCAAGTTCTGATCCCACTCTTGACGGTGCCAGTAGTGGCCTGGCCACCCGAAGGACTCTGATCCCGACCTCGCTGGCTCCGGCCCCAGCCTTGCCTCATGGGAGGCTCTGATCCTGGCCTCGCTGGCCCCCGCACCTGCCTAACCCCTTGGCTGGCTCCGCTCCCGGCCTCAGAGGCCCCAGCACCAGCCTAGCCTCACAACAGGCTCCAATCCCGGCCTCGCTGACCCTGGCACCAGCCTAACCGCTCGGCAGGTTCCTATCCTGGTCTTGCAAGTCCCAGCTCCGTCCTTGCCTCACAGCAGTTTCTGATCCTGGCCTTGCTGGCCCCGGCATCAGCCTTACCCCTCGGCAGAGTCCGATCCCGGCCTTGGAGGTCCCAGCACCGGTCTTGCCTCACGGCAGGCTCCGATCCCAACCTTGCTGGCCCCGGCACTGGCCTAACCCCTTGGCTGGTGCTGATCCCTGCCTTGGAGGCCTCAGTAGCAGCCTTGCCTCATGGCAGGCTCTGATCCCGGTCTTGTTGGCCCTGGCACTGACCTCACCCCTCGGCAGGCCCTGATCCCGGCCTTGGAGGCCCCAGCACTGGCCATACCTCAAGGCAGGCTCCGATCCTGGCCTCGCTGGCCCCGGCACCGGCCTAACCCCTCGGCAGGCTCTGATCCTGGCCTCGGAGGTCTCAGCATCGGCCTTGCCTTGTGGCAGCTCCGATCCCGGCCTTGCTGGCTCCGGCACTGGCCTAACGCATCGGCTGGCTCTGATCCTGACCTTGGAGGCCCCAGCACCGGCCTTGCCTCATGGCTGGCTCTGATCCTGGTCTCTCTGACCCTGGCACTGGCCTAACCCCTCGGCAGGCTCCGATTCCAGCCTTGGAGGCCCCAGCACCAGCCTTGTCTCATAGCAGGCTCCGATCCCAGCCTTGTCCCCGGCACTGGACTAACCCCTCGGCAGGCTCCAATCCCAGCCTCGGAGGCCCCAGCACCGGCCTTGCCTCACAGCAGGCTCCGATCCTGGCCTCATTGGCTCCGGCACCGACCTAACCTCTCGGCAGGCTCTGATCTGCGGCCCCTCTTCACCCAGCAGGTTGTCCCACATTCCTGAGGTGCGTGGTGGTAGTATTCTGCCTCTAAGGTAATTTCTTCAAAAGTTCCAGGTGTATTACATCAGATCTCTGCCTCCCCTGAGTACTTGTCACTGCCAATGCGACTGCTTCCACCATTCCAAATCTTTCCCAAGCTCTTTTCCCATACCACATAGTGTCCAGTGTTCCTAAGCAAGCGCGACAGTAGCATTCGACCTTTGGGGTAATTTCTTCAGAGGATCAGGGTGGGTTGAATCAGATGTCTGCCTCTCCCAAATATAAGTCTCCATCGTCATGTCGGCCACTGCTGCTGCCACTGCCTTCCTCCTAGGTCTCCGCTAGACTCTCTCCTTACAGGTGATGTCCAGTATTCTTAGTGATGTAGAGAAGCAGCAGTCCTCCTTCACAGGGAATTTTCCCAAAAGTTCCAGTTCAGATGAATATGTTTTGCCGGACCTCCAGGCCCTTCCAGGTGTGTGTGTGTGGGGTCACCTAAGGTCCTCTCCTCTATTTTAAAAATACCTTAAAACCTGTTTTACCTTAAAACCTGTTTTTAAAACCTCTCTGAGGTTTGACATAGGGTTTTAAATCTCTAAGTACCATTTCTTTGTTCAGGTTTCAATTTTAAAAAACAATAAAAATAGGGTTGATGTGCCCGGCGTGGTGGCGCACGCTTGTAATCCCTGCGCTTGGGAGGTAGAGACAGGAGGATTGCACAGGATCAAAGCCAGCCATGCTGGCTTAAGAGAACCTGTTTCCAAATAAAATAGGTCTGGGAGTGTAGCCTGGAGGTAGAAGGGTTTCCAGGAACCCCAGTACCACCAAAAAAAAAAAAATAGGTAAAAGAACAGCCCACAATTTTCTGTGGCACCTATTCAGCAATACAGAAGCTGCTTGTTAAGGCGTCGAGGTTTTTCTAGACTCTGAAACAACTGGATTTTAGTATCTATTTCTGTGATGATAGTTCCTGGCTTTTTTTCTTTTTAATGGAACTCAGGGGCATTCGACCTCCAAACTATACCCCCTTGCCAAGACTTTGCCCTCTCGGCATCTGCATTCTTATTCATGCAGTCCATAGGCAATTCTCAACGTGAGAAATAAGCCCCGAGAGAAGGTGTGGTCGCTGGCCAAAAGTATTCTCCACTCTTAGATATTCTTTCAGAACTATTATTCTTTTAGTAATGATTCTTTTAACTCTCCACATGAAATTGCTCCGGTGGTGAAAGATCAGGACTGCGAGAAAAAATTGAATTCATGTAAAATAATCTTTCCGGTAAACTTTCAGCTTTGTTCAAAATGGTGAAAACCAGTTAGATGCAGTGGCAGCATTCCAGGCAGTAATTACGAATGCAGAACTCCACCCTTATCTTTGGAATCTTGGCCTTTGCACCTAGTAATAGCGATGCCTGGAGTTATAGTGACACCACCTGGTTAAAAATAGCTATGTCAAAACAAAGGACAGATAAAATAGATGTGTAAAGGGGAAAGAAAGAAAATATGGTGAGAATAAGAAAGTATTTTTGTATGAAGAAGAGCTTATCCTAAGATTGTCCCGAATGGGAAAGAGAGAATTAGGGTAATCAGAAAAGAAAAGGAAGTTGCAGAGGGTTAGTGATAGGAATATGGATTATTAAAAGAGGAATGGGCTTCTAATAAGCCTATCGTTTGAGGAAAAATGCTCAGCTGCTAGAGAAATATGTCTGACAACTAAATCTAAAGACTTCGTGTTATTTCTTGGTGTTTACCTGCTAAACTGTGTCATGAGTTTGTTTAAGTTTTCAGACTGCAGATTGTATTGCAGACAAAACCCAGCAGACATTCATCGAAATTCTCTAAATCATCATAAAGGAACACGGATTTTCCCTACGATAACTATATGAAAGCTGGAATCTCGGACTTCGTCCCCCCATTATAGATAAAGAAGGACATTGGACTAAGCCCTAGGAATGAAAGTTCCGAAAGGGTTAAAGAAAACTCTTAAAAACAAACCGGACTCTTCAAGTGATTTTGGGTGTGACTTTTGTTCCTCTGGAATTAGCCAAATAAAAGCCTCTGCAGCTGCAAGGCCAAAGGGGGCTGGGTTGAAGCACAAGGCCCACCTGGGATAATGGGACTGATCTCAATCACAAAGACCTGTGATATCCCAGGCCTTTACTTTTGTCTTGTCCAGGGTTGGTGATTTGCATGTGTATCTCTCTTTTCTACTTTGGGTGATTTGCACTTTTTTACTAGAAATTCACTGGGAGAGGGGAATATATAAAAAATCTTGTGTCCAAAATAAAGTGTTCGATTGCACAAGAAGCATCGATCCATGTCAGGTTCTTCTCAAGAAGCGCCGTCACTAGGGACTTAAAGAAATTTAGTCCCTAAAAGGGAAAGAATCACTGCAGATAAGAATCTGCAGTATTTCACTCTATCCTTCCCCATCTTTACTGAGATTGACCGCGAGTGAATTCGCGCCCCATTTGGACTGAGCAAAGAAGCAAGAAGCCTGTGGCACCCCCTGCCCTATTTTTTATTTTGAAACAGGGTCTCACTAATTTGCAAAGGGCCTCACTAAATAGCTGAGGCTGTCTATGAACCATGATACTCCAGTCTCAGCCTCCTGAATGCTGGGATTACAAGTGTGTGCCACCACGCCCGGCTGATAGCTCCTGTTTTAATCATTTGCACTCATTTGTCAGATCAAGGAAGGAAACAATTCAAATAATACAATGACAATTGGTGAAGGTATCAGTAACAATTTTACTAATGTGTGGAGAGGGTGGATGGGGAGTGGGGTGGGATTTGGAGAGAAGAACATCAAGAGCTGTTTGCATTACATTGAACCTTACAATGGAGTATAATTACAGTGTACCAATAAAATACTTTTTTAAAAAAACACCATATTTGCTAGGCATGGTGGCAAACACCTGCCAAGGATTGCAGGTTCATGGGTAGCCTCAGAAATTTAACAAGACCCTCAGTAACTTACTGAGACCCTATTTCAAAAGAAAAAAAAATAGCTGGGATGTGGCTCAAGTAGAATGCCCTGGTGCTATCACTATATACACACATGCATACACACACACATGCACGCACACACACACACACACACATACACACATGTAGTGGCAACAGAAAACTATTCTTGGTTGTTCATTTGAAATTAACTGTAAAAACAGTGAAAACTAAGACATACACTTTTAATCTATGATTTAAACGTGTGTGTGTGCATGCATGCATGAGATGCATGAGTGCACACACACATGTGTGCAAACCAACACTAAAGTTTGGAACCTTGGTGGAAAAATTCTAAAAAGGAATCAAGATCTGTTAAATGAATGGTTCATTGTGATTACAGAGAATACACTAGAATCTTCTCCTTATATAATACACAGGTTCTGATTTCACCAAGCCATAAATGGAATTACCCTATAGGCTTGCGTTTTTCTTGATCTCCTCTCTATATTGTCATATGTTTGTAGTACATATATGTTTAGATCTGTAGATATGCATCCACACGTGTGTGTGTATTCTTCAACCCTGATGTCAATCTAACCTATAACTGCAGAGATACTGTCTTGGTGAGCCATGTAAGAGTTAATTCTCAACAGACCAAAAGGCAGACCCTCCATTTTCTGTGTCTGGTGTCGTGTCTGGGTGTGACCCCTGACCTTTCGTAGTCGCCTGGAGGAAAAGCAGCCATAGAGGGCCGCATAAAGAAAGCCTTCTCAGTGCCAGCACATTATCTGCCTCTGGAGTCAATGGAATGACAGATCTTCCAGCGTGAGTCTGCTGATGTTTCTTTTTCTTATTAGGACTGAAGACGTCTTCATGGGTGAGTGTCAGAAATAGCCAGCTTGCTGACCTGAGTGAGTTCAGAGAATAAGCAGGGTGGGGATGTTCAGGTCAGTGCAGAAGGGCAGCCGTGGCATCACCAGACTGTGCATCTGGGTGGGCACGATGCAGAAGCACCATAGGACCAGACACACAGAGCCTGGGCTACATCATCATCTCCTACCTAGGTGCGTGGCAGATGGCCACATAGTGGTCATAAGCCACTGGGGCCAGGAGACAGATTTCTAATTCCAGCAAACGCCATGACAAACCAAGCCTAGGAGAGGCAGTCTGCAGAGGAGATGCTCTGGTCCTGCATCTGGGTGTTCATCAGAGTCTTGGGGATCGCTGACAATACCCAAAGATAAAAATTTACTCCGCTATAGCAGTAATTCAATTTTGAGTGTGTAACAATCCTTATTTATTTATATTTATTTATACTGGGAATAAAACCCCGGGCATTCTACCTCTGAGCTACTAATTTTATTTTCCAATTCTATTATATCCCAATTTTACTTTTCATTTTGAAATAGGGTCTAAGTTGAGGGTCTTGCTAAGTTGCTGAGGCTAGCATAGAACCTGCGGTCCTCCTGTCTCAGCCTCCAAATCCTAGGATGACAAGCATGAGCCATCAGCCCAGCTAAAATCTTTTATTTTCTTCACAATACAGGGAGGACATTCAAACAGCTTGATTCACAATTGCAGAAAAACAGATACAAATATTTCCAGAACCCAAGAAGTGTTCTTATTTTTAATGTTACAATGCATCACTTAAAATATGGAGCTTGAGAATGAATGATTAATTTTGGAAAGCAAGACTAGAGTAACAGTAATACAGGGAATTCAGGCATTAAATTTGAATTTTAACACAGTTCGAAAGGATCACATTTATGTAATAAATTATAGAGGGATACCTTAGGGGTGATAAAATGCATTAGTAGCCTGTGAAAAATGACAGTTTTTAGAGCAAAAAATCAAATACTGAAAATACTGGTAATCAAATACTGGCTCCTCAATGCAATTTCTATCTCCATGGTTACCACACCTTTTTCTCCACTTTTATTTTCCACTCTGGCCCTCTTATAAAGAAACATGATTAGCTGGGCACGGTGGAGCACGCTTGTAATCCCCGCGCTTGGGAGGTGGAGACAGGAGGATGGCGCTGGTTTGAAGCCAGCCTCGCTGGCTTAAGGAGACCCTGTTTCCAAGTAAAATATAAAATAGGTCTGGGAGTGTAACCCGGAGATAGAAGAGTTTCCAGGAACCTCAGTACCACCAAAGGAAAAAAAAGAAACATGATTACCCTTAAGTCCTGCCCAGATTTTTGAGGGAGAACACCTGCTCAGAAAGTCGTCTTTTTTTGCAAACAAGAGGCAGCCAACCAATTGCTCTATCCTTTAATCTCAGGTTGGTGGGGCAGGATCTAGACGGATTGTGAAATCCACTGTTCAATTCACAGTGGAGAGTTAGCCTGCTTGATCTGTGAGAAAGTTGTTTGTGAACAGACCCTGGGAAGACTCCTCAGTTTTCTGTCTCCAGCCTCATGTCCTGGCAGGACCCCTGAATTGACAGCTTTCACCTGGTGACCTGGGTGGAAGCCAGACCTAGGAGCAGACCACCACAGAGCATGATGGAGGCTGGGATCGAGTGCATCCCCAGCCTCAGCATGCCTGGTTAGGAAAAGAGCTCTCCTTACTGTCAGAGCTTCGTAATGCTACACTTTCTTTTTCTTATTTGGACTGAAGGCCTCTTCATGGATGAGTCTCAACTATCTCGCCACCATCCCTAAAGAATCCTATCAGCATATCATACCAGTTCTAGAGAATATGACGGTGACCATGATGAAGGCAATTTTTTTTTTTTTGGTGGTACTGGGGTTCCTGGAAGCCCTTCTACCTCCGGGCTACACTCCCAGACCTATTTTTTTTTTACATTTTTATTTGGAAACAGGGTCTCCTAAGCCAGCGCACGTGGCTGGCTTCGAACCTGCGCGATCCTCCTGTCTCTGCCTCCCAAGCACGGGGATGACAAGCGTGCGCCACCACGCCCGGCTGATGGAGGCATTTTTAACCTCTGAAGGTACCAGCTGAATAGGTCTCAGAACTGTGTGTGATGGCTACTCTTTGACCTCATGCTGGGACTAAAGCTGGGGGTTGATGAACATTAGCCCAGCCATGGGATCAGGTGGAGGCTGTTTTCTGGGTATGACTGCAGCTCTGCTTCAATATTTACCGGGCCCCATTCATCAGCTCTAACTTGTCTCCTCCCTCCCTCCCTTTCTCCTCCTCCTCCTTTACTCCTCTTCCACCTTCTCTACTCCTCTTCTTTTTCTTCCTCCTCCTCTTCTTCTTCCTCTCCTCCTTCCTGTTCTCTGCCTCCTTCCTTCCCTTCTCCATCCCTCCATCCCCCTTCTCTGTCTCTCTCTTTCTCTCTCTCCCCTTCTCTTCTTCCTCTTTCTTTCATACTGGAGACTAAACCCAGAGGCATTCTACCTCCAAGCTATACTCCCAGTCCTATTTATTTATTTATTTATTTATTTATTTATTTATTTATTTATTTGTGGTATTTGTGGTGGTACTGGGGTTCTTGGAAGCCCTTCTACCTCCGGGCTATACTTGCAGACCTATTTTTTATACTTTTTTATTTTTTGGTAACAGGGTCTCTTAAGCCAGTGTGGCTGGCTTTGAAACTGCGCGATCCTCCTGTCTCCGCCTCTCAAACGCGAGGATTACAAGCGTGCGCCACCACGCCCAGCTGGTATTTTATTTGTTAATGTGAAGCAAGGTCTCACTAGGTTCCTGAGGTTGGCTTCAAACCTGTAACCATCACGTCTCAGCCTCCCAAGTACTGAAATGACAAGTGTGTGCCACCATGCCCATCTCAACTTGTCTGGTAGTGCAAAATTTGCAAAAACTAGAACAGGCTCCATGCACAGCATCTGGAAAGTTGGGTGAAAAAATTGTCTTGAGAGAACAGAATTCAGGTCTTAGATATAACTGAACTAGATAAAAAGTACAGTCAGGGTTAAGGCCACGTTAAAATACACCTGGTCATTATATTTTCTCACATTTCTAGAAGAATGTAGTGACAAAAGGTCTTCTGGCACACTCGGAATTCTTTCATTTGGCCTTACCCTAGAATCCCAAGTTCAAAGTAAATGATGTGTCATAGAAGAGAGGCGATCTTCCCAAGGAGTCTCCTCAGGGCGCTTCTCATGTCTCTGTTCCTCAGGCTGTAGATGAAGGGGTTCAGCATTTGAGGGACCACAGAGTACATCACTGAGGCCACTGCAGTCTTTCTGGGTGAGTCGGTAAGTATAGAGCTGACGTACACCCCGAAACCTGTCCCGTAGAACAAGAAGACAACAGACAGGTGGGACCCGCAGGTGGAAAAGGCTTTCTGCTTTCCCTCTGATGACGACATTCTCAAGACAGAGGACAGAATGCGAACATAAGAGAAGATGATGCCAGAAAGAGGCACACCTACAAATGTGCAACACGAGACATAGATGAGGACGTTATCAAGGAAGGTGTCGGAGCAGGCGAGCTTGAGGATTCGGGGAAGCTCACAGAAGAAGTTGGGGATCTCCAGGCGTGTGCAGAAGGAGAGCCGCAGCACCATGAGGCTGTGCAGCAGGGTGTCGCCGGTGCTGATGAGCAAGGACAGCACAACCAGCAGGATGCACAGGTGGGGACTCATGATGACCGCGTACCTCAGCGGGTGACAGATGGCCACATAGCGGTCATAGGCCATCACCGCAAGGAGACAGTTTTCCATGCCCCCAAACACCAAGACGAAGCTGACCTGGTAGAGGCAGCCTGCGTAGGAGATGCTCTGGTCCCGCGTCTGGATGTTCACCAGCATCTTGGGGATGGTGGATGTGCTCAAACAGACGTCATTCAAGGACAGGTTGCAGAGGAAGAAGTACATGGGGGTGTGCAGGTGGGAGTCGGAGCTGACGGCCAGGACGATGAGCAGGTTCCCCAGGACGGTGACCAGGTACATGGACAGGAACAGGCTGAAGAGGAGCGGCTGCAGCGCTGGGTCGTCTGTCAGTCCCAGGAGACAAAACTGTAAGGCTGCTGTCTGGTTTCTGGCTTCCATGATGTAGATGACTCTGATGGGAGACCTGGCCTGATATTAGTAAAGGAGATAGAGGGGTAAGAGCAGCGTCAGCTGGGACAAGGGAAGAAAGGAGTTTCTCAGTCCCTGTTCCAGAACCTTCTGAGGGTGAGGACAACAGCCAGTGCTTCTAGAAGCCCTCCACGTGGTTTCCAGGCATGCTGAAGCTTGAGACTCAGTTCTCTGGACCCAAACCTTTATCATCACTCTGTGAAGTCCAGTCTAGGCTCAGATGTTTCTCTCTGCTATGTTCTCCTTCCATCCATATTTGCTCAGCTCTTCTTCACCCAACTCTGAGTGGAAATTGGTGGACAATCACACCACATGCTGTGTGCGTGTGTGTTTGTATCATAATTCCTTGAAGTTTCCTCTCCAAGGAAGAAATGCAAGTGGCCAAAAATATATACGAAAATGTTCAGTATCGTTGGCCATCAGTGAACTGCACATCAAAAGTACACTGAGATCCCACTGGACCCCTGCGAGAGTGGTGATTGTTAAGAATCCACATTCACAAACGTTATCAAAGTCAGTCGCTAAGCCCATCAGGAGAAGGCGGGAGAGGAATGGAATGGGGCGGGAACTGGGGAATGGGGTGGGAACTGGCGGGAAGAAGCTTGCTACGTGCCAAGGCTGTCTTCAAACAAGTGATCTGTGCATGTATGCCTCTACCATCCCGCACCTCATAATGAGGTTCATAACAATGTACCAATAAATTAAAAAAAGAATCCAAACAATAATAAATGCTAGTGAGCGTGTGGGGAAATAGAAACCCTATGCACTGTTGGTGGAGTTGCAAACTAGTCCAGCTGTGGTGGAGATTCCTCAGAAAACTGGGAATGGATCCGCCATATGACCTTGCTATACCACTCCTAGGTATCTATCCAAAGGAACTGCAGTCAGAATGTAATAGCGATATGGATGTACCCATGTTTATAGCCACACGGTTCATAATAGCCCGATTAGGTGTCTGTGGATAGATGAATGAATAAAAATGTGGCAATTCCATTACAGTGGAATGGGTGTAATATGCCACATGGACCACACTGGTATATCTTCTTTACTTGGCCACAAAGATGAACCAAATTATGTGACTTGCAGGAAAATGGATAGAACGAGAGTATATGATGCTAAGCGAGACTGGCCAATCTCAGAAAGTCAAGGGTGCTGTGTTTTCTCTCCTATGTGGAAGCCAGAAAAAAAAGGGAAACAAAGGGACTTTCAATAAGTGAGGAAAGAGGCCAGTAGAGTAATGGAAGGGACCCTGGGGAGAGGAGACCGACGACGAAGGAGACAGGTCAAGCAGTCCTGTGAGCATATCGTGAAGCTGTTTGTACCAGTTTCACTCTTACGAATGGAGTCTGGAGTCTGGAGGCAGGACGTCAGGTGCTGTGTGCACGCTGAGAAGCTTGCTACGTGCCAAGGCTGTCTTCAAACCTGCAATCCTCCGGTCTCAGCCTCTGAAGTACTAGGATTACAGACATGGGCCGCCGTGCCTGGCTCAGAGCTGACATCCTAAATGATCACTCCTACCGCATAATTTACCTAGAATGTTTGTCTTTTTTAGGCACTAGATACCAGTGCAATTATGCATTTATATCCATGGAAATTAGCTGTATAAATTGGATAGCATCCATCTTTTTCTTTTCTTTTTGTCTTGGGGATTGAACTCAGGGGCATTCTATCTCTGAGCTACACCTCCAAACCTTTTTCTTTCTTTCTTTTTTTCTTTTTTGAAGCAGGTCTCACTATATGGCTGAAGATGGCCTCAAACTTGTGACCTTCCTGTCTCAGCCTCCCAAATCCTGGGGTTATTATAAACATGCACTTACCACCCCTGGCTTATCCAGGTAAATTTGAGCAAAGACAAGAAGATGTCGTCTTTATCCTTGAAGCTCAGAAGGCTCCCCTGCAGATATGTTAGCAATCCATTAGCAATTAATTTTAAGGGAAATTGAACAGTTCTATCCAAGAAGTCCTCTGCCCTATCCTAAGAGAGTTCTTTAATTAAGGTAACAGGTAGCATATCATTAAAAAAGCATCCGGACTCGGAAAGTCAAAGGTCTTGTGTTCTCACATGTGGAAGGCATGAAGAATAAAGAAAGCCAGGCGTGGCACATGTCTATAATCCCAGTACTTGGGATCCTGAGATAGGAGGATCGCAGGTTCGAGGCCAGCCTCAGCGAATTAGGGAGAATCTCAGCTACCTAGTAGAAACCCTGTTTCAAAACAACAAAAAAATTGGTTATTTGGTCTTTGCGTGGGTACTTAATTTATTGGTATGTCGTAATCATACCTCATTACGAGGTACCCAATCATAGAGGCACACACGCACACATCACACATTTAGCCCTTCCCCACTTCCCACCGCATCACCTCCCTTTCCCTTCTCAAGTCTGGCTTAGTGACTGACTTTGATATGCTTCTGAATGTACCTCATGCACATTAGGGTGCTTCCCGCGCCCCCTCTCATCTCCTTCAGTCACGTTGCCTGTTTTACTCATCTGAGGTTTCTTTGTCTAGAGTCCCTCCTATGTCCGATTTTCTCCGTAGCTTATGCTGAGTGAGATTAACCAGTCACAAAAAGCGAAAAGTCAATGTTCTCCCTAATACACAAAAATTCTTTCTAAAGGGCGCAGGGTGTAGCTTGGAGTTAGAACACCTCGGGGTTCAATTCCAGTACGGCACATATAAAAAAGGAAAAAATGGATTTTGTAAACTAAGAATGAAAGACAAGGATAGAGGAAAGGGAGGGTAGAGAAACAGGAGTCCCTGGGCGCTGAAGCTGACCCAATGACCTCACGTGAAGGTACGCATGTACGTGAATGTGTCCCACTGTTGCGTATAATTTTAATACACCAAAAATTAATACAAATTTATAAACTAAAGCAGCTAAATGAGAAAAGCGATGAAGTGCACAGGCATCTCCTAAGGAGCTGCTGATAATAAAAATGTCTTTCTGATTTCCAGAAAACAGAGGCAAGATAGCATAGATGTGTCACGACACATAGGAGAGCCTTAAGACATGCAGGTGTGCGGCCAGAATGGCTGGAGAGCGACGGGCTCTTCCGCAAGATCCCAGAGTGTCTGTGACGAAATGACCACTAGGAAAGACGCCCTGGACGCCTGAGGCTCCAGAACATTCTTTGTGAATGGAGAAAAGTCATCAACAGTGTGACACTCGGGGTGTTTTATTAGCACAATGGGAACTACTTGATGGTTGTGTCAAAGAATTTCACTGTGGAAATAATCTGCATGTGTATATGCGTGTGTGTGTGTGTGTGTGTTGCTAGGGATTGAGCCCAGAGGTGTTCTACCTCTGAGCTAAACCCCTAGCCTCCTTTTAGTTTTTATTGTGAAACGGGGTCTTGCTAAGTTGCCGGAGCTGGCCTCTAACCTGTGATCTTCTTGTCTCAGCCTCCCACGTACTGGGATTAACAGGGATGCTCCACCATACTCAGATCAGATTATACATCTTAAAGATATATAATTCTATCATCCATGCCTCGATGAAGTCAGAGAAAAAGGCTGTGGGAGCACCTCAATTGGGAAGTGAGTTGAACAGAAGCAACTGGCACAATCACACCATGGGGATTCTGGTACTGATGTTTCCTCCTGAGCATCTTTATTTTTTATTTTTTTTCTGTCTTGAAAATTTGCATATGGCGTCTCTCAGTCCCCAGAAGGAAACAATATGTCGGGGGGATTGGGGAAGGAAGAAAGCAAGAGAAAAACCTTCTTGTGATAAGTGAAAAGATCAGGGAAATGTTTGTGCATTAAAATCGGTTATTGAAATTCTGATCATGCAGAAAAGCAAGTGGTGGCCGTGGTAGGGTATTCAGCAGGCACCTGTGCCCGAGGGAACGGAGAGCAACTGAGATGAGCTAAGTAATAAGTGCACTAACGCAGGGATGGCACCGAACCTCACCCCAGTGCACGGACTAAGAGACCCCAGCTTACCTGCTCCGCCTCGAGAGGAATGACATTCACCGTCTCTTCTGGGTGTTGGCGAGGGAAGATGTGGGCGCAGGACAGGCCGATGGACTGAGCCAACAAGTCCTGGTGGAGGGGGATCTGCCTCTAGCAGGAGGCTCCTCGGGGCTTCTTCACGGGGCAGGGCTGGGGGAGAGGAGGCCACAAGCGTACTCTTTGCCCGTCCCTGGGGGCTCAATGTCCAGTGCACCTTGTTAGACAAGCACCTCGACTGCCATTCTGGTCCCAAGAGTGTGTTTCATTAAAGACCAAGAACAGGAAAGAGAGAGGAAGCCAGGACGGCTGCTCCAGGTGTACGTCACACAATTCCTTCCATCCTTTCTCCTCACCTCTGTTTTTTGTACCTTACACACAGGACACATAGAACTTTTCTAAGATATTCCCAACTTTCAGACCCAAAATGTCTGAGCCAGGCATGGTGGCTTACACATATTATCCCAACACTTGGGAGGCTGAGACAGGAAGGTCACGGGTTGGAGGCCAGCCTCAGGTATTGAGTGAGAACTTGGGCAAGAACCTGCTTCAAAATAAAAAAGTGCAAAGGAGTGGGGTGTAGCTTGGAGGGAGAATGCCATGGGGTTCAACCTGCAGTACCACTATCAAAAGAAGTGTTTGTATTTCATAATATCAGGCGTCCTGATTCACTTTAGCTATGAAATAGGTACATACTATGTCATTACAAATATAAGCTGTAAGGTGTTATTTAAAAAACCATTCAGAGGAATCTCTCAAGTGCCATCATGTTTCCAAAAATTCTAATCTCATCCTTTCATCACTGCTGACTATAAATAATATGGGCAGGGATATGATTCCTTATCAGAATTTTATTTTAAAAATGTTTTCTAATTCTCGCCAGGCGTGGTGGCGCAACCTTGTAATCCCCACGCTTGGGAGGCTGAGACAGGAGGATCGCGCAGGTTCGAAGCCAGCCTCAGCTACTTAGTGAGGCTCTCGGCAACTCAGTGAGACCCTGTTTCCAAATAAAATATAAAATGGGTCTGGGAGTATAGCCCGGAGGTAGAAAGCCTCTGGGTTCCACCCACAGTACCACACACATAAAAAAGTTTTCTAATTCTCTAGCAATTCAGTCAAGGTCTATTTTTCTTTGTATTAGGGGACAGACCATGAGTTGGAATCATGGTTCTTTAAAATAAGATGTGAATTCAATTGCAAATTAATAGAAGGCGATTGTAGGCAGATGTATCCAGACACTCAACAGATTTTATTATGACATTATATATTTTATTTGATTACAAAATATCTCAACTATATTTGAATAAATATGTATATATGTATATATTTTACTTATTTTTAAATTTTTTATTGGTGCATTGTAGTCATACATCTTAAAGGAGTACAGGATGGTGGAGGCACACACGCACACATCACTCCTTTAGCCCTTCCCCGATTCCCACCCATTCCCTCCTCTCTCCCTCCTTCTCATGTCTGGCTTAGTGATTGACTTTGATATGTTTGTGAATGGACATCATGTACATTAGGAAATTTCTCTCTTTCCCCATCCCGTCCTTTTTACTTATTTTTTGGTATTGGTGATTGAAGGCTGGTGTGTTCTCTGAGCGACACCCTCAGCTTTCTTTCTTTCTTTCTTTCTTTCTTTCTTTCTTTCTTTCTTTCTTTCTTTCTTTCTTTCTTTCTTTCTTTCTTTCTTTCTTTATACTGGAGATTGAATCCAGGGGCACTCTGCCTTTGAGCTACACCCCAGCCATTTAAAATCTCCTTTTGTTTAACTTTTTTTTGTCTTGTTTTGTTTTGAATTAGAATCTTGCAAGTTGCTGAGGGCCTCACTAAGTTGTGAGGCTGACCTCAACCCTGCCATCCTCTTGTCCCAGGCCTCCCAAGCACTGGGATGACAGGTGTGTGCCACCACACCTGGAAAATGTAGTTTTTTTTTTTTTTGTGTTACTGGGGTTCCTGGAAGCCCTTCTACCTCCGGGCTACACTCCCAGACCCATTTTTACATTTTCCCAGACCCTGGAAACAGGGTCTCCTAAGCCAGCGCGCGTGGCTGGCTTCGAACCTGCGCGATCTTCCTGTCTCTGCCTCCCAAGCGCGGGGATTACAAGCGTGTGCCACCACGCCTGGCTAAAATGTAGTTTTTTTTTTTTAAGAGTCACTTTTTTTTTTTTTTTTTTTTTTTTTTGCGGGTCTGGGGTGGAACCCAGGGGCATTTGACCTCCGAGCTACACCCCCTGCCCTATTTTTTATTATTTTATTTTATTTTTTTTTGGTGGTACTGGGGTTCCTGGAAGCCCTTCTATCTCCGGACTACACTCCCAGACCTATTTTTACATTTTTATTTGGGAACAGGGTCTCCTAAGCCAGCGCACGCGGCTGGCTTTGAACCTGCGCGATCCTCCTGTCTCTGCCTCCCAAGCGCGGGGATTACAAGCGTGCGCCACCACGCCCGGCTCTTATTTTATTTTTGAAACCGGGGCTCACTGAGTTGCAGAGGGCCTCACTAAGTAACTGAGGCTGTCCGCGAACCGCGATCCTCCAGGTTTCAGCCTCCCGAATGCTGGGATTACAAGCGTGCGCCACCACGCCTGGCTAAGAGTCACATTTTAAAGAAAGTTTTCAAAGAAACAGATGAATCCTGGCACAAAGCTCATCCAGTTGGGAGGCTGAGGCAGGAGGAGGATCTACCTCCAAGCAATATCTCCCAACCCAATTTTACTTTTTGTGTTTTTGAAACAGCGTCTTGATAGGTTGATGAGTGTCTTACTATTCGCTGAGGCTGTCCTCAAACCTGCGATCCTCCCGTCTCAGCCTCTCACATACTGAGATTACAGCACGCACCACCATGCCTGCCGTTTCCTCATTTATTTGGAGTCTCTTTTGTTTTCTTTTTCTCTGTAGCTTCCACATATGAGAGGTAAGGTGACCCTTCACTGAGACTATCTGATCTCACTTAGCTTAATATTCTCTTTTAATATAATGGATGCAGGGCTGGGATGTAGCTCAGTGGCAAAGTGCTTGCCTGGCAAGTGCACCACCCTGGGTTCGATCCCCAGTCCAAGAAGACAAAAAAAAAAGACCCCCTTTAATATAATGCATGCAGCTGGTGAAATAGTGTATGTCTACAGCTTATGTTTTGTGAGAAATGTGATGTTCCATTTTGTGTTGTTCTGTGCTTTGAAATTTAAAATACAGCCGGGCGTGGTGGCGCACGCAGGTTAGAAGCCAGCCGCGCTGGCTTAAGAGACCCTGTTTCCAAATAAAAATATAAAATAGGTCAGGGAGTATAGCCCTATGGTAGAAGGGCTTCCAGGAACCCCAGTACCACCCCCAAAATTTAACATACACAAAAAATTATAAAATGCTGTCATATTCATTTCTGCTACATTCAAGATTAGAAGCAAGTTGCGTGTCTTAGAGTAGTACAGTTCAAAAGAGCTCAAATTATGAAACCAACCCAGGTGTCCATCGACAGACAAAGGGACAGAGAAAAGGTCGTGTATACACACGAAGGAATTTTACTCTGCCACGAACACCAAAATTAGGTTATTTTCAGAACAATGGATGGAGCCAGAGAGTATTATGCTGGGTGAGATCAGCCCATCACATAAAGAAAAGGTCTGTATGTTTTCTCTCGTGTGTAGAAGCTTGAGAGGAATTGGGAAACAAAAGCTATGTGATAGTGGATGGGAGGGGAGAAGGGGGACACTCCCAAATGTACATGATGTACCTTCCCAAACACGCCAGAGTCAGTCACTAAGCCAAACATGAGCAGGAGGGAATGGGGAAGGGCTGAACGAGCACTGTATGCCTCTACCATCTTGTACTCCATCAAGATGTATGACAAAATGCACCAATTTATATATAAAAAAAAAAGACTTTAAGCCGGGCGTGGTGGCTCACGCTTGTAATCCCCGCGCTTGGGAGGCGGAGACAGGAGGATCGCGCAGGTTCGAAGCCAGCCTCAGCTACTTAGTGAGGCTCTCAGCAACCTAGTGAGACCCTGTTTCCAAATAAAGTATAAAATAGGTCTGGGAGTATAGCCCGGAGGTAGAAAAGCCCCTGGGTTCCACCCCCAGTACTACACAAAAAAAGACTTTAGGTAAAGAGAGAGAGGCCAGTAGAAGAGTGGAAATAGTGGAAAGGGATTTGAGGAGGGAGATGGGGAGGAAAAAAGGAGACATGATGAAGGAAACATTTTGAATAATGCTATTTACATATATGATGTTATCAATACCAATCTCAATACTATGTAAGGACTGGGATCCAGAGGGAAACAGCAGGTGCTGTGTCCATGTATGTTTTGATCACCCTAAGTATCATTATAATGTATAATTTAACTGCTCCAATAAAAGTATATTTTGAAAAGAAATGTACCTATATATGATAATATCTAGTCTTTTTTTTTTTTTTGGTGGTACTGGGATTCTTGGGGAAGCCCTTCTACCTCCAGGCTACAGTCCCAGACCTATTTTATATTTTTTATTTGTAAACAGGGACTCTTAAGCCAGCATGGCTGGCTTCGAACCTGCGCGATCCTCTTGTCTCAGCCTCCCAAGCACGAGCCACCATGCCCAGCTATATCTAGTCATTTTGAAGAAACTTGGTAACAGAGGAGCTGGGCATGCTGGCTCCTCAGTGCACCAGTTACTTTATCTCCTTCTGGAAATGAAAGCCCTGAGCCAAGGACAGTCACAGTGAGGTGTCTCTGTGGCAAGAGCCTTCAAGGCCCTCTTCATGTCCCTGTTCTTCAGACTGTAGATGAAAGGGTTCAGCATTTGCGGGACCACAATGTACATCATGGAAGCCACGACATTCTTAACAGAGGAGCCAATCACCGAGGAACTCAAGTATACCCCAAAACCTGTCCCATAGAATAAGGTCACAACTGACAGGTGAGACCCGCAGGTAGAAAAGGCTTTAGACCTTCCCCCTGCAGAGGGCATCCTCAAAATAGAGGACACAATTTTAGTATAAGAGAAAATAATCCCTGAGAGGGGAACACCATAAAACATGTTACCCACTGAGTACACCAGGATGCTATTGACGAGGGTGTCAGAGCAGGCGAGCCTGAGCACCTGTGCAAACTCACAGAAGAAGTGGGGGATCTCCAGGTGCGTGCAGAAGGACAGCCGCAGCAACATCAGCGTGTGCAGCAGGGCATGCGCAATGCTAAGGAGCAGTGACAGCAGGACCAGAAGGACGCAGAGGCCGGGGTTCATGATGGCCGTGTACCTCAGCGGGTGACAGATGGCCACATAGCGGTCATAGGCCATCACTGCAAGGAGACAGTTTTCCAAACCACAAAAAGTCAAGACAAAGCACAGCTGGGAGAGGCAGCCTGCGTAGGAGATGCTCTGGTCCTGCGTCTGGATGTTCACCAGGATCTTGGGGAGCGTGCAGGTGCTCAAACAGATGTCACTCAAGGACAGGTTGCAGAGGAAGAAGTACATGGGGGTGTGGAGGTGGGAGTCGGAGCTGACGGCCAGGACGATGAGCAGGTTCCCCAGGACGGTGACCAGGTACATGGACAGGAACAGGCTGAAGAGGAGCGGCTGCAGTGCTGGGTCGTCTGTCAGTCCCAGGAGAAGGAATTTGGAAACAGCTGTTTGGTTTCTGGGTTCCATGTTGTTGGTGAACGGTGAATCTTATGGAGTAAAAGATGGGGTAAAATCAAACAGGGTTTCTGGATGAAGAGCGACCGTGTCACCTGGGGAGCAGTGTCACTTTTGACACGCAGTTGACAAGATCCGGGGAAGAGGGCCAGCTGTCTTGCTTTCACATATAATGTAGATGAAGTTGATGTTTCTATTTTTCAAAACAGAGCCTTAAAAGGAAAGAAAAAATTCTGTTTTTCTTCTTGAAACTGTGACTATTTGTGTATTATCTCTGCTCACCTTTTCCCTTCATTTCTCTTCTGAATCTTTTCTTTTTAACATTTTAAAAAAAATTGTGCACTGTAGTCTTACATCTTAATGGAGTACAAGATGGTAGAGGCACACAAGCACACATCACTCAGTTAGCCCTTACCCAGTTCCCACCCCATTCCCTCCCCGTCATCCTTCTCATGTTTGGCTTAGTGATTGAATTTGATATGTTTATGAATGTACAACATGAACATTAGGGTATTTACCACTTCCCCCTTCCATCCCCCTTAGTTGGGTCACCTTATTTGCTCATTTATGGTTTCTTCTTTATCTAGCGCTCCTCCTATGACCCATTTTCTCCCCAGCTTCTGCATATTAGGGAGAGCATTACATTTCTTATTTTTTTGTGACTGACTAATCTCACTTAGCATAATGTTCTCCAGTTCCATCCATTTCCCTGAAAATGATGTAATTGTCATTCATGGCTGAGTAAAATTTCACTGTGCACTATCCCATAGTTTTGTAATCCATTCACCTGCTGATGGACATCCTTCACTGAACATCAGTGTTTTTTTTCTCAAGCTGGGTTAAATGCTGAGACTGTAACAAAGCACAGGGTGTTACATTTCCTACAGAAGTCTTCCTTCCCTTTAAAGACAGAGACATGAGAATGGTCTTGTTCCATCGACCTTCTGAGGCCATGGTCCCTAACTCATAAAGCCTCAGAGTCATGCGAGTACCTAGAAAAGTCAGATAAGCTAGTTCACGTTGCAGCCACACAGACCCACAGAGTCATGTACAGAGTACCCAGAATCCGGCAGGGACTACATCCCAGACCCGCTTGCCTGACTTCTTTTTTATTTTTTATTTTATTTTTTTGTGTTGTACTGGGGATTGAACTCAGAGCTATTCTATCTCTGAGCTACATCCCAAGTCCTATTTTTTTTAAATTTTGAAACAGGGTCTTGTTGGGTTGATGAGAGTCTCACTTCTAGCTGAAACTGTCCTCAAACCTGTGCTCCTCCCACCTCAGCCTCCCAAGTACTGGGATAACAGGCATGCACCACCACTTCCAGTTTAGCTTGTCTGACTTATTATTATTATTATTATTATTATTATTATTATTAATGGTACTGGGGGTGGAACTCAGAGGCTTTCTACCTCCAGGCCATACTCCCAGACCTATTTTATATTTTATTTGGAAACAGGGTCTCACTAAGTTGCTAAGAGCCTCACTAAGTAGCTGAGGCTGGCTTCGAACCTGCGCGATCCTCCCGTCTCAGCCTCCCAAGTGCGGGGATTACAAGCGTGCGCCACCACGCCCGGCTAGCTTGTCTGACTTCTAAGTCCTCTCTCTAGACGAGTCTGTCTCAGTGCCCCGAATAGTACAGGATTAACAACATTTCTAAGTATTCATCTAGGTCTTATAATTTTCCTTTATCATTTTGGTAGTTTCTTGTTGAAAAACCTCCGTTTCCCTTGTTTTTACTATGTGTCCATGAAGTTAATTTAAGTCGGTAAAAGGCATCCATCAAGTCATACATGAACAGAGTCAACAGGTGAATGGGAAACAAAGATGTGGTCTACACACCCGGCAGCGTCTTACTCAGCCATAAAAAGGACAAAATGATGTTGCTTGAAGGAAAATAGGTGGAACTAGAGAGTATTAGGCTAAGTGAGATGGGCTGGTCTCATTTCAACCCTTGGAAAACCAAGGGTTGAAGGTTTTCTATCATATGTGGGAGCTAGATAGAAAATGTCAAACAAAAGGAGCTTGGAATAATTGAGGAAAGAGACGAGTAGAATAGTGGAAGGGGCTTGGGGGCAGGAGACAGGGAGAAGAAGGAAGAGGACTGAGGGGAAAATAGCTCAAAGGTTAAAATTGTATAGCAAAGAGATGGGCAGCCATGTTTTGTTGGTATCATGAATTGAACCATCTGTGCTATGCCCATTAAAATATTTAGTAGTTTTTAGAAAATAAAACACATGCCTACATCTTATACCCCAGAGTTCTCAAAGCTGACCTCCAGGAATTGTACGCAAGCCTTCTATACAGTGATGTGTCCGGAGTCAGCAATGCCTGCTGGGTGCTGGCGCACATTCCCATAATCCCAAATGATTTGGGAGGCTGAGACAAGAGGCTCTCAGGATCGAGGTTAGCCTCAGCAACTTAATGAGACCCTACTTCTGGCTCCGCTGCTGTGAAGCAGGAACAAAGAAGACATATGCCCGGCATCACAGAGATGGATGCCAGCATGGTCAAGGTTGGAATATTGGGAGTGCTGGGAATGTAGTGTGAAGGTATCATGTGCCTGGGTTAACTCCCCAAAATAAAATAAGACAAAATAAAGAGTAAGAGATTTTGCATTGTCTGTCTGGCTTCACTGAAAATACGGTAGCATCTCACCTGGATGTTGAGAACAGAAACTCAGCTGTCCTCAGGATGGGAAGACATGTCTGCCTGGTCAGACTCAGCGGGGTTCAGAGGTCTGTGGGGGAAGGCACGGCGGTGGCCTCTTGCTTGTCAGGGCTTTTGAGTGAGGTTGTTGATCATTGAGTTGTGTGGTCTCTGTCTCCCTCAGGGCTCAATATCCAAAGCTCCCCATTATGTCAGAAACACTTGGAAGTAGAAAGCCCCTGAGTCCAATTCCCAGTGGTGGAGGGGGGTGGGAAACAGAGCAATGAAATTGGAAAAATAGTCATAAACTGTAGGTAAGAAGTAACAAGCCTTTTAATTCTTATTTTTGTTTTAGTTTTTACTTATTTTGGGGGGAGCATTGGGGACTGGACCCGGTGATGTTCTACCACTGAGGTACATTGTCAGCCTGTTTTTTTCCCTCTTGGAACAGGGTCCTGCTAGGTTTCCCAGGCTGGCCTCAAACTTGCAATCCTCCTGCTCAGCCTCTGAAGGCACTGGGGTTAGGCATGACCCACCACTCTGGGTGGGCTGTATGCTTGTATGCAGTGTGTGTGTGTGTGTGTGTGTGTGTGTGTGTGTGTGTGTGGTACTGGGGATTGAATCCAGGGGCATTGTACCTCTGCAATAGATCCTGGTCACTTTTATTTACTCATTGTGTTTGTTGTTCATACAGGGATTGAGTGCAGGGCATTCTATCTCTGATCTACATCGCCCACCCTTCCATGATTCTACTGGTCTCTCTCTTCATTTATCTGAAGTTCCATTGTTTCCATTTTCTCTCTAGCTTCCGCATCTAAGAGAAAGCATAGCACCCTTGATTTTCTGAGATTGACCTCACTTAGCGTTCTGTTCTCTAGTTCCATCCATTTTCCTGTAAATGATGTAATTTTGTTCTTCTTTATAGCTAAGTAAAGTCCCATTGTGTGCATAGATCACATTTTCTTTACCGGTTCACATCTGTTATCAGATGTCTAGGTTGGTTTCATAATTTAGATATTATAAATTGTGCAACTATAAGCATGGACATGCATCTTTTTCTGTAGCATCCTAACTTTAATTTTTCTTTGTGGTACTGAGGATTGAACCTGGAGAATTCTACCTCTGAGCGACACCTCCAGATCTATTTTATTTTTTACCTTTGAAACAGAATCTCGCTAAGTTGCTAAGAGCTTCACTCAGTTGCTGAAGGATGGCTTTGAACCTGCGATCTTTCTATTTCAGCCTCCCAAGTAGTAGGAATACAGGCATGTGCTGCCACTCCCAGATGAAATTTAATTTTTTCAAAGGATCCCATCTAACTGTGGAGGATTTTTGGGAAGATGGCGACGGAGAAGTGGGGCTTATGAGCCCTGCTAACAACCAATCTCTATTACCAAAAATCAGCGCCTTTCATAGCCAGAAAACACCATCAGCAGAGAAACAAAAAAATGTAAATACAAGGGACAGAGAAAAAGAGGGCTGGAAAAACGAGATACCAGAAAGAAACCAGACCACAGTGCTGTGGCTGAAGCTGTGGCGTGGAGCAGCGCGGGCACCATCTTTCCTCGCAGCACCAGGCTCCAGAAAGGAGGGGGACTCAGAACAGAGCTCAGAGCCACAGAGGAGATACACTGGCCTCAGAGTCGAGGACGCGGCAACAGCGCCTTACTGCTGGCGGCAGCGGCGAGCTCACTGGACGGCACCAGACCAACACACTCAACAGCCACCAGGCTTCAGAGAAGAGTGGTGGACAGTGAGCTGAAGTGAGCCACTGTGGATCAGCCAGGTGGAATTCGGCAGATTTTTCAGCGCAGGGAGCATTTAAAGCTCCCAGGGGCTGGGATCAGCACACCCTACAGGAACTCAGAGTGGAGCTCAAAAACAGAAAAGAAATAAGCCAGCCTCACGGCTAAGGGTGTGGCAGTGGTGCCATATTGCCACCGGCGGCAGCAGCAGCGAATTCACCGAGTCTACTACAGCTCCATCAGTGCACTCAACAACCGTGAGTCAAATTGTGGCCTCTAGAGGAGAAATCCCAGTACTGTACTACCAGGGACTTGACCCAGTGGGGGAGTGGCAGTGGCAGAGATATCACACCATAGGAGAACGTGCAACCTGGCACCCCCCATGGTCTAAAGCAGCCTCGATTGACTCCCTGGGTCTGAGACTGCGATACAACCTAGTAAAGGAGTAGTGGTGACTGAGATACCACAGACTTGAGATCCAGAGCACCTTAAGTGAAGTCTTAGTGACCCAAGGGAAGAACCCAGAGAAGGCACAAACTTCCGAAATCATGGGAAAGAGGAATAACAATGGAGCAAGGAATACCCACAACCCCACAACATCAGAACCCGATAAAACAGAAATTCAGAGATTTCTAGAAGATCAAATCAGGAAAATAACTGTAGAAATAATAGAGGTGCTTCGAAAAGAATTCAGAGAGAGCCAAAAAGAGATAAAGGATGCAATTAATGAAGTAAAGGCCTCAATTCAAAGTACAAACAACCAATTAGACCATATGGAGAATAGAATCTCGCTCTTAGAAGATGATCATTCCAAAAATGAATGCATAGTTTCTAATTTAGAAAAAATATCCAACAGAAGGAATCTGACATTGAAGAAATATGGGCCCATTTTAAGAGAGCTAACCTAAGAATAATTGGAATAGAGGAGGGTAAAGAAGGTGAAACCAAAGGGATCAACAATCTCTTCAAGGAAGTAATAACAGAAAATTTTCCAAACATAGAGCAAGAGGTCAATACACAGGTCCAGGAAACTTATAGAACTCCCTCTAGACAGGATCAGAGAAGAGGATCCCCACGCCACATAATTGTCAAAATGACCAATGTGGAAGCCAAGCAGAGAATCTTAAAGGCAACAAATACAAAGGGCCAAGTGACATTCAGAGGCAAACCAATTAGAATCACTCCAGACTCCCAAACCAAGTCATGAGAGCCAGAAGGGCTTGGAGTAACATATTCCAAACTCTGAAAGAAAACAACTTCCAGCCAAAAATTTCCTACCCAGCAAAACTTTATCACATTAGATGGGGAAATAAGAAGCTTCCACGACAAACAGAAACTGAAGGAATTTATGTCTTCAAAACCAGCGCTAGAGAAAATACTCAAAGAGATTAACTACAAATAAGAAATAGGTAACACACACCAGAACCAGAAAAACAAGATTTTCCATCCAACAGACAACTAAGAATGATTATCTGTGGAGATTCATTATTTATATTAGTCTCTTACCTATTTCTAAATTGTATTCTTTGCTTTTATTGTTGCTAATTTTTAGGATTTCTTGTTGGAATACTAATATACCTTCAGATATAGAATTTGGAAATATTTTATCCCATTCTATCAGTAACTTTTAACTCTGTTTACATTGTCTTTGGATATACAATATTTTTTTATTTTTTAGGGAGTTTGTATACTCTTCTGTTGCCTGTGCCATTGAAATCATATCCAAGAAATCACTGCCAATTTCAATGCTGTGAGGTTTTATGACCCAGATTTTCTTCTAAAAGTTTATAGTCTTAAGATTTATATTTAAGTTCCGGCGAGAGCGCGGTGCGAAGCGAGTCGCGGCCTGCTCCCGGGAGCCCTCCGCGCCCGCCAGCGGAGCCCGCGACCCCCGCCCAGCCCCGAGGCCGATGGCCGCCGGACCGGGCGCCCTTGGGTGGCGGCGGGCGTGGCGAGCGAGGAGAATGGCGGCCGCCAACAGCGAGGCTTGCAGCCCAGAGAGCCTGTGCCTGGAGCCGCTGGCCAGCGACGCGGAACCGGCCTCAGCGCCCGAAGGCGAGCGGCCGCCGCGAGACGGCGAGGACGGCGGCGTTCTACCGGAGGGACCGGCCGGCGAGGCAACGACCGCCCCAACCCCGGCCCTCGGCGCCGGCCCGTGTATATAATATGAAAAAGCTGCTCTCAACTTCCCCCAGCCTTCAAAAGAAAACTTCCACCACCTCTGGACAGTCTAGATGTAAAAAGGTTGCCGAAGGATGAGAAAAATAGTTAGAAAATGACATCTTGTAAATGCCCCCCGCCTTTTTTAAGAATCGGAAATGTTTTCTGGAAGTGACTTTTTTGTTTTGTTTTATTTTTATTTATTTATTTTTATTTATTTTTTTCTTTGATCATTTTAATTTTTTTTATTTATTTATTTTTATAACAATTTTTTTTATTGAACATAATGAGGGTCTACACCTGAACATGTGACTTTTTTTTAATGGAGTTGTTGGACCGCCTCCAGGAGCGACGCTCGTCCACGTTTGTCCAGTGGGTCAGAGGCCACGGAGCAGAAGACCAGGCGGAGGAAGAGGAGGTCCTGCCCAAGACTGTTGAAGTGCAAAGAACGTTTATCGCAGTGTAACCATCGTTCAGTATGCGCGTTTTCTTCTTCAGTACTGTATACATAGACATGCTAAATACTTTTTTTTAATTATCCAGTTTTTCTAGATGTTCTGAAGTGCCTGATGTTATAGTAGTAAAATACAACTCATTTTGTAAATTTTTTTGTTAAAATTCATATGAAATGTTATATTTCCTCCTCAGTAGGCCAGACTGTGTGTGCACTGTTCTCCAGAGAAGAAAAATGCAGAGTGCTGTGCCAGTGTGCTTGGAATGAAGCAAGAATAACCGTCATTTCTTATGTCTCTTGCACTGTTTTACTTTGGCATGTACATAGTGTATATAAGACAAATGAGTCCTAATCTACATCTAGTCTTTCTAGATGTTAAAAGAGGTTGCCAGTGTATGACAAAAGTAGAGTTAGTAAACTAATAAATTTTGTACCTTTTGTGCTAAAAATCTTAGGAAAATTGTCTTCTGCAAATTTGAGCATTATAGCCACTGGGTTGGTGAGGGGCCAGAATGCTCATATTTCAAAGACACTTTCAGATTGCAACTATTGTTTTATATATATATATATATATATATATATATATATATATATATATATATATATAACAGTTTATTCAAGACTGTTGTGTACATAGCGGACAAATTTGAGTCCTTTCTTGAAACATCTAGTCTATCTAGATGTTTAGAAGTGCCCAATGTATGTTAAATGTAGAGGTAGTAAAATACCACTTTGTAAATATTTTATTCATAAAATTCATATGAAATACTGTCTTTGGGGAATGGGATTGTTAAACCACCTCTGAGCAGGGTGGTACTGTTTACTTGTTCAGTGATTTGGAAGAGGTGGTAGAGAAGCAGTTGCAAAAGGTAGTGTGCTCGTGTGTGTATATTTGGACACTTTCAGACACCATTTTTTGTAAGTTTGACATGTTTTGTTTTGCTGTGTATATAGTGTATATAATGGACAAAGGAGTCCCAATTTTGCAACATCTAGTCTCTAGGTGTTAAAAGAGGTTGCCAATGTATGACAAAGTAGTTAAATTAGCACTTTTTTATACTTTGTGTTGAGATTCATGGGAAAGCTTGTCCTCTAAATTACTTTGGTTATGAATTTGTTCAGCTGTCTCCAAGCATTGCATATGCGTGTTGTCCGTTGGACTGAAAACAGAGAAGGAAAGGAGGAGGGAATGGTCATATTAGAAGATACCTCAGATTATAACCATTGCTATGTGTGCAGTTTTATTTACTAAGGCTGTGTGCATGGTGGGAAGTTCTTAGGAAAAATTAATTCCTAGATATTAAGAAGCTTGACATATTTAAAAGTAGAAGTAGTAGAATAAAACTTTTTGTAAATAGCTTTTTAAAACTGATGGGAAATACTGTGTTTGGAAATGGAATTGTACACCACCTCTGGACAGTATATTGTCTGTACCTGTTCATTGGGTCAGGGGAGGTGGGCGGGAAGAAATTGCAAAAGGTGTTATAGTGTGTGCTAGAAAATTTCAGCTTGCTCATTGCCCTGTATGTTATATGCATTTAAGTTTGCTATACTGTATATATTATGTATATATTGGACATATGAGTCCTAATTTTATAATATCTAGTTTTTAGATATTAAAGAGGTTGCCAATGTATGACAAAAGTAGAGTTAGTAAACTAACACTCTGTGTTAAAAATCATAGAAAGACTGTCTTCTGAAAAGGACTTTGGAAGCGAAATTATAACATGACATCTAAGTGACATGTGCCTATATCAAATGTGATACAGGAGAGAAGGAACCAGAAGAAATGAAGGATTTTAGGCCAGAATGCTCCTGCTCAGAAGACACTTTCAGATATAACCATTGTTGACATGTGTGTAGTTTATCCAACACTACTATGTATATAGTGGACAAACTTAAGTCCTTATTTGAAACATCTGGTCTTTCTAGATGTTTAGAAGTGCACAAAGTATGTTAAAAGTAGAGGTAGTAGATAACGTTTTGTAGATATTCTTTTGTTAAAATTCATAATGAAATAATTGTCTTTGGGAATGGAAGGAACAAACCACTTCTCTGAGCAGGACACATTGTGTTTGTGCTGGCTCGGGGGGAGGGAAGGAATGCAGAGGGCTTCATACCAATGTTTTTGGTGAAGCAAGATTGTGTGTTGCTGTCCCTTATGTCTGTTTTGTTTTACTTTGCTGTGTATATAGTCTGTATTCAAAGGACAAATGAGTCCTAATTTATAACATCTAGTCTTTCTAGATGGTAAAGAGGTTGCCAGTGTATGATAAAAGTAGTAAACTAATACATTGAGTACACTTTGTGTTAAAATCCATAGGAAAGGCTAAACTTAAATCCCCTTAGGAAGTGAAATTACTAAAATCCTAAGCATTGCAGTTGCATATATCTGACCCTTGGGTTGATAAGGTGAGAGGGGAAGGGTTCTATGTGTGTGTGCTGTATTCATTGCTACAGTATGGATAGTGGGAAATAATACTTGTTGGAAACATGTAGGCTTTCTGGATGTTTTTAAAGTGCATGCATGGCACATGGTAAAGTAGAGGCTAAAGTTATGCTCTTTTAGTATTTGTTGTTACTTCATAGTATGGTTGCATTTGGGGAATGGAATTATTAAACTTGATGTCTTGGAGAGGATGCTCTTTGACTCTGGGTAATGTGTGGTGGGGAGCACACAGAAGCTTTCTGTGCCCCATAGTTCATATTGTCTAGCCAGTTACATATGTACATTTTAGTTACAATTGCTGAGTATTAAAGGGTAAATTCTAATGCCCAAAATATGTTATAAGTAGGAAAATACTCCCTATATAATTGTCCTTTTGTTAGTTTTTAGGAAGCGCTCTCTTCTGGGATGACCTTTGTTAATCTGTGTCTTGGAGCTGGGGGAGGTCTTGTACTTACATGTTACTGGAAGGGGAAGAGGGAGACGAAGATGGGGTGGGGAAGAGCTCATTGTTAGTATCTCTGTACCCGGAAGACAGTTTTAGATTCTTACCATAAGTTTCTGTGTGTGTTTTTGGTATGTACTTGTGTTCATTGTGCACAAAGTTCCTATTTATGTCTTAACACCTTAACTTCATAGATGTCCCAAAGTGACAGTGTATGGTAATAAGTAGAGCTTGATAAATTAGCCAACTTGAAAAAAAATATTTATATTTAGGCCTTTTATCTATTTTGAGTTAATGTTTGTATATGGTGTTAGGTAAGGGTCCAATTTTATTCTTTTTCATGTAATATTATTTTTCAACAATATTTAGTTAAAAGATTATTATTTCCCCCACCAAATGTTCGTGGAAACCTTGTCAAAAATAACTTGACAATATATGGAAGAATTTATCTCTAGGCTTTTATTTAAGTCCAATGGTTTACATATCTGCTTTTATAACAGTACTACACTGTTTCAATTATTGTAGCTTTGTAAGGTTTGAAATCAGAAAATATACATCTTCTAGCTTTGTTCTTTTTCGAGATCGTTTTGGGTATCTAGAATCCATATTCCATATTAGAATAGATTTTTTCTGAAAAATAAATAAATAAATGTATGATAAAATATAAATGTATGACCTAAAAAAAAAAGAAAAAATATTCTCTGGTAAGAAAGAAAGCAAAAAGAAATATTGAAATATTATCTTTAAGTCATCAAAAGCTTGGTATCAGACAAATGAAACTGTTATGTGAGATTATCATTGTTAATTTTGGATAAATTGCTATAATACTAGATGTCAATCACTAAGCCAAGCATGGGAAGGAGGGATGGGGAGGGAACAGGGTGGGGATCGGGTGGGGGCTGACTGGGCGATACGTGCATGTATATCTACAAATGTTTTTTTTTAATCCCATTATGATGTATGAATACAGTGCACCAATTAAAAAAATTAAAAAAAAACCTGTGGAACAGGCTGCAGATTGTCTCCACATGTGATCATAACTTGTAAAAATGTCCTCTGCCATCCATCTTTCATAACTCCCTTTCTTCTGAGGCATCTATAAAAGTGTCACAAAATAGGACTCCCTCTTTGATGGAATCAAACGAGAAATATAGAGGTGAGAGATGGAGTCATTTGTCAAACATCTCAGGACTGGGAAAAACCCAAAGACACCTTTGAGGTCCAGGTAGAAACTCACTTAGTAGTGGTATTCTCTGAGCCTTATCATCAGGGAAGTCTTGAATCTTCAGATCACAGCACCACTTAAATCTTTTCTTAGCCCGTTTCTACTTGCCTGATTCTAAGACTGCACCAAACCAAAATTTTCTACAGCTAGAACTTCTATTTCTGGCTCTGCTGCTGTGAAGCAGGAGTAAAGAAGGCATCTCCACATTGCAGAGACAGACACCAGCAGTGTCAAGGTTGGAGTATTGAGAGGATGGGATGGACAGCGATGGACACAGTCATGGCAAGGCTCAAGCAAGGCTCGGATGCACCAGGCCGTTGCAACTTCTTGTCACTTTCAAAGAATATAATGACAAAAGTAACAGGCACTGGGAGTTCTGTCACTGTCTTAATCTGAAAATACAAAAAGTCAAAAGCACATGACATATCACAGAAGGGAAGTGATCCTACAGCAACCTTTCCTAGGCTTTCTTCATGCAACTTTTCATCAAGCAAGATCGCTTCCTTCAGCAATCTTCCTTCACGTTCCTGCTCTTCAGGCTGTAGATGAAGGGGTTTAGCATCAGAGGGACCACAGAATACATCACTGAAGCCACCGCAGACTTTCTGGCTGAGTTCGTCACCTCAGAGCTGATGTGCAGCCCCAAACATGACCGTAGAACAAGGAGAAAACAGACAGTGGGAACTGCAGGTGGAAAAGGCTTTCTGCTTTCCTCTTGCTGATGGAACTCTCAAGATAAAGGACATGATGTGAACATAAAGTGATTCTAGAGAATAAGGTGTTAAGTGAATTGCGCCCATAAGTCACACTTCCAAAGCACTCACTAAGGGGCTGGGAAACCTGACTGCCCTCAAGAGGACTACTGCTTAGTATCCCTCCTGGATATGAAGATGGAAATGAGTCCTCAGGAAACACAGAGAGGCCAATTGAGACAGCTGAGTCCTGACCAGCGAGGACCACTTCAGAGGAGGCTCAGCGTGGGCTCCTGGGTGGTGCCAGGTGGTTGAGTGTGTCTCCAGGATGACTCCTATAGTCTTTGCCTCCCCAGAGACTCAAGACCCAGAGATCCTCATTAGAGAAGGCATTGAAAAACACTCTCACCCCAAGAGTGCAGCTCCTTAAGGACTAGCTATGAGAAGTGTGGGGTCCCCGATCCTCGAGACCATGTTGGCACCATCGGATGGCTCCATTGTCTGCTCCTGTCTATTCACACATCTCTCTCACATGACACATGGAACCTCCCTAATGGATTCCTGTGCTGTTTAACGTTACAAAGCTGTCTCTATCTGGTGGATGCTGTCAGGATGCCTGATTCAAGTTTTGGTATGAAGATATTTACCATATAACTGGGTATCAACAATGCCTTTCTTTTTTCTTCTTCTTTTTTTTGTGGCAGTACTGGGGTTCCTGGAAGCCCTTCTACCTCCGGGCTACACTCCCAGACCTATTTTATATTTTTATTTGGAAACAGGGTCTCCTAAGCCAGTATGTGCGGCTGGCTTCGAACCTGCATGATCCTCCTGTCTCCGCCTCCCAAACGCGGGGATTACAAGCATGCGCCACCACGCCCGGCTCAACAATGCCTTTCTAAGTGTCAGCTATCATATTGCATCAGTTGTCTTTCTCTCACTGTTACAAATATCTGGTATGGTTGGCTCATGGCTCCAGAGGTTTAATGGAATGGTCACATGACCTAATGTTTTGGGACTGTGACAGCAGCATGATCCTACAGGGACAGCATGGTAGTGGAAGCCTGCTTCCATCATGACAATCTGGGTGTGAAAGAGCAGAAAGGTGATGGCCTTTTGTGCCAATACTTTCTCAAGGCAAAGTCCCCAGTGAACCAAATCCTCTCAACATACCCATCCCTCTTGAAGTACCAACACCCCCCAGTACTGCCAAAGCCTGATGACCAAGACTATACACAGGAGTTTTGGGAGACAAACACCCACACCATAGCATCCTAATAATATATGCTCCCTCTAGGCATGAGGACACCTTCTGGGGAGGCTGAGACAGGAGGATCACAAGTTTGAGGACAGCTTCAGCAACTCAGTGAAATCCTCAGCAGCCCTGTTTCAAAACAAAAGATATAGCCGGGTGTGGTGGCCCATGTTTGTAATCCCCGTGCTTGGGAGGCGGAGACAGGAGGAACCCGCAGGTTTGAAGCCAGAGCTGGCTTAAGAGACCCTCTTTCCAAATTAAAAAAAGTATAAAAATAGGTCTGGGAGTGTAGCCCAGAGGTAGAAGGGTTTCCAGGAACCCCAGTACCACAAAACAAAAACAAAACAAAACCCCCAAAGATATAAAAGGTCTGGAGGTGTAGCTTGGAGGTAGAATGCTCCTGGCTTCAACCCCCAGTCTCCTCTCTTTTCTCTCTCTCTCTCTCTCTCTCTCTCTCTCTCTCTCTCTCTCTCTCTCTCTCTCTCACACACACACACACAGTTGACCATCTACCAAAAAAGAACTCACAGATGGCATGTTGCAGGAGCAGAAATCAAGGGACATGATGGAGCACTCATGTCCAAAAGTACACATTCTTACTTCTGAAATCCTGTCCTGAACACTCATCTTCTTTTTATCTTGGTGTAAGCAAGGGTTTCCTTTTCTTTTTTATTTATAAGGTGGGTTATTGGATAATATTAAGCCATTGTTTGATAGCATTGGAAATACAAGAACATGAAGGCAAAACAGTGCTACTTTTAACTGATAATCTTTTACTGGTGCATGCTATCATGATAGGGACTTGGTGACCTTCCCCACTCCCTCCCCACACAGAATCTCAAGACTGATAATTTCATACATGTACACAGTGTCAACTGAAAATGTAAAGATTTCTTCTTTCAGAACTGACAGCAACTTCACAAAGTCCTGGCTTCACAAAGCCATCTCAACTGCTGAGATGATTTAATTTTTTAAACTTTGTAAATGACAAAACTAAGAAGGGTGGGTGGTAATGTGACCTCCTTGGATACATATTTTCAGGGAACAATCTCAGTAATTTCTTAATTGGGTGTGAGAGTTCTATTCCTTGGCTGCACAGTAGGTCTACCAGTAAGCTGCAGCACACCTGGCCCTAACTACAGTATCAGGCTGAAGGTGATGTCCAGACAGGACCTTGATTGTCCATTTCTCTACTTATGCACCTTCCAGAACTCTCTTTCCTCTGGGACTTGCTCATAAAATATCACAAAAAATAGACCCTCATCTTGAACTCTACTTGCTGGAGCCAAAGAAGCAGTGTGGATGGTTCACACTGAAGTTATTATCAAATGCCAGGCGTGGTGGCGCACACTTGTAATCCCAGTACTTGGGAGGCTGAGATGGGAGGATCACTGTTTGAGGAAAGCCTCAGCTACTTAGTGAGAACCTCTGTAACTTAGTGAGATCCTGTTTCAAAATAAAGAATGAAAAATGGGGTGGGGAAATAGCTTAGAGGTAGAATGCCCCTGGGTTTCATCCCTAGTACTGCAAAAAAAAAAATACTATCAAACATCACAGAACTGTACACAAAGCAGAGTATCCAGGAGCAGTGGCATACACCTGTAATCCAAGTAATTGGGAGACTGAGATAGCAGGTATATTTGAGGTCAGCCTCAGCAACTTAGTGAGACCTTGTTTCTAAAATAAAATAGGAGCTGGGTGTGGTGACGCACACGTGTCATCCCAGTACTTGGGAGGCTGATTGTGGATGATTAGACAGGAGGATCATGGGTTTAAAGCCAGCCTTGGCAACGTAGCAAGGCTCTTGTTATGTGAGGCTCTTGTTAGTGAGACTCTGTTTCCAAATAAAGAAATAAAAATCTGGCTGGAGGCATAACTTGGAGGTAGAATGCCTCTAGGTTCAATCCCCAGTACCAAAAATAAATAAATAAATAAATAAATAAATAAATAAATAAGGTTCAGGATGTAGCTCAGAGATAGAACACCCATGGGTTCAGTCCCCAGTACCAAGAAAGAAAGAAAGAAAGAAAAAAGAAAGAAAGAAAGAGTGCAAGTGGCAATAGTCTTAGCTGTTACAGTTTCACAACCACATGACCAGAGTATAGAAGGTATACTCTACATATGACCACATCTGGGCTTAAATATTTTCCTGGCCCATTCCCCTCCCAAATCCACTTTCTTCCAAATTTGCCCTTTTCCAAGAAGGTACCACTCCAAATTTGCTCAAATTAGAACTCCTCTCTTGGGCTCTGCTTATGACAAATCAAGGAAACAAAATAGCATTTGGAAAGTTGAAATCATGCCTTAAACATCCCAGAGCAGGACAAAAGGAAATGGGGAGAGGGGAGTCCAAACAAAGAGAAAGATATGAGACCCTTTTATTTCTGGTGGTGTCAGGAGGATCAGGCATTCTCTGAGGCTCTCCAGGAATCTTGTTACCTTTAGACACTCTCCACACCCAAGTCCAAGGCTAATAGGTTGTCAGAGAAGAGAAGGAGCCCCACCAATCCTACTGATGAGATTCCCCAACGCACCCTTCATGTCCCTGTTCCTCAGGCTGTAGATGAAGGGGTTCAACATTTGAGGGACCACAGAGTACATCACCGAAGCCACTGCAGACTTCCTGGGTGAGCCGGTCACCGCAGAGCTGACGTACACCCCAAAACCTGTCCCGTAGAACAAGGTGACGACAGACAGGTGAGACCCGCAGGTGGAAAAGGCTTTTTGCTTTCCTTCTGATGACGGCATTCTCAAGACAGAGGACACAATGTGAACATAAGAGAAGATGATTCCGGAGAGAGGAACGCTTCCAAACACCCCAACTACAACATAGATCAGGACGTTATCAAGGAGGGTGTCAGAGCAAGCGAGCCTGAGGACCTGAGCAAGTTCACAGAAGAAGTGGGGGACCCCCAGGCGTGCACAGAAGGACAGTCTCAGCAGCATCAGCGCGTGCAGCAGGGCAACCACAGTGCTGATGAGCAGAGAGTCCAAGACCAGCAGGGCACAGAGGCGTGGGTTCATGATGACCGTGTACCTTAGGGGGTGGCAGATGGCCACATAACGGTCATAAGCCATCGCCGCAAGGAGGAAATTTTCCAAGTATCCAAAAAGGATGGTTAAGAACACCTGGGAGAGGCAGCCTGCGTAGGAGATGCTCTGGTCCCGCGTCTGGATGTTCACCAGCATCTTGGGGATGGTGGTTGTGCTCAAGCAGACGTCATTCAAGGACAGGTTGCAGAGGAAGAAGTACATGGGGGTGTGCAGGTGGGAGTCGGAGCTGACGGCCAGGACGATGAGCAGGTTTCCCAGGACGGTGACCAGGTACATGGACAGGAACAGGCTGAAGATGAGCGGCTGCAGTGCTGGGTCGTCTGTCAGTCCCAGGAGAAGGAATTTGGAAACAGCTGTTTGGTTTCTGGGTTCCATGTTGTATCGTCCCCCAAGACTCCGACCTGCAGGGGCTTAGAGAACGACACAGACACCTTTTCAGCTGAAATATGAATTCTTCTTTAATGGATCCTTAACATGTCTCTTAATATGTCTCTTCTTATTCTCCTCCTTCTCTCTCTAATATGTCTGACAATGCATACACAATATATATCAGCATCATAATCCCTCCTTCTATTCCCTACCAACCCCAAGCTTCCACAGCTAGGGCATGCACACTTCTGACTTTCTCATAGGCAGGCTGGTGGTAGGCGTCACTTATCATTCTGCAGGCACGTGGCATGGCACACTGCGCATGCTCAAGGAGATGTCCATCTTGTGAGTCTCATGACTTGGCTGCAAGCCTAGGCGCCATCTTGAATCCACGCTGGCAACAAGCCTGGGTGCCATCTCGGTCCAGCCGAGTGGGCCCCGACAATGTTGTTCAAAAACCTGCACAAAATCTAAGTGAAAAGATAATAAAGTGTCTGATTATGGTGGCACACACCTGTCAACTCAGTACTTGGGAGGCTGAGACAGGAAGATCACAGGTTTGATGCCAATTCTACCAACTTGGCGAGATCCTGTTTCAATGTAAAAAAAAAAGGCTACAAATGTAGTTTAGAGGAAGAATGCTCCTTAATTCAATATCTAGTATCAATAAAAATGAAACAACTCCCCAAAAGGTAATAAAATGCACAGACAGCAGCAACAACATTTGAGATCATGCTGGAAAATCACCCGTGTGGATGACATGGTTTCCGCTCCTCTAGACTCCAAAACTGTGGGAGAGTCGCTGTCTGTTGTGATGCCTTCTGGCATGTGGCAGCCCTACCACCTAACACACTCACAGAATCTCTTCCCCAACATCCCTGGGGGAATCTATATAAATTCTAGAATACTGTGTGACTCCATTGATGCTGGAAAAGGGATCACTTTCTGCTCAGAAGGAACCTGTTCCGGCCAAGGTGAGAATGTGGGGCCGGAGGCATGGGACTTAGATGAGAACGTGCCCAAGGTGGCATTCAGGGGACAGCAGGGAAGGGCAGTCTTGCTCCTTCTCCAAAACCTTCACTACAGGGCTTTGTGTTACCTGGTGTGCCTCACGGGGAATGATGCCCAACATCTTACCTGGATGTTGCAGGTGAAAAGTCTTCATCTGCACTTCTTGGGGTGTGCAGGCAGACTCAGCGTATCAAGGTACAGTCTCCAGTTAAGAAGGGTCTTCTCTGGAGGAGGCTCTGGTGCCACTTCCTGGCTGCGCAGGCTGTGAAATTAAGTGGCCCCTGATGACTGCTGTCGCCTCTGAGGTCCTGGAGGCTCAGTCTCCACAGCTCCTCATTACACCAGCTCTTCCACTCCCAGGAGTACATGTCCGTAAGGACCAAGAGATCTGAAGGGAAGAATTCAGGAGGGCTGAAACCAGCCCCTGAAGCCTGATGGGCAAAATTCTGTTCTCTCTGATTGAATGGAGCTAAAACATTCAAACCTTCTTTGATTAATTCTATTGTTCTTTTAAAATGACAAAGAAGCCTGGCATGGTGGCGCACGCTTGTAATCCCTGCGCTTGGGAGGCTGAGACAGGAGGATCGCGCAGGCTTGGAGCCAGCCTCAGAGGGCTTAAGAGACCCTGTTTCCAAATAAAATATAAAATAGGTCTGGGAGTGTAGCCCAGAAGTAGAAGGCCCCTGGGTTCCATCCCTACCACACACACACACACACACAAAAAAAAAAAGACAAAGAAATCTCTATAATTACTGTCAGAAAAACTAATTACTATAGTAGGCTTAAAAATATTCTTATAGAAGTGAGTATACCTCTGCATTTACTAATGTCAGGAACACTAATTCCTACAGTAGGCTGGAGCCCTGCACATGCTCAGTGAGCGCCCCACAGTCAGCCACACTCCCAGCCCCCACGCCTGTGATTTTGATGAGTCATACTTCATGATTATTGCTTGAAATTCAAATAACTACTTCAACCTGATAGGTCACAACATGTTTTTTAACTAAAAAAAGTGAAATGATAGAAAGTATATGACATGCAACATTAAAAAAAACTGAAGAAAAAAAAGCAAGACCTCCCTTACTGTGGCCTGAGCGGAATCCTGGAATGAAGATGTCACAGCCAGTGGACCGCAGGATGGAGAAGATAAGATAGATGGCACAGCGCAAACCAGAAAGGACACTGCACAGGTCACCTGAGCATCTCAATGGCCATTAGATCAGATGGAGCTGTGATGCCTGTTTGTTCAGTAAGCACGGCTCAGCAGGGAACCCAAACTTGATGACCTGGCGTCTGTGCTATGAAGGCTTAGAATGGTAGATGGCTGAGGAACCCGACTTGCATCTGGCAGAGCCCTCAGGTCTCTGAACTGGTCATGGGATGCTCCACCGCACAGCCAGCCCTTCTTCTACACCCTCCACTTCCGCCAGTAGACAGGCGGAGAAGACCCAGCCAGCTGTGCAGTGGTAGGGCGACATCTTGGATTGCACAGCTATCAGAAAGACGATGAACTATGAGCAGACACTGCAGAAAGAGAGATTGACAAAATTAAATGAGTACTAAGGTAACTCTGCAGCCAGAAGAGCAACGATGTCGCCGGCGTGATGGTGCATGCCTGACATCCCAGTGCTTGGGAGGTGGAGACAGGAGGATCTCAAGTTTGAGGCCAGACTCGCCAACTTTGTGAGTCCCTCAGCAATTTATCAAGACCCTGTTTCAAAATGAAAAAGACCTTCGGAAATCTAGACAATGAAGGAGGTCCTATAAATGAGCAAATAAGGCGACCTAACTGAGGGGATGGGACGGGGGAGGAGGGAAATCCTCTAATGCTCATGATGTACATTAACAAACACATCAAAGCCAATCACTAGGCCAAACAGGAGAAGGAGGGAGGAGGAGGGAATGGGGCGGGTTGGGTAGGGGCTAATTGGGTGATGTGTGCATGTCTGTCTCCACCATCTCGTGCCCCATTAAGATGTCTGACTTAATGGAGTATGCACCAATAAAAAATTTTTTACAAAAGAGCTTGTAAGATAGAATGACTCTGGGTTAAAGTCTCAGCAGCATCACATAATAATAATAATAATAATAATAATAATAATAATAATAATAATACAGTATTTTATCTATTGCTTTTGATTTTAAATCTTATCATAAACCAAAATGGAGCAAATTGATGGAACGGGTTGTACAGGCTTACAAAAATGTGGGTGGCGATGTGTTAGGTTTCTAAGAAGTCACAGAGCGTGGATAGATGCTACAATACTGACAATCAAAAACGCATCACACTCAGCCGGGCGCGCCTGTCATCCCCGCATTTGGGAGGCTGAGACTGGAGGATCGCAGTTCGTGGACAGCCTCGGCTACTTAGTGAGGCCCTCTGCGACTTAGTGAAACCGTGTTTCAAAATAAAGAATAAAAATAGGCCGGGCGTGGTGGCGCACGCTTGTAATCCCAGCATTCCGGAGGCTGAGACGGGAGGATCACGGTTCGCGGACAGCCTCAGCTACTTAGTGAGGCCCTCTGCAACTTAGTGAGACCCGGTTTCAAAAATAAAGAATAAAAAATAGGGCAGGGGGTGTAGCTCAGAGGTCAAATGCCACTGGGTTTCATACCCAAACCCGCAAAAAAAAGAGAATAAAAATAAATAGGGCAGGGGTGTAGCTTGGAGGTCAAATGCCCCTGGGTTCCATCCTCAGACCTGCCCCCCCCACCAAAAAAAAAATTAAAAACCCATCACATTCACCCAGTTCCTCTCTGTATTTATTAGAATACATGAATTTAAGCTGAGTGTGGTGGTACACACCTCTAATCCCAGTAGCTGGGAGGCTGAGACAGGAGGACCTCAGATTCTAGGCCAGCTGCAGTAATTTAGCAAGACTCTGTTTCAGAACAAAAAGTAAAATAGTACTGGGAGTCTAGCTCAGAGGTAGAACTCCTCAGGGTTCAGTCCTCACTGTGCCCCCCCCCAAAGACTATACAAAATGGCATTTGGGGCCAATCCAAAGATTCGTGGATGAACTTTTCCTGTGCAAATACCACTTTAGGCCATTTACCTGTTATGATAGAAAAAAAAATATATATATGTATATATATATATATATATATAGTGTGTGTGTGTGTGTGTGTGTGTGTGTGTGTGTGTTGGTATTGGGGATTGAACCCAGGATATTTCTATCTGAGCCATATACCCACCCTTCTTATTTTTTAGTTTGAAACAGGCTTCCACCAGGTTGCTGAGAGTTTTGCTACATTGTCAGGCTGTCCTCAAATTTGCAATCCTCCTGTCTCAACCTCCCAAGTACTAGCATTACAAACGTGTTCCACCGTGTCTGGCTGGAAGGTCATATTCTGCAACGCGGGTCATTAGAATGTGGAAGCATGATTTGATGACCACCATTCAACATGTCAATAAGACATCTCTGTGACTCAAGGAAGTGCCTGTTGAGCACCCACAGGAGGGGTGCTCAGCTTCCCTTAGGCATGCTGTCCAGGTGCCACACACACACACACACACACACACACACACACACACACACACGGCAGCCTGAGAGGAAGATGTGTTAGAAGAGGCACAAGCTCATCTCTGAGACAACACGATCTCACCTCCCCAAGTCCTCGTAATGAGCAGAATTCCCTTTATTTTCTCAGCATATTAGAGGTAGGTTTTCTTTTTCTTTGACAGTGAGGTTACTAAGGATGTCTCAACATCATAAAACCAGGTCAACATCATCTCACACATGAGTATCATTAAACCATCTCGCATGTTATAATTATGTGAATTTTATAAATAATGAAACTGAATTTTATAAATAATAAAAAATGATCTCATAAGGATACCATTTTCCAGGAAATGCCTGTGTGTGTGTGTGTGTGTGTGTGTGTGTGTGTGTGTGTGTGTGTGTGGTGTGCTGCTAGGGATTGAACTCAGAGACATTCTACCTCCAAGCTACAGCCACCACCCTTTCTTTTTAATTTTTGCTTGAAAACAAAATCTCCATAGGTTTCTGAAAGTCTCTCTAAGTTGCTGAAGCTATGCTTAAGCCTGAGATCCTCCTGTCTCAGCCTCCAAGTACTGGGATTACAAAGATACATCACCATCCCCAGCCTCATTGTTTTTTATTTTTTATTTTGCGTGTGATACTGGGGGTGGAACCCAGGGGTATTCTACCTCTGAACTACACCTCTAGTCCTATTTTTTATTCTTTATTTTGAAACAGGGTCTCACTGAGTTGTAAAGGGCCTCACTAAGTAGCTAACGCTGTCCGTGGACTGAAGTCTTCCTGTCTCAGCCTCCCCAATGTTGGGATTACACGTATGGGACACCATGCCCGGCTGCCTTTTCTTAGTTGAGTATGAAAGGTCAGGCACATTAGCCCCACAGTAAGTTGACCAGTGGAATGAAATCTTCCTGATTCTAAACGTGAATAGGGTGAATCTAGCTTGTAAGTAGGACATTGGCTTTGTTCCAACCTTCCTCTATCCCATTTTCTTTTTACAAATTTTCTTCTTCCAGGCCAGATCCTTATTTAGTTTCATTTATCTATTTTTATAGCGGGTGTTGAACTCAGAGATATTTTATTTCTACATGGCATCTCAGGCTTTTCATTATTTATTTTGAAGCGGGGGTCTCCCTAGGTTGTTGTGAGTCTTGCAAAGTTACCAAGGTTGGCCTTAAGCATGTGGTCCTCCCATCTCAGCCTCCCGAGTACTGGGATAACAGTAGTGTGCAACTGTTTCTCCCAGATCCTTAAAAATTCATTAAACAGAGTCCCCATCTCAGGCTCTGGTTCTGTGATAGCAGAGAATTAAAACAGAACGCAGAGATAGAAATCAGTTGTCAAAAATCACAGAGCTGGGCAAAATACAAAGTCAGATTGAAGCCAGAGATGCACTGGTCATTGTATTCTGTTTTTTTAAGGGTCTGGGGATGGAACCCAGGGGCATTTGACCTCCAAGCTACACCCCCTGACCAATTTTTAATTCTTTATTTTGAAACCGGGTCTCACTGAGTTGCGGAGGGCCTCAATAAGTAGCTGAGGCTGTCCGCGAATCACGATCCTCCGGTCTCAGCCTCCTGAATGCTGGGATTACAAGCGTGGGCTGCCACGCCCGGCTGGTCATTGTATTCTTGAATCATTTTTGGAAGAATCTTGTGATGGGAGGGTCCAGCAGCTCACCAGGATGCCTGTCATTTTAGCTCATAGAAAAAGTTGCTGAATGCAGGGAAGGGGAAGTCACAGGAAAGAAGGCATCCCAGTGATGAGACGTCTTAGGGCCTCCTTCATCTCCTTGTTCCTCAAACTGTAGATAAAGGGGTTCAGCATTTGCGGGACCACAATGTACATCATCGAGGCCACAACATTCTTAGCTGAGGAGTCAGTGATGGCAGAACTTAAGTGCACCCCAAAACCTGTCCCATAGAATAAGGTCACAACTGACAGGTGAGACCCACAGGTAGAAAAAGCTTTATACCTCCCCTCTACAGAGGGCATCCTCAAAATAGAGGAGACAATTTTAGTATAAGAGAAAATAATCCCTAAGAGGGGAACACCAAAGAACATGTTACTCATTGAAAATATCAGGATGTGACTGACGAGGGTGTCAGAGCAGGCGAGCCTGAGGACTTGCGCGAGCTCACAGAAGAAGTGGGGGATCTCCAGGTGTGTGCAGAAGGACAGGTGCAGTGCCATCAGGGTGTGCAGCAGGGCATGCACGATGCTAAGGAGCAGTGACAGCAGGACCAGAAGGATGCAGAGGCTGGGGTTCATGATGACCGTGTACCTCAGCGGGTGACAGATGGCCACATAGCGGTCATAGGCCATCACTGCAAGGAGACAGTTCTCTAAACCACAGAAAATCAGGACAAAACACAGCTGGGAGAGGCAGCCTGCGTAGGAGATGCTCTGGTCCCGCGTCTGGATGTTCACCAGCATCTTGGGGATGGTGGATGTGCTCAAGCAGACGTCATTCAAGGACAGGTTGCAGAGGAAGAAGTACATGGGGGTGTGCAGGTGGGAGTCGGAGCTGACGGCCAGGACGATGAGCAGGTTTCCCAGGACGGTGACCAGGTACATGGACAGGAACAGGTTGAAGATGAGTGGCTGCAGCGCTGGGTCGTCTGTCAGTCCCAGGAGAAGGAATTTGGAAACAGCTGTTTGGTTCATGATTTCCATAATGCTGGTGAATCATAAGGAAAAAATGGGTGAGAATGAAATGAGTGGTTTCTGGAGGAAGCATAACCATATCACCTGGAGTGGTAGAAAGGAAAATTCTCGATAATCCTCTGGATAGACAGTTGACAAGCTCTGGGAGTGAGGACCCACCAAGTGTGTTTTGGCATACACCAGAGAGGAATTTGATATTTGTAAATTATTTATTATTTATTTATTTTTGGTGGTACTGGGGTTCCTGGAAACCTTTCTACCTCCGGGCTACACTCTCAGACCTATTTTTATACTTTTTTATTTGGAAACAGGGTCTCATAAGCCAGCAGGTCTTCGAACCTGTGCGATCCTCCTGTTTCCGCCTTTCAAGTGCGGGGATTACAAGCGTGCGCCACCATGCCCGGCTTGTAAATTATTTTTTAAGAAGCAGTGTGCATGGTGGCCCACACTTGTAATTCCAACATATGAGAGGTAGAGACTGGAGGATTGTGGTTCGTGGACAGCCTCAGGTACTTAGTGAGGCCCTCCATAAGTTAGTGAGACCCTATTTAAAAACAAAAGAATAAAAATAGGACTGGTGGTGTAGCTTGGAGGTAGAATGCCCCTGGGTTCCATCCCCAGTATCACAACAACAGCAGCAACAACAAAACAGTACCTTAAGCCAGGTGTGGCGGTGCATGCCTATAATTTCAGTTGGAAAATCCAATTTCTCGCTCTTTGGAAGACAGAGACTTACAAGATCACAAAGACTGGGTTTTCTAGGCACCCTAACAGGAGAGCCTGTTGAGAGCCGCGTTTTCCTCCTGGGAAGAGAGAAGGGCCTCTGTCAGTCACAGTCAGAGGGTGTCCCTCAGACCCTCATGCTGAAGGGCATGCAGCCTGCCTCAGTGTCCTTGGGAGAGGGACCAATCTCCAGTGGGACGAGAAGCCTGGGTGTCCTTATTTGTATCATGGAAACTGCCTGGGAATGTGTTCCTGAGCCTCGGGAACCTGCCTGGTGACCGTTTCACAACCTCCACTTCCCCAGCCAAGAGAGTGTGCATGTTAAGTACATGCATAATTTTTATTTGTGCAATAATGACTAGGGAGGGGGCTAAAAGTCTCAGGGAGTTACATTAAGGATGATAAATAAATAGAGCAAACACAGCCAGCACAGTTCTGAGCAGGCGGGGCTCTTTGACTGATATCTCTAATCGTGTGTGTGTGTGTGTGTGTGTGTGTGTGTGTGTGTGTGTGTGTGCACGCGCGCGCGCACGCATGTGTCTTCCATGAGTAATAGCACATGACACTTTTCTTCACTCAGAGGGAAGCAAGGGATCTAGGCATGGTGGCACATGCCTGTGATCACAGTCTTTGAGAGGCTGAGACAGGAGGATTGCAAGTTTGAGACTGGCAATCTCTTCAGAAAGTTGAAGAGATCCTAAACAATTTGACAAAACCCTGTTTCCAAATAAAAGATAAAACAGTGCAGGGAGTGTAGCTCAGAGGTAGAATGCCCCTGGTTCCAACCTAGTGCCAAAAACAAAACAAAAAGCCAAAGTGTTTTGAAAAAGCCATCATGTTTGAGAAGGGGCAGCTTTCTGTTTGGGAGGATAATGGTCCTTCTTCCTGCTGCTTTTCCAAAAGCAGGTGCCAGCAGGACATAGCAAGGGCCCTGTGAGCACTGGAGAGCATGTGCGGAAGGTGGAGGAGGTAGAGAGAGGCAGAGATGCTGTGGAGAGACGTTGCTCATCACCTCTGCACGCACTCCGCTTCCCTTGGAGAGGACCATAGCAAAACACCCACACTCATGTCCAAATCCATAAGGGACATTGAATTATCTGACTGGATTCACTGAGAAGGATGCTGAGGAGCCAATGTGGCAGCACATGCTTGTAATTCCAGTACTTGAGTGGCTGAGGAAGGAGGGTCACAGGTTCAAGGCCAGCCCCAGCAACTAAGCAAAACTGCCAGCAACCTAGCAAGACACTGTTTCCTAACAATATAATAAGGGCTGGGGTATAGCTTGAAGATAGAATGCCTCTGGATTCAATCCCCAGACTAAGAAATAATTTCAATAAAGGCTGCTGAACATCTCACCTGGAAGTTGGAGACAGACTTTGTTCCCGGGATGAGGAGGCAGGCCCACTGAGCTAGGAGTCCCAGAGTCTTTGGGAGAAGACCAACCTGAGGCTTGCTGCTTTTCCAGGGCTTTTGAGTGAGGTCTTCCTGCCCTGACTCCTGTAGTCTCTGTCTCCCTCGGGGCTGAATATCCAAAGCGCCTTATTATATAGAAAATCACTTTAGTTCTGATCCCAAGAGTATCATCCTGAAGGACCCAATGTGTAGACAGGAGGTGTTCAGGATGGAGGGTCTCCTGACACTGGGCCAGGTGTGCACTATCTAATTGCCACTGTTGCTTCTGTGTGCACCTCGCAAACACGCCACATTGAACATTCCTAGTGAACACCAGCCTTCCAACTGACATATGGCCATCCATGTCATCCTGTCAGGAAGCCTAATGGAGCCAAAGGTGCAAAAATAAAGATCACACACACACACACACACACACACACACACACATGATACAATTATAAAAAGAGCTAAGATATAAAATCGCAAGCACCCAGAAATGTAATAGGTATGTGAATGTGAACCTTAATATGTTCCCTATGTGTTTTCCATAAGATTTTGACAAGTTCTGCAACTTTCTGACCTTGGTGTTGGCTGATCCCGCATTGTGATAAGCCTGTTCCTCTCCTTCCCCCTCTCCCTCTCCCCTGCCCCTTTTTCTTTCACACCCAACTCAGCTGCTGTCACATGTGGATAAACCTGTTCCAGGTACTGGATGTGATACACCCTATTTTGAGTATCTTTAAGTGTCTTTTCCCTCTTATAGGAGGAAATGATGTGATGAAGATCTAATCTATGTGTGCAGGAAAAAATCTTGTTTTGGGGACTTCCGGGAAGATGGCAACCGAGAAAAGCGGGGCTAAGCCCCGCTAACAACCAATCTCCATTACCACAAAATCAACGCCTTTCATAGCCAGAAAACACCATCACCAGAGAAACAAAAAAATCACGAGGCTCCAGAGAGAAAGCGGACTGAGAACAGAGCTCAAGGCACAGAGGAGATACACCGGCCTCACGCCCGAGGACGCGGCAGCAGCACTTAACTGCCGGCGGCAGCGGCGAGTTCACCGGATGGCTACAGCAAGCCGAGGTGAGCCGCTGCGGAACAGCCAGGCAGGATTATTCGGCGCAGGGAGCATCTAAAGCTCCCAGTGGCTGAGCTCAGCACACGCTGCAGGGACTCAGAGTGGAACTCAAAACCAAGAAGAAATACACCAGCCTCACGGCCGAGGGCGTGGCAGCGGTGCCATATTGCCACCGGCGGCAGCAGCAGCGAATTCACTGACCAGTACAGCTACATCTGCGTACTCAACAACAGTGAGTCAAATTGCGGGCCACAGAGAAGAAATCCCAGTACTGTACTCCCTGGGACTTGACCCAGTGGGGGAGGGGCGGTGGCAGAGATATCACACTATAGGAGAACGTGCAACCTGGCACCCCCCACAGTCTAAAGCAGCCTCTATTGACTCCCTGGGTCAGAGACTCTGTGATACAACCCAGTAAAGGAGTAGTGGGGTCTGAGATACTACAGACTCAAGATCCAGAGCACCTTAAGTGAAGTCGTAGTGACCCAAGGGAAGAACCCAGAGAAGGCACAAAGTTCCAAAATCATGGGAAAGAGGAATAACACTGGAACAATAAATGCCCACAACCCCACAACATCAGAACCCGATAAAACAGAAAATCAGAGATTTCTAGAAGATCAAATCAGGAAAATAACTGTAGAAATAATAGAGGTGCTTCGAAAAGAATTCAGAGAGAGCCAAAAAGAGATAAAGGATGCAATTAATGAAGTAAAGGCCTCAATTCAAAGCACAAACAACCAATTAGACCACATAGAGAACAGAATCTCGCTCATAGAAGATGATCATTCCAAAAATGAACGCATAGTTTCTAATTTAGAAAAAAATATCCGACAGCAGGAATCTGACATTGAAGAAATATGGGCTCATTTTAAGAGAGCTAACCTAAGAATAATTGGAATAGAGGAGGGAAAAGAAGGTGAAACCAAAGGGATCAACAATCTCTTCAAGGAAGTAATAACAGAAAATTTTCCAAACATAGAGCAAGAGGTCGATACACAGATCCAGGAAACTTATAGAACTCCCTTTAGACAGGATCGGAGAAGAGGATCCCCACGCCACATAATTGTCAAAATGACCAATGTGGAAGCCAAGCAGAGAATCTTAAAGGCAGCAAAAACAAAGGGCCACGTGACATTCAGAGGCAAACCAATTAGAATCACTCCAGACTTCCCAAACCAAGTCATGAGAGCCAGAAGGGCTTAGAGTAACATATTCCAAACTCTGAAAGAAAACAACTTCCAGCCCCAAATTTCCTACCCAGCAAAACTTTCTATCAAATTAGATGGAAAAATAAGAAGCTTTCATGACAAACAGAAACTGAAGGAATTTATGTCTTCAAAACCAGCGCTAGAGAAAATACTCAAAGAGATTAACTACAAAAAAGAAATAGGTAACACACACCAGAACCAGAGAAACAAGATTTTCCATCTAACAGACAACTAAGATTGGTTATCTGTGGAGATTCATTATTTATGTTAGTCTTTTACCTATCTCTAAATGGTATTGTTTGCCTTTATTGTTGTTAATTTTTAGGATTTCTAGTTGGAATATTAATATAACTTCAGATATAGCATTTGGAAATATTTTATCCCATTCTATCAGTAACTTTTAACTCTGTTTACATTGTCTTTGGATATACAATATATTTTTTATTTTTTAGGGAGTTTATTTACCCTTTTGTTGCCTGTGCCATTGAAATCATATCCACGAAATCACTGCCAATTTCAATGTTGTGAGGTTTTATGACCCATATTTTCTTCTAAAATTTTATAGTCTTAAGATTTATATTTAGGTCTTTTATCTATTTTGAGTTAATATTTGTATATGGTATTAGGTAAGGGTCCAATTTTATTCTTTTTCATGTAATTATTATTTTTCAACAATATTTAGTTAAAAGATTAGTATTTCCTCCACCAAAAGTTCATGGAAACCTTGTCAAAAATAACTTGATAATGTATGGAAGAATTTATCTCTAGGCTTTTACTTAACTCAAATGGTTTATATATCTGCCTTTAGAACATACTACAATGTTTCAATTATTGTAGCTTTATATGGTTTGAAATCAGAAAATATACATCTTCTAGCTTTGTTATTCGAGATTGTTTTGGGTACCTAGAGTTCATATTCCATATCAGGATAGATTTTTTTCTGAAAAATAAATAAATATATGTATGATAATTTCACCTAAAAAAAGAAAAAATATTCTCTGGTAAGAAAGAAAGCAAAAAGAAATATTGAAATGTTATCTTTAAGTCATCAAAATCTTGGTATCAGACAAATGAAACTGTTATGTGAGATTATCAATGTTAATATTGGATAAATTGCTATAATACTAGATGTCAACCACTAAGCCAAGCATGGGAAGGAAGGATGGGGAGGGAATGGGGTGGGGATCGGGTAGGGGCTAACTGGGCGATATGTACATGTATGTCTACAAAATTATTTTCTTTATACCACTGTGATGTATGAATATATTGCACCAATAAAAAATAAATTTAAAAAATCTTGTTTTAAGGAGACCTATCTTAAATAAGTTATACCTGTCCTGATAATAATAATAAATATATTATGTGTTATGCAGATAATATAATACCACATAACCCTCCCAATAAACTCAGTATACATATGGTTCAGTAAATGTTTAAATATTTTCTTATTATAACACTTAACTATTTCTTCTGTGTAACAGGAAGAGTACTAGGGATTGAACTCAGGGCATTCTACCTCTGAACTACACCCTAAGCCCTATTTTATTTATTTTTTAATTTTGAAACAGGGTTCCACTAAGTTGCCAAAGGCCTGCTAATTTTCCTGCAATACTTCTATCATAGTCCCAAGTACTGAGATTTCAGGTGTGTGTCACCATGCTCAACTATTAACTGTTTCTTAAATATTTTCTTTAATCAATAGGGTCAAAGTATTGGATATAATTACACTTTGTTGTTTTATTTTTTATTTTCCTACCCCACTTCCTATTGTATGGTTTTAGCTTCAGTGTACATATTCTCTAAACACTACAGGCTACATATACAAGTTATGAGTTTCTGTTGTCAATATCATTGCAGGAAATTGCAGATCAACAGAGATGCTGTCAAATGGTGCCAAAGGTACCATTTTGGATGTAACAATGGCAAAAAGAGGCAGGAATTGTTACCACAACCAACTTAGTTCTATGGGGAGGTTGTGCTCAAGTAATGAAGACAGAAGTCATTGGCACAGGGAGAAAGACAGGAGCCCTACTGTCTGACTAGAGAGTGCAAAACATCTTTAGTGAAGAGTTAAGTTACTACTAAATCAGGTCAAAAGGAATGCAGGTCTCTGTCTCAACTTAAAGGCAAAAGCAAATTTCAGGTGGTGTCATGTCTTTAAAACTCAACTTGTACTTGTGGCGGTAGGTGCTACACCAGCACAATCTTGCCTCGCAGGTTTGGAAAAGGAAAACAAGGACCTGAAGTGAGCAGCTGCAGACCCATGGGTTGTAAGTCATCAGTTCTTCCTTTGCAAATACCAGCTACAAATTCCAGCAGCTGAGCTTACAAAGCCCTCTAGGGATCCAGAGTGGAGCTCAAACCAGAAAGAAACCTGCACCCCTTGTGGCTGAGGGCGCCACAGCAGCACCATCTTACTAGTGGCAGTCAAGCTCATTACATCTGCCAAAGATTCAGACCAGTGTGCACCAAAATCATAAGTGAAACTGCGGTCCTCACAGAAGAACTCCCATTGCTGCGCCCTCAGGGACTTGTGCAGCTGCGATAAACTCCCTGGGTCTGAGATTTTGTCGTTCAACCCAGTGAAGGAGTAGTGGTGGCTGAGAGTACCACACTCTTCAGATATCCAGAGCGGCTGTCAATAACACTATAAATGAAATCATGGTTCCGTGGGAGATCACCTGGCCTGGCACCCCCAGGGTATCCTGCAGCCCCGATAAACTCCCTGGATCTGAGACTTTGCATTACAACTCAGAGAGGTGGGAGTAGAGTCTGCTGTTGGACATAGCAGAGGCTCAGACAGACTCAGGCTCTGATCAGTGGAAAATGTGGGGGGAGACCTATGCTTAACATTAGACCTATGCTTAACTAGTAGAATCTCTGGGGTCATTACAGACCTACGGATCATGGTGAATGGTGAGAACTGAGACCAGCCCAGCTTTTGCTGTGGAGAACAAAGACTCTTCTGCTTACCTGCTGACACTTCTAAATTCCTACTACTAAGATTGGATCAGACATAATATCCACAAAAGATAAGATTCCAAAACATCAGCAAAACAAGCCCGAGAATCCTGAAAATATGAGAACTAGCAACTGTGAAGAAATAATGGAAATCATGAATACTGACCTACCAGAAAAGCAAGAAGGAGAATTCTGAATCCTGATTTTCATTATGATGAAAGACCTCAAAGCAAGTGTACAGGAAATAAAAGAGGAAATGGAGACACTAAGAAAGAATCAGAAAGAGGTCTGGAATGAAATGAAAGAGTCAATAAATGGAATGAAGACAGCAAAAGAAAGAAATTCTGGAAGATTAGATGAAATGGAAAACAGAATATCACTGTTAGAAGACAGTTCATTCAAAACTGAAAGCACAGTCAACAGCACATAAAAGTCCTTACAGCAAAAACAAAACAAAACAAAACAAAACAAAAAAAACCTAAACATCTAACAACTATGGGACAACATGAAAAGTCCTAATTTACAGATAAAAGGCATTGAAGAAGGGATAGAGGTACAGACCAAGGGTATTCGCAATCTCTTCAGAGAATAAGCTCAGAGAATTTTCCAAACATGAAAAGAGACTGGGACTTACATTTTTGGGAGACATACAGAACACCATTAAGACAAGATCAAAGAAGGACCTCCCCACACCATGTAATAATCAAAATGACCAACATAGAGGCCAAGGAAAGAATCTTAAAAGCAGGGAGAACAAAAGAATGGGTGACATATAGGGGCAAAACAATAAAAATCACCTCAGACTATACAACTCAAATCATGAATGCCAGGAGAGACTGGTAAGATGTGATTCAGAGCCTGGAAGAAAACAACTTCCAACCAAAATTGCTATATCCAGCAAAGTTATTATTCAAAATTGACAGAAAAAAGTGTTTCAAGATAAGCAGAATCTCAAAACATTAATAAATACAAAGCCAACACTAGAGAAAATACTTAAAGAAATAAACCATAAAAAAAGGAAACAAATTTCAGAACCAGAGAAGAGATGATCAGCAGGGTATCTAAGTAAAGAAGAAATAACATTATACCAAACAGAAGATAGAATACAAAATGACAGGAAACAGAAATCATATTTCAATAATGACACTGAATGTCAAAGGACTTAATTCACCAATCAAAAGACAAAGACTGACAATATGGATTAAAAAACATAACCCAAATATATACTGTTTGCAAGAAACTCACCTTACAGCCAAAGACAGTCACAGACTGAAAGTGAAAAGATGGAAAAAGATATATCATGCTAATGGAGACCAAAAACAGGCAGGGCTAGCAACATTGATATCCAACAAAACAGATTTTAAGCTAAAATACATCAAAAGAGACAAAGCAGGGCCCTTTATTTTATTAAAAGGAACAATTAACTAAGAAGACATAATGATAGTAAATGTTTATACCCCAAATCAAATGTGGGTGCAGCCACATTTGCAAAACAAACCTTTCTGGACATCAGGTCTCAAATAGACCCAAATACAATAATATTGGGAGACTTCAACACACCTCGCACACCACTGGATCAATCTGCAAGGCAAAAGATGAGTAAAGACTCTTCAGAACTAAAGAAAACTATAAACCAAATGGACCTAATAGACATATACAGAATATTTCAACCAGGAACAACAGAATAAACATTCTTCTCAGCAGTTCATGGAACCTTCTCCAAAATAGATCACATCCTGGGTCATAAAGCATGCAGCAGCAAATTCAAAAAAATGTAATATAAATCCCTACATCTTTTCAGACCATAATGGAATGAAAATAGAAACCAACAACAGAAACCCAAAATAAACCATTTAAATACATGGAGATTGAATGAAACACTATTGAATGACAAGTGAGTAAAATCAGAAATTAAGGGAGAAATAAAGAAATTTCTTGAAATAAATGAATATGGAGAAATAACTTACCAAATCTATGGGACACTTTGAAGGCAGTGTTAAGAGGAAAGTTTATAGCATTGAGTGCCCACATAAAATGAACAGTAAACAACCTAATGACACAACTCAAGGACCTAGAAAGACTGAAACAGTATAATCCCAAAGCCAGCAGAAGGCAGGAAATTATTAAAATCAGAGCAAAAATAAATGAAATAGAGAACAAAAAACAATTCAAATAACCAACAAAACAAAAAGCTGGTTCATTGAAAAGATTAATAGGATTGACAAACCCCTGGACAACCTAATCAAAAGAAAGAGAGAATCAACTCAAATTATTAAAATCAAAAATGAAAAAGGAGATATAACCACAGAGAGAAGGGAAATTCAAAGGATTATCAGAAACTATCGTGAAAATTTATACTCCAATAGACTGGAAAACAAGGAAGAAATCGATAGATTTCTAAGCACATATAACCTACCTAAGCTGAACCAAGAGGACATAGCAAGCCTAAAGCAACCAATAGCAAGCAAAGAAAAGAAACAGCAATAAAAATTCTGCCATCAAAGAAAAGCCCAGGCCCTGATGGGTTTCCAGCTGAATTCTACAAAACCTTCAGTGAAGAACTAATCACAATACTTCACAACTTGTTCTGGGAAATTGAAAGAGATAGAATTCTCCCAAATTCCTTTTACAAGGCCAGTATCACATTAATCCACAAACCAAATAAAGATGCCTCAAGAAAGGAAAATTACAGACCAATATCCTTGTTGAAAACATATGCAAAAATTCTAAACAAAATACTAGCTATACACATTCAAAACCATATCAAGAGAATTGAGCACCACAACCAAGTCGGTTTCATCCCAGAAAAGCAAGGCTGGTTCAACATATGCAAATCAATACATGTTATTCACTACATAAATAGAACTAAGAACAAAAACCACATGATCATATCAATAGATGCTGAAAAATCATTTGACAAAATCTAACACCCATTCATGTTAAAAACACTGCAGAAATTTGGAATAGAAGGAACGTATTTCAACACCATTAAGGCAATATACAATAAACCAAAGGCCAACATCATACTGAATGTGGAAAAACTGCAAGAATTTCCTCTAATAGCAGGAACAAGACAAAGATGCCCACTATCACCACTCCTTTTCAATATAGTCCTTGAGACTCTTGCCACAGCAATAAGACAAGAGAAGAAAATCAAAGAATTCAAGTAAGAAGAGAGGAATTAAAACTATCCTTATTTGTGGATGACATGATCCTTTCTCTAGAACTCAACCAAAAGACTACTAGAGCTGACTAACCAATTCAGCAAAGTTGCAGGATACAAAATATATCTAAAGAAATCAGTTGCTTTTCTATATGCCAACAATGAATCCACAATGAAAGAAATAAAAAAAATTTCCATTCACTATAACCTCAAAACCAATAAAACACCTAGGAATAACTAATAACCAAAGATATAAAAGACCTCTACACAGAAAACTCTAAACATTAAAGAAAGAAATTGAAGAAGACCTTGGAAGATGAAAAGATCTCTCATGATCATGGATAGGCAGAATAAATATAATCAAAATGTCCATTCTGCCAAAAGTGATCAACAGATTCAATGAAATTCCTATCAAAATACCTACAACATTCTTCATAGACCTAGAAAAATCAGTCATGAATTTTATATGGAGGAAAAAAAGACCCAGAATAGCCAAAATAATGCTCAGCAATAAGAATCACTCAGGAGGCATCACAACACCCAACTTTAAATTATACTATAGAGCAATAGTAGTAAAAAACAGCATGGTATTGGCACAACAGGCATACTGACCAGTGGAACAGAATATAAGATACAGAAACAAACCCATACATGTATAGTCAATTAATCTTTGACAAAGGGGCCAAACTCATACACTGGAGAAAAGACAGCCTTTTCAACAAATGGTGCTGGGAGAACTGTCTATTCATTTGTAGAAAGATGGAACTAAATCCTTACCTCCCACTGTGCACAGGGGTCAACTTGAGTTGGATCAAAGACTTGGAAGTTAGACCAGAGACTCTGATGTTATTACAGGAGGACATAGGCTCAAAATTCCAACATATAGGCACAGGCAGTAACTTTCTCAATAAGACCTCCAAGAGCAGGAAATTAAAGCAAGAATTAATATGTGAGATGGCACCAAACTAAAAAGTTTCTTCTCCTAAAAGGAAACCATCAAGAACCTAAAGAGGAAGCCTACAGAATGGGAGAAGATCTTTACCAGCCACCACTCAGATAGAGAGCTAATATACCGAATATACAAAGAGCTCAAAAGACTCTCTACTAACAAAACAACCCAATCAAGAGATGGGCAACTGAACTGAATAGACACTTCACAAAAGAAGAGATTCAAATGGCCAATAGATACATGAAAAGTTGTTCAACATCATTAGCCATTAGGGAGATATAAATCAAAGCTATACTGAGATTCCATCTAACCCCAATCAGAGTGGCAAGCATAAAGAAGTCAAATAACAACAAATGCTGGTGAGGAAGTGGGGAAAGAGGAACTCTTTTACACTGTTGCTGGGAGTGCAAACTAGTTCATGGAGATCAGTGTGGAGATTCCTTAGAAAACTTGAAATGGATCCACCATATGATCTGGCTATACCACTCCTGGGTATCTTTCCAAAGGAGTTGAAATCAGAGAGCTACAGTAACATATGCATACCCATGCTCATAGCAGCACAATTTGTAATAGCCAAAATATGGACCCAACCTAGGTATCCATAAACAGATGCATGGATTGAAAAATTATGGGAAATACACACAGTGGAATTCTACTCAGCAATAAAGAAGAACAAAATCATGTCATTCGCAAGAAGATGGAAAGACCTGGAGAACATTATGTTAAGTGAGATCAGCCCAGCACAGAGAGGGGACATATGTTTTCTCTAATATTCCCAAACTAGAGAGTATTAATACCAGAGGGACTCTAGATAATGTAGGGGAAACCTCAGCAGGGCTGAAATGGAAGAGTAGAAGATGAAGAAGGCTAAGGTTAATTAATGGAGGAGCTATATTAGAATATGTGTAAAAGTATGAATGTAGCATGGTTAACTTGGACACTCATTGTTGGGAGAGGATGAGGGGGAAGTGTGGGGTGGGGGTGGACTCCAAGCACAGTTGGAATGTGTGCCTTTTCAATATGATCCACATAAAAAACTCAACTTGCCTTGAGGTACAGATATCATTATCAAGAATTATTGAGAGTAGAACTTTAAAGGAAAATACTGAAATAATGAAGCATTGGTAACCTGAGCACTTGCTTCCATCCATTGTAAGAATGATGCAAAGTGAGCCACATAAATGAAGTAGTAATCCATATAACTAAAAAGGGATTGCCTTTCCCACTAAATAAAGAACATTTGCACTTCGCAAAAAGGCAAAGACTTCAATGGAGATACCTGAAACACGGATAAGTGTTTCATGTAAGTGGCTCATAAAATACGTGAAAAGACACTGTACCTCAAAAAAGAGAATTATAAAACAGGTGTGGTGGTGCATGCTCAAAACCCCAGTACTTTTGAGGATGAGACAGGAGGATAGTAGGTGCACAGCCTCAGCCTCAGCAACTTCGTGAGACCCTTTGAAATTTAATGAGGCCATTAACAACTTAGTGAGACCCGGTTTCAAAACCAAACAAAATAAAAGGGGTGGGATGTGGTTTTTCCATGTTAATGAAAATATTTTGTGCTGATTCACAAACTGGAATCCTCACTGTGCACATAAATTAGTTCTTCCACAAGACAACTCCTTGGCACTGCACGAGGGCAGGAATTTATACTGTTATAGTTAATCCTTTCACCCTAAGAATAAAACTGTCTTACGTGTCTGCCAGATATGTTGTACAGAATATTCAATCACATTTATTTGCAATAAAAGCACACTAATTTCATCAATATCAGAAAGAATATTGCCTTTATTGTTGCCATGTATCATGTACTAATAGAACTGAAGATGAACAAGACCTGCTACACCAACAACAAATGGACTGTCATTAGCAAGTGACAAGTAATACAGAAAGAACTTGTGGTCTCAGAGCTGCATCAATGACAAAAATGTTGGCATGTTTAGAGGTGCCAACAGTGATGTGGTACCTTGTACATTGAGTCTCATATCTAAGTGCACAGTAAGATGGTAAGTCTCATATCTAAGTGGCTCTGGGCTGAGATGTAGCTCAGTGGTGGAGGACTTGCCTGCTCCCATGAGGCTCTGGGTTCCATGCCAACATCACAAAGACAAAATAAAAATCAGCTGACTTTATCAAGTTTCTGTCTCTACTTCTGCTTTACATATAAGAATACAGGAGGCTGGGCATGACTGTCATCCCAGTACTTGAGAGGCTGAATCAGGAGAACAACCTCAGCAACTTAGCAAAGATTCTGTTTCAAAATGAAAATAAATGAAAAGGCTGGGGTGTAGCTCAGAGGCAGGCTCCCCTGGGTTTAATTGCAAAAAGCACCAACAGCAAAAAAAAAAAAAAAAAAAGAAAAAAAAAGAAAAAAAAAAAAAAGAACCGGTCCTTGGAAGAGACCACGCCTTGGAAGAGACCATGTGGTATAGGGCACAGTGATGTTCTGTACCTGGAGCCACACATGAAGTCCTTGTAATGGATGATAATCCTCTTTGCTGTCTTCATGTAGAGGTTGTATTTCCTGTTCTATGAGAAGTGTCTTTCAAGAGTTCCTCCTATGACCCATTTCTCCCTAACTCTCACATATTAGGGAAAGCATCTGATTTCTTATTTTTTGTGACTGACTAATCTCACTTAGCATAATGTCCTCCAGTTCCATCCATTTCCCTAAAAATGATGTAATTGAGTTTTTTTTTATGGCTGAGTAAAATCCATATAGCGGAGCAAACAAGACAATCTAAAGGAGGAAAAAGGAGGGCGGAAAGAGGAAAATCTCTAAAACACACAATGTACTTAAACATATCGAAGTCAATCACTAACCCAAGCAAGGGAGGGAGGGACGGGGAGGGAATGGGGTGGGAATTGGGTAAGGGTTAAATCAGCGATGAGTACATGTTTGTACACACAAGTTTTTTACCCCAATATGTTGTATGAATATAATGCACCAATAAAAAAAATAAAAAAAGAAGTGTCAACAGCTTTATGAACAGGGTCTTGATATCACACAACCAGCCAAACAGCAGGGTAACATGATTGTTTGAATTTTGTAGTTATGTAAATGATCAGGGTACTTGATAACTTGACCTCATAATGGGCTCAGAGTGCTTAGGTGTGAACAGTCTGCTCAGTTGCTCTTGGTAGGTTCACCTGTGAGACGCAGCTCATATTGCCCCAAACGTGCTCAGGCTGAGAAGTCTCTACAGATGACCTGGACCTGGGCAAGCCTTCCTCTCCTGACCACCTTCCTCAACTCTCCTTCTGAGACATGTCCATAAAACTTTTAGGGGTTCCATAGAACTCAGCAGATCCTGATGAAGCCAAAGAAAGTGTGTGTGTGTGTGTGTGTGTGTGTGTGTGTGTGTGTGTACATCTATCTATTATCTATCTATCTATCTATCTATCTATCTATCTATCTATCTATCTATCATCTATATGCATGCATATGATACTAGGGATTGAACCCGGGAGGGGGGTTCTACCTCCAAGCTACACCCTCCTGCCCTTTTATTTATTTATTTTTGGTGGTACTGGGGTTCATGGAAGCCCTTCTACCTCTGGGCTGCACTCCCAGATCTATTTTATATTTTTATTTGGAAACAGGGTCTCTTAAGCCAGCACGGCTGGCTTCGAACCTGCGCAATCCTCCTGTCTCCGCCTCCCAAGCATGGGGATTACAAGCGTGCGCCACCACGCCTGGCCCCCCTGCTCTTTTAAATTTTTATTTGGAAACAGTATCTTGCTAAGTTGGTAAGGATGGCATTGAACCTGTGGTCCTCCTTTCTCAACCTCCCAAATACTGAGATTATAGGTGTGTGACCACCACACCCGACTCAGAGCAACGATACAGAAGCTAGAGACTGAATTATTTGTCAAATAGCATGGACCTGTATGAGAACCAGAGATAAGACTGCAGAGCAGGTGGAAGCATCTTAGCTATCACATTGTCACAGTCATGCAACCACAGGGAGCTTTATTCTGCACTTGGCCCCAGTGTTGCTTAAGTCTTTCCCCAGCTTGTCCACCTCTCCCATCTCGCTTTTTTTTTTTTTTTTTTAAGACTGGACCCCAACAAAATGTGCTATGACGAGAACCCCTTACTTCAGCTCTACTTCTATTGCAGAGCTAGACAGAAACAATCTGAAGTGTGAGAGGGAGTTGAAATGCCTCTGGCTGTGTTGGGTTTTTTACCATTTTGGAAGCAGAAGTGATCAGTATTCTGGCTCATTGGGAATCCTGCACTTTGTCTTAATCTGGAAAGGAGAGTAAAAACCAAATGAGAAACTGGGTGTGGTGGTGCACACCTGTAATCCCAGTACATAGGAGATTGAGACAGGATAATCACAGGTTCGAGGCCAGCCTCAGCAACATAATGAGACTCTCAGCAACCTGCCAGGACCCTGTTTCAAAACACAAAATAAGCTAGAAATGAGCATATAAACCTACATCTGGACCAACACAATACTCAATACTTGCAAACATGTATCACAACACACGGACAAATTAATAGAAGTAGATAAGGTCAGTCCTGAAAGAGTTAAATAAAACCTTAATATATTATTGTTTCTAACCATCTATCTCATTATTAGCTTATTTCTCATACCTTGCAGCATAATCTACACATTCAGTCCTCAAAGGGCTTATTTTACAAACTGTGTGCCTGTAAGGTTTATTAGCAATAAGATAGAAAGTTGAGTAAGTTTATATCATAATTTTGTGAAAAACAGAAAGAATATGCTCAGTTCCATATTTCATCCACGAAAAACCTGCAAGGTGGGCAGTTGCAAGGAATAAATAAAAAGAAGTGTAAACCATTGTAAAAAAAAACCCTCACAAAATAAAAACAGGCAGGGTGTATCTTGGAGGTAGAATACCTCTGGGTTCAATCCCCAAAACAGAAAGCAAATGACACATCATAGGAGGGAAATCATCCTACTGATAAGCTTCCCCAATGCGCCCTTCATGTCCTTGTTCCTCAGGCTGTAAATGAAGGGGTTCAGCATTGGAGGGACCACAGAGTACATCACGGAGGCCACCGCAATCTTCCTGGGCGAGTCAGTCACCGCCGAGCTGATGTACACCCCCAAACCTGTCCCATAGAACAAGGTGACAACAGTTAGGTGGGACCCGCAGGTGGAAAAGGCTTTCTGCTTTCCTTCTGAGGATGACATTCTCAGGACAGAGGACACGATGTGAGTGTAAGAGAAGATGATTCCAGAGAGGGGAACACCAAGAAAAATACAAGATGCTACATAGATCAGGACGTTATCGAGGAGGGTGTCAGAGCAGGCGAGCCTGAGAACCTGAGCAAGCTCACAGAAGAAGTGGGGGACATCCAGGCGTGTGCAGAAGGACAGCCGCAGCAACATCAGAGTGTGCAGCAGGGCGTCTGAAATGCTTATGCACAGAGAGACCAGAACCAGCAGGACACAGAGGCAGGAATTCATAAGCACTGTGTACCGCAGGGGGTAGCAGATGGCCACGTAGCGGTCATAGGCCATTATTGCTAGGAGAAAATTTTCCAAGACTACAAAAATTACGACAAAGCAGGCCTGGGAGAGGCAGCCTGCGTAGGAGATGCTCTGGTCCTGCGTCTGGATGTTCACCAGCATCTTGGGGATGGTGGATGTGCTCAAACAGATGTCATTCAAGGACAGGTTGCAGAGGAAGAAGTACATGGGGGTGTGGAGGTGGGAGTCGGAGCTGATGGCCAGGATAATGAGGAGGTTTCCCAGGATGGTGACCAGGTACACGGATAGAAACAGGCTGAAGATGAGTGGCTGCAGTGCTGGGTCATCTGTCAGTCCCAGGAGGGAGAATTCAGAAACAGCTGTCTGGTTTTTGGGCTCCATGTTGCTGGTGAATGTGATGGAGAAGATCATACAGTGTATGGAATGATGATAGAAAGGCTTGGCCCTCAATCCCAGCTCACAGCTGATGCATCCCAGGGGTGAAAACCAGCTGTCCGTGCTTCAGCCCATCCTCTAGATGGCTATTGGGGATAACGAATCTTGAAAAACAGTTTAAAACAAGACTATCTCATGAGTACTTCAAAGAGAAGAGAATATTCAGAGATTTTCCTCGGCCTATTTCTCCCAGCACACATCTCCATTTATTCATCTTTTCCTCTCCTGTCAGTTGACATCAAATTTACAGAATGCCAATTCTCTTCCACACATTATGCTATGTGCTGAGAGATGAACACAGGTAAGACATGGCTTTAATTTTAAACAATTTTTAAATTTTTTATTTTTTTGGTGGTACTGGGGGTGGAACCCAGGGGTTATACTCCCAGACCTATTTATACTTTATTTGGAAACAGGGTCTCACCAAGTTGCTAAGTAGCTGAGGCTGGTTTCAAACCTGTGCTATCCTCCTGTCTCAGCTTCCCAAGTGCGGGATTACAAGTGTGCGCCCCCACGCCTGGCAAGACATGACTTTAAGAGCTAAGTTAGCTAGGCATGATGGCACACTTGTAATCTCAGTACTTAGGAGGCTGATACAGGGGGACTTCAGGTTCAGACCAGCCTGAGCAACTTAGTGAGACCCTCTGCAATTTAGTAAGACCTTGTTTAAAATTTAAAAAAAGAGTTGGGAGGATAGTTCAGAAATAGAATACCCCTGGATTCAATATCCAGCACCACAAAAACAAGCAAGCAAGCAAACAAAAACAAAACAAAAACAAGAAAAGATAAGTGGAAAGAAAGAGCACAGCCCTTTAGTTATAAATGGAAAGATCAGGGAAGAGTTTAATGTGCTAATACTGCTCCTGGGAATGATGTTCCTGTAGAAAAGAAAGAAGGAAACAACAATAAGACCTATGCTCATTTGGCATGGGCATATGCCGACATGTATCAGAGTTAAAATGAAGCAAATATGGAATCACTCACGTACATGAACCACCCTTCCAAGCCATTTGCCACTCAGGGACATTACTCACCTGATTGATGTCAAAGGCAACGTGGCTCACACCACACTGTACTGAGGATGGATAGTGGGTCTCGGGAAGCTCAGGCAAACACATGAGCCAGGGTGGTCCTGGCTGAGATGCTCACTGGGAGGAGGCTCAGTGTGGCTTCCTGGGTGATGCCAGGTGGTTAAGTGAGTCCCCAGCTGGCTCCTGGAGCCTCTGCAACCCTGGAGGCTCAAGACCCAGAGCTCCTCATTAGAGCAGCCATTGAAAAACACTCCCACTCCCAAAGTGCAAGTCCTTAAGGACCAGCTGTGGGAAGTGGGGGGATTAGAAGGCTGAGTCCTCGATCCCCGAGGTCACGTTGGCACTATCGTATCTGCTCCTGTCTATCCACACACCTCACTCACAGGACACAGGGAGCCTCCCTAATGAATTCTTCTGCTGATTCAAGTTAAAAAGGTATCTTTATTTGATGGATGATGTAAGAATGTCTGATTCAGTTTCAGTATGAAGATATTTCCCATATAATTGGGTATGAATAATGACTTTCTCAGCGTTAGCTGTCATGTTGTGTCAGTCAGCTTTCTCTCACTGTTACAAATACTTTGCATGGGTTTGGATTGTGGTTCTAGAGGTTTCATGGCATGGCCACATGGTCTGCTGCTTTTTATATTGTAACAGCAACATGATTTTAAAGAAATAACATGGTAGTAGAAACCTATTTCCATCATGGCAACTAAAGTGTGCAAAAGCAGAGAGGCCAGGACCTTTTGCCCTAATATATCCTCAAGGCAAGGTCCCTAGTGAACTAAAACTCTTCCAATATGCCCATCCACCTTGAAGTACCAACACTTCCCAGTACTGTCAAAGCCCAAGACTATAACACAGGGGTGCTGGGAGACAAATACCCACACCATCACATTGTAAAGATGCATATTTTTTCTTAATAATTCTCCATGTTTGGTGAACTATTATTTTTGTTTCTCACATTTTACAAAGATTCTAGTACATTCTCATGGATCATTACTCACCGGCAGAAACACAGACAGGATGTGACTCCCTGCTTAGAATTTTACAAGCACCACCTTCAATCTCAGCACCATATGTCAATACATTTTTTCATAGTAGGGGACTTGGAGGTGATATTCTTGTTCTTGATTTTAAATTGGGTTGTTAGTCCAATTAAGAATCACCAAAGTTAGTGTTAGAGAGATATTTTATGAACTCAGCACATTGAATTGGATTTCTTTCTGAGATACATACCAGCCCCTTCTAATTTTATTTTGAAATGGGGTCTTACTAAGTTGCTGAGAGTGTCCCTAGATTTCTGAGGTTGGCCTCTAACCTGCCATCTTTCTGTCTTAGCCTCCATTACTCCATGGTGTTTGAAAGAAAACATATGACCCTTGATTTTCTGAGACCAGCTTATCTCACTAGCATCTTAGTATAACATTCTCTACTCCCATCCATTTTCTTTTTAAAAAAGTTTTTATTGTTGCATTGTATTTATACATCATGATGGAGCAAAATACTTGTGTAGACATAAATGCACACATCACCCAGACATCCCCCCACTTAGTCCCCACCTCACTTCCTCCCCATCCCTCCCCCTCATGCTTGGCCTAGTGGTTGACTACAATATGAATTAGTACATCATGTTCTTTAAAGAGTTTCCTTCTCCCTTCCTCTCATCCCCACAGTTAGGTTGCCTTATTTGCTCCTCTATAGGATCTCATTTTTCACCCAGAGTTCCTCCTATGACCCCTTTCACCTTAGTTCTCACATATTAGGGAAAGAATCCAATTCTTTACTTTTTGTGACTGACTAATCTTGCTTAGCATAATGTCCTCAAGATTAATCCATTTCCCTGAAAATGATGTAATTGAGTGTTTTTTAAAGCTGAGTAAAATTCTATTGTGTACATATCCCACAGTTTTGTAATCCACTCATCTGTTGATGGACATCTTGGCTGGTTCCATAGTTTGCCTATGGTGAATTGCGCAGCTATGAACATAGATACACATGCATTGGTTTGGTAGTTTGGTTTACTTCCTTTTGGGTGGATACCCAGAAGTGGTATTGCTGGATCGAATGGTAGATTTGTTCCCGTTCTTTTGAGAACTCTCCATACTGTTTTCCAAAGTGGTTGCACTAATTTTCAATCCCACCAACAATGTTTTAGAGTTCCCACTTCTCCACATCCTCGCCAGCATTTGTTGTTGTTTGTGTTTTGAATGATTGCCATTCTAGTTGGGGTAAGGTGAAATCTCAGGGTAGTTTTGATTTGCATCTCTCTGATTGCCAATGATGTTGAGCATTTTTTATGCATTTACTGGCCATTTGAATTTCTTCTTTCATGAAGTGTCTATTTAGTTCGCTTGCCTATTTGTTGATTGTATTATTTGTTTTTTAGTGTTGAGTTTTTTTGAGTTCTTTATATATTCTAGATGTTAGTCCTCTATCGGAGGGTTTGAGATACTGTTTGTTATTTTTTGCTTAGTTGTATTCTTGGATGGAAGTTCTTGTTGCTCTGGTTCTGGTGTGTATTACTTATTTCTTCTTTGTAGTTAATCTCTGAGTATTTTCTCTAGTGCTGGTTTTGAAGACATAAATTCCTTCAGGTTCTTTTTGTCATAGAAGCTTATTTCCCCATCTAATTTGAAAGACAGTTTTGCTGGGTAGGAAATTTTTGGCTAGAAGTTGTTCTCTTTCAGAGTTTGGAATATGTTACTCCAGGCCGTTCTGGCTTTCCTGACTTGGTTTGGGAAGTCTGGAGTGATTCTAATTGGTTTTCCTCTGAATGTCACTTGGCCTTTTGTTTTTGTTGCCTTTAAGTTTCTCTCCTTGGCTTCTACATTGGTCTTTTTGACTATTATGTGACGCGGGGAACCTTTTCTCAGATCTTGTCTAAAGGGAGTTCTGTATGTTTCCTGAACCTGTGTATCGACCTCTTGCTCTATGTTTGGAAAAGTTTCTATTACTTCTTTGAAGAGATTGTTGATCCCTTTGGTTTTACCTTCTGTTCTCTCCTCTATTACAATAATTCTTAGGTTAGCTATCTCAAAATGGGCCCATATTTCTTCAATGTCCAATTCTTGCTGTCAAATTGTTTTTTCTAAGTTATAAACTATGTGTTCATTTTTGGAGTGATCATCTTCTAGGAGCCAGGTTCTATTCTCCATGTGGTCTAATTGATTGTTTATAGTTTGAATTGATGCCTTCACTTCAATGATTGCATCCTTTATTTCATTCAGACTCTTTCTAAATTCTTTTAGAAAGTCCTGGATTATTTCAACAGTTACATTCCTGATTTGATCTTCTAGATATCTCTGCATTTCTGTGTTATCAGGTTCTAATATTGTGGGGGGCGGGTAGGAGCTCATTGCTCCATTCTTTTTCCTCCTTGCCATGATTTCAGAAGTTTGTGCCTTCTCTGGGTTCTTCTCTGAGTCACCAGGACTTCACTTATGGTGCTCTGGATCTTTGGAGTTTGTGGTAATCTCAGCCGCCACTATTCCTTTATTGAGTTGAATCACAAAGTCTCAGACCCAGGGAGTTAGTCGAGGTCGCACGCGACTTTGGAGAGAAGCGTCTGGGTGTTTTCCCACGGGGAGCTGCAACCTGGGTGTGGTATCTCTGCCACCACTACTCCTTCACTGGGTTGGACTGCAAAATCTCAGACCCAGGGAGTTTCTCAAAGCTGTGCAGTCCCTGGGGGTGCTGTGCTGGGATTTCTCCTGTAGGGGCCAAAATTTTATTTACAGTCATTTTGCACACTGATCTGGAGCTGTCACAGATGTGGTGAACTCACCACTGCTGCTGGCAGTATGGCGCCACTGGTATGCCCTCGTCTGTGAAGCTGGCGTATATCTTTTCTTGTTTTGAGTTCTGCTCTGAATCCGTGGAGGGCATGATGAGCTTGGCTGCTGGAAGTTTTAGATGGTCTTTGCGCTGAAAGAACTGCTGAATTACACCCGAATGATCCACATCTGCTCACTTCAGCTCCTTGTTTACTTTTTCCTCTCTGGAGCTTGGTGCTGTGAGGCAAGATGATGCCGGCATAGTATCTGCCACCACAATCCAACCTGGTTTCTTTGCTGATCTCTGGTCGTTCTTCTAGTCATCTTTTCCCCTGTCCCTTGTATTTACAGTTTTCATTTCTCTGCTGATAGTGTTTTCTGTCTATGTAATGTGCTGATTTTGTGGCAAGAGATCAAGTGTTAGCAGGACTCATAAATGCTGCTTTTCTCCTCAGTGTTATTATTGACAGATGATTTTTAATTCCTAACATGTTTTACTTCTGTTTTACTTCTGTTTGAAATACTGTTTGTTCTTCTCTTCATAGTTGTCTGCTGGTTGGAAATTCTTGTTTCTCTGTTTCTGACTTGTATTGCTTGTTTCTTCTTTGTAGTTAATCTCTTTGAGTATTTTCTCTAGTGCTGGTTTTGAAGATATAAATTCATTCAGTTTTTTCATGAAATATTTTTATTGATAGTCTTGCTGGAAATTTTTGGCTGCAAGTTGTTTTTTTTTCAGAGTTTGAAATATGTTACTCCAGGCCCTTCTGGCTTTCATGATTTAGTTTGGGAAATTTGGAGTGATTATAATTGGTTTCTCTCTACATGCTCCTTTTATTTTATTTTTGTTGCCTTTAAGATTCTCTTATTGGCTTCTACATTGGTCATTTTGGCTATTATGTGGCATGGAAAACCTTTTCTCTGATCTTGTTCCTTTTGGTAGATTTCTCTCAGTCTTTAGGTGTTAGCTGGTATATTCAAGGGCAAGTTGTTTTCAGCAGTGAAGGTTGAGTGAGGAGGGAAGTGTAAATGGAAGAAGAGTGTAAGGTCTCAGATAGGGTCAAATAGTATGAGTATATGAATTAAGGTAATATATACTACAGAGATAGTACCAATGTAGTAGAATTCTAGTAACTAATGTATGATATAGTTATATGAATTGGATTTAATACAGGACTAGGGAGCAATAAAAAAGAAGATAAAAGATAGAAGAGGGATAGAGAGGAAAGAGTAGATTTGTACAAGGAAAGAAGCTTGGGAGAGGATTTGGTATGAGGTTGAAAAAAACAACAACAAACAAACAAAACAAATAAAAAATCCTAAAAACAGAAGACAACCACAAAAAACCCGCAACCCCCCTCCAAAAAAGAAAACAAAAACAAAAACAAAAAAGCAATTAGGTATGCACACAAAAAGGAACAAAAAAACCCCCAATCTCAACAATGAACTGATGTGACTCTGCAAGTAAATTCAGCAGTCTCTCTCTGTGTAGATACTGAATGCTACTGGCACCTTTCCCTCTGTGAATCTGGTTCTCTGAGTCTTCTAAGTCTATGCAGATAGTCAATATCAATAGGGTTGGATTTAATATTGAGTGAAGGTCTCCCTTCACACTTTACACAGATTTGGAGTCTAGGTCTCTCTTTGCCTCTGTTGGTAGTGTATGCCTCTGAGACCAAACTCAATGTAGGAGTCTCAGTTCTACACAGCTAGGGCTGGGGTAGTCTGACTTCTCCCTGTTCACCACAATTGGGATGTCTGTGGTATTCCCAGCAATCCTACTCATTGTGTTTAGAATTAAGCATAAGATTGCCCCCATCCTTTCCACTAATCTGAGTCTGAGTCTGTCTGAGCTTCTGATATGATCAACAGCAGATCCCACTCCCACCTTCTCTGGGTTCTTATCCAGTTCACCATGACTTCACTTATTGTGCTCTGGGTCTCTGGGGGGATGTGGTAATCTCCACTGCCACCGCTCCTTCCCTGAATTGTATCGCGAAGTCTCAGACCCAGGGAGTTAGTCGCAGCTGCACCAGACTTTGAGGACGCTGTGCTGGGGCTTTCCTTCAGGGAACTGCAACTAGGGTGGATTAATTTCTGCCATTCCTACTCCTGCACTGCGTTGAACAGTTAGTTCTCAGAATAAGGGAGTTTTATCAAAGCTGGTTGAGTCCCTGAGGGTGCAACGCTGGGATTTCTCTTGTACGGGCTGCAATTTCACTTATGATTGTAGGGACACTGGGCTGGAGCTTTTGCTTGAACTTTTGTGGGCATGATGAACTCGCCGCTGCTGCTGGCAATATGGCATCGCTGCCACACCCTTGGCCATGAGGCTGGCATATCTCAGTCTGAGTTTGAGCTCTGCTCTGAATCTCCGGAGACTATGATGGGCTTGGCCAGTGAAAATCTTAGCTCATCTTTTCGCTGAAAGAACTGCTGGATTACATCTGATTGCACTGCTACTGGTCACTTCAGCTCCTTTGCTTTTTCTCCCTGGAGTCTGGTTCTGTGAGGCAAACTGGTGTGTCTGCGGTGGCCGCTGCTGCAATGGGCTGGTTTTTTTCCTGATTCTCTTGTTGTTCTAGTCTTCTTTTTTTCTGTCACTTGTATTTAGAGCTTTTATTTCTCTATTGATAGTATTTCCTGTCTCTGTAAGGCATTATTTTTGATGCTATGGAGATCGAGTGTCAGCAGTACTCATAGAAGCTGTTTTACTCGGTCATCATCTTCCCCTATTCCCTTTTTTTCTTTTTTTATTGGCCTGTTTTAGTAGATTTTATTTTGGTATTCTGTATATTTCAATATCCTATTTCCATTCCTCACCTTCCACTATGATTGCTAGGATCTTCTTATTTTGCCAAATTGCTTACAATTGAAAACAATCTACCTCAGAAGGACAATTATTTTAATGCACCCCCAGCCATTGGAGGATGAGATTCCTCAACCCCAAACATTCAAAACTGGTGTGAGTCTGTGTGTGTGTGTGTGTGTGTGTGTGTGTGTGTGTGTGTGTGTGTGTGATGGAAAAAATTCAAACTGCACATTTTTATATATTTGTTTCTAAATTTTATTTGATTACAAGGCTAGAGAAAGAACCATTATATCAATACATAATAGAACCCCAAACTAAAAAACACATTGAGACCTAAGAAAATTCTTATAACACTTATGTTACTTATGCTAGTACTTATTTACATTACTTTCATGCCTTTTGGATATAACACAGGGAAAGCACACAGTAGTGGGGAGTACAGAGTTCTCAGGGGCTGAGCCTCCAGGGGACCATCCAGGAAACTCTCATGGCCACATCCTTGTTCCAGGCCCTGGCCCTGTCCCCCATCCCCACACCAGTGTGCAGACCTTGCCACGTCTGTCAACTCTGCAGTGAACTGAACTTGACACTAATGGACTCGCTCAGTGTGTTCCCTGGTTTTTGGCTACGTTTTTTCAGTGTGTCTTTGGAGAGGTGTCTGTGAATGCCATGAACAGCTCTTCCGTCATTCACTCTCACGGCCGTGTAGAATTCTGTTTGGTGAAGATGCCACGGTTCATGTGTCCAGCCTGCCGTGGATGGCTGCTGTTTCCAGTGTGGCTCTTACAGGGAGAGCTGCTGATTCAAGATATTTCCCCTCTGTGGGGATGTGGATTGGTAATAGAGCCCTGTGGACATGCATTTGAGCCCCAGCACTGCAATAAAAAAGAAATCATTATGGAAAGATACCTCCCTGTTTTCCTCTTGTATCTAGCCACTTCTGAGTTCCATTTTGTCCCTGATTCCATTTCATCTTTGAGCAACTTTAAGGATTGCTTTGACAGCTGAATATTTTAAAATAGCAGACCTACACTGATATCTCTTTCAGACAACTACTAAGAGTTTTAGGTCTTTCTTATTTGTTAGGTACAGACTTCTTAGGTAAGAGACAGGGATACACTCTGTTAAAGCACTGTGCACTCAGAATTTACACCCAGCCTTCCTGTTCTGGCTTCCCCCCTACACAGTAAATGTATCATGAACTTTGTTTTAATCAGCTAACTCTGACTTTTTACACTCACTCTAAGAAATGTATGTCGTATTTCATAAGTAAAATCACATTGTACACACCCTCTGCCATCCAAACACTGTCTGGATGGGGCTCCACACCAGCCTGAAGCAAGAGACCTCTAAAATTGCTGCTCATATGCCCAACACCAATAAGCCAGCTTCCCAAACTACATCCCATTACGAGGACCTCTTGCTTCCCAAATTTCCCCCACCTGTCAGGAGGCTAAACAGAACCTTCTCTCTCCATCCAGAGGATACAGGAATGCAACATGGGATCATCCAGTGAGGAACTAATAACAACACCCTACCCTCTCCCTCACTGTCCCACAACCCCTGACCTTGGGAGCAGCTCTCTGGTCAGTGAGATTCTCAATAAAGAAATGTTGCACAGCTTCTGCAGTATCCACCAGGTGTCCCTGAGGAAGGGCAGCAGAAGATGACAAGAGGGTGGGGCAGGGGTAGAAAGAAAAGCATTTATTTTTAGAAAAAGACTTCAAACTGCCAGGACAAGGTAAGGTCCTTCCTGCTGAAGAAACAAGTACTCATGCCCATTTCTGCAGAGAAGCTCAATTTGGAGTGGTTTTGATTTCAAGTGTACAAGTCAATTCATGTTTGCCATATAAACCATGATACCCTCCCCAGTGGCTCCTATAGTATGTGGGAGATGAGGAAACTGGGATCTTAGGCAGATGTGTTGACTGGGGACCATGGGCACCTGTGGCCTGCCCTCTGGGTGTGGAGCTCCTGTCTCCCCGAGTGGAGAGGCCTGCCCTGGTGGCACACCCAGGTTTTCCCTTGGCTTTCTCTTGTTGGTGAACGGAATTCCTCTGCAGAGCAGAAAGAACAGCAGAGAAGGAAAAGGTCCTAAGGGCTGTGCTCTCCTGTAGATGAGGCCTCTGTGAGACATGGCTGCAGCTACCACTAACCCACCTCAGCCCCGGGGTCTGTGCCTCCTCTTGATGAGAGACATGCATGGACCCAGGAGACAGGACTTGCTCTCAGGGGTGATGGACAGCAGGGTCCAGTCCAACCCAAGTAGAGGGTCAGGGAGGAGCATCTAGGCTGTGGACTAAAGTTCAAGGCCACTGTGGCCCTGGATTGAAGGGACACAGTTGCTCTGTGGGGAAAGCAGGGATGGTCCATGCCCAGCACCCAGGGAAATGAAGTCCTTGAGGTTAAGCACTTGCCCTGTATACAGGTTTTTAGTGGTGTTGCTGGGATTCAGAAGGAACAAGGGTTCTTGGGAGCAAATGGCAGTCCTGGGCAGAAGATGAAAGAAGAGAGGCCACCCGGCCCCCTGACCAGCTCAGCTAATGGCAGCTCTGGCTCTTGAGCCCACAACAATGTGAATTAAGGGCCTGAGGGGCACTGCCTGTGGGTCTCAGTGTTGTCTTTGTATCCAACCCCATGACCCACGTGGAGGTTTTAAATCATGGCCTCACACCGCCCCTTCCTCAGGTGACACAGGTACCCACCCTCAGGCTCAGCCTCACTGGACTCCACACTTTCCAACCCTGACAGCTGGTCCAGGAGCAATTGGCATGATACTCTAGTCCTGAGCCAGGCATGCTGAACTAGACATAAACCTCCAGCAGCCTGAGGCAGTGGAAGTCAGGAGGCTGATGGAAGTTCTCCACGTGCTGGTCCAGCCAGGTCCCCTGGATGTGGTAGATGGCTCTGTGGGCAGATGGACAGCAGTCAGAGACTTGGCCTCTCCTTAACACAGCCTCCACAGCACTCCTGTGGGTCTGTGCTCTGGAGCCATCCCCATCCCTCTGCAGTGGCAGCTGGGTTACCAGGCAGGGCTGCAAATGTCTCCTTTAGAGGAACCTCAGATCAAAAGCATGACCAGCCTCCTCCTGCCCAGGGAAGCTGACCCTCTGCTGTCTCCTGTCTGTCTCCTGGGCCCTCCCCACTGCAATGTCAACCCCAGGAGCCTTGACTCTCTGACCAGCATTCAGAGAGTGACCCTAAAGCTGTGGCTGCTGCTGCCACCCTGAAGCCTCATATCCTGTGGGACACGAGTGTTCCTGTTTGTCTGCGGATACCAGCCTGCTCTAGTGCACAGCCTGCTCTAGTGCAGAGTCCCCACCTCTCTGTGACCAGGTGGAGGACAGGTGGGCAAGCATGCCCAGGATGGGCTGTGCTGGGGAAGGATTCTCACGGGGACCAGCTCTGAGCCCCTTTCTCTTCTCTGCTCCCTGGATGCCCATGATCCCACCCATGGCGCTGTGTCTTTCTCCTGCAGCAGGAGGAGTCCCAGACCTCAGCCTGCCAGCAGCAGTCCAATGTGGATGAGCCAGGGTTTGCCAGCCCTGCAGCGATCAGGGGGCATCGATGGAGATCCATTTTCCTCCTGTCTTGAGGAAGGAGGGAGGGTTCAAACATTGGAACTGTAGCAAACTGCAAAATGAGCCGTTGTCCTACCTTAACATGAAAGCAGCACAGAAAGATTGGCCTACGTGTTGTGATTTAGATTTTAGAGTTCCCCAAACCACATCTGTAAACAATATGACTTGGTTCAGAAGCGGAATATTACCAGAGGACCCTTGGTCATAGCCTTTGGGACAGTCTCTGCTCATGGCTCCATGACTGCCTCTCTCTCTCTCTCTCTCTCTCTCTCTCTCTCTCTCTCTCTCTCTCTCTCTCTCTCTCTCTCTCTGCTTCTGCCATGCTGGAGCTGATAATTAATGTTTCTTCTCCCCCACAACCTGAGCATTGTCACCTTTGGCCGACCCTGGACTGAACTCTAGAACTCAAATATTTCTGAAACCATGAAATGTAAATGTTTCTTTAAGTTGGACTTTTCAGGTAATGTTTTCATGGTGAAAAAAGTTGTCTGAAACTAGATACACACACACACACACACACACACTGAGGATACCTGGGACTCCCTCTGAGAGGCACAGAGTGGGATGGGCTTTGCTGAACCTGTCCTAGACAGATCCATGTCACATTTGCGGTCCTCCAGGAAAATCTCCACATGCTTAAAGGCTGGGGTCTGACCCAGCATCTCCAGAGCTGGTCAAAGCCCCAACTCCTTGTTTTCCTGAGGCCTGAGTCTTGATAAGTTGGGAGGCAAGAGCTAAACATGTCTGTCCAGTGTCTGCTGGCCGTTGAGCTGGTTGCATCTGGGTGCCTGGTTACCAGGGTTACAAGTTCTGTTTGGTCCAGCTTCAAGGAAGTGAGGTCACTTCCTGCAGTTCAACTGCCTGGGCCTCTTCCTCATAGAGACCACTCCACAGACCCTGAGCTGCTGCCTTTCCTGTTACGGTTTCAAGGTCACCAATGATGAGTTATTTTTCTCAGCACATTTAGAAACTCAGAAATCAGGCCATGCAGTAGTGAGCCTTAAGGAGGTAATAATAATAATGAAAATAATAATAACAATAATAATAATAATAATAATAATAATAATAATAATAGAAAGAAGCTACCTCCTCCAAACACTTTGGGGACCTGGTTAAGTATACTCCCCATTAATTTATGTGGCAAAAGTACAACCAAGTGATTGTCTTACTAAAAACTTAAAAATGTGATTCTCCCCTAGATCAGCTTCTCCCAAAGTGGAAAAGTCCTTTCCAAGTTCCTAGCGTTCCTGCAGCTTCTTAACTATAGGGACACAATTCCTGGATTCATATGTCTAAAATTGAACCTGTCTCTTTTGGAGACTTTGCATAAATAAGGCCCTAAATTCAGGAGTAAGCCTTCAGAGGCTGACAAGCCCTGTAAACACTATTCCTATGGACCTTCAAAAGATCTAAAAGTATTATTAAAAAAAAAAACAAGTACACTGGATCAGGATAAGTTTAAATTTGTGCACTAGTATTCACCTCCAGTTCATCTAAATTACCTTGGTGGATGTCCCCCTTTGCAAAAATGATTGGTTAATGGGATAAACATTTTATTTTCTTGGCCAGTATACTTTGCATCAGTCTACTCTTATGTTGTTTAATTGACTGTTTTCTAAGGCTAAAAATAAAAACCTTATGCTTGTGTAAAGTGTGGGAAAGCCTTCACTCAGAGTTCAAACCTGACTGTACATCAAAAAAAAAAAATCCATTCCTTAGGAAAAAACCTTTAAGTGCAGTGAGTGTGAGAAGGGCCTTCAGCTGCTTCTCATCTCACCGTGCACCACAGAGAGGCCTTATGACTGCAGCGAGTGCGGCAAAGCCTTCAGCCAGCTCTCCTGCCTCATGGTCCACCAGAGGATTCACAGTGCAGGTCATCCCTAAGTGTGCAACATGTGTGGAAAGGCCTTCACGTCATCCCTAAGTGTGCAACATGTGTGGAAAGGCCTTCACGTGTAGCTCAAATCTGCTTATTCATCAGAAAATTATGGCAGGAAAAAACAGGTATGTAGGGATAAGAGAGAGAGGTAACAAAGGTTTCTGAGTATAGAAATTTTTGGTGAAAAAGGAAAGGAAAATAAAAGTTTTGCATAGAAAAAAAAAGGGTTTATCCTAAGATTGTCCCATTTGGGAAAAGGAAGAAATAGGATAATCTCAGAAGGCTAAAAGCAAGTTGCAGAAGGTTTGAGCATGTTAAAGAATGTATGTAATAAAGATGGTTATAGTTAAAGATTATTCAAAAGGTTTGCAGTGGGGTTCTATTAAGATATTGTCCTGTGTTTTCTACTGTCTCTGTTTTCTATGGTTTTCTAAATTTCACTTCTAAAGTGAAAGTTAACTCCCGTGTAAATGTGCTATATTTGTGCTTCCCAAATGTTAAAAGTGTATACATGGATGATTAGAAAAAACACTAGTCAGTTTAGCTATCCCAGTTCATCACAGCTGCCTAAAAATCTATGTGGTTCCTTATAGGTGGCATGGCTCCTACTTTTTGGGCCATGTCTGGTAAACTGTATTGTGAATTTTGTTTCTCACAGACTTAAAGCTGTCCAGCTCCAGATGATGCTCCAGATAATATCCCAGATAAACATCTGCTGAAGCCCCTTAGACAGCCATGGACACCTCAAGTATCAGCTATATCACTTTGACTGGAAGTATCTCGATTGGCTTTCTTCATCCCCATTCCTTTGGCCTGACGGGTGTCAAAAAGATTTGCTTAGTTTCATTACAGGCTCTGCATAAAGTCACAATGGAAATCCGGACCATGGTGGCTGCTAGTGGAGCAGACGAGGGGAGCCTATGCAATCCATGCCTTCCAACCTGGAGACCAGGTGCACATAAAGGAACTGCCTTCCTTGTCTTTGGAGCCACGGTGAACTCATCTTGCACCCTCATAACATTAATCAATGAGGGGTGTGCGTTGAGCACCCCAGTTTCCACAGGATTCACTGTGGTCAGAGCATCGGGACTTCCTACAACCAGCCAGGAATAGGGAACACGCTCTGGTCTGGGAGGTGGGGCTTACCTTTTGAACATCAGATTCAGCACCCGCTGGATGATGCTGTATCTGCGACAGGTATTCAGAAGCACAGGGATGAGCTCACTGTCTCCGCTAAGCCATGAAGACACCAGCTTATTCACAAGCTCTTCCAGCTTTTCCGACTCCAAGTTTGCTACTCACATGAATCAGGCGGCATTGAGGGAGACCCATTTCCTCCTGTGTTGAGAAAGAAGGAAGGGTTCAAACATTGGAACAGTAGCAAATTGCAAAATGAGCCATTTTCCTACCCTAACATAAAACAGCACATAAAACATGGCCTACATGTTATGATTTAGATTTCAAAATCCTGTAAAACCCCACCTGTAAACAATGTGGCCAGGTTAGAGGTAGGACATGACCAGAGGGGCCTTGGTCACAGCCTTGGGGACTGTTTATTCATCTCTCTCTCTCTGTCCTGCCATGCTGGAGTTGAAAAGAAATAGAAGTATCTCATTTTGTACCTAACAGCCATGGTGTTCAGTACCCATTCTCCCCTCTCCCTGCAGTTTTGTAACTAGCTTTAAACATGAGGCTATCCACAAATTTCCTTCCCTCCCTCCCTCCCTCATTCTTTCTCCTTCCTTCCTTCCTTCCTTCCTTCCTTCCTTCCTTCCTTCCTTCCTTCCTTTCTTCCTTCCTTCCTTCCTTCCGTGAGTTGGAACCCAGGGGCATTCGACCTCTGAGCTCCATTTTTTATTCTTTATTTTGAAACAGGGTCTCACGAAGTTGCAGAGGGCCTCACTAAGTAGCTGGGATTACAATACAAGCATGTGCCACCACCAGCTTTATCCACAGATTCTTGATTCTGTAACATTGTCACTTGCTTTGGCATAACAGATGAGCCAGCTGTTGTTTTTTTTTTTTTTTTTATAAACCCCTACCCGTGGCTGGTAGGCACACCCCTCCAGTCAGACTTCTGGATTGAGGGTACCACCTCTGGCCAGCTTCTTATTTGTATGTGGATTTTGTATCCTGCAACTTTACTGGGTTTCTTTTTTTAGTCCTGACAGTTTTTCGATGCAGAATTTGCATCACTCTGGTTGGCAATTGAAGTACAAACATGGATAATGTAACTTCTTTTATTGTTTGGATTCTCTTATTTATCTTGCCTATTGCTCTTGGGAAAATTTCCAGTACTTATTAAATAAGTGGTGAGTGGTGAAACTGGACATTCTTGTTTTATTCCTGCTGTTCGAGATAACACTTTAAGATCTCACCCGTTCTTATCATTTTGGCTGTGGGTTTTTTCACATATGGCCTTTAGTTTTTTGAGGTGTGTTACTTCCGTACCTAATTTGTTGTGAGTTTTATCATGAAGAAATACTTTTATCGAATGCTTTTTCTGCATCTATTGAGATGACCCTATGGCTTTTGCCCTTCATTCTGTTTATGTGTTGTATCATATTTATTGATTAGCATATTGTGAAACATTCTTGCCTGTGGTATATGTTTTTTATGGTGTTTGTTGAATTTAGTATGTTGGTACCTCACTGAGAATTTTTATATCTATGTTCAACGGGGCTGTGGATTTATAGTTTTTTTTTGTTGCTGTTATCTTTTTCTGGTTTTTGTATTAGGTTAAAGTTCACTCAAAAAAAAAAAAAGAATTTGGCCTGGCGTGGTGGAGCAGGCTTGTAATCCCTGCGCTTGGGAGGCAGAGATAGGAGGATGGCGCAGGTTCGAAGCCAGCCGCCCTGGCTTAAGAGATCCTGTTTCCAAATACAAATATAAAAAAAATAGATCTGGGAGTGTAGCCCAGAAGTAAAAGGGTTTCCAGGAACCCCAGTACCACACACGAAAAAAAATTGGAATTTGTCCAGTTTCCTTTCATTTCAATTTTTTTGGGGGTACTGGGGTTCCTGGAAGCCCTTCTACCTCCGGGCTACACTCCCAGACCTATTTTTATACGTTTTTATTTATTTGGAAACAGGGTCTTTTAAGCCAGCGCGGCTGGCTTCCAACCTGCGCGATCCTCCTGTCTCCGCCTCCCAAGCGCGGGGATGACAAGCGTGCGCCACCACGCCTGGCTCATTTCAATTTTTTAAGGATAGCTTGAGATGAAATTAGTTCTCCTCCCCGCCAGACCCCTGGAGAAACCAGGCCCAGTAAGACGCTGGGTTCTGGGCGGGGGTCGCGGGCGGGGCACGCCAGATGGGGCCCAGGTCGCGGGACTCTGGGCCCCGGCCAAACTGCGAGTAGCACGCCAGACCCCTGGAGAAACCGGACCCAGTAAGACGCTGGGTTCTGGGCGGGGGTCGCGGGAGGGGCACGCCAGATGGGGCCCGGGTCGCGGGACTCTGGGCCCCAGGCCCAACTGCGAGTAGCACGCCAGACCCCTGGAGAAACCAGGCCCAGTAAGACGCTGGGTTCTGGGCGGGGGTCGCGGGCGGGGCACGCCAGATGGGGCCCGGGTCGCAGGACTCTGGGCCCCGGCCAAACTGCGCGTAGCACGCCAGACCCTTGGAGAAACCAGGCCCAGTAAGATGCTGGGTTCTGGGCGGGGGTCGCGGGAGGGGCACGCCAGCTGGGGCCCGGGTCGCGGGACTCTGGGCCCCGTGCCGAGCTGCGAGTAGCACGCCAGACCCCTGGAGAAACTGGGCCCAGAACAGAAAAAGATAAAGAAAAATATCGGAGAGGAGGTAAGAAAGCCGTTATGGATGCCAGGACACTGGAGATGCAGACAAAACTTATCTAAATGCACTGGAACTTATGGAAAAATTCGCCGTGAAAGAGGACTGCTATTTCTCTATATTGTTAAGAATCTCAGACATCACATATAAGGAGAGAGTTTAGCGGAGACCAAGGAGAAATGCGGTGTTGAAAGAGTTCTCCGCGATGGTGGTGGAGACTTGTATTCAGGAGAAGCAGAAACCGGATCTTACCAACTTTATTTTTTTGGAGAAATTACACCAAATGTCGAATGCTACCATCATGCATGCTTAGGAACACTGGACAACATTCAGAGTGGAAAAAGAGCCTGGGAAGGATTTGAAACGGTGGAGGCAGTGGCAATGCCAGTGGCCAATATTCGGGGGAGGCAGAGATCTGATACATTACAACTGGAACCTTTGAAATAATAACCACAGAGACAGTGATCGGAACCTGCTGAGGGGTTAGGCGGGCGCCGGGGCCAGTGGCCGACATCGGAGCTTGCTGTGAGGCAAGGCCACTACTGAGGCCTCCGTGGCCGGGATTGGAACCTGCAGAGGGGTTAGACCGATGCTGGGGCCAGCGAGGCCGGCATTGGAGCCTGCCATGATGCAAGGCTTGTGCTAGGGCCTCCGAGGTTGGGTCCGGAACTTGCTGAGGGGTTAGGCTGGTACTGGGGCCTCGAGGCCAGGATAAGAGCCTGCTGAGGGGTTAGGCCGGTGCTGGGGCCAACGAGGCCGGCATCGGAGCCTGCCGTGAGGCAAGGCCGGTACTGGGGCCTCCAAGGCCAGGATAAGAGCCTGCCGAGGGGTTAGGCCGGTGCTGGGGCCAGCGAGGCCGGCATCGGAGCCTGCCTTGAGGCATGACCAGTGCTGGGGCCTCCGAGGCCGGGATCGGAGCCTGCCGAGGGGTTAGGCCGGTGCTGGGGCCAGTGAGGCCGGCATCGGAGCCTGCCTTGAGGCATGACCAGTGCTGGAGCCTCCGAGGCCGGGATCGGAGCCTGCCGAGGGGTTAGGCCGGTGCTGGGGCCAGCGAGGCCGGCATCGGAGCCTGCCGTGAGGCAAGGCCGGTACTGGGGCCTCCAAGGCCAGGATAAGAGCCTGCCGAGGGGTTAGGCCGGTGCTGGGGCCAGCGAGGCCGGCATCGGAGCCTGCCTTGAGGCATGACCAGTGCTGGGGCCTCCGAGGCCGGGATCGGAGCCTGCCGAGGGGTTAGGCCGGTGCTGGGGCCAGTGAGGCCGGCATCGGAGCCTGCCTTGAGGCAACGCCAGTACTGGGGCCTCGAGGCCAGGATAAGAGCCTGCTGAGGGGTTAGGCCAGTGCTGGGGCCAGCGAGGCCGGCATCGGAGCCTGCCTTGAGGCATGACCAGTGCTGGGGCCTCCGAGGCCGGGATCGGAGCCTGCCAAGGGGTTAGGCCAGTGCTGGGGCCAGTGAGGCCGGCATCGGAGCCTTCCTTGAGGCAAGGCCGGTACTGGGGCCTCCGAGGCCAGGATAAGAGCCTGCCGAGGGGTTGGGCCGGTGCTGGGGCCAGTGAGGCCGGCATCGGAGCCTGCCTTGAGGCAAGGCCAGTACTGGGGCCTCGAGGCCAGGATAAGAGCCTGCTAAGGGGTTAGGCCGTTGCTGGGGCCAGCGAGGTCGGCATCGGAGCCTGCCTTGAGGCATGACCAGTGCTGGGGCCTCCGAGGCCGGGATCGGAGCCTGCCGAGGGGTTAGGCCGGTGCTGGGGCCAGCGAGGCCGGCATCGGAGCCTGCCGTGAGGCAAGGCTGGTACTGGGGCCTCCGAGGCCAGGACAAGAGCCTGCTGAGGGGTTAGGCCGGTGCTGGGGCCAGCGAGGCCGGCATCGGAGCCTGCCGTGAGGCAAGGCCGGTACTGGGGCCTCCGAGGCCAGGACAAGAGCCTGCCGAGGGGTTAGGCTGGTGCTGGGGCCAGCGAGGCCGGTATCGGAGCCTGCCGTGAGGCAAGGCCGGTACTGGGGCCTCCGAGGCCAGGATAAGAGCCTGCTGAGGGGTTAGGCCGGTGCTGGGGCCAGCGAGGCCGGCATCGGAGCCTGCCTTGATGCATGACCAGTGCTGGGGCCTCCGAGGCCGGGATCGGAGCCTGCCAAGGGGTTAGGCCGGTGCTGGGGCCAGCGAGGCCGGCATCGGAGCCTGACTTGAGGCAAGGCCAGTACTGGGGCCTCTGAGGCCAGGATAAGAGCCTGCCGAGGGGTTAGGCCGGTGCTGGGGCGAGCGAGGCCGGCATCGGAGCCTGCCTTGAGGCATGACCAGTGCTGGGGCCTCCGAGGCTGGGATCGGAGCCTGCCGAGGGGTTAGGCTGGTGCTGGGGCCAACGAGGCCGGCATTGGAGCCTGCCATGAGGCTAGGCCGGTGCTGGGGCCTCCGAGGCCGGGATTGGAATCCTGCCAAGGGGTTAGACCGGTGCAGGGGCCAATGGCCAGCATCGGAGGCTGGCGTGAGGCAAGTTCACTCCTGCGGCCTCCAAGGCTGGGACCAAAGCCAGCTTAGGGGTTAGACTGGTTCAGGGGCCAGCGAGACCAGAACTGGGTCCTCCCATGAGGCAAGGCCGCTGCTTGAGCCAGCGAGGTCTGGATCAGTCCACTGAGTAGCCAGGCCACTACTGGGACCATCAAGAGTGGGATTGGTACTTGCAACGCAGCATGCACAGAGAAATATCGCAGAAAATATAAATCAGACGCTTCTCTTTATCAGCAATAACTAGGAGGAAAAGGGCAACAGGAAGAGGTTGAGCTATAGAAAGGGCCCTATAGTGAAGCAACTAATGTGACCAATCAGAGGGTATGTAATACTGGAGGACGGAGCCTCTTTAAAACGCAGGAGGTACATAAACAAATGTATCAAAGTAAATCACCAAAGAAGTGTGGGATGGAGGGAGGGGGAGGGAATGGGATGGGGGCTGGAGGAGGGCTAATTGGATGATGTGTGCTTGTATGTCCTCTCAAGTCTTGTACTCCAATGTGATTGATATATGACTACAATGCACCAATTTAAAAAATAAATTAATTAAAAAAATAAAAAAATAAAAAAATAAAAAATAAAGACATCCTAAAAAAATAATCTTTTTACCAATAGAATTTGTATACTATAAAATATCAATAAAATAGTAAATACAAAAAAAAAGAAATTAGTTCTTTAAATGTTTTATGGAATTCTGTAATTATTTAGTCAGAGGAAAAAATATCTAGAAAACACTCCCACACGATATATTTATGAATTGCCTCTTAAATCTTTTATAGAAACGGAATCATATAGTATTTTATTCTGTGAGGCTTTTTTGCATAGCATAATGTTTCAAGGTTTATATTTATTAGGCTTGTACCACAACCCCATTCCTTTCCCTGGCTGAGTAGAATCCCTTCTACGTCCATAGTCGCACGTATTGTTTAGTCATCTGTGACTGGACACTCACCCTGTTTCCACCTTTTGGCTTTTGTGAATAATGCTGCCATGAATATTGGCACGCAACTGTGACAGGTGATGTGTCCGGCGGGGCTGTGGCGGATGACGTGTCGGGGGCGTGGCTTTGATGGATGGATGACATTCAATCAAGGCTGTGGCGGTTGACGTGTTGGGCGGGGCTGAGGAGGATGATGACGTGTCAGGGGCGTGGCTTTGCTGGGTGACTTTTGTATCAGGGTTCTGATGGTGGATGTGTCAGGGCGGGGCTGTGGCAGATGACATCTGAATCGGGGCTGTTGTAGTTGATTGTTGGGGGCGGGGCTTTGATGATGAGGAGGTTCCATCAGGGCTGTGGCTGATGACGTGTTGGGGGCGTGGCTCTGATGGATGACGTTTTAATTCAGGGCTGTGGCGGTTGATTGTCAGGGGTGGGGCTCTGATGGATGACGTTCGAATTCTGGGCTGTGGCAGTGGCAGATGGTGGGGGCTCTTCACCTCGACCCCACTGTACACAGAATGGGAACACCTCGGGCATGTCTTGCTTACGTTTGTGGGCCCTGGGTCTGGTAACTGGATGGAGGACAGCCTGCTGTAGAGGAAGGCGCGACCTGCCTCCTCCCCTGACTCCTGGGATCCACGATAGTCATCTGTTAGCAAGCAGGGACACTTAGCAGGTGGGGGCCCATCACCTCCACCCCACAGTAGGTGTCAGGGTGACAACTGACACATGCCCAGTGTCCCTTGCTGGGCCGTGTTTATGGTTTTGTTTAAGGAAAACACTAGATATTTTATCACTGTTGCATATGACTGCACAGAGCCCCTTCTCAAACATACTAAAACAGTTGAATATAACACATTTTGGAAGTCTGACTAACCTGTATTCTGTGTTGTGATGTGCAATCCCATCTCTCAAGTTTCATAAAAAGAACAATGTAAACAATTTAATACAAATTTAACGTTTCATCGCACATGTTGCAGATTCTCCTTGTGCACCTGTCCCCTTGTGATATCATCAGGATGTGACGCGGCCGGGTGTGGTGGCGCACGCTTGTAATCCCCGCGCTTGGGAGGCGGAGACAGGAGGGTCGTGCAGGTTCAAAGCCAGCCGCGCTGGCTTAAGAGACCCTGTTTCCAAATTAAAAAAAGTATAAAAATAGGTCTGGGAGTGTAGCCCGGAGGTAGAAGGGCTTCCAGGAACCTCAGTACCACCACCAAAAAAAAAAAAAAAAAAAAAAAAAAAAAAAAGAATGTGATGCAGACAGGGTGATGGAGCTCATCACTCCTTTCTTTCCTGAATATTTTCTCTGATTTTATTCCTACTATTTTTTATCCTATGGAAAATCACAACTCTTTGATTTCCATGTGGCATCTTCTCTACCTCTGTAATGGGGACCACTGTCTCATGGGGCTTTCAGAGTGTGTGTGTGTGTGTGTGTGTGTGTGTTGTATGTGTGTTGTTTCTGTGTGTATGTTACAAAACTTTGAAACAGCATATTTAAATTCTAAATTTCTTTCTTTCTTTTTTTTTTTTTTGGTGGTACCGGGGTTCCTGGAAGCCCTTCTACCTCCGGGCTACACTCCCAGACCTATTTTTATACTTTTTTATTTGGAAACAGGGTCTCCTAAGCCAGCGCGGCTGGCTTCGAACCTGCGGGATCCTCCTGTCTCCGCCTCCCAAGTGTGGGGATTACAAGCGTGCGCCACCACGCCCGGCAAAATTCTAAATTTATTTCTATATTTTATTTGATTACAGGACTAGAGAGGCCACAGTTCATGCACCCAACCTGCTGTGGACGGCGCTGTTTCCATTGTGGCTCTCTTGGAGACGAAGACAATGTGAGCCATGGCTGCAGGACCCCGTGACCCCACCTCAGCCCCGTGGTCTTGAGCCCTCTCTTGGTCTCAAGCCCCCTCTTGATGAGACAAACCAAGAACCTGAAAATATGGACAAATGCCTCCATAGGTCCTCACACCTCCATGACAGTGGAGGTCCCTGACACAGAGGTGGAGAAGATGCCAGAAGGAGGATCCAGAAATTTGATTTTTCATAGGGTCCAAGGTCTTAAGTATGAAATTGGAGAAATACTGAGGAAATGAAGGACTGTGTTGCACTCTGTCTGCTCACACCCCACGTTCCAGTGATGTAACCAAGGGCAGCTGCACAGGGTGCACTTGGTCTAAAGGAGTGGGCCCAAGGCCTCCATCTGTCCCATAGCAAGCTGTCCTCTCCCTTCTGACACCAGGCACAAGCCCTGCAAAAGGAAACTTGACATGCATAAGGTGCTTCCCTTGTACTTACTGTGAGGAAGAGGTGACAGGCTCTCACAGCCTAAGCTTGCCTGCTTAGCAATAGAATTCATATATTTGCTCCTAAGTGTCATGGAGGAAGGCACAGAGCCAACCTTCATCTTGCCCCCACTGACCTCCATCAGATACAGGCCCTGTAAAAGGACACAAGGCATGCTTGAGGTATTTCACTTGTACTTACTGTGGGGTGGAGGTAATGGGCTTCCATTTTCAAAGCTTCCTTCCTTGGCAATAGGTCAATATCTTAGCTCCCAGATGCCAGAGAAGGAGAGATAGTGCCAGCGTTGATCTTGTCACACAGCAGTCTATGCTACACCGACAGCCTCACCTGTGGCCCACAGTGCAGACTCCCCGCCTCCGCCCCTGGCTCTCTGCACATTTCCATGATTGTTCCCACCCCTGCCTTGGCAGGCAATGCAGCTGCACCCCAGATCCTGCCCATCCCTCTACCTCCTCCCATGCCTGTCTTCCAACCTCACCCTTCAAGCTGGTCCCCTGCACTAGTGAACCCTCAACCCCCATGTGTATTGATCTCCTCACCTTTCCGCCCACACCCCTCCTCTAGTCCCTTCCACTAACAACTCTCCTAATATTCCCATACCCTTGCCTTCCTCCACAGTCTCCTCCACCTCCACATTCCACCATATATATATATTTTTTTTGCTTGCATTTTAAGCACAAGGAAGCAACTGCAGAGAGCTTTATCATGCCCTCACTATAAAGTCATAATTGATCCCACACTGGACTCCTCACCTGCACCATCGTGCCAGTCCCCATGGACCCTGATCCTGTGGACACCAGCCCTCCCTGGACCGGTGGACACTAGCCCTTCATGCTGGGCTATCACCTTGTAGACTGTTATTTTTTTTACTTTCAAACTCCTTCCCTTATGTTTCCTAAGTGTTCATATTACTATCCAAAATATGACTATGGAGAACAAAATACTTTAAAATCTACACCTTTTGTATGGAAGGAAACACTTTATGTATTTGTTTAAGGAAAACACTAGATATTTTATCCGTGGTGCATCTGACTGTACAGAGCCCCTCCTCTAACATACTAAAAAAGTTGAATATAACACAGCTTTGGAAGCATGACTAAACTCTATTCTTTGTTATGATGTGCAATACTGTTTCTAATGTTTTATAAAAAGAACAGTGTAAACAACTTAATGCAATTTTAATATTTAATTTCACATGTTGCCAGTTCTATCCAATGTTAGTTTTACTGTTACTTTATCAAACATACTCCTCTATCTTTTTTTAAAACTGAAAAGTAGAAATTTTATTGTAAAAGTGCAAGCAAATAGAGAGACAGGTCATCCCTAGGAGTCTTAACAGACTCTGGAGTCCAGGAGGGCATGCTGGCACTGCCTGCGGGTACCCTGGGATGTGCACACTGCTTCTCCCCAAAATCCATTTGATCCACTCAAGGGAAGCAGAACTAAAGCTCCCACACAGGGGAGAAGTCCCCAGAGGGAAGCCAGTTTTGTTGGTGAACACAGGGCTCAAGATACGTTTGAAGCCTCTATGCACAGACATTAGCCAATGAAGAAAGTACCCGTTTTTTGTCTTGTTTCTCTTGACTTAGTTAATTCACCGTCTATGGCCTTTAATTCCTCGAAGTCATGAGAAGGTTTGTTCTTCATATTTATTCCCTGGTCCATCCACCCATGAGTCTAAGTTGGTTGCACATAGGCCTTTGGTTCCTGACATCTTGGCTCCATTCCTCCATATTTATTTATTTGTGCTCAGTTCCAATGAACAATACAGGACCACCTTTCTTTTTTGGGGGGAGGTCTGGATTTTGTTTTTCTTTTCTGTGGTTTTTCTGGTGGTACCAGGGTTTGAAACCAGAGCCTCCCACATGCTAGGCAAGTGCTCTACCACCGAGCTAACACATTAGCATGATATTGATCATCTTTATACTATAACAATATATGCAGAGCTAAAAGAATACTTAACTCCTAATTAATTCTCTGGAATTACATGTTTTTGGTGACTCTTTATGAAGGAGTCCTTAGTTTTTCAAGAAGTAATTTGAAATATGATTCAGGAAGTTAGGAAGTAGGAAATCACAGAGGGTTCATTCAGAACCCTCCCTGTAACCTGGCTCTTCTTACCAGTTCTTTTTCCCCCAAGTTCTCTACTGTGATTACACCTTAGAGTTGTGGTTGAAGGCCTCTAAACTGATTATGTCACATGGTGAGTTATGTTATAGCAGCTATGCACAAACATTGCTTCAGTGAGTTCCAAAAATCACACATGAATATGGCTCTCCCTGTGTATTGATGCATGTCCACAGCGGAGTAAGAATGACTTTGGAGTCTTCCACCCAGATTACAGAGGCTTTTCCTTCTCTGAGTGTGTCTTCAGGTTTCAATATTACAAGTATGGTTGATATTTCCCCTCATCACCTCTCTGTACAGCTGTTTCTGTGTTGTGTCTAGAAAGGCCCACTCTTTCTGGGTGAATTGTATTATGATATTCTCAGTGGTCTTTGATTCTACTGCCTGCATTGTCGTGAATTCTGGTTCCTGCTCTCTTCCTCTGGGTTTCCACTCAAGACAAGCCAAGCACTCAGCAAGGGCCTCTGAAAGGGCAATAGCGCAGTCTGTTCCTCTAGGTGTTCAGTCGCTGTTGTGCTTCCTGGTCAGAAGGCTGGGTTCAATCCATACCCCTTTATTCATTGCAACTATTTTTTTTCATTTCACTGTTTATTTTATTTATTTTTTTAAATTTTTATTGAACATAAATGGTATATTTAAACTATACTTGGTGCCCCCTCCCCCCACCCCTGTTTTCCCTTCCCCCCTCCCACCAATGATTGTCCAGGGTAACCATGCCATATTCATAATTTTACACATATTCAACGTAGACCCTCATTAATCAAGGTCAGTCTTCCTCCTCCCCTATCTTTCCATTCAAGATTTGCTGGTATTTCCCCTCCATTACCTGGAGTACCACTGGTATCCTCTACTTTCCCTAGTTTGGGCATATTAGAGGGGACATATGTACCTTCTCCTTCTGTGCTTGGCTAATCTTACTAAACATAATGTTCTCCAGGACTTTCCACCTTCTTGCAAATGATATTATTTTGTTCTTCTTTATGGCTGAGTAGAATTCCATTGTGTGTATTTCCCAGAGTTTTGCAATACATTCATCTGTTGATGGAGATCTGGGTTGGTTCCATATTTTGGCTATTGCGAATTGTGCTGCTATGAACATAGGTATGCATATGTCATTGCAACTATTTTTAAAATCCAAAAATCTTTGTACTGATGCCAATAATTGGGGTTAATGTGGATAGAGTTTGAATAACAAAAAGAGAACATTTTAATGATATTTCTATTTTGATTTTGGGTTCTTTTTAATAGTTGTAAAATATTTGGAATATTTTTTTCATATTCTTGTCACTAATACCATTGTGCATTTTCATGTGGAAACTTATAATTTTATTACAGTGATAAAGTTTATTTGATTCCACACATGTCATCGAACTATTTGCTAGGTAGTCAATTTTACTGTGTGTAAACTTGCTTTTTTAATTAGGAAGAAACCCCCCACCCCTAGACTTTCTTAGTTCTACAGAGAAAAGATAGATACTGGAAACAAAAGCGAAGACAAGGTACAAATACCTTCACAAGGCAGTCTATGTGCTCAGACCCACTTTTCACCCTGGGTCTGGGTCAGCAGCCAACTATGAGGACAGAAATATTAGAGAAGCACAGAGACAGTGGCCACAATCTAATGGAATCCAAGGACTCGAGCGCAAAGCACAGCCAAGGCTGAGCACGGCTCAAATCCTAATGGCCACCGTCTTCAGTGAAGCTGAGCAAAGTATGGGGAGAGCTTCTTTTTGTAAAGAACAATTAAAGTGAAATAGTGAACTGAAAAAATATATATAAACCCATTAAACAATTATGAGACTCAATACATAGCATGTGTGTCGCAGACTAAACTCAGTCGGGTCGTTATTGTCCGCTCCCGGTCAAATCCTTAGAAAGATGGGGCAAAAGGCAGGTGGAGTTCTGCAGAATCTTATCTGCAGCGGTTCTTTCCCCTCTATGAATTCCTTAAGTTTTTAGGTACGACGCTTTGGAAAAGAACCTGAAATGGACAAAGGCTTCTTGAGCCAATGACGCTTTATTACGAAAACCCCAAGAAATTTATACCCTTCCCCAGTAAAGTTAAGAGAAAAAGGGGGGTGGGTGTCTTTCAGCTGGCTGTTGGCCTTCGAAAGACCAACTCCTGTTCCTCTCCAAGGTCTTGCAGATAAGCAGTTCCAGGTGGCAGTCTCCCAGAACAAACAGGCATAGTCAAAGCTTGGGAGCTTCTCGGGGAATCTTCTTTTTTTTTTCGGGAATTTTCCATCTTTTGGGCTCAGTTCATATAGCAAGTGTGGGGAGATGTGGTGATTCAGGTGGATGTGATAGAGTTTCTTCAGGTGTTGGCATCTTATCTTCTAAATCTGAAAGCTTAAGCATACTCACAACACAGTTTGGCAGACAAAATACCACAAATAACACCACAAGGTTCTTAGTTCTAATTGTCAGATGTATTTCCTTAACTGCTGAGCACTCTTCTTTAGACAACAAGCCTATTAAAAGCCTACTCATCTTTAATAATCCACTTTCCTGTCACAAACTCTCTGCAGCCTGCTTCTAACTTTCTAATTCCTTTCTTTCTCAGTTGGGACTTTCTTATGATAAGCTCTTCTTCATGCAAAAATGCTTTTCTTACTCTTACGGTATTTCCTTTCCTTCATACATATATATTTAGAACGTCTGTCCTTTATTTTGTCATATTCATTTCTAACTATGCGGCCAGTCTATCTCCAGGAATGCTCACACTGAGGTAAAAGTCAACAGTCTTTTTCTTTGGGTCTATTGTAATTGGGCAGCTAAGTTGTATATCAACTAAATTGCTTTAAGGTCACACACAAGGCATTTCTCTGTCTCTAGGCAGGATTTCAAGGGTAAACGATTACTTTGAACTGAGCTACTTTGCCGGAGTTAATGGATAGTGATGAAGGTCGGAGGCCATTTGTGATTGCTGCAGCTGGGGTGCTTATCACAGTACCTGAATTCTGGCCAGTTTCTCATTATTGTTGAGCAGAGCCAAGGACGTTTAGACAAATTATTAGAGAGTTTATTTCCACGGACTCAGTTTCATAGTCCTGATCTCACATCACTGGAGCAATTCGTGTAGAGAGTTAAAAGGAATAATAGTCATGAAGAGTATCTAAAAGTGGGGAGTACTTTGGCCAGAGACGACACCTCCTTCTCGGGGCTTGTTGCCAATTAACTGTGTGGAGTGGGGTCTCAACACATAGATGCCGAGGCAGCAGGCGGTCTTGGCACATGTGTTCTTCACAACCACAGGCTTCTCTGCTCAACTTGAATCTGGGCTGGATGTCCCAAGCAGCCAGAAGATAGTGTGAGTGGGTATGCCAGGCTGTGTGCAGCTGGGAGTGGTTACCTTACTCACTCTGTCAAAGAGGACATTGAAGTGGGGCAGCACAGTACTCAGGGCCACGTTTATGATGTTGTAGAGGGCCTTGAAGGCACAGTAGTGCAGTCTGCTGAAGGTGACCACCAGGTCATCAGCACCTGCAGGTAGAGCCCCAAGACCTGCAATGGGGCAGGAGGAAGAGAAGACAGCTCAGAAAGGGGCAGGCCTTGGTGCTGCAGCCCCTCATGCCAGCTGTCTTAGAGATGCTCAGGCCTCTGTGTGGGCTGGGATCAAGGAATAAACCCCCTTATTATGCAATAATAATAATAATAATAATAATAATAATAATAATAATAATAATAATAATATGACCCTTCGCAAGCCGACCCAGGTGAGGGGCCAGGTCTGAGGACATAGAGGTTGTTTCAAGGAAGAGTCATCTGGGAGCAGAAGTTAAATAGGAAAGCAAGAACGTTTGTCCTATGAGTTCTCAATCGTTCATCAGCAATACGTTTTGGTGGTTCTTCTGTGTACCGCAAAGTACTATGGGAAGTAGTACAAGGGAACTTTTTCTGAAGCGCTTTACTTCCAATTGTGAATCAAAGAAGGAGAGAAGGGAAATATCTACTGGGTCCTACAGCACTGCATTTAATGAAGTTCCTTACGGCACGATGCAGTCCGGAGAGGACAAAGGGATTCAGGGAAGGAAGCGTGTGGTCTGTCTGGAGTGTGGAGGGGTAACGTCTGGGGATGACGCTGAGAAGCGGAGCTGTGGCGGCTGACGGAGGATGACTCCCAGGAGCAGCTGAGGCGGACGACGTGTGGGGAGCGAGGATGCAGCAGGTGAGGTATCCGCGGTGGAGCCTGGGGGATGAGGCTTTGGAGGCGGCTGTGGTGCAGGAAGAGTCAGGGCCGGCGGAGGTGGATGACGTAGAGAGGCGGGGCTGTGGTCGATGACGTAGGAGGCGGAGCTATGGTGGATGACATTGTAAGGGGTGTCTGTGGTAGATGAATGCAATCGGGGCTGTGGCGGATGACGTAGGAGGCGGAGCTATGGCGGATGACATTGTAGGGGGTGTCTGTGGTAGATGAATGCAGTCGGGGCTGTGGTTGATGACGTATGAGGTCGGCTGTGGCCGATGACGTGCAGTGTGGGTCGCTGGCAGATGATGCACAGAGGCGGGCTGTGGTGAGGAAGTGTCAGCGGGGCGCGGTGGATGACGTATGAGGTCGGGCTGTGGTTGATGACACTTTAGAGACCTGGCCCTGGCTGATGACGTGCAAGGCAGGGCTTGTCTGAAGATGTAGAGAGGCGGGGCCGTGGCTGAGGACGTGTCAGGGAGGCTCTGGGCGGGCTGTGGCGGTCGGCATGGAGGAGGCGGGCTGTGCTGAAGACGCAGGGTCGGGCTGCCGTGGATGACGTGTCAGGGCGGGCTGAGGCACGGGGTGGCACCTGGGCTCGGACGGCTTTTAAGGAGAACCTTGGCGGGTGATGTGCGGGCGCCGAGGCTGTGGAGACGACCTGGGGCGACTCTGCTGGATGATGTGGTGGCTGCTGTCAGAGACGGGGGTGGCACCTGCTGTGTGGGCGGGGCTTGCGGGGACCAATCAGAGGCGGCTCTGGCGTTCGACACGTTGGAGGCGGGGTTGTGGCGGGTGCGGTCTCGGGGTCGTGGCTGTGGCCGAGGACTCGTCCAAGTCAGGGCTGTGGCGGTGGAGGAGTCGGAGGCGGGACTTTCATGGGTGACGTTCCAATCAGCGCCGTGCCGGTATATGGGGCGGGGCTTTGATGATGTTCCAATCAGCGCCGTGCGGTTGATGGGGCGGGGCTTTTTTTTTTTTTTTTGGTGGTACTGGGGATCCTGGAAGCCCTTCTACCTCCGGGTTACACTCCCAGACCTATTTTATATTTTTGAAACAGGGTCTCTTATGCCAGCGCGGCTGGCTTTGAACCTGCGCGATCCTCCTGTCTCCGCCTCCCAAGCGCGGGGATGACAAGCGTGCGCCACCACGCCCGGCTTGGGGCGGGGCTTTGATGGATGATGTTCCAATCAGCGCCGTGGCAGTTGATGGGGCGGGGCTTTGATGGATGATGTTCCAATCAGCGCCGTGGCAGTTGATGGGGCGGGGCTTTGATGGATGACGTGCCAATCAGCGCCGTGGCAGTTGATTGGGCCGGCTGGGGAGCCTGAGGCAGATGACCTGTCAGAGCCAGGCTTGGCGGTTGACCTGTTGGAGGCGTAGTGTGGCCGATGGATGTGGGGGACGTGGCTTTGATGGATGATGTTGGATTCAGGCTGTGGCGGATGATGTGTCAGCTGTGTGGCTCTGATGCGTGGTGTCTGATGGTCTTGGCTTTTGAATGTCGGGGCGGGGCTGTGGCTGATAACACGTCGGAGGCAGGACTTTGGCAGTTCAAGTGTCAGTGCATGGCTGTGGCTGTTGACACATTGCAGTTAATTTTTGAAGTATTTTTTCCTCCTTTTTTACACGTTTGGGAGGCAAAAGGTGAAGGCGGCTCTGAATCTTCTTCCCTGACCCTTGGGAGCCAAGATGGGCATCAAATCCCAAGCATGGGTGCTTGGGAGGTGGGGACTCTTCACCTCGACCCCACTGTATACAGAATGGGAACACCTCGGGCATGTCTCGCTTACGTTTGTGGGCCCTGGGTCTGGGGACTGGATGGAGGACAGCCTGCTGTAGAGGAAGGCGCGACCTGCCTCCTCCCCTGACTCCTGGGATCCACGATAGTCATCTGTTAGCAAGCAGAGACTTAGCATGTGGAGGCCCATCACCTCCACCCCACAGTAGGTGTCAGGGTGACAACTGACACATGTCCAGTGTCCTCGAGCTGGGTCGGTGTCTGGCAGCTCTGGGTGGAGGGCAGCTTGTAGCTACACAAAGGCTGCTCAGCTCTTACCTCCTTCCCTGACTCCTGTGAGGATCAATGGGTGGGCAGTGGTGGGCGGTTCTTCCTCCATCCCTCCCTGAGGCTCTTCCTGGGCCCTTTCCTCTATTTCCTCTGGGCCAGGAAGAGGGAGGTGACTGGTTGCCCAGGGCCCGCAGCCAGGTCCACCTGCTGGGGTGGTGAAGAAGGGAGATTGTGTCTGTGCTGGAGAGGCATCTGGAGGGTTTTGGAGGGCCCCCATGGCCAGAGTGGTTTGTACACGCCTCAGCCTGCATCCGCAGGATCTCTAAACATATCTCTTTGTTCACAACCCCAGAGTGGGGCGAATGGGTGGCAGGAGAGGGTTTCTGGTAAACCAGCTAGAGTAGCTACAATGCAGGGAAGCCTGCTGGCAGGGTAGATGGCAGGAAACATTAGGGAGTAATATATGTGCTCCCAGACATCAGTGAGAATAGGGCGGGAGAGAAGACAGATCGGTCTTCCTAGCCAGCTAACTTGCCCTCCAAGAAAGTCGACCATTCTGAGCACCGTTTTCAAATCCAAAAAGGGAATGAAACAGACCGAGCAAGATCTGCTTGATCCCACTCCTTGGAGACCAAGTGTGCCATGTGCACCTGCCCCTTGTGACATCACTGGAATGTGTGATGCAGGCAGGGTGCATGGACTTTCTATCTTGAATATTTTTTCTGATTTTATTCTTACCTAAGGAAAATTCAGAATTCTAAATTATTCATCCTGCATATTCTCTGCCTTTTTCATATTGGTGACTTCCATTGTCATGGGGTTGTGAGGACTTAATAGAGCCTTGGTGGATTTTTTCCCCATATTTTTAGGGTTTTGAGTTTTGCAGTTGTTTGTAGTTCCTGACTTCTATTTTTGCTAGTAGGTTCTGTGTACTACTTTTCAATGTGACTGGAAGTGGATTTTGAATTCAACACTGAACATCTGCTTCTTATCCTAGTGTGTTTAATCTCAGCCCTCACTGCTCCTTTAAGACATTGCTTCAGAGTAAAAAAATAGGATGCCATTGTTTCTTGGAGATAGAATGATCCTTTGTTCATTCCCCAGGACCACAAAAACAACAAAACAAAACCATCTCCAAATATTTTCATTGTCTTTATATTTTCTCTATCATTACAAGTCCTTAATTCCTATGTAATATGATTTATCAAATTTTCCTTGGTAAGTTTTTTCTCTTGAGACAGGGAGTCTAATACAATTTTTATGATTTTAGAGCAGAAAGGTGTCCCCGTATATTATTATTTATAAGCTTCATATCTTACCTTTTCTGATTTTAAATAATTTCTTATTGATTTTCACATATGCTGCCTAATTTCCCCCTTAGAGAGATATCCAGTTGTTTCAGCATTATTGGTTGAAAATATATCTTTCCCATTGAACTTTAAGTTGGTTGTGTCACATATGAGCCTGGCTATTCCTGATTTTTTTTTTTTTTTGGTGGTACTGGGGTTACTGGAAGCCCTTCTACCTCCAGTCTACCCTACCGGACCTATTTTTACATTTTTATTTGGAAACAGGGTCTCCTAAGCCAGCGCGGGGCTGGCTTCGAACTTGTGCGAGCCTCCTGTCTCTGCCTCCCAAGCGCGGGGATTACAAGCGTGCGCCACCACGCCCGGCCTGATTTTTTTTTTTATCATCTCCATCTGAATGAGATCTTTTCCATCTTTCCCTTCAGCTTTTGAATCTCTGCTTATCCTAAAAATATGCTTTCTACAGGCAGCATATAGTTGGATTATGAGTATTAATCCCATTTACCAGTCTATGTTTTTAATTGATTATTTGAAATAATTAACATTCAATTTAATTATAGAGACAACTTCTATTTCTTGTCATTTTGACTTATATTTTCCATGTGAAACGATATTGTCTTTTGCTTAGCTGTGTTTCTGGTGGTATTCACACCTCTTTTTCTGATATTTAATTTTGACCTCTCCATGCTTCATTTCTTTGAGTGTTTTCTGAATGCCATGTTGGTCATCAAGAATTCTTTTAGCCTCTGATTATGCAAAAAGGCTTTCATTTATCCAAAACATAACTTTCTTGGGTACAGCAATCTTGGTTTGAAGATGTTTTCCAGAAGGGCTTGAGGTGTACCACTCCATAACCTACTGGTTTTCAGGATCTGAGTTGAGAAATTTGGACTGATTCTTATAGTTTTATAGCTGAATCATAATCAAAATCTGGCTTTTTGCTCTCAATAATTTTAGGATTCTCTCCATAGCCTCTGTTATACATTTTGATTATAATATGGTGGTGAAATGATCTCTAATCTTGTCTGAATGGGTTCTAAAAGATACCTGCAAATGGATGTCTATACTATTATCCACATTTGAAAAATTTCTGACATTATTTGTCTGAAGTTATACTTAATTTACTTCATTTCTGCCTGGATACCTTCTTTGACAAGGTGACCTCCACTGGTGTCACCCTGATGAGCCACTGCACTGGCACCCTGCACAGGGAGAAGAGCAGGACCCAGAAGTCACCAAGAACATGGGAGGTGGCTCCATGAAATAGCAGCTGGCAGCCAATGGCCTACAGTATGGACACCTGTCACACAGGGATGATTCTGAGGCCACCCTGAGCACTGTGGTGGCTCCTGGGCTGCTCAGTGGGCCCAGATGGGAGCCGCACAGACGACTCCAGGCTTTGGGCGTAATGTCTGTCCATCGCAGGGGCTAGCTCTTGGCTCTGCAGGGCTGCATCTCCAAGGTTACATTCTTAAATGTCTCCTGTCAGGGTGGAGAATGACGAAGTGAGGCCAATCTGTCCTCATTCTCAGCCTGCAGAAGCCCTGGCCTCGGACTTCAAGTCTGACTAAAACCTGCACAAGCCCAGATATGCGGGTTCTAGTTCAGGCCCTGCTCTTCCTCTCAACGGTGGGTGCTGGGCCAGGTCTGGCCATGTTTTCCTGTTTCCTCCTCTGCAAAGTGTGGTCTAGACTAAACCTGAGTCCTGGAGTGAGCAGGGTCTCCCTGTCATGCTCTTCCACTGCAGTTGTTTCCACTCTGCCCTCCTCAGCACAGCCCTGTCCACTCCTGATGCCCTCACAGCTTCTGTCCCCAGTAAGGTCAGCACCAGGCTCATCATCCTCCATTTGTAAGACAAAAGTACTGAGGCCCAGAGAGGAGCCACGGCTTGCCCAGGACTCCACCATGTTCAGAGCAGGCCAAGTTTATCTGGCCATAGCTGAGTATCCTGTGGTCCCGCCTCTGTGTGTTTGCCTGGTTTCCCAGCAGAACTGAGCCCTAGGTGCAAGGTGTCCCAGGCTCCCTCCTGACCCAGATCCCTGAGAGCCTCTGTCTCCCATTTGGGTCCTTGGCTATGCCAAAACTTTCCTGTTCCCATAGAGCTCCTGGCCATGTTCCCTTCAGAGAACTCCGCCTCTGTCCACTCTGAATTAGGAGCTTCCCAGAGGCCAAATCTGCTGTCGAGGACTCATAGTTCATGGAGAAGTGACAGTCTTCCTTGTTTATATGGAAGCTTCCATATTTTTCTATTTTTATGAAGTTTTTTTTATTCTTTTGTTGCCTGTGCCTTTGGAATCATATCCAAGAAACCACTGGGGGGAGGGGGAAAGATTTTCTCAGGAATGTTCACCCTGAAAAACATTCTCATGATATCTTTATCCAGATATATTTTATGGTCTATAATATTTGAATGTCCACATTTGACTAAAGGTGGAACCAAAAAACTGAATCGATGTACACAAAATGGCATCCTGAAAAGCCAAGGTCTGCACATTTGGGACATGAGCACCTCACCCCAGAACTGCAAGGTGTTTGCTGCTGTCCACACCATTGCCCAGGTACTTTGTGACGAACTCTTACTGCGAATGGCAAAAGAATTCCTTGAGAAAGACAAGAGCATGACTCCTCATACTTGGCAGGGAGCAATGGTTTATTCCTGCGTTTTTCTAGGGAAATAGGCCATGATTGGCAAATGTTTATACATTTTTCTTATTATATTAACATTTTCGGGAAAGTAGATATTCAGAGGATTTTTATAAGCACTAATACAGACCATTTGATGGGATTTTTTTTGAAGATTTAAAGAAGTTTATTAAAAAGATAGAAATACAGAAGATAGTTATAGCCCCATGCCATTCTGGCATGGAGGGGAGTAGTCCGAGCCAATTCACCACCCCAAAATTACAGCACATGGACCAGACTTTTTATACTCATAATCTCCATCTTGTTTATGTAATTCTTTTTTTTTAATTTTTTATTGGTGCACTGTATTCATAAATCATAATGGGATAAAAAACTTGTGTAGACATACATGCACACATCGCCCAGTTAGCCCCTACCCAATCCCCACACCATTCCCTACCCATCCATCCTTCCCATGCTTGGCTTAGTAGATGACATCTAATATTATAGCAATTTATCCAGAAATAACAATGATAATCTCACATAACAGATTCATTTGTCTGATATCAAACTTTTGATGACTTAGAGATAACATTTCAGTATTTCTTTTTGCTTTCTTAGCAGAAGATTTTTTTTAAGGTGAAACTATCATACGTTTATTTTTTTCAGAAAAAATCTATGCTAACATGAAATATGATCTCTAAATACCCAAAACAATCTCAAAAAAGAACAAAGCTAGAAGATGTACATTTTCTGATTTCGACCCTTTTAAAGCTACAATAATTGAAACAGTGTAGTACTGCTATAAAGGCAGATATATAAACCAAACCAGTAGAGTAAAATAAAAAGCCTAGAAATAAATTCTTCCATATATGGTCAAGTTATTTTTTACAAGGTTTTCAAGAACATTTGGTGAACAAAATAATCTTTTCACTAAATATTGTTGAAAAATAATAATTACATGAAAAAATAAAATTGGACCCTTACCTAACACCATATACAAATATTAACTCAAAATAGATAAAAGACCTAAATGTAAATCTTAAGACTATAAACTTTTAGAAGAAAACCTGGGTCATAACACTTCACAACATTGAAATTGGCAGTGATTTCTTGGATATGATTTCAAAGGCACAGGCAACAAAAGAATAAACAAACTTCCTAAAAAAATATTGTATATCCAAAGACAGTGTATACAGAGTTCAAAGTTACTGATAGAATAGGGTAAAATACTTCCAAATGCTATATCTGAAGGTACATTAATATTTCAAATAGATATCCTAAAACTTAGCAACAATAAAAGCAAACAACACAATTTAGAAATAGGTAAAGACTAAAATAATGAATCTCCAAAGATTTTAACCAATAACACATGAATATAATCTTCTTTGCTTAGTTGTCTGCTGGATGGAAAATCTTGTTTCTCTGGTTCTGGTGTGTATTACCTATTTCTTCTTTTAGTTAATCTCTTTGAGTATTTTCTCTAGCGCTGGTTTTGAAGACATAAATTCCTTCAGTTTCTGTTTGTCACGGAAGCTTCTTATTTCTCCATCTAATTTGATAGATAGTTTTGCTGGGTAGGAAATTTTTGGCTGGAAGTTGTTTTCTTTCAGAGTTTGGAATATGTTACTCCAAGCCCTTCTGGCTTTCATAACTTGGTTTGGGAAGTCTGGAGTGAATCTAATTGGTTTGCCTCTGAATGTCACTTGGCCTTTTGTTTTTGTTGCCTTTAAGATTCTCTGCTTAGCTTCCACATTGGTCATTTTGACAATTATGTGGCATGGGGAACTTCTCTGATCCTGTCTAAAGGGAGTTCTCTTAAGTTTCCTGGACCTGTGTATCGACCTCTTGCTCTATGTTTGGAAAATTTTCTGCTATTACTTCCTTGATGAGATTGTTGATCCCTTTGGTTTCACCTTCTTTTCCCTCCTCTATTCCAATTATTCTTAGGTTAGCTTTCTTAAAATAGGCCCATATTTTTCCAATGTCAGATTCCTGCTGTCTTTTTTTTTTTTTTTTTTTGGTGGTGGTACTAGTGGTGGAACCCAGAGGCTTTCTACCTCCAGGTTATATTCACAGACCCATTTTATATTTTATTTGGAGACAGGGTCTCACTAAGTTGCTAAGAGCCTCACTAAGTAGCTGAGGCTGGCTTCGAACCTGTGCAATACTCCTGTCTCAGCCTCCCAAGCACAGGGATTACAAGTGTGCACCACTACACCTGGCTGTCTGATTTTTTTCTAAGTTATCAATTATGCATTCATTTTTGGAGTGATCATCTTCTAGGAATGAGATTCTATTCTCCATATGGTCTAATTGATTGTTTACACTTTGAATTGAGGCCTTTACTTCAACAATTGAATACTTCATTTCTTTTAGACTCTCTCTAAATTCTTTTTGAAGGTCCTGTATTATTTCTACAGTTATATTCCTGATTTGATCTTCTGGAGATTTCTGAATTTCTGTGTTATCAGGTTCTGATAATATGGGGTTGGGGGAATTCATTGCTCTATGTTGTTCCTCTTTCCCATGATTTCAGAAGTTTGTGCCTTCCCTGGGTCACTACGACTTATGTGCTCTGGATCTCAAGTCTGTGTTAATCTCAGCCGCCACTATTCCTTTACTGGGTTGTATTGTAAAGTCTCAGACCCAGGAAGTTAATCGAGGCTGCGCGAGACCACGGGGGTGCCGGGCTGGTCGTTTTCCCACAGGGAGCTGCGACTAAGGTGTGGTATCTCTGCCACCCCTACTCCTTTATTAGGTTGGACTGCAAAATCTCAGACCCAGGGAGATTATCAAACCTGTGCAAGTCCCTGGAAGTGCAGTACAGAGATTTCTCCTGTAGGGGCCGCAATTTCACTTACGGTTATTGTGCGCGTTGATCAGGAGCTGTCGTGGGGCGCGGTGAACTTGCAGTTGCTGCTGGCAATATGGCGCTGTTGCCATGCCCTCGGCTGTGAGGCTGGCATATTTCTTTTCTGGTTTTGAGCTCCATTCTGAGTCCCTGGAAGGCACAATGAGCTTGGCCACTGGGAGTTTTAGATGTTCTTTGCACTGAAAGAACTGCTGAATTACACCTGAATGATCCGCAGCTGTTCACTTCATCTCCTTGTTTACCTTTCCTCTATGGAGCCTGGTGCTGTGAGGGAAGATGGTGCCAGCATGGCTCTGCCGCTGCATTGCTGGCTTGATTTCTGGTCTCTGGTTGTTCTTCTAGTCTTTTTTTCCCTCTGTTCCTTGTGTTTACATTTTTTATTTCTCTGCTGGTGGTATTTTCTGGCTATGAAAAGCACTGATTTTGTTGTAATAGAGATCGAGTTTTAGCAGGACTCGTAAATGCTGCTTTTCTTGGTCGCCATCTTCCTGGAAGTTTGATGGGATTTTTAATGTCCTTGTGATGCCAATGTCTCGTTTTAGTTTTTTTCTTTTGTCTTATTTTTGAAAAGGGGTTTTGTTCTTTATTTTTCAAATTTGTCTTACAAAGAATAAGTAGCTTGGTGATTTTGTTTGAAGCACCCCCCCCATGTTACCATAACATGAGGCTGTAACTATCTTCTGTATTTCTATCTTTTTAATAAACTTCTTTAAAAAAATACATGGAAGCTTCCAAGGTGGGTCAGGAAGGACACTCCATGCATTCACTGGTCCTGATGCTTAGAGGGCACAAACCAAGACTTTATATCCAGTGGTGTTTCCAGTGAGTTGTCTGTGACCTATCAGCAAGCTCTGCCAGAGGGGCAAAGCTGAAATCCTGTGGTCACACATATCTACCTTCCAAGTATGGATATTAGGACCCAAAGCTGGAGACCCATTTGGCCCGCTGACCCCAGGCAGCACCTGTAGTCACTGTCCCCAGGCAGCCCTCTGCCTTGTCCTTCATTTGTAGGGTGGATGGTGCAAATTGAAGCCAGGGCCTCACTCATGCCATAAGCACACTATCACTGAGTTTCACCCAAGCCCAAAAGCCTCCTCTTGGCTGTGGACGGAGCTTCTGGTAGAACACTTGCCTGATGTGCAAGAGACGCTGGTTTTGATCCCCAGCATTAGAAACATAATGTCAAACCAGAGCCTTTTTCTTTTTTACCAGAGTTGCAGGTAAAGCCTGAGTCCATTACCCCAGTTACTTAGTGGACCATTTCTATAGTGCAAATTTCTGCCAGAAGAGCAGAGTGGGACGGGACAGGCACTGTTGACATCTTTTGACTGACTCTGTGCCATGTCTGGCAGAATTTCCACACAAAGTCACCTTTGCTTCCCTGTCAGTAGCCATCCCGACCATGGCAAGCCCGCAGAGGAATGTTAGACAGGCCACACCCTGCACAGCTAGTGCTCAGAGCTAGGTTACCTTTAAGGACCTGAGCCCATGCCACATTTGTCAAGGTCATGCTACCCAGTCACGCTAACTGGACTTTTAATACTGTTCAGTATTTGTAACATTATGCTTAAAACATCGTCATGCTTACTCTAGTTTTTGTTTTATTTTATTTATTTTTTTATTGAACATAAATGGTATACATTTACTATACTTGATGCCCTCCCCCCCCGCCCCTGTTTTCATTTTCCCCCTCCCACCAATGATTGTCCAGGGTAACCATGCCATATTCATTAGTTTTTGTTTTTTTAATATATAGTATTGCTGCATTATAGTCTCACATAATGTATTGAGTCTATTTTGAATAAATAAATTTTGAAATATTTTGTTTTGTATAAATACCATCTTTTAAATGAATCTCAATTGTATTTTTCTTACAGCATTAACTTCCAACATGTTCTATAATTCCCTTCTTTTTATGCTGATCTTCACCAGTAAAATGTTAGCTTCAACGGTCAAGGTTTGGTTTTGTTCACAGCTGTATCCCCATTACCTAGAACATATTACACGGTATGCACAGAACACACAAAATTCTCAGGGAATGTCCTAAAGAGTGAAGTTTTTATGTCATGGGTCATACAGATGGACAATCCCCTTTCCAACACTACTCACTGTCTCTCCCGCTCCCCACACTGATCTGCAGTGGCCTTGCAGTCATAAAACCACCTTCAGTACATGTGCATCTGTCTCTGCACCTTCTATTCTGTACCATAGATCAGAGGGTATCTATGCCAGTGTCGTTCTTAATCATTTTAACTTTTAGTATAATTGTATTCATTACTGTAAACCTTTGCATTTGTGTATTGTGTGTGTGTGTGTGTGTGTGTGTGTGTGTGTGTGTGTGTATTTTCCATAGGGACTGAACCCTGGAACAATCTTAATTCTGAGCTACACTCCCTGCCCTTTTTATTGTTTATTTGGAAGGAGAGCCTTACTATTTTGTTGAGAGCCCCCTAAGTTGCTGAGGCCATCCTGGAACATCGGATCCTCCTATCTCAACATCCCAAGTACTGAGATCCCAGCGTGCACCACCAGGCCTTGCTCCTACAGTGCTTTCCATGTTCTTCCTAAGAGTGGTCTATGGGGTTTCGTTTCCTCACTGTTAACATCCATCATCTTCATTTCCATTGGCAGAGCTTTTATCTGGGGGATCAGGCATGAGGTTTCCTGCAGGACAGCTGACTTCTTCTGGCCTTTCAACTTCTCAGTTCCAACAACTTCAGATGCTGCAGAAGCTAGAACAGCAGCATGCCCAGGTAGCATGGCCTTGTTTTTGTTGGGTAGGTTTGTTTATATTTTTCTTTTTGTCATTATTTTTTTTCTTCTACAAATTTGGGGTTTGATTTGTTCTTGCTTTTCTAAGTCCTTGAAGTACATGATTTTGGTTATTTAATATATTCCCATTCTTTGAGGTGTGCAATTGTTGCTTTGAACTTCTCCTTCAGTTCAGTTGCACTGTACTTTGAAGATTTTAATGCGTTGCTTTGCCATTTGCATGTATTCATGTGCTTGCTGTTCTTGTTGTTACTGATCTGTAGTTTTATCCCAGTCTCATCTGAAAAAAATACATGATGTTTTCAGCTTTATAAATTTAATGAAGCTTCATTTGTGACCTCACATATGATCTTCCCTAAAGAATGTTCCATGTGCTCACAAGAAGACCATGTATTTATCACTTTTGAATAAAATCTTGCATTAATGTCTGTCAGGTTCATCTTCTCTCTACTACAGCTCAACTTAGACGTTTATTTCTTGATTTTCTGTCTGAATGACCTGTACATTGACCTAATTGGGATGCTGAAGTCTCCAAATATTATTATATTGCAGTATATCTCTCCCATAGGTCTAAGCAAGCCACCTTTTTCCATTTGGGTGGCCCCATGTTGGGTGCATATATATTTGCTATTGTTGTATCTTTTTGTTGGATTTTTTTTGGTGGTGGTACTGGGGTTCCTGGAAACTCTTCTACCTCCAGGCTACACTCCCAGACCCATTGTTTTATATTTTTATTTGGAAACAGGGTCTCTTAAGCCAGCGAGGCTGGCTTTGAACCAGCGCAATCCTCCTGTCTCCACCTCCCAAGTGCGGGGATTACAAGAGTGCGCCACCACGCCTGGCTTGGATTGGTTTTTTTATTGCTACCTAACAGCCTTTTCAGTCTCCTTTTTGCAGGTCTTTATTTAAAGTCTTTTAAAAATATATATACTAGGGATTAAACCCAGTGACATTTTACCTCTGAGTTCTACCCTAAGTCCAATTTTATCTATTATTTTGAAACAGGACTTTCTTAAGTTGTTGAGTCTAACTACATTGCTGAGGCTGTGCTGGAACATGAGATCTTCCTGCCTTGGCCTCTCAAGTGCAGATATTACAGGCCTATAGTCTATTTTGTTTGATAGAAACATAGCTACTCCTATTGCTTCTCATTCAATTTGTGTGGTATATCTTTCTCAACCCTCTCTTTCCATCTGTGTATACCTTTAGTAGTGAAACGAGTTTCTCATAAAGAGCATATAGTTTGATTTACTTTTATATTTTTATCCTCTCAGCCAATCTATGCTTTTGATTGGTGAATTTAATCCATTTAAATTCAATGTTATTATTGGTAGGTATGAATGTTGTCATGTGATTCTGTTAATTGTTTAACTTGTGCAGGTAAATTCTTGCTTCACCTCTGATCTCTCAAAGCAGCTGTCTTACTCAACCCTCCTTAAACCTTTGAAATTTCTCTCCCTATTGATTGGCAAAATAAAGGACTGCTTCTTTTACTTTCCAAATCCCCACAACTTTGACCACATATTTTATGGTATTATTCATATCAAAGTGAACTACTAAACCAAGCATGGGAGGGAGGGATGGGGAGAGAGTGAGGTGGGGACTGGATGGGGGCAGGCTGGGTGTCTACACAAGATTTTTTTTTTACCTCATTATGATGTATAAATATAATTAACTAATAAAAATTAAATTAAAAAAGAACATAATGGGTTGATGTGTTCCTCCATCTCCAGGCAGATAACCTTAAGAGTTGGTTTGGTCACCCGGACCCCACACAGACCGCACAGGACATGGCTCTCATTATCTTGGTCTTCTTGCAGGGCCTGTGCCTGGTGGATGTTGGTGGAGGACAGCTCGCTGCTGGACTCCATGGCTGCTCAGCTTGTGCCCCCTTCCCTGACTCCTATGAAAATGGAGAGGTGGGCAGTTGGTGGGCAGCCATAGACCAGTGACTTTTACTGTAAGGGCTGATTAAGGAAGAAAGGAAGATACCCTGGGTTTGGTAAATAAGGACCAGAAATACTGTGTCTTCAGACTCCCAGTAGCACAGATGGCTTTGTAAAGCAAATATTCATTAAAACTTTTCACTGGGCTTCTCCTGTAGCACATGGTCAATGTGTTGGGTTCCATTCAGCATTCCCACATTGATAGGTGGGTCGTCTTCCTTAAGTGCTACAGAGTTCTCTTCTGTGTTAACATCACTGGACTTTTATGAACTTGACTCACATTCTGCTTCCGTTTCTTCTGGAGTTTCCGAGGCTTGTAAGGCAAAATATGGAACTCTGGTGAAGGACTTCCAGGCCATCCACAGTGAACCTAGAAAATTGTTCTTAAGGTTTCTACTCATCCTGGTCAAGCCCTTTCTTAGCTCTAAGTGCATCCAATTCTTGCCTTTATGATGTGGGATCAACACTGGCTCACTTTCCACTCCTGGGACTACCATTGGGTAGTCCCACAGCATCAAAAGGATTATAAATATTAAAGAAACCTTTGCATGCTGAAAATTTGTAATTGAGATCAATTCTTTTTAGTCCTCAAACAGTAAGAAACATTCCAACGGGAGAGCCAAAGGCAAGCATCTTTCTGGTCTGTAGATAAGCCAGGGGTAGCCGGGCGTGGTGGCGCACGCTTGTAATCCCCGCGCTTGGGAGGCTGAGACAGGAGGATCACACAGGTTCGAAGCCAGCCTCAGCTACTTAGTGAGGCTCTCAGCAACTTAGTGAGACCCTGTTTCCAAATAAATATATAAAATAGGTCTGGGAGTATAACTCAGAGGTAGAAGGCCTCTGGGTTGCACCCCCAGTAAGATGAGCCAGGGTATTTTACAGAAACCTGCCCAATGCCAACATTTAGATAAGCATCATTTCTAGTTATAAGCAAACCTAAATTATGACTAACAATGGATACACTCCCTTTGAGACACTCCCTTTGAAATTAGGGTTTCTCTGCAGAAACAGTGTGTATACTCGGTTCATTTCATAAGCTACTATGTCCACAATAGTCTGGCAGTAGGTAGGGCTATTGTAGAAGACATTCAAGATTGTGTCATTGGTGAAGTGCCTGAGGCAGTTAATGCTTAGTGGTGTTATTCGCTCCAGATCTACATCCACACCAGTAGAATGCAAAGGACTGTGCCAATTGGCTAGAAGAAATTCTACTCTCTCAATCTGCTGATTTTCTTCAGTGTGTGTGTGTGTGTGTGTGTTACTGGATGTGGAACTTGCACTTTTCTACCTCCAGGCTATACTCCCAGACCTATTTTATGCTTTATTTGGAAACAGGGTCTCACTAAGTTGCTGAGACCCTCACTAAGTAGCTGAGGATGGCTTCAAACATGTGCAATCTTTCTGTCTCAGCCTCCCAAGTGCTAGGATTACAAGTGTGCGCCACCAAACCCGGCTTCTTCAGTTTTTAAAAAATGCATCTGTAGCAAGTTTAAGAAAATATCTGGAAAATCATTTACACGTTGTTCAGTGCTTCAGAAACAGAGCTCACAAGCTGATCCAATCCCATGGATGACAAAAATCAAGCGATCTATTTCAACAGAGATGTTCTCGGATCCTTTCTTTGCAGTTCTTGGCCGACCTTGCTCTGTAGGTGTTGAAGCCCACTCATCATACCCTGCTACTGGCTGATAATGCACCATGAGCTTTGGAGTGTGTAATATAATAAATTTCTCTGTTGAAAGACTCCAGTTTCTTCTTCCATTCACCCAGAGTTACAACAAGCTTGTAAGTTTCCTCTAAAATTTGGCCGAAGCTGTCAGGATAGGAAACATTTGTTGTCTTTGTCTCTCTTGTAAAACTGAGAATATTGTTACACTTCTGATGCTAGTTCATCCCAGTATACAGCGTACCACATCCTCTCCCCCAAATGAACATCATTTCTGCCCCATCTGTGGGCACAATTCTCCACTACACTCTTTTCCAGAGCCAAATGCCTCTTTCGGCTCCTGTGAATTCTCAGAGTTGGAAAAAAAAATCCACGTCTTCTTAGAATCTAATATTTTATAATAAACCAATGTGGTTCATACAAACTGCCAGCACCCATGACTCTTAGTTCAAAGGAACTGCATGAGTTTGTTGATGGGGATGGATCTGACTGAGACAACTGCTACTGGTGTGATTCCACTGAGGACATTCACTCTGGCAGCCTCCCGCCCTCGCCCAGGGAAGCACTTCAGGTCACTCAGGCTGAGTGCAGCTGGCCACTAGGCGGCCCGCTGTGGTATGTCCTTTGTGTTTCTGTAATTTTTTTCATCAGTGTTTTAAGATTTTAATTGTAGAGAGTTTTTATTTCCTTGATTTGATTCATTCTTAAGTATTTTACGTTTTAGTTACTGTGTATGAAATTTCTTTCATTTTCTGCTGGCTGGTGATGGATGTATAAAAATGCTACTTATTTGTATGTTGATTTTGTATCCTGCAACTTTACTGAATTTATTTAGTTTATTGATTTATTTAGTTTATTGATTTAGATAGTTTATTTAGTTCTGACAGATTATATACATACATACATACATACATACATACATATATATGTATGTGTGTGTGTGTGTGTATATATATATGGGTTTTTTTGGTGGTACTGGGGTTTCTGGAAGCCCTTCTACCTCCGGGCTACACTCTCAGGCATATATATATATATATATATATATATATATATATATATATATATATTTTTTTTTTTTTTTTTAGTCCTGACAGTTTTTTGATGCAGAGGTGGGGGTTTCCTATGCATACAATTGGATGTAACTTATTTTATAGTTTGGATTCTCTTATTTATGTCTCTGGCCCATTGCTCTTGCTAAGATTTCCAGTACTAGATAAATAAGAGTGGTGAAACTGGACATACTTGTCTTATTCCTGCTGTTAGAGATACACTTTAAGCTTTCCCCATTCTTTATCATATTGGCTGTGGGCTTTTTCACAGATGGCCTTTAGCTTTTTGAGGTGTGTTATTTCTGTACCTCATTTGTTGTGGGTTTTATCATGAAGAAATATTGACTTTTATCGAATGCTTTTTCTGCATCTATTGAGATGACCCTATGGCTTTTGTCCTTCAGTCTGTTTCTGTGTTGTATCACATTTATTGATTAGCATACCATCTATTATTCAACAGGGGTATGAATCTATAGTGTTCTTTTTATTTGCTGTTATCTTTTTCTGGTTTTGAATTAGGATAAGTTAACTCCAAAAAAAAAAAAAAGAATTTGGCCAGGTTCCTTCCATTTCAATTTTTGGGGATAGCTTTAAGGTGAAATTAGTTCTCCCTTAAATATTTTATGGAATGCTGCAGTAAAGTATTCAGATCTTGGACATTTTTGAATGGGAGGCTTTATGTTTTTCTTTTTTAAAATTTTATTTCTTTGCTTCTTACTTACCTCTTGTTTGTTTTTTAATTAATTAATATATTATTTATTTATTTTTGGTGGTAGTGGGGATAGAACCCTTCTACCTCCAAGCTACACTCCCAGACCTAGTTTATATTTTATTTGGAAACAGGGTCTCTTAAGCCAGAGAGGCTGGCTTCATACCTGCAGGATCTTCCTGTCTCCGCCTCCCAAAGGCAGGGCTTACAAGCCTGTGCCAGCCACCATGCCCGGCCTCATTTTTCTTTTTGAGAGGCGGACTCTCCTCATTGCCAGGCAGGCCTCAAACTCCTGATCCTTTCAAGTAGCTGGGGTTCGGGTGTATACTACAGTGATCTAGATGGAGCTCTAGATGGAAGTCTTCAGTACTGATTCAGTCTCATTACTTATTATTGGTCTCTTTAGATTTTTCTGTTTTTTCTTTATTCTGTGTTGGTATATTGTATGTGTTTAAGAATTTATCTATTTCCTGCATTTTTATAATGCAATCATTAACAGTAGTTTTTATGATTCATTGAACTTCACACTATCTCCTTTTTATTTCTAATTTTTCTCTTTTGGGTTCTCTTGCATGCTCTCTCCCCCCTGTATTCTTTATAATCTAGAAAAAGTTTTGTGAATTCTGTTTATCCCTTTACAAACAACTGTTGTATTAATCTTGTTTTGGTTATTGAGATTAGTTATAGTTATTTATTGTTTAGGGCCATTTTAGGATTGCAAACTGAGATTAACACCTTGACCTGGCCCAAGCTGAACACACAGTATTTGGTTGGGTGGAATTTGCCCACACACAGACACATCCCTAGAGACATGACGTCATCCATGGCTGTGATCGTCTGTGTCTTCCCTGCCCAGTCATATTTGACCATTTCTTCCTCTAAGCTTTTCACATGACTGTTTCATTGATCTTTTTTATTTTGTCTGGTAACAATTCACTGGCTTATGCATTTGATTAACATTTATGATGCCTTGTTAAAAGCTTCTTAGAAGCAATAGTGGCTTAGGCGTTTCGGGCGTATAGTCATCTAACTCCTCTCCAACCACCCCACACATTATTACAGCCATTAACTATAATTTTCTCCAGATCATATCTGACTCTGGGTCATTTTATGTGAAAAGACAATTTTTGGTAGCTGTCTGGAGTAGCTACTTACATGGCAGGACGACAAAGCATCTATGTTCAACACGGCTATGGTCTGTAGTGCTCTTTTGTTGCTCTTTTTCTGATTTTTGTATTAGAACAAAGCTCACTCAAAAAAAAAAAAGAATTTGGCCAGGTTCCTTTCATTTCAATATTTGTGGATGGTTTAAGATTAAGAAATTAGTTCTCCTTTAAATGTTGTATGGAATTCTGTAGTAATTTAGTCAGAGAAAAGAAACCAGAAAACACTCCCACACGATATCTTTATGAATTTGCTTGTTCTAGATCTTTTCCATAAGCGGAATCATATACTATTTTCCTTCTGTGATGCTTTTCTTGCGTAGCATAATGTTTCAAGGTTTATATTTATTAGGCTTGTACCACAACCCCATTCCTTTCCCTGGATGAGTAGAATCCCGTCTATATCTATAGTTGCAATACTGTTTAGTCAATCATCAGTTAATGGACACAAGTGTGAGACAGCACACCTGGCCTAGAGAGACCTTGTTTTAAACAAAAAGAACTCTGGGTATAACTCTAGGTAAAATGTCCCTAGGTTTAATCCCCAGGATCCAGCTGCAAGAGTATACAAGTTGGAGGAGACTACTTGTGTTTGGTGATTCTGAAATATGGGCAGATTTCCCACTCCACAGCAGTAGATCAGAGGTCCCGGAAAGAGCGAAGGTGCACAAAGAACGTTCTTGGCCTTTCACCTTTGGCAAGCAGCAGTCACTTCCGCTGGGCAAGGGCCGGCATCCCGGATGTGGCAGTCAAGCAGGGGTCGCTGGGAAGTGGAGTCTGTGAGTTAGAAGCATGGACTGGTGTCCCAGTAGGGCGGGAACTTCCCCAGGGAGGAGCATGACTTAAGTAAAAGGGGATGCGCAGGCCATGCTTGTAATCCCAGCCCTGGGGAGGCTGAGACTGGAGGATCGCAGTTGAAGGACAGCCTTAGCTACTTAGGCCCTCTGCAACTTAGTGAGACCGTGTTTCAAAATAAAGAATTAAAAAATAGGAAAGGGAATGTAGCTTGGAGGACAAATGCTCCCTGGGTTCCATCCCCTCACCCACAAAAAAAGGGGGGGGGATGCGCCTGTAAAACGGATGCCCGTTTCAAGGAGTCCCCAAAGATTACCAGGAGACTGTCACCATAGGCAAAGGCAGAGATACTTTATTCAGACTTAAGTTCGACTCTCAGACCTCACTGACACAGAGGATCTGTACCGAGAGCCAGACAAAGCCTCTATGGCGGGTAAGGTAGGGGTGGGGGAACTACCCAGCCACATGATTGGGTGATCGACAAGCAAGGCCGGTTCAGCACAACAGGCCTAGTCCACACCATCTTAAACTTTTTAAGTGTTGCAGGGGATAGGTTGGGGGGAAAGGTGTGTGGTGTGTAGTAACCCCCCCCCCACCAGACAGACAAACAGAAAAACCGTGGATTCTTGTCCTAAGCTAAGAATAAGTATTCATCGCTTGGACAGCTGCTGCAGATTTAAAGAAGTTTATTAAAAAGATAGAAATATAGAGATAGTTACAGCCCTGTGCCAGAGCGGGCACAGGGGGGCAATTCGAACGAAAATGCCAAAGAATTCCAATTTACTGAGTTTTTATCCTGTTTAAGTCCAACAGGTCCCTTTGATTTTTGGAGGTCATGTTACACCTTATCGCCAGCCCCTGCTCTGCTTCTGTTATCTCTCCAGCTGGGTTTATGGCCTAAAAGGGGAGACATCTCTGTCTTCAAACACAGGCCCAGATTTATGGCCGGAGGGGGAGGCATCTCTATCTTCAAACACAGGCTTTTACATTCCGTCTTCTCCCTCAAACTGTGTTAAATTGTTCTTAGAAATGCAAGGACATGTTAGCTAACCCTGGCTTTCTTAGTAAAGAAGATATGTTTCAAGGTTGGACATCTTTCCCAGGATTGATACATTAATACTTTTTAAACTCTCTTCCCAATACCAGTACATTAAGCACAGGTGTTGGGGTTCGACAGTCAGTATTCAGCTGGGCTAACAGCCAATTCTTAACTGACCAAGGTCAATACTGGTTGCAGCTTTGGGCCGAAAGGTTAGAGACAGAAGGAATTTGTTCTGCCTAAGTCTTATTACAGTTGTCAGGGTTTGTCAGCGCCATTCTCCAGCTGGCCAGATGGTCACCCAGAGATGGGCCCATGGAAGGCCATCGGGGCTGCAGGGCACTCTAAGGCATAGGGTTCCTGCTGCGCAGAGCACCCTGGGAGCAGAGGGTTTTGTCGCGCAGGGCATTCAGGGAGCTGCCGTCCAGGTTCCTTGCTAGCAGCGGTAGCGTTCGGTTCTTGGTTGGCGCTGGTGATTCTCCACAAGGCCCTTGTCCAGGTTCTGAGCGACGAGGGGAGCAGAGCAGCTGGTTGGTGGCACAGCTTTTCTGGAGGCCTCATTGGCTGCGGACCCGCGTCCCTGGGGGAGCGAGGTGAGCCTCAGCTAAGAGCGGTGGGAGGTGGGTGCAGGCTCCGGCCCTCGGTGCTAGGGTTCCTGTGGGTCGAGGGCCTTGGGTGAAATTCCGGTATAGTGAGAGTGGTCGTTGCTTATGGCATAAGTCTCCAAGTTTGGGGGACTTGAATAAGTAGGCTTTTAGGGGCCTGACGTCTCCGAGGGATGGGGGTTACTGTTCCTGGGGCCAGGTGCACCTGGTTTTTGGTCAGTGGGATCTGGTGGTGTTCAGGCCCAAAAGTCCTGCCTTTCTGATGCGGGATTCAGGGCAGCCTGGCTTAACCAGACGGCTTGGTGTTGTTTGGTAGTGGGGTGGCCACTGTGACTCATCTCGGGATACCAATTTGTCTGATCATTCTTGGGTTTCAGCCTTGGAGAAAGAGGTCGAGCTGGGGCTCATTCATCAGGTTTTGCAAAGGTCCAGGGGACCAGCACTGACCACAAAAACCACAGGATTTTAAATTGCATTTTAATGTTTCAAACTGAGAAATGGCAAATGCCCACAAGGAGGTAGAACTCCCCAACTTGTGACCCAGATTTAACACTTAACAACATCTTGACCAATCTTGATTCATCTCAAGGTATCTGGATGTCCAACCTTTACGAGCCTCGTCTCCATAGCCAGACTTCTCAGGTTGTCCCTTCACAGGTTTGCACCTTGGGCAAGGGACTCATCTCACTGAGCCTCAGTGTTCTCATCTGTACAGCCAACAGCATCTACTTCATTGGGCTGTTGTGAGGACAGAATGAGGTGAGACTCACACAGTGCCTGGAGCAGTCTGTAGTAAGTAGTACGTGCTCAGTGAATACTTCCTTTATTAGTATTAGAGAAACACTCATGCTCAGTGTAAACAGCATGTCAGAGGAGACCTCCTCCCTCCCTTTTTTCCTGTTTGTTGTTCTGGGGATTGAACCTATGCATGTTCTACCACCGAATTACAACTCTTTGTTTTAAATTTTGAGATGTGGCCTGGCTAAGTTTCCCAGGCTGACCTCATATTTTCAATCCTTCTGCCTCAGCTCCTGACTGCACTCACTGGCAGGCTGTGTTCTGAGACTGTATCTCAGCGCTGTTCCTAGAAAGCAGCTCACAAATTTTCCCTTTTCTGTGGCAGGTCCCTTCCTGATGCCCTTAAGGAGGAAGGGTGCTACCCTTTTGGCCCTTGAGGATTCCCAGTGACTTTTCTCAACACTTTTTGTTCTTGCTCTGACTCCTGAGACCCTGGCTGCTCAGGAGGACTGCCTGCTGGGGAAAGGGAGGACTCCGGGGCTCCTGACTACCCAGCTTCAGGTGAGTGCCACTTGCTTTTTACTCTTGAACCATGAGTAGGTTTTCTTTGTTCAGCATTGACATTTCGTGTCCTACAGTGTTCACTCCAAGGATCGGAGCTCCAGCTGCTTCCTCTGGGAAATCAGGCCTGATCTAACTGTAACAGCTTTTACAGAGATCCTGCCAACCTGATACTCTCATTTACTGCTCCACCATTTATACTCCTGCCTTTCTCCTCTCAGCAGTTTTCATAATTCTCATTCCTAGGTCTTATCTAGTGCCTTGAAATTGTCAGCATTCAGTTCTGTGTCTTCCGTTGCACTCTGTCTCTTCCTGCTAAAGTAATTTGTAGCAAATCCACATTTATCATTTATTTTTCTTATGTGTATGTGGTACTAGAGATTGAACCCAGGGCATCCTACCTCCAAGCTACACCTTCAGCTCTATTTTCTTTTTCTTTTTCTTTTGAAATAGGGTCCTGCTAGGTTAATGAGGGTCATACTACTTGCCTAGGCTGGCTTTGAACCTGCGATCCTCCTTCACAGCCTCCCAAGTACTGGGATTACAGGCAAGTGCCATCATGCCTGGCCAGGTTTATTAGTTCACTTGCAAATAACTTCCAGTAGCTACCTCTAACACAAAATATATTATGTTTAATTTTATTTTTAAGGTATATACATTTTTAACTGTGCAAATTCTTATTCCAGTCCATATTTAATTTTTTCCCATTATTTAGAAAATAACTTCTTTCCCCAGTCAGAATATTGACAAGAGCCAGGAAAAGAGAAGTATCTAGAATTCATCCTCATGTTTTACCCTGTCTCTGTCTCTCATCAATTTTTTCTCATCTTGGTGAGCCATGTTAATAGCTGTCACAGTTACCTCATTGTACAAGCTGGGCCTCTGAGCTCTCTATGTCTGCATTCATTGCAAACTCCCTCTCCATTTGATTGGCTGTTGAATTCTCTCTCCACCTCCACACATTACTCGACCCCTTCTCTGTTTCCAGTCCTGCACCACCCCATCCTCCTGTCTTTCCTTGTACTTTTTTGGATGTCTTTCCTTTCATTAAAGCTAAACTTTCTGAAAGAATTGTATTTGCTGTCTCCATTTCTTTATCCTGTTGTCTCTTAAACATTGCCATCTAGCTTTTTCAGGTCTACCTACCAAAATACATCCTTCTCAAGGTCACCATTGTTCTCCCTGACTAAATGCCACAGTCAGTTCTTAGCAGCAGTGTACATAGTTGCTTACTTCCTCTTCAGGGCATCCTTTACCCCAGTTGCAGTTGGTTTCAGTTGTCCTCTAACCCCATATGCTATTCTTCCCTGGTCCCTTTGGCTGGCTCCTCCTCTCCTCCCAGACCTCTGCAGCTTTCAGTTCCTAGCTCCCTCGTCTTCTCCCGCTGTACTGTCCTCCGTGGTAGTGTCCATTGCTGATGTGTTGGATGCCATCGCTCTGAGATTCAGCCCAGGTCTCTTCCTTCAACTCCACGTCCCTGTCTCCTACTGTCTGCTTCACATTTCACTTTTCTATCTCATAAATGTCTCAAACCTAACGCGTATCTCATGAATGTCTCAAACCTAATGTGTCCAATAACAAATGCTGATTACCTCAGAAACATGCTTCAGTCCAATGGGGTATAGAAGTTCTTTCAAAGGGAACAGAGGCCTGGCAGCTCCTGGTAGATCACATGGCAACTTGTTGGATTCTCAGGCTCAAAACCTGGTATTTTGGATTTGTCAGGCTCATCCTCAGTTGCTTTCTTGCTCTTATATTCTATGTACATTAGGCAAATTCAAGCTCTAAAGGTCTCCAAGCCTTGCTGCTCCCACAAAGGTCCAGGCCACTATTCCCTCGGATCATTGCCTTTGAATGGTCTTTCTCTGTCTCTTCCTGTCCCTCTCTCTCTCCTTCTCCGTTTCCCTGTCTCACTGTTTGTCTGTCTCTCTCTTTAAGCACTAGTAATTGAACCCAGGAGCATTCTTCCTCTGAGCTAAACTCGCAGCCATTTTTACATTCTATTTTGACATAGTGTCGCACTAGGTTGTTGAGAATCTTGCTAAGTTGCTGAGGCTGACTTTGAAGCTGCAGTGCCCCTGTCTCAGCCTCCAAGTACTGGGATTATAGGTGTCACCACCATACCCAGCTTGAATGGTCTCTTGACTTCATCTTTTGTCTCCCTGAAGTAGAATGTCCCTGAGTTCAATCCTCAGTACCCATAAAAGGGGCAGGGGACACAACGTGATAGTAGCATGCAATGTGAGCTGGGTGTGGTGGCATTCTCCTGTAATCCCAGTACTTGGGAGGCTGAGACAGCCTGCTATGATTTATTTTATTTAGCAACCACAAGGATCTTTTCAGAAGTTCCTTAATACCTTGTTTTGATTTTCTATTTTTGCCATTTCTATTCTTAAGTTGTTTGTTTTACATTTTGGTACCTGGGATTGAACCCAGAGGTCCTCTACCTTTGAGCTACACCTCACCTACAGCCTTATTTTATTTTTTATTTTGAAACAGGGTCTCACTTAGTTTGTAAGGGTCTCATTAAGTTGCTGTAGTAGGCTGGAGCCTGCAATCCTCCTCTCTCAGCCTCGCAAGTACTGGAATTAAGGCATGAGCCACAATGCCCGGCTCTATTCTTAATTTTTTATTTTTTTAACTTTTTATTCAAGATGATACATTTGAAAATCTTTGAGGACATTTAATTCAGTTTGGAATTATGGGTTTGTCATTTTCTTTCTTGTCTCGCCACGTTTTTGGTTAAATTTTCTTTAATTGAATTGTTCATATTTTCTCTTCCCCCCACCCCTTGGTGTGTGTTGGGGACTCTTTTAGTTCAAGGATACTGTTTTGTCAGTATGACAAAAGTATGATTTACTTACTTGGTTTCAGAGGAGGAGAAATTCTAAATACTTTGATATATTTTTTAATTCTTTTATTTTGCAAAGTCCTGAGTTTCTCTCTTGGTGCTTTTAGCCTTCACTGTGTTGTTCGCAGATGCTCTGTTTTCTGTGCTTTGTCATACTTCATTCAGGCGCTATTCCACTAGTTCTGGGTAGCGGGCAGGCCCTTCCTCACTCATGGGAGAGTTCACACCTGACACCCTTTCATTTCCATTTTCCTTACCCAGATCTACCCTCTGAGATTCTACCCTTTAGGGAGGCCAGGAAGTGGTCCAGCGTCCTGCAAGGTGAGGGGTCTGGTGCAGGTGACCTGTCTCCATGCTGCTGTCACAGGCTACCCTCGTTCCCTCTCTTGTCAATGAAGAACCCTGACAACTGGAAAAACCACGAGGCTCCTGGAATACATCACGCAAGGCACAAGCTAATCGGTAGTCAGCAGAAGGGCTCTGGAGAAGCTAGCAGGAGATACCAAAGGCCCCTGAGAGTGATAGATAAAATGCTTAAGATAATGTGGATTATATGGACCAATCCCTTGCGCCAGACCAACCCTGCTAAAAGGTCACCCAGCCATGTAACTGCTCAGTTGGAATTCCCCCACCCCTACCCTAACCACAATAAAAGCTTTGTCTAACTGCTGTTCGAGCTCCCTGTACTGATCCACTGCATCGGTGAGGTCAGAGAGTCCAAACTTATGCCTGAAAAAAGGCTCTTTGCTTTTGCCTATGGTGACAGTCTCCTGGTGGTCTTTGGGGACTTCTTAAACTGGGTGTTACACCCTGACTGCCTGCCTGGTGCTTAGCAGAGTTCAGCTCAAGCTCTGGCTGTCAGCCATTTTACCTGCAGCCCTTCCTCAGCACCTGTCTCTGCTCAGTCCACTACTGGGTCATTCACCTAGTAGTTAACTCTGAACAACACATAATCCTGCAGTATCAGACAGAGTCCATATTCCTTTGTTCAGCTTCAAACACACCTCTGGTTGTGAGTGACATCCTGAAAACAGAAAAGGAAGAAGCAGGAATGTGTCTCCCCCCTTGAGGGCAGTTGTATTGGCAGAATCTGTCAGGTGTACCTGTCTTGGAAGAGTTTAGGTGAAACTTGATTCTTCTGGAAAGGCATGTTGGTATGTCACAGTTAGTTTCAACTCTTAGTGCAGTAGCAGCTATTTATTCCCACTCTACCAGCACCATGTCAGGCAGCCATGAACAGAATACTACAGCAGTTTGCAGATGGCTTGTGGACAACAAGGACTTTTTACTCCAGCTCTGAAGGATCTGAGTTTTTATTGTTACCTCTGTATGGCAGAATTATTCATAGTAGTCAGAAGTTGAGTGCATGGATAGAAAAATAAACAAAGTGTACTATATACGTGTACTGAATGCTACTTAGCATTAAAAAGGAATGAAATTCTGAGTGTATGTTTCTACATAGATGAATCTTGAAGATATTATGCTAAGTGACATAAGCCAACACAGAAGAACATGTATGTTTCTCCTTACATGGAATGACAAAATGTATATAAAGTGCATATACTTTCTGTAAGGTCCGGAGATAGGAGAGAAAGGGAAGTTTTCATTTAATGCGTACAGGGTTTGAGTACGGAAATGCTACATATGCTTTGGAATTAGTTGACCAACACTCTAAATGCACTTGATGCCACCAAACTGTACATGTAAAAATGGAAGAAATAGTCAATTTTGAGTTATGTATGTTTTACCACAGTTTACCTCTGAAACTTTGTAAAGCATTCTTCACTCCACCTATGGCGTGTTGTCCAGGTAGGTCCATGCTCTTCCTCCTGGGTGGTCCTCCCTGCCCACATTTTGGGCCTCGACTACCTAGCGCTTTCTCCTTCCCTTGCTTTCTTCCTACTCTTCCAGACCAGGCTCCAGGCCCTGTTGAGAATCCTCCTCTTAGCATGACCTTCATGTCTCAATAGTGCTGAGGAGATAACCAAAGGATGCAAGTGGCAGGTTGTTGAAACAGAGTTGAGTGGCTGTGAAGTTCCTGTGCATGGGCGTGTGCTCAGGGTGCAGAAGCAAGTTCACAATGCACAGTTGGAAAATGGAGGCCTTAGCTAGAAGCATGGGGCCCACCTCAGACACCAGGGTTCAAATACTTGGCTACTTCTGTCTGTGCTCAGCAGGCCCGAGCAGGCTGAGGTCTGTGAGATTTGGGGAAAGGCTGGGCTGTGGTCTAATCTGTGCCAGTATGGAACTGTATGAACTTCAGTGACCCAGATCCTTCAGCACCAGTATATTAACTATTGATCTTTTAACTTCTTCTTAAAACTCAGTGTATTATACTTTGCCCTTGTTTAATTTTTTTTATGTTGTTTGCCCTTCTGCCTAGCACTAAAGTTCCCAACAATTGGGGATTCTTCTTGTTTCCATGTATACCCCAAACAGACCACCCAGGTCTCTGAATACACATGTCAGTTCACAAGTGCTGCTGGCTGGATAGACAGGTTTGAAGGTTTTAGGACAGATGGCAACAGCGGTGCAGTCAAGGTAGGATCTAGACGTTCCACAGCCTCCCCAGAGCAGCCTGATCCCGGGCCCTCACCTGAGCGAGGCCAGGCCTCAGGTGAGCAGGGCTGTGTTTTGTGTTCCAGGCACACATGGCATTCAGGGATGTGGCCGTGTATTTCTCCCAGGAGGAGTGGAGCCTGCTGAGCCCTGATCAGAAGACCCTGTACAGGGAGGTGATGCTGGAGAACTACAGCCACCTGGTCTCTCTGGGTAAGTGCAGTATGTGTATGACGCGTATTCCTACCCCTGGGAAGTTTAGGATATTTTGATGCAACAGCCTTTCATTCATTCTTTCACTCATTCATTCTTACTTATTGTGTTTGTGTGTGTGTGTGTGTGGTACTAGGGATGGAACCCAGGGGCATTCTACCTCCGAGTTACACTTACCATTCAATTTTATCATTTGATTTTTAAAATTTTTTATTGGTCCATTTCATTTATACATCATAATGGGATAAAAAAAACTTCTGTAGACATACATGCACACATTGCCCAGTTATCCTCTACCTAATCCCCACCCTACTCCCTCCCCAGGCCTCCTTCCCATGCTTGGCTTGGTGATTGACCTTGATATGTTTGTTTACGTACATCATGTGATTTAGAGAGTTTCCTTCTTCTGCCTCTGAGCCCCTCAGTGAGGTTGCCTTATTTGCTCCTCTATAGGGTCTCCTTTTTCACCTAGAGTTCCTCCTATGACCCATTTCTCCTTAGCTTTCACATATTAGGGAAAGCATCCAATTTCTTATGTTTTGTGACTGACTAATATCACTTAGCATAATGTCCTCCAGTTCCATCCATTTCCCTGAAAATGATGTAATTGAGGTTTTTTTAAATGGCTGAGTAAAATTTCATTGTGTGCATATCCCACAGTTTTGTAATCCATTCATCTGTTAATGGACATCTTGGCTGGTTCCACAGTTTGGCTATGGTAAATTGTGCAGCTATGATCATGTATTATACACATGCATTAGTTACACATGCATTAGTTTGGTAGTTTGTATTCCTTCCTTTTGGGTAGATACCCAGAAGTGGTATTGCTGGATCATATGGTAGATTTGTTCCCATTCCTCTGAGGATTCTCCATACTGCTTTCCAAAGTGGTTGCACTAATTTGCAGTCCCACCAACAATGTTTTAGAGTTCCCACTTCTCCACATCCTCACCAGCATTTGTTGTTGCTTGTGTAAGGTGAAATCTCAGGTAGTTTTGATTTGCATCTCGGTGATTGACAGTGATGTTGATAATTTTTTCATGCATTTATTGGCCATTTGAATTTCTTCTTTTGTGAAGTGTCTATTTAGTTCGCTTGCCCATTTTTTATTAGAATATTTGTTTTTTTTAGTGTTAAATTTCTTGAGTTCTCTGTATATTCTAGATATTAGTCCTCTATTGGAGAAGTAGGTGGCAAAAATCTTCTCCCATTCTGTTGGCTCTCGATTGAGGTTCTTGACAGTTTCCTTTGCTAAACAGAAACTCTTCCGTTTCATGCAATCCCAAGTATTGATTTGCCTTTTAATTTGTTGTGTCTTTGGTGTCTTGTTGAGAATGTTTTTATCTGTACCTATGCCCTCTCAAGGGGCCTCAAGGTCTCTGGTCTCATTTTGAATTCTGATCCATCTTTTTTTTGGGTGCATTATATTCATACACCTTATTGGGATAAAAAAATCTTGTGTAGACATACATGTCGGGTACAATTTCCAAGTTTTTGATCCATCTTGAATTGACTCTTGTGCAGGGTGAGAAAGTGGGATTAATTTCCAATTTTCTGCATATGGTTAACCAGTTTTGACAACACCCTTTGTTGAAAAGGCTATCTTTTTTCCAATGCATGCTTTTGGGCCCTTTGTCAAAAACATTGGCTGAAAGTGTGTGGACTTGTTTCTGGGTCTTCTATTGTGCTCCATTGGTCTATGTATCTGTTTTTGTGCCAGTACCATGCTGTTTTTATTACAATGGCTTTGTAGTACAGTTTAAAGTCAGGTATTGTGATTCCTCCTGCTTGGTTTTTGTTGCTGAGAACTACTTTGGATATTCCGGGTTTTTTGTTGTTCCAAATGAATTTAAGGACTGATTTTTCTATGTCTGTGAGGGATGATTTTGGTAATTTAATGGGTATTGCATTGAATCTGTAGATCACTTTTGGAGGTATGGCCATTTAGATGATATTTATACTGCCTATCCATGAAAATGGAAGGTCCTTCCATTTTCTAAGATCTTTTTCTTTCTTTTTTCAATATTTTATAATTTTCTATATAGAGATCTTTTACCTCCTTAGTTAAGTTTATTCCTAAGTATTTTATTTTTTGTGGGAAATGCTGAGTGGAATTTTCTGCATTTCTTTCTCAGTGGATTTATGGTTGATGTACAGAAAAGCTTCTGATTTTTTTTAATTTTTTATTTTGGTGGTACTGGGGTTACTGGAAATCTTTTTACCTCCGGGCTACACTCCCAGACCTACTTTATATTTTTATTTGGAAATAGGGTCTCTTGAGCCAGCAAGGCTGGCTTCGAACCAGTGTGATCCTCCTGTCTCTGCCTCCCAAGGACGGGGATTAGAAGCATGCAGCACCACACCCGGCTAAGCTTCTGATTCTTTAAGAATGATTTTGTATTCACTTTGCTGAATTTGTTGATCAGTTCTGTAAGTCTTTTGGTTGTGTGTTTTGGGTGTTATAGGTATAGTCATCTGCAAATAGTGAAAGTTTGAGTTCTTCTTTTCCTGTTTGTACTCTTTTGACTTCCTTTTCTTGCCTTCTTGCTCTGGCTAGGGTCCCATGTACTATATTGAAGAGAAGTGGTGATAATTCACATCCTTATCTTGTTCCTGTTTTTAGGGGGGATTCTCAAAGTTTTTCTCCATTTAATATGATGTTGGCTGTGGGCTTATTGTAGATTGCCTTTATGATGTTGAGGTATGTTCCTTCTATTCTGATTCTCTGCAGTGCTTTTACCATAAATGGAAGTTGGATTTTCTCACAGGCTTTTCAGCATCTATTGAAATGATTGTGATTTTTGTCTTTGGTTCTGTTTATATGATGAATTACATGGATTGATTTTCATATGTAGACCCAGCCTTGCATCCCTGGGATGGTGTATGATTTTTGTGATGTGCTTTTTTTTTAGTCAGTCAGTTTGTTTGTTTTTGTGGTATTGGGGTTCCTGGAAGCTCTTCTACCTCCGGGCTACACTCCCAGACCTATTTTATACTTTTTAAATTTTGGAAACCGGGTCTCTTAATCAGCACTGCTGACTTCGAACCTGCAGGATCCTCCTGTCTCTACCTCCCAAGTGCGGGGATTGCAAGCTTGCCCCACCACACCTGGCTGGATTTGGTTTTGAATGATTTTTGCTAGTATTTTGTTTAGCAGTTTTGCATCCAAGTTCATCAAAGATATATGCCTGTAGTTTCTCTTCCTTGAACTGTCTTTATATGATTTTGGATTTAATGTGATGTTGGCTTAATAGGATGTATTTGGGAGAGTCTCGTTTCTCTGTATTACACAAAACAGATTGTGGAGTATCTGAATTAGCTCTTCTATAAAGGTTTTATAAAATTCACTTGGGAAGCCATCTGGTCCTGGGCTTTTTTTTTATAGTAAGGTCTTTATTGCTGTTTCAATCTCTTTGATTGCTATTGGCTGTTTTAAACTTTCTGTGTCTTATTGACTTAGTTTAGGGCGGTTGTATTTATTAAAAAAGTTATCAATTTCCTCCAGATATTCCACATTGTTGGAGTATAGTTTTTCAAAGTAACTTTCGATAATCCTCTGGATTTCTGCACTGTCAGTTGTGATATCGCCTTTTTCATCTCCTATCTTCAAAATTTGGGTTGATTCTCTCCCTCTTTTTCTAAAATTGGCTAGTGGTTTATCTATCTTGTTGATTTTTTTTTGAGAAACCAGCTTTTGGTTTTTTTGATTTTCTATATTTTTTATTCTCTACTTTGTTTATTTCTGCTCTAATTTTATTTATTTATTTATTTATTTTCCACTGTCATTGCTGATTTTTATAACTATTTTTTTATTGGTGCACTGTATTCATACATCATAGTGGGATACAAACTTTTGTAGACATACATGCACACATCGCCCAGTCAGCCCCCACCCGATACCCACCCCATTCCCTCCCCATCCCTCCTTCCCATGCTTGGCTTAGTGGTTGACATCTAGTATTATTGCAATTTATCCAAAATTAAAAATGATAATCTCACATAACAGTTTCATTTGTCTGATACCAAGCTTTTGATGACTTAAAGATAACATTTCAATATTTCTTTTTGCTTTCTTTCTTACAAGAGGATATTTTTTTCTGTTTTTTAGGTGAAACTATCATATATTTATATATTTATTTTTAAGAAAAAAATCTATCCTAATATGGAATATGGACTCTAGATACCCAAAACGATCTTGAAAAAGAACAAAGCTAGAAGATATATATTTTCTGATTTCAAACCATATAAAGCTACAATAATTGAAACAGTGTAGTACTGTTCTAAAGGCAGATATATAAACCATTGGAGTTAAATACAAGCCTAGAGCTAAATTCTTCCCTATATTGTCAAGTTATTTTTGACAAGGTTTCCACGAACCTTTGGTGGTGGAAATAATAATCTTTTAACTAAATATTGTTGAAAAATAATAATTACATGGAAAAGAATAAAATTGAACCCTTACCTAATCCCACATACAAGTATTAACTCAAAATAGATAAAAGACCTAAATATAAATCTTAAGTCTATAAACTTTTAGAAGAAAATCTGGGTCATAAAACCTCACAACATTGAAATTGGCAGTGATTTCTTGGATATGATTTCAATGGCACAGGCAACAGAAGAATATACAAACTCCCTAAAAAATAAAAAAATATTGTATATCCAAAGACAATGTGAACAGAGTTAAAAGTTACTAATAGAATTGGATAAAATATTTCCAAATGCTATATCTGAAGGTATATTAATATTCCAACTAGAAATCCTAAAAATTAACAATAAAGGCAAACAATACAATTTAGAGATAGGTAAAAGACTAACATAAATAATGAATCTCCACAGATAACCAATCTTAGTTGTCTGTTGGATGGAAAATCTTGTTTCTCTGGTTCTGGTGTGTGTTACCTATTTCTTCTTTGTAGTTAATCTCTTTGAGTATTTTCTCTAGCGCTGGTTTTGAAGACATAAATTCCTTCAGTTTCTGTTTGTCATGGAAGCTTCTTATTTCTCCATCTAATTTGATAGAAAGTTTTGCTGGATAGGAAATTTTTGGCTGGAAGTTGTTTTCTTTCAGAGTTTGGAATATGTTACTCCAAGCCCTTCTGGCTTTCATAACTTGGTTTGGGAAGTCTGGAGTGATTCTAATTGGTTTGCCTCTGAATGTCACTTGGCCCTTTGTTTTTGTTGCCTTTAAGATTCTCTGCTTGGCTTCCACATTGGTCATTTTGACAATTATGTGGTGTGGGGATCCTCTTCTCCGATCCTGTCTAAAGGGAGTTCTATAAGTTTCCTGGATCTGTGTATCAACCTCTTGCTCTATGTTTGGAAAATTTTCTGCTATTACTTCCTTGAAGAGATTGTTGATCCCTTTGGTTTCACCTTCTTTTCCCTCCTCTATTCCAATTATTCTTAGGTTAGCTCTCTTAAAATGGGCCCATATTTCTTCAATGTCAGATTCCTGCTGTTGGATATTTTTTTCTAGATTAGAAACTATGCGTTCATTTTTGGATTGCTCATCTTCTAAGAGCGAGATTCTGTTCTCCATGTGGTCTAATTGGTTGTTCGTGCTTTGAATTGAGGCCTTTACTTCATTAATTGCATCCTTTATCTCTTTTTGGCTCTCTCTGAGTTCTTTTCGAAGCACCTCTATTATTTCTACAGTTATTTTCCTGATTTGATCTTCTAGAAATCTCTGATTTTCTGTTTTATCGGGTTCTGATGTTGTGGGGTTGTGCGCATTCATTGCTCCAGTGTTATTCCTCTTTCCCATGATTTCGGAGGTTTGTGCCTTTTCTGGGTTCTTCCCTTGGGTCACTACGACTTCACTTAAGGTGCTCTGGATCTCGAGTCAGTAGTATCTCAGACCCCACTACTCCTTTACTGGGTTGTATCACAGAGTCTACGACCCAGGGAGTCGATAGAGGCTGCTTTAAACTATGGGGGGTGCCGTTGCACGTTCTCCTATGGTGTGATATCTCTGCCACCGCCACTCCCTCACTGGGTCAAGTCCCAGGGGGTAAAGTACTGGGATTTCTCCTCTGTGGCCCGCAATTTGACTCACTGTTCCTGAGTACGCAGATGTAGCTGTACTGGACTCGGTGAATTCACTGCTGCTGCCGCTGGTGGCAATATGGTGCCGCTGCCACGCCCTCGGCCGTGAGGCTGGCGTATTTTTTCTTCTCTGGTTTTGAGTTCTACTTTGAGTCCCTGCAGCGTGTGCTGAGCTCAGCCACTGGGAGCTTTAAATGCTCTCTGTGCCGAAAGATCCCAGCTGGCTGTTCCGCAGCGGCTTACCTTGGCTTGCTGTAGCCGTCCGGTGAAGTCGCCGCTGCCGCCGGCAGTATGGTGCTGCTGCCGTGTCCTCAGGCGCGTGTATCTCCTTTATGGCTCTGAGCTCTGTTCTCAGTTCGCTTTCTCTCTGGAGCCTGGTGGTTTTTTTGTTTTTCTGGTGAAGGTGTTTTCTGGCTATGAAAGGCGCTGATTTTGTGGTAATGGAGATTGGTTGTTAGTGGGGCTATTAAGCCCCGCTTTTCTCGGTCGCCATCTTCCCGGAAGTTCGTCTAATTTTAACAATTTTCTGACTTTACTGGCTTTGAGGTTAGATTGTTCTTGTTTTCAAGGGCTCTGAGGTGTGTCATTAAGTAATTTATTTGATGATTTTCTATTTTTTTTTTTGCAGTTTTGGGGATGGAACCCATGGGCATTTGAACTCTGAGCTACATCCACTATTTTTATTCTTTAGTTTGAAACAGGGTCTCACTAAGTTGCAGAGTGCCTCACTAAGTAGCTGAGGCTGTTCCCGAACCACGATCCTCCAGTAAGAGCCTCCTGAATGCTGGGAATACAAGCGTGCACCACCACACCTGGCTGATTTTCTGTTTTTCTTCTGTGAGCACTCAGTTCTATAAATTTTCCTCTTAATACTACCTTCAGTGTGTCCCAGAGGTTTTAGTATGTTGTATCTCTATTTTTTTTTGTTTTTTGAAATTTCTTGATTTCATCCCTTACTATGCTATAACCCATTCTTCATTTAGAAGTGTGGTGTTCAGTCTCCACATGTTTATGTGGTTCCTCTGAGTCTTCTTATAGTTGATTTCTAATTTCATTCCATTATGGTCTGAAAAGACACAGGGAAGTATGTCACCTTTTTTGAATTTGCTAGTGCTCACTTTGTGGCCCAATATGTGATCTATTTTGGAGAAGGTTCCATGAACAGCTGAAAAAAATGTGAACTCTCCCGTAGTTGGGTGAAATATTCTCTATGAGTATAAGAGGTCCATTTGATTAATGGTATTCTTTAGGTCTGAGGTATCTTTACTGACCTTTTTTCTAGAAGATTGATGTAATGGTGTGAGAGGTGTGTTGAAGTCTCCCAGTATAATTGTATTGGGATTTATATGTGACTTAATTTCACAAAGAGTTTGTTTTATGGAAGTAGCTGCACCTAATTTGGGGGGCATAAATGTTAATTATCATTATTTCCTCATGCTGGATTGTTCCTTTTACTAGTAAAAAGTAACCTTCTTTGTCTCTTCTAATCAGCTTGGGCTTGAAGTCTAACTTATCTGAATCATAGTTACAACTCCTGCTTGTTTTCAGTTCCACTGGCGTGGATTACCTTGCTGTAGCCCTCTACCTGAAGTTTGTTTCTATTTTTACTTGTAAGGTATGTGTCTTGCAAGCAGCATATAGATGTATTCTGGTTTTGTAATCCATTCGTAAAATGGATTAAAAAGACATAAAAGACACTTTGTCTTTTTATTGGGGAGTTGAGGCCATTTACATTCAGTGTTATTATTGAGAGATGATTTTTTTTTTTTTGGTGGTATTGCGGTGGTACCCAGAGGCTTTCTACCTCCGGGCTATACTCCCAGACCCATTTTACATTTTATTTGGAAACAGGGTCTCACTAAGTTGCTGAGGGCCTCACTAAGTAGCTGAGGCTGGCTTCGAACCTGTGTGATCCTCCAGTCTCAGCCTCCCAAGCACGGGGATTACAAGCGTGAGCAACCACGCCCAGCTGAGAGATTATTTTTGATTCCTAACATGTTGAGATTCTTCTTCTGTTTGAAATACTGTTTTTTTTCTCCTCTTGGTTGTCTGCTGAATAGAATTTCTTGTTTCTTTGTTTCTGGTGTGTATTACTTGTTTTTTCTTTGTAGTTAAATTCTATGAGTATTTTCTCTAGTGCTGGCACCCACCGCCACGTGTCAGGCTGGGTTTTTTCCACTCTGGTCAGTCTTCTAGTCTTCTTTATCTCTGTCCCTTGTGTTTATCATTTTTATTCCTCTACTGATAGTATTATCTGGCTTTGTAGAGCACTGTTTTGGGGGCAATGGAGATCAAGGGTCAGCAGGACTCATATACACTGCTACTCTGAGTCACCATCTTCCCCTTCCAGATCTTATTCTTTGATTTTGAAACAGGGTCTCACTAAGTTGCAGAGGGCCTCACTTAGCTGCTTCAATCTCACATGTGATCCTTCTGTCTCAGCCTCCCAAGTACTGGGATTACAAGCATGCACCACCACACCTGGCTAACAATCTTTTTTTTTTTTTTTAGCCTTCAGTTTGCACTCAAGCAAAGCCATTTTGTTCTTTGTTTATCCAGAGAAGGTTCGATTTTGTAGAAAGTGTATGTGCGCTCATGTGCATGCTGGGTAATACTCAGTATTGCTAGGCCAGACTCTCTTCCTGAGTTAATTTATTTTACATTATGAATGATGGACGTGTTCATCACCAAGCTTGGAACAGAATCAGCATGCCCTCTTTGAGTTGATCGGCTTGCCCATTCTCAGGCCTTTGATTCACACTTCAAAGTTCCTTATCTGCTTGGCTCTGAATTATTCAGTGGTCCCTTCACGCCATGATGTAGATGTGTGGTCATCTTGTTTTCTTTTCCTGTGGGCAGGAATTCTATTTCCTAAACCAAAACTTATCATCCAGCTGGAGCAAGTGAAAGAGACCTGGAGAGAAGAGAGAAAATGTGCACCAGCCTCCAGTGCAGGTGAGTGGGGTAAACTGGTCCCATGAGGTAGAGGAATACAGGGATGTCAGCAGCTAAGAGGGCTGGGAGGGAGGAGGTGTTGATCCCGTACTGGAGGGATGTTTTTCTCTTGACCTCTTGGCTGCCATTGATATTGCCTGGCACATCCTCCCTTCCAGATCTCCATCTTCACCTACAGGAGGGGATTCCTGGGGGCCTCTTGTCTCTTTCCTCCTCCAGGAAGCCTTGGTCTTCCCAGGCTAACTCCACTCTTTTTCTTGTTTATGGGTTTCCTTCTCCTATTATGTTTTTTTTAAAGATCAAGAAGAACACTGGGTGTGGTGGCACACACTTGTATTCCCTGCATAAGGGAGGCTGAGATCAGAGGATCATGGTTCATAGACAGTCTCAGCTACTACTTAGTGAGACCCTCTGCAACTTAGTGAGACCGTTTTAAAATATAGAATAAAAAATAGGGCAAGGGGTATAGCTTGGAGTTCGAATGCCCGTTGGTTCCATCCCTAGAACTGCAAAAAAAAAAAAGAAAGAAAAGAAAAGATCAAAAAGAACATAGCAAAACCTGAGATAATGGAGGAGGTGGTGGGGACACAATCCAGTCCTGGTGAGCACACCATGTATTTCCATAGACTCTCAAATAATGCACAGTTCCATACCTGTCCGTTAGACCTGTGAGTCTTTGAGTGTCTTTTGTGTGAAGAAGCGGTAAGATGAAGGACTAGAATATGAAGAGAAAGGTCCTGGGCAGTGTGGCCAATACAGAGAAGGAAGCAAGCACAAGAGTGACCCTGACGAGTGTGCACTCTCAGCGTGTCATGGTGCCTACAGCATCAGCACCTGGTGAGGAGGGAGGCAAGTGCTTCTGACAGCCCGTGTCACCCCTGGGTCGCCCCTGCACCAGCCCCTGAGATGCGGCAGATACTGCGATGGTGAGGATGTGAGCCAGGTCACCAGGTCTTGAGAGAAGGCTGTGAAATCGAGAGGCCGATGATGATCCTAAATGGTGAGCCGTAGGCAACGATAAGGAAGCAGCATCGTGAAGCTGGGACATTCACCAGCTCTGTGGTGCTTTCTACCTGAGGGAGGCACAGTTCTTCCTCTTGGGACAGAAGAAGCATATCTAGCCTGTGACTTGGAAGGAATGTGGGGCAGAAAGAGAAGATGTGGGCTCTTTTCTCATCTGACTGTTCACTGTAGGACCAGTAGTGCCACTGCGCTGACTGGTTTTGTTGTCTGTTTTTTAAGTCCTTGTTTTTAGTTTTCTTAAAAATCTTTGGTTTAGTTTATTAACTCTTTCAACAGTGTTCAGCAAATCAGAGTCCTCAGTATGCTGTGCAAATGTAAGGAACACAGGAAGCTATGTTAGAAACTCAGAATATAGGGGTTGTGGGGGAAAGATCTTGTTTTAGTTTTTAAATACAACACAGCAGTTTTGTTATTCTCTATTTGCATTCTGGATTGAGGACAGGTGTTTTCAAAGTCTTCAAAACAGGCCAGTAGGAAGAAACACAGAAATGTCTTTATCTCTTTATTGATTAGAATCTTAATACAGTATGTAATGGAACAGGAAATAAACATAGCAATCTTATTTGCCAAAACATGAATGAACCTGGAGGATATTATCCTAAGTAAAATAAGTGAGTCATGGATTGCATTATCATTCTTATATGTGTCATTGAAAATGTCAAGCTTATGGAAACAAGGAACAAATGGTAACTACCAGGACTGAAGGTAGAAGAAGGTGGGGAGATGATATGTTGGTCCAAGGATGTATAAGTTCAGATAGAAGAAATAAATCCAAGAGCTCTCTTGTATAACATGGTGACTGAAATTAATAACAATGTATTGTATTTTTGAAAAGCACTAAGAGAATATTTAAGTGTTTTTCCCACAATAAAGAGTTCTGTGGGACAATACCTAAGTCAATTGGTTTGTATTAGCCATTTCACAATATGTACATATTTCAAAACATATTGTAAACAATAAATATATGTAGTTTTTACTTGTCAGAATTTATTTTTGCAGTACTGAATATGGAACCCAGGGACTTTTCTACCTCAGAGCTACACCCCAGTCCTATTTTTTAAATTATTTACTTTAGAAATAGGGTCTCATTGAGTTGCAATGGGCCTCACTAAGTAGTAGCTGAGGCTGTCCTCCAACTGCAATCCTCCTGTCTCAGCCTCCCAAATGCTGGGATTACAAGCATGTGCCATCACACCTGGCCACTTGTTAGATTTTTAAATTTCATGATTTTCTAATAGACATCTTGGAAATTGAGAAGTAACAGTCAATGCTGTTAAAAATTATTGGAAAATATAGTATTTCTGGAGTTTAAGTAGCTAGATTCACATCAATTCTGGCACTGTCCACAAGTTATAAGATAGTAGCTGGACATTTTCCTAATCTTAAATATTTCTGATGCTAGTTTATCAATCTCTACAATAAGTCTAAGAGTCTTAGAAATTTAATTAAATGTATTTGAGAAAGTGAACTAAGCTTTTTATCAAAATATTATGCTAATGTGGTAAAACATTAATAATCATGTCAATAATCACAGTACTTGAGAGGCTGAGACAGAAAGGTCACAAGTTCAAGACCAGCCTCAGCAATGTAGTAAGACTCTGAGCAACCTAGTGAGACCCTATTCCCAAACAAATTGTTTTTTGCAGGTCTGGGGATGGAACCCAGGGGCAATCAACCTCCAAGCTACATCCCCTGCCCTATTTTTTTTTTTACTGTTTATTTTGAAACAGGGGCTCACTAAGTTGCTGAGAGTCTCACTAAGTAGCTGAGGCTGTCTGTGAACCACGATCCTCTGGTGTCAGCCTCCTGAATGCTGGGATCACAAGCATGTGCCAGCATGCCCGGAGTAAACAAAAAATTTTAAGGAAAAGAGCGAAGGGTGGAACTCAGAGGCAGAATACCCCTGCTTCCATCCCCATTACTAAAAAGAAAATTATGCCAACATTGTATTACACTGTGATCAAATTATAAAAAAGATATAACATCAGTCTAATTTCCAGACTTTACCATATTTGAAATATTGATTCCTTCCTTTATAGTTATATACCAGTTGTTAAAGTTCTTTCCATAAGGTATAAGCCCTCAATGCCTCTTTTTAAGTACTGAGGCTCTTAAATTAAGTTAAATATTTCCATTCTTCCTTCCCTCTTCCCTCTCTACCTTCGTTGAACTGAGAATTGAACCCAGAGTTTATTACCACTGAGTCACACCCTCAGCCCTTTTCATTTTTATATTTTGGAGTTTCACTAAGTTGTTGAAGGAGTTCAAACTTTGAACCTCCTGCCTCAGCCTCAGCTGGGGTTTTAGGCATTTGCCATTATGCAAGGCCTTATTTCTCAGAGCTAGAGCTCCAGTGGTAACAGAAAAAGGTTTCTTTCAGAAACCAGGTCATGTAAGTCACTGGGAGTTCAGTTTTGTTTTACTTTATTTCACTGTGGATTGAACCTAGTGCCTTGTACATGCTAAGCGTAAACTCAACCTATGAGCTGCATTCCCAGCCATCAATTTTTATTTTAATATAGATATTTCTGAGTTATTGGATTCTAAATGTACAGTGTTCATGAATCAGTAAAGAGCTATCAGAACAGGAGTACCTGGGGGTTTAAAACATTTTATAAACTAAGTTGATCATTTTGATAATGTTTTGAATTTACCTCTCTCAGACTAAATATTCCTAGAAAATACACGTAATGGCAGATTTTTACAACCAAATGAAAAGATTGATGAGTGGGGAATGAAAATTTTGTTTTTCTGCTTTTTATATATTAAAATCATGACAGCCAGGCGTGGTGGCACAGGCTTGTAATCCCCGCGCTTGGGAGGCGGAGACAGGAGGATTGCACAGGTTTGAAGCCAGCCTAGTAAGAGACCCTGTTTCAAAAATATAAAATAGGTCTGGGAGTGTAGGCCAGAGGTAGAAGGGCTTCCAGGAACCCCAGTACCACCAAAAAAAAAAAAAAAATCATGACACAGTTTCTCGAAAGGGGCCACTATAATTCTGAAATTTTGGGGTAAATAAAAGCCTGCCACTTTGTACACCACCAAAGCTAGTCTTTATATCAGAGGCCCAGTTACCATAAGGACGGGTGAAGATATTTTCTGTATCAAAATCATAGTCACCCTGCTTACCCAAAGTGTAAACCGAATTTCTTCTGCCAGAAGACCTCTTTACCATGACTGTGCCCTGATGTGTTCACGTGAGAGCAGACCGAGGAGAGACCAGCACTTGCTTCTTTAGTCTTGTCACACAAAAGAGAAAAAACTGCCAACTAGTCAAATATGAAAACTCCACCCAGTCCAGAGTTACAATAATCTGGTCACGCTGGTAAATCCCCCAGCCTGATTTTTTTTTTTAAATTTTGAAAGAGAATCTCCCGAAGTGGCTGAGCCTGGTCTCAAACCTGCAATGTTCCAGTCTCAGCTTCCTAGGAACTGGGATTACAAGTGTTACCACCATGCTGTGAGGATGTTTGCTGGCCAGAACTAGAAATGTAAAATCAGTCGTGAGCTGTGGAACCTTAAGTAACCTATATTAAACAAAATAAACAGCGAGACTCAGTGAAAGTAGTCAGGGTTCAGTCTTTGCAGGGGGACGATGAGGCGTAGGTATCCATGCTAGCGCTGGGCTGGGAAGAGGTGGACATCAGGCAAATCAGTGGATCTTCACACTGTCATCAAGCCTGAAGTACAGACCCCTGGAGCATTAAGAGAGAGAAGGTATGTGTATTTATTTTCCAGGCATTGAAACACGAAAGGAAGGCATCCATTTAGTTTACTTAGTGGAAAAAAGCAGGATCTTTTGAGTGTTAGGGAAGGGTGGCTATGCTAATTATATTTATTATTATACTGAATGATTATTACATTATTATGATATATTATGCTGAATAATAATAATTATAACTGAATAATAATTCACTTATAATTGAAATAGAAATCTGTATAGGATGGTGTAATTCTAGGCTGTAGATGTATACACAGTTCTAATAAGTTTGATTACTCATTATTCAAGAAAAGAGTGTTTAGTTAGGAACAGATAAGATCTGTAGTAGTTTCTCAAATTGCTTTGTCATTGTCCAGCTCACTAGAGCAGCTGTGATGAATAATACATTCATGGCTTCCATTGTCTACAGAGGAGGTGCTGTGTAGAAGAGTTGTCCTTCTTTGTTTGTGTGGGTGTTGATGTGCTAGTGATGCTAGGGATCGAACCCAGGGCCTAATGCCTGCGAGTGCAGCCCTCTATCACGAAGCTGCCTGCCCAGCCTGAAAATGTTCCTTTTACACTGATTTCTAAGAAATGTTATATAACTATGGAAATTAACAGAGTTTATAGATGAGAGGGGCACCAAGAGAGAGCTGTTTTAAGTCAGTGGGGATCTGGGCTGTGTTTGTGCTGTTCGCTGCACAGGGCCTGCCGCCTCGTGGAAACTCTGACTCAGAGTCGTCCTCTGGTACCTACTTGGCACTGAGGGACACTCCAGTTCATGTGTCTCACACTTTTTTATTTTTTTTTTCTGGAATTGGGGAAAATCAGGTGTTCTACCTCTAAGCTACACCCCCAGCCTGCTTTTATTTTTTATTTTGGAAAAGAATCTCGAGTGGTTGCTAAGGCTGGTCTCAAACCAGCAATGTTTCTGTCTCAGCCTCCCAAGCACTGGGATTATGTGTTGCCACCACGCCCAGCATGTCTCACACACTTTAATTCCAAATCCATGAATGTTTGCTTGTTCGGTCTTTTTTTTTTTATACTAGAGATTGAACCCAGGGGCATTCTGTCTCTGAGGTATACCCTCAGCCTCAGCCTTTTTTATTTTGAAACAAGGTCTTCCTAAATTGCTGAGGCTGGCATTGAACCGGTGGATCCTCCTGACTCAGCTTCTCAAGTATTGGGATTATAGGCGTGCACCACTGCAGCCTGCCCTTTTTGATTTTTTGTTTAATTTTGTTTTGCTTTATTTTTGTGGTACCTGGGGCCATCCTATCTCTGAGCTACCCCCTAGAACTATTATTTTTACTTTGAAACAGGGTCACTTAGTTGCAGATGGTCTTGCTGAGGCTGGTCTTGAGCTTGGAATCCTCCTTCTTAGCATCTCAAGTACTGGGAACACAGTTGTGTTCCACAGTGCCTGGCTTTTAATCTCTCTCTTACACAGCCACCTACACTGGATTCTTCTACCCAATGGGAATGACTCCAATCCACCTGTCCCTTTGTTATTATGGGAAGAGGGCAGACAATACCACATGGTTAGATAGCTCTAAGTAAAAAAGAAGAAGAAATGTTACAGTCATGGTTTCTCTGTGTGGTTCTGAGTTAGGAAGTAATTGCAGTGATAATTGTGTAGACCCTTGCATTTGCCCAATTTATACACCATAAGTGCCTTTGAGGCTTTTACTGCCTCACATCTATAGTGGGGTGTCTGAATTATCTTAGGAGGCGTAAGCTGTACTGATGGGCTAGGAGGTCGGCCATACAAAGTGAGTCTTGGTGAGTAGCATTTACTTTTAAGGATTTTGAAGAATGGGTTGAGTCTCCCCATCAGATGAGGCTCCATCTGACTGGGACTTTTCTCTCTGCAGCGGGACTACAGCCAGAAGTGCAGCCCGGTGCTCTCTGCCCTTCAGATGCCTCCAACCAGAAGTTCCTGAGGCAACACATGCCGTGTGATCACCACGCCTGTGACGTCACATGCTTATGTGTAGAAAATCCTGTCGAGCCTGGGGACCCAAGCCCAGGGAACCAGAAGCAGCATGGGCAAGCCTCGGAAGAAAGCTGCTGCAGAGACAGAACAGAAGGTCAAGAGAGGGAAGGCACCACGCCTTGGTTTGGTAGGACAAGGCAAAGGACTTCCTGTCATGGCATCAGAGCGTTGAGCATGGAGGCGAGCCCAGCTCAGGCACGGAGCCCAGAAGACACCGACAAGGTGCTGAAGGGAATTGGAATCTCTGGGTTTGGAGCAGTCAGCTCCAGCAAGTGGACACCGGGCTTCAGCAAGACGACCCACCTGCTCAGTCACCAGAGTACACACTCAAGGGAGAAGCCACACGTGTGCGGCCTGTGTGAGAAGGGCTTCTGTCTGAAGAAGAGCCTGGCCAGGCACCAGAAGGTGCACTCAGGGGGGAATCCCATCGTGTGCAGTGAGTGCGGGCAAGGCTTCAGCTGTAAGTCAGCCCTCGTCGTCCACCAGAGGACGCACTTGAGTGAGAAGCCGTACGTGTGCTGCGAGTGTGGCAAAGGCTTCACCCAAATGATGTCCCTTGTCAGTCACCAGAGGACACACTCAGGTGAAAAGCCCTATGCATGTCATGAGTGCGGGCAAGGCTTTACCTGTAAGTCCACCCTTGTCAGACACCAGAGGATACACTCGGGTGAGAAGCCGTACGTGTGCTACGAGTGTGGCCGAGGCTTCAGTCAACAGTCCAACCTCATCAGGCACCAGAGGATGCACTCAGGTGAGAAGCCCTATGTGTGTCGTGAGTGTGGACAAAGCTTTACCCATAAGTCCACCCTTGTCAGCCACCAGAGGACACACTCAGGTGAGAAGCCGTATGTGTGCCACAAGTGTGGTCATGACTTCAGGCAACAGTCCACCCTTGTCAGCCACCAGAGAATACACTCGGGTGAGAAGCCGTACGTGTGCCATGAGTGTGGCCGAGGCTTCAGGCAGCAGTCCAACCTCATAAACCACCAGAGGACACACTCAGGTGAGAAGCCGTACATGTGCCACAAGTGTGGCCGTGGCTTCAGGCAACAGTCCACCCTCATCATCCATGAAAGGACACACTCAGGTGAGAAGCCCTATGTGTGTCATGAGTGTGGACAAGGCTTTACACAAAAGTCCACCCTTGTTAGCCACCAGAGGATGCACTCAGGTGAGAAGCCCTATGCATGTCATGAGTGCGGGCAAGGCTTTGCCTGTAAGTCCACCCTTGTCAGACACCAGAGGATACACTCGGGTGATAAGCCGTATGTGTGCTACGAGTGTGGCCGAGGCTTCAGTCAACAGTCCAACCTCATCAGGCACCAGAGGATACACTCAGGTGAGAAGCCCTATGTGTGTCATGAGTGTTTACAAGGCTTTACCCATAAGTCCACCCTTGTCAGCCACCAGAGGACACACTTAAGTGAGAAGCGGTACATGTGTCACAAGTGTGGCCAAACCTTCAGGCATCAGTCCAATCTCATCAAGCATCAGAGGACACACTCAGGTGAGAAGCTGTACGTGTGCCACAAGTGTGGCCGAGGCTTTGGGAATCAGTCCAACCTCACCATCCACCAGAGGACGCACTCAGGTGAGAAGCCCTATGCGTGTCATGAGTGTGGGCGAGGCTTTGCCCATAAGTCCACCCTTGTCAGCCACCAGAAAATACACTCATGTGAAAATCGTATGTGTGCTGCAAATGTGGCCAAATCTTAAGGCAGCAGTCCACCCTTATCATACACGAGAGGATACACACGGGCAAGAAGCACTATGTGTGCTGTGAGTGTGGCAAAGGCTTCAGCCAGAAGTCAGCCATTGTTAGACATCAGAGGACACATTCAGGTGAGAAGCCCTATGTGTGCCATAGAGTGGGTGCGGCTTTAACCCGAAGTTCACTTTCTCCATCACCAGAGGATGCACTCGGTGAGAAGCAGTACGTGTGCATGAGTGCAGCAAAGGTTTCAGCCAGAAGTCCAGACTCACTGCACACCAGCAGACACACACAAGGTAACCGCTGTACTTGTGCCAGGAGTGTGGGTGAGGCTTCTGCTACCAGGCAAGGCTCTTCAGACACACGAGGGAGCACTTGCAAGAGAAGCTGTACAAATGCTGGCAGTGTGCTCTGGGCGTCAGCAGCAAGTCGGCCTTAATCAAGCCTAAGGCAGTGCACCAGGAAGGGAAGCTTTGCGTGTGCAGTGTGGCCACGGTGTTATTCACAAGTCACATCAGTGGCACCGCAGAGAAACAAGGATTGTTGTGTAAGAGCTATGGTCAACGCTTTAGCCAGAAGTCCACCTCCACAGACATAGGAAGATGAAGTGTGTCCACCACAAACGCCACTCCAGCGCCACTCGGAGGCCTATGTGGAGCAGCCTTCTGACCCATACTATTCTCTTTGAGAGTGAAGATGGTGGAAAGGACCAAGGATCAAAATGTTTACACTTCCCTGAAATGGAATGGAAAAATGCATTCTAAAATCCATCCAAGGACGTTGACTAAGTTTAATTTTTCCTCACTAATTCCCCATATTTTGTGGTCTTTTATTCTAATAAACTTTGATATTACAAACCTGGACCTTGGCATATACCTCATGTACATCTTTATTTTTTTTATTGGTGCATTATATTCATACAACTTATTGGGGTTAAAAAACTTGTGTGTACAAACATGTACTCATCGCTGATTTACCCCTACCCAGTTCCCACCCCATTCCCTCCCTGTTCCTCCCTCCCTTGCTTGGCTTAGTGATTGACTTCGATATGTTTAAGTACATTTTGTGATTTAGAGATTTTCCTCTTCCCCCCTCCTTTCTCCTCCTTTAGGTTGTCTTGTTTGTTCCTCTATAGGATTTCTTCTTTCTAGAGTTCCTCCTATGACCCATTTCTCCCTAACTCTCACATATTAGGGAAAGCATCTGATTTCTTATTTTTTGTGACTGACTGATCTCACTTAGCATAATGTCCTCCAGTTCCATCCATTTCCCTGAAAATGATGTAATTGAGTTTTTTTGATGGCTGAGTAAAATTCCATTGTGTACATATCCCACAGTTTTGTAATCCACTCATCTGTTGATGGACATCTTGGCTGGTTCCATAGTTTGGCTATGGTGAATTGTGCAGCTGTGAACATAGATACACATGCATTAGTTTGGTAGTTTGGTTTCTTTTCTTTTGGGTAGATACCCAACAGTGGTATTGCTGGATCAAATGGTAGGTTTGTTCCCATTCTTCTGAGGATTCTCCATACTGTTTTCCAAAGTGGTTGCACTAATTTGCAATCCCACCAACAATGTCCTAGACTTCCCACTTCTCCACATCCTCGCCAGCATCTGTTGTTTTTGTTTTGAATGATTGCCATTCTAGTTGGAGTTAGGTGGAATCTCAGGGTGGTTTTGATTTGCATCTCTCTGATTACCAGTGATGTTGAGCATTTTTCATGCATTTATTGGCCATTTGAATGTCTTCTTTTGTGCAGTATCTATTTAGTTCATTTGTCCATTTTGTTATTGGATGCTTTGTTTTCTTAGTGTTGAGTTTCTTGAGTTCTCTGTATATTCTAGAAATTAGTCCTCTATTGGTGGTGTAGGTGGCAAACATCTTCTCCCATTCTGTTGGCTCTCGATTGAGGTTCTTGATAGTTTCCTTTGCTGAACAGAAGCTCTTCAGTTTCATGCAATCCCATGTATTGATTCTCCTTTTAATTTGTTGTGCCTTTGGGGTCTTGTTGAGGAAATGTTTGTCTGTGCCTATGTGTTGTAGTGTTGGACCTATGCCCTCTTCAAGGAGCTTCAAGGTCTCTGGTTTAAATTCCAAGTCTTTGATCCATCGTGAGTTGACTTTTGTACAGGGTGAAAAAGTGGGATTAATATCCAATTTTCTGCTTATGGTTACCCAGTTTTGCCAACACCATTTTTTGAAGAGGCTATCTTTTTTCCAGTGTATGTTTTTGGCCCCTTTGTCAAAAATCAATCGGCTGAAAGTGTGTGGCCTTGTTTCTGGGTCTTCTATTCTGCTCCATTGGTCTATATATCTGTTCTTTTGCCAGTACCATGCTGTTTTTATTACAATGGCTTTGTAGTATAGTTTAAAGTCAGGTATTGTGATTCCTCCTGCGTGGTTTTTGTTGCTGAGAACTACCTTGGCTATTCTGGGCTTTTTGTTATTCCAGATAAATTTAAGGACTGATTTTTCTATGTCTGTGAGGAATGATCTTGGTAGTTTAATGGGCATTGCATTAAATCTGTAGATCACTTTTGGGAGGATGGCCATTTTAATATTTATTCTGGCAATCCATGAACATGGAAGATCTTTCCATCTTCTAAGATCTTCTTCGATTTCTTTTTCAGTGTTTTATAATTTTTTTTGTAGAGATCTTTTACCTCCTTGGTCAAGTTTATTCCTAGTTATTTTATTTTCTTGTGGGAGATCCTGAGTGGAAGCGTTTTCTGAATTTCTTTTTCAGAGGATTTATGGTTGGTGTACAAGAGAACTTCTGATTTTTTAAGATTAATTTTGTATCCAGATACTTTGCTGAATTTGTTGATCATTTCTATAAGCCTTTTGGTTGAGTTTGTTGGGTTTTCTAAATATAGTATCATGTCATCTGCAAATAGTGAGAGCTTAAGTTCTTCTTTTCCTATTTGTACTCCTTTGATTTCCTTTTCTTGCCTTATTGCTCTGGCTAGAGTCTCTAGTACTATATTGAAGAGAAGTGGTGATAGTGGACATCCTTGTCTCGTTCCAGTTTTTAGGGGAATTCTTGAAGTTTTTCCCCATTTAATATGATGTTGGCAGTGGGCTTATTGTAGATTGCCTTAATAATGTTGAGATATGTTCCTTCTATCCAATTCTCTACAGTGTTTTTATCATAAATGGATGTTGAATTTTATCAAATGCTTTTTTGGCGTCTATTGAGATGATCATGTGGTTTTTGTCTTTGATTCTGTTTATATGATGAATTACATGGATTGATTTTCGTATATTGAACCAGCCTTGCATCCCTGGGATGAACCCTACCTGGTCATGGTGAATGATTTTCTTGATGTGGTTTTGAATGCATGTTGCTAGTATTTTGTTTGATAGTTTTGCATCCAAGTTCATCAGAGATATAGGCCTGTAGTTTTCCTTCCTTGAACTGTCTTTATTCGGTTTGGGTATTTGTGTGATATTGGCTTCACAGAATGTATTTGGGAGAGTCCCAGTTTTTTCTATTTCCCGAAGTAGTTTGAATAGTATTGGGGTTAGCTCTTCTATAAAGGTTTTATAGAATTCACTTGGGAATCCATCTGGTCCTGGGCTTTTCTTTGATGGTAAGCTCTTTATTGCTGTTTCAATCTCTTTGATTGGTTGGTTTATGTGTTCTATATCTTCTTGACTCAGTTTAGGAAGGTTGTATTTATCTAGGAAGTTGATGATTTCCTCCAGATTTTGCATTTTGTTGGAGTATAGTTTTTGAAAGTAGTTTCTGAAAATCCTCTGGATTTCTACACATTCAGTAATAATGTCTCCTTTTTCATCCCTTATCTTCATAATTTGGGTTGATTCTCTCTTTTTTTAGTTAGGTTGACTAGTGGCTTATCAATCTTGTTAATTTTTTCAAGAAACCAGCTTTTGGTTTTGTTGATTTTCTGCATTGTTTTTTATTCTCTATTTCGTTAATTTCTGCTCTAATTTTAATAATTTCCCGTCTTCTACTGCTTTGGGGTTCAATTGTTCCTGCTTTTCAAAAGCTTTAAGGTGTGTCGTTAGGCTATTTGAAGATTTTCTGTTTTTCTTACGTGAGCAGTCAGTGCTATAAATTTTCCTCTTAATACTGCCTTCAAAGTGTCCCAGAAGTTTTGATATGTTGTTTCTTTATTTTCATTTGTTTCTAGAAATTTCTTGATTTCACCTCTTACATCTTCTATGACCGATTCTTCATTCAGAAATGTGGTGTTCAGTCTCCACATGTTTATGTTGTTTCTCTGGGTCTTCTTATAGTTGATTTCTAGTTTCATTCCATTATGGTCTGAAATGACACAGGAAAATATGTACCATTTTTTAAAATTGTTAGTGCTCATTTTGTGTCCCAGGATGTGATCTATTTTGGAGAAGGTTCCATGAGCAGCTGAGAAAAATGTAAACTCTGCTGTAGTTGGGTGAAATATTCTATATGTGTCCAACAGGTCCATTTGGTTAATGGTGTTCTTTAGTTCTGAGACATCTTTACTGACCCTTTGTCTGGAAGTTCGGTCTAGTATTGTGAGAGGTGTGTTGAAGTCTGCCAGTATTATTGTGTTGTGATTTATGTGTGACTTCAGGTCACAAAGAGTTGATTTATGAAAGTAGCTGCCCCTATGTTTGGGGCATAGATGTTGATTATTGTTATTTCCTCTTGCTGGACTATTCCTTTTACCAGTAAAATGTGACCTTCTTTGTCTCTTCTAATAAGTTTGGGTTTGAAGTCTAACTTGTCTGATATCATAGTTGCTACTCCTGCTTGTCTTCGAGTACCATTAGTATGGATTACCTTGCTGCAGCCCTTTACTTTGAGTTTGTTCCTATCTTTACTTGTAAGGTGTGTTTCTTGTAAGCAGCAGATGGATGAATTCTGGCTTTTAATCCATTTTGCTACTTTATGTCTTTTTATTGGGGAGTTGAGGCCGTTTACATTCAGTGTGATTATAGAGAGATAATTTTTAATTCCCAACATGTTAAGATCTTATTTCTGTTTGAGATACTGTTTATTCTTCTTTGCTTAGTTGTCTGTTGGGTGGGAATTCTTGTTTCTTTGGTTCTGGCTTGTATTACCCATTTCCTCTTTGCAGTTAATCTCCTTGAGTATTTTCTCTAGCGCTGGTTTTGAAGACATAAATTCCTTCAGTTGCTGTTTGTCATGGAAGCTTCTTATTTCCCCATCTAATTTGATGGATAGTTTTGCTGAGTAGGAAATTTTTGGCTGGAAGTTGTTTTCTTTCAGTGTTTGGAATATGTTACTCCATGCCCTTCTGGCTTTCATAACTTGGTTTGGGAAGTCTGGAGTGATTCTAATTGGTTTGCCTCTGAATGTCACCTGGCCTTTTGTTTTTGTTGCCTTTAAGATTCTCTCCTTGGCTTCCACATTAGTCATTTTGACAATTATGTGGCATGGGGGTCCTCTTCTCTGATCCTGTCTAAAGGGAGTTCTGTAAGTTTCCTGGACCTGTGTATCGACCTCTTGCTCTATGTTTGGAAAATTTTCTGCTATTACTTTCTTGAAGAGATTGTTGATCCCTTTGGTTTCACCTTCTTTTCCCTCCTCTATTCCAATTATTCTTAGGTTAGCTCTCTTGAAATGGGCCCATATTTCTTCAATGTCAGATTCTTGCTGTCAGGTGTTTTTTTTCTAAATTAGAAACTATGCGTTAATTTTTTGAATGATCATCTTCAAGAAGTGAGATTCTATTCTCCATGTGCTCTAATCGGTTGTTTATACGTTGAATTGAGGCCTTTATTTCAATGATTGCATCCTTTATCTCTTTTTGACTCTCTCTGAATTCAAAAGTCCTCTATTATTTCTACAGTTATTTTCCTGATTTGATCTTCTAGAGTTCTTTGGATTTCTGTGTCATCAGATTCTGATGTTGTGGGGTTGTGGGCATTCACTGCTCCATTGTTATTTCTCTTTCCCATGATTTTGGAAGTTTGTGCCTTCTCTGCGTTCTTCCCTGGGTCACTACGAGTTCACTTAAGATGCTCTGGATCTCGAGTCTGTGGTATCTCAGTCACTACTACTCCTTTACTGGGTTGTATCACAAAGTCTCAGACCCAAGGAGTCAATCGAGTCTGCTTAGACCGTGGGGGGGGGGTGCCAAGTTGGGCATTCACCAGCGGGGAGTTGTGTCTATGGTGTGATATCTCTGCCGCCACGACTCTCCCACTGGGTTGCACTGCTAAAATCTCTGACCCAGGGAGACTATCTGCGCAAGTCCCTGGGAGTGCAGTACTGGGATTTCTCCCCTAGGGGCCACAATTGATGGAGCTGTAGTGAATTCGATGGATTCGCTGCTGCCGCCACTGGCAATATGGCACCACTGCCATGCCCTCGGTCGTGATACGGCGTATTTCTTCTCTGGTTTTGAGCTCCTCTCTGAGTCCCTGCCAGGTGTGCTGTGCCCTTGGGAGGTTTAGATGTTCCCTGCACTGACAAAACAGCTGAATGCTGCCTGGCTATTGAGCACCTGCTCAACTCGGCTCGCTGTCCACCCCTCCCCTCTGGAGCCAGGTGGCTGGTTGAATGCGTTGGTTTTCAGCCGTCAGGTGAACTCGCTGCTGCTACCAGCAGTAAGGCACTGCTGTCGTGTCCTCGGCCGTGAGGTTGGCGTAGTTCTTTTCTGGTTTTGAGCTCCGCTGAGTCCCTGCAGGGTGTGCTGATCCGGGCCCTTGGGAGCTTTAGACGCTCCTTGCACCGAAGAAACTGCTGACTGCTGCCTGGCTGTTCAGCAGCGGTTCACCTCGGCTCGCTGTCCATCCCTCCTCTCTGGCGCCAGGTGCTGGTTGAGTACGTTGGTCTAGGGCCATCCGGTGAACTCGCCGCTGCCACCAGCAGTAAGGCACTGCTACTGCGTCCTAGGCCGCAAGGCTGGCGTACCTCCTCTCTGGATTTGAGCTCCATTCTGAGTTTCCCTCCTCTGTGGAGCCTGATGCTGCTAGGGAAGATGTAGGCTGCACCGCTCCTCGCTGCCGCTCTGGCTGCTCCGGCCTCTTCACACTGCGGCTCTGGCTGCTCTGCGCTGCGGCTCTGGCCACTCTGGCCACTACGGCTGCTTTGTGCCACGGCTCCGGCTGCTCCGTGCCACAGCGGGTGCAGCACTTCAGGGTGGTTTCTTTCTGGTGTCTTGTTTTTCCAGCCCTCTTTTTCTCTGTTCCTTGTATTTACAGTTTTTATTTCTTTGCTGGTGGTGTTTTCTGGCTCTGAAAGGCGCTGGTTTTGTGGTAATAGAGTTCAATTGTTAGCGGGACTTGAAAGTGCCGCTTTCCTCCGTCGCCATCTTCCCGGAAGTCACCTACATCTTTATAAGAAATAAATGAGCCAGGTATGGTGGCCCACGCGTATAATCCCAGCATTTGGGAGGCTGAGACGAGAGGATCGCTGTTCGTGGACAACCTTGGTTACTTAGACACTCCATAAGTTAGTGAGACCCAGTTTCAAAATAAAGAATAAAAAAATAGGGCAGGGGATATAGTTCAGAGGTCAAATGCCTCTGGGTTCCATCCCCAGACACACACACAAAAAAAAAAGAAAAGAAAAAGGAAGAAATGGTACTGATATCTTGAAATCGTAGGTCCACTATTATGTAAGAATTTGGTTCTTTGGAAGACATAAGGATTGAGTTACTCAAGATTGGAAAGGCTGGTCCTTAGTACGGCTATAGTCTTGGAACTGTAGAGATCTCAGGAGAAGAGGAATTTCCCAAGAGGGAGACAGGAGGATCACGAATGTGAGCCTGGTCTCAGTAGCTTAGCAAGAAACTCAGCAACTTATCAATACCCTGTTTCAAAATAAAAAGGACTGCTGATATAGCTTGGAGGTAGACTGCCCCTGGATTCAGTCCTCAGCACATTTCACTTACGGTTCTCACTGCTGGGCAATGTCGGCTCCTCCCTCCACAAGAACTGGAGTGGGGTTATGGTGCTTATTCATGACAGCTTTGGTAAGAGCAGGCTGGCCTTTGTTGCCACTGCAGTTGGGGTCCCTATAGCACACAGAAAAGGAGAAATGTGCCACAATATCCTGAACTCAACATTGTCCAACCGCCATCCTATCAAGTATTGCAAATGTTTTGTTAAAGATATGCTCAAACTAAGATGACAGTAGATCAAAGGAAACAAGGACCAGGAACTTTGAGACTTAGCCTACATTGGAAACAGTGGCCAAGTGCTCCTGAGTGACAGGACTTCTGTTCCCCACACAAGGAGAGTCGGGCATCTGACCACCTTGCTCCTTTAAGACACCAGGATAAAGATTACATGGGCCGTGGCCAGGGAATCTTCCCTTCTCTAGTATGTTACTTGAGCTCCTGTGTCCTTGTCTGCCTGTTTCTTTGCTATAAAAATCTAGCAACAGGTAAGAGTAAATATAAATCTTTTGACTCGCCATTTTCCTATTTCCAAACAATTTTTATCCAACAGACGGTGGAATGCAGGCTGAACTCTGAAGTGACCTGTTCTCTGGTCACATTCACTTTACCCAGCAGCTGCTCAAGCACAGACTTTTCCTACCCCTGTTGGGCCAAATTCCTTCAGCAGGAATCTGATTCCAGCCTGCAGGATTTGGGAACATGGTCATTTCCACTGCCTTGAAATACATGTCCTATTGAGTCCCAGGCCCCACTCTCAAGACAAACACTCCCTCTCCAAGCCCAGCAGTCCATGGACAACTGAAGGAAGCACTCCAGGGAGCAAAGTACATTGCTATTAGTATGTTTCTGCTGCTGGATCCTAGGGGTGACAGTGGATGGTCATGGGCCTGCAAATACCCCAGGTGAAGAGGGAACCAGACCTTCACCTTTGTGAATCCCTGTGCTCGGAACCTTTCAGAAGAAAAGGCACAGGCTGTACCACCTTCATTTTGTTACCCCCACCTCTCTGGTGAGTATTTTGGATAAACATACTACAATCATGAAACTACAGAGGAGTTTCTGGTGCTGGTTATATTGAATTTGGTTCCTAATGGAAAAATGTACTAGAATGTCAGGGTTTTATTGTTGTTGTGATGGTGGTGGTGGTATTGGAGATTGAACCCAGGGGCATTCTACCTCTGAGATACACATCACTGTCACCCTGCTTACGGACAGCATACACCAAATTTTTTCTGCCAGAAGACCTCTTTACCATGACTGTGACCTGATGTGTTCACGTGAGAGCGGACTGAGGAGAGACCAGCACTTGCTTCTTTTGTCTTGTGACACTCAAGAGAAAAAGCTGCCAACTAATCAAATCTGAAAACTCCACCCAGTCCAGAGTTACAATGATCTGGTCATGCTGGTAAATCCCCCAGCCTGATTTTATTTTTTTATTTTGAAAGAGAATCTCGTGAAGTTGCTGAGGCTGGTCTCAAACCTACAATGTTCCAGTTTCAGCCTCCCAAGCACTGGGATTACAAGTGTTACCACCATGCTTCAAGGAAGTTTGCCGGCCAGAACTAGAAATGTAAAATCAGTTGTGAGCTGTGAATCCTTAAGTAACCTATATTAAACAAAATAAACAGCAAGACTCAGTGAAAGTAGTCAGGGTTCAGTCTTTTCAGGGGGCGATGAGTCGTAGGTATCCATGCTAGCACTGGGCTGGGAAGAGGTGGGCATCAGGCAAATCAGTGGATCTTCACACTGTTGTCAACCCCTGAGCTGTTAAGAGAAAGAAGGTATGCCTATTTATTTTCCAGGCATTGAAACACGAAAGGAAGGTATTCATTTAGTTTACTTAGTGGAAAGAAGCAGGAACTTCTAAGTGTTAGGGAAGGGTGGCTATGCTAATTATATTTATTATTATGCTGAATGATTATGATATTAGTATAATATATTATGCTGAATAATAATTATAACTGATCAATTATAATTGAAAATAGAAATCTGTATAGGATGGTGTAATTCTAGGCTGTAGATGTATACACAGTTCTAATAATTTTGATTACTCATTATTCAAGAAAACTGTTTAGTTAGGAACAGATAAGATCTGTAGTAGTTTCTCAAATTGTTTGTCATTGTCCAGCTCACTAGAGTAGCTATGATGAATAATAAATTCATCGGTTCCATTGCCTACAGAGGAGGTGCTGTGTAGAAGAGCTGTCCTTTGTTTGTTTGGGTGTTGATATGCTAGTGGTGCTAGGGATCGAACCCTGGGCATAATGCCTGAAAGTGCAGCCCTCTACCATGAAGCTGCCTGCCCAGCCTGAAAATGTTCCTTTTACACTGGTTTCTAAGAAATGTTACATAACTATGGAAACTAACAGAGTTTAGAGATGGGAGGGGCACCAAGAGAGAGCTGTTTTAAGTCAGTGGGGATCTGGGCTGTCTTTGTGTTGTTTGCTGCACTGGGCCTGCCGCCTCGTGGAATCTCTGACTCAGAGTCGTCCTCTGATACCTACTTGTCAATGAGGGACACTCCAGTTCATGTGACTCACACTTTTTTTCTTTTTTTGTGGTTCGGGGGATTGAAAACAGATGTCCCACCTCTAAGCTACATACCCAGCCTGATTTTATTTTTTATTTTGAAAGAGAATCTCGAGAGGTTGCTGAAGCTGGTCTAAAACCTGTAATATTCCTGCCTTAGCCGACCAAGCCCTGGGATTATAAGTGTTGCTATGATGCCCAGCATGTCTCACACACTTTAATTGCACATCCATGAATGTTTGCTTGTTTGTATATATATATATTTTGGGGGGGGGGATTGAACCCAGGGGCATTCTGTCTCTGAGGTATACCCTCAGCCTCAGCCTTTTATATTTTGAAACAAGGTCTTCCTAAGTTGCTGAGGGTCTCGCTAAATTGCTGAGGCTGGCATTGAACTGTTGATCCTCCTAACTCAGCTTCTCAATTATTGGGATTATAGGTGTGCACCACTGCACCCTGCTCTTTTTGATTTTTTTGTTTAATTTTGTTTTACTTTATTTTTGTGGTAGCTAAGTTGCTGAGGCTGGTCTTGAGTTTGGAATCCTCCTTCTTAGCATCTCAGGTACTGGGAACAGAGTTGTGTTCCACAGTGCCTGGCTTTTAATCTCTCTATTACACAGCCACCTACACTGGATTCTTCTACCCAATGGGAATGACTCCAATCCACCTGTCCCTTTGTTATTATGGGAAGAGGGCAGACAATACCAATGGTTACATAGCTCTAAGTAAAAAAGAAGAATAAATGTTACAGTCATGGTTTCTCTGTGTGGTTCTGAGTTAGGAAGTAATTGCAGTGATAATTGTGTAGACCCTTGCATTTGCCCAATTTATACACCATAAGTGCCTTTGAGGCTTTTACTGCCTCACATCTATAGTGGGATGTCTGAATTATCTTAGGAGGCGTAAGCTGTACTGATGGGCTAGGAGGTCGGCCATACAAAGTGAGTCCTGGTGAGTAGCATTTACTTTTAAGGATTTTGAAGAATGGGTTGAGTCTCCCCATCAGATGAGGCTCCACCTGACTGGGACTTTTCTCTCTGCAGTGGGACTACAGCCAGAAGTGCAGCCCGGTGCTCTCTGCCCTTCAGATGCCTCCCAACCAGAAGTTCCTGAGGCAACACATGCCGTGTGATCACCACGCCTGTGATGTCACACGCTTATGTGTAGAAAGTCCTGTCGAGCCTGGGGACCCAAGCCCGGGGGACCAGAAGCAGCATCGGCAAGCCTCGGAAGAAAGCTGCTGCAGAGACAGAACAGAAGGTCAAGAGAGGGAAGGCACCACGCCTCGGTTTGGTAGGACAAGGAAAAGGACTTCCTGTCATGCCATCAAAGCGCTGAGGATGGAGGCGAGCCCAGCTCAGGCACGGAGCCCAGAAGACGCCGACAAGGTGCTGAAGAGAATTGGCATCTCTGGGTTTGGAGCAGTCAGCTCCAGCAAGTGGACACCGGGCTTCAGCAAGACGACCCACCTGCTCAGTCACCAGAGTACACACTCAAGGGAGAAGCCACACGTGTGCGGCCTGTGTGAGAAGGGCTTCCATCTGAAGAAGAGCCTGGCCAGGCACCAGAAGGTGCACTCAGGGGGGAATCCCATCGTGTGCAGTGAGTGCGGGCGAGGCTTCAGCTGTAAGTCAGCCCTCGTCGTCCACCAGAGGACGCACTTGAGTGAGAAGCCGAACGTGTGCTGTGAGTGTGGCAAAGGCTTCACCCAAAGGATGTCCCTTTTCAGTCACCAGAGGACGCACTCAGCTGAGAAGCCCTATGTGTGTCATGAGTGCGGGCGAGGCTTCAGCTGTAAGTCAGCCCTCGTCGTTCACCAGAGGATACACTCAGGTGAGAAGCCGTACGTGTGCCATGAGTGTGGCCGAGGCTTCAGGCAGCAGTCCAACCTCATGAACCACCAGAGGACACACTCAGGTGAGAAGCCGTATGTGTGCTACAAGTGTGGCCGTGGCTTTAGGCAACAGTCCACCCATATCATCCATGAAAGGACACACTCAGGTGAGAAGCCCTATGCGTGTCATGAGTGCGGGTGAGGCTTTGCCCGTAAGTCCACCCTTGTCAGCCACCAGAGGATACACTCAGGTGAGAAGCCGTACATGTGCCATGAGTGTGGCTGAGGCTTCAGGCAGCAGTCCACCCTCATCAACCACCAGAGGACACACTCAGGTGAGAAGCTGTATGTGTGCTACAAGTGTGGCCAAGGCTTTGGGAATCAGTCTAACCTCACCATCCACCAAAGGACGCACTCAGGTGAGAAGCCCTATGTGTGTCATGAGTACGGGCGAGGCTTTGCCCATAAGTCCACCCTTGTCAACCACCAGAGGATACACTCAGGCGAGAAGCCGTACATGTGCCACGAGTGTGGCCGAGCCTTCAGGAAGCAGTCAAACCTCATCAAGCATCAGAAGACACACTCAGGTGAGAAGCCGTACGTGTGACACAAGTGTGGCCGAGGCTTTGGGAATCAGTCCAACCTCACCATCCACAAGAGGACGCACTCAGGTGAGAAGCCCTATGTGTGTCATGAGTGCGGGCGAGGCTTTACCCGTAAGTCCACCCTTGTCAGCCACCAGAGGATACACTCCGGTGAGAAGCCGTACATGTGCCACGAATGCGGCAAATCTTCAGGAATCAGTCCAACCTCATCAACCACCAGAGGACGCACTCGGGTGAGAAGCTGTACATGTGCCATGAGTGCAGCAAAGGTTTCAGTCATAAGTCCAGACTCACTGCACACCAGCAGACACACACAAGGGAACCGCTGTACTTGTGCCAGGAGTGTGGGTGAGGCTTCTGCTACCAGGCAAGGCTCTTCAGACACACGAGGGAGCACTTGCAAGAGAAGCTGTACAAATGCTGGCAGTGTGCTCTGGGCGTCAGCAGCAAGTCAGCCTTAATCAAGCCTAAGGCAGTGCACCAGGAAGGGAAGCTTTGCGTGTGCAGGGTGGTCACGGTGTTATTCGCAAGTCACATCAGTAGCACCGCAGAGAGACAAGGATTGTTGTGTAAGAGCTATGGTCAACGCTTCACCAGAAGTCCACCTCCACAGACATAGGAAGATGAAGTGTGACCACCACAAATGCCACTCCAGTGCCACTCGGAGGCCTGCATGGAGCAGCCTTCTGACCCCTACCATTCTCTTTGAGAGTGAAGATGGTGGAGAGGACCAATGATCAAAATTTTTACACTTCCCTGAAATGGAATGGAAAAATTCTTTCTATAAGCCATCCAAGGATATTGACTAAGTTTATTTTTTCCTCAGTAATTCCCCATATTTTGTGGTCTTTTATTCTAATAAACTTTGATATTACAAATCTGGAACTTGGCATGTACCTCATTCACATGTTTATAAGAAATAAATGAGCCAGGCATGGTGTACCATGCTTATAATCCCAGCATTTGGGAGGCTGAGACCAGAGGATCGCGGTTCGTGGACCACCCTGGCTACTTAGACCTACAATAACTGAGTGAGAACCAGTTTCAAAATAAAGAATAAAAAAATAGGGCGGGGGGTATAGCTCAGAAGTCAAATGCCCCTGGGTTCCATCCCCAGACCCACAAAAAAGAAAGAAAGAAATGATACAGATATCTTGAAATCATAGGTCAACTGTTATGCAATAATTTGGTTCTTAGGAAGACATAAGGATTGATTAACTCAAGATTGGAAAGTCTGGTCCTTTGTATGGGTATAGTCTTGGACCTGTAGAGATCTCAGGAGAGAAGGAATTTCCCAAGAGGGAGACAGGAGGATCATGAGTGTGAGCCCAGTCTCAGTTGCTTAGGAAGAACCGCAGCAACTTATCAATACCCTGTTTCAAACTAAAAAGGACTGCTGGTATAGCTTGGCGGTAGACTGCCCCTGGATTCAGTCCTCAGCACATTTCACTTATGGTCCTCACTGCTGGTCAATGTCGGTTCCTCCTGCACAAGAACTGGAGTGGGGTTATAGTGCTTATTCATGACAGCTTTGGTAAGAGCAGGCTGGCCTTTGTCGTCACTGCAGTTGGGGTCTGTTCCCTGTAGCACACAGAAAAGCAGAAATGTGCCACAAAACCCTGAACTCAACATTGTCAAACCACCATCCTATCAAGTATTACAAATGTCTTGTTAAAGAAATGCTCAAACTAACATGACACTATATCAAAGGAAAGAAGGACCAGAAACTTTGAGACTCAGCCTACGTTGGAAACAGTGGCCAAGTGCCCCTGAGTGACAGGACTTCTGTTCCCCACACAAGGAGAGTCGGGCATCCTGACCACTTTGCTCCTTTAAGACACCAGGCTAAAGGTTACATGGTCCATGGGCCAGGGAATCTTCCCTTCTCAAGTATGTTACTTGAGCTCCTGTGTCCTTGTCTGCCTGTTTCTTTGCTCTAAAAATGGAGCAATAGGTAACAGTAAACATAAAGCTTTTGACTCACCATTTTTCCTATTTCCAAACAATTTTCAACCAACAGATTGTGGAATGCAGAATGAACTCTGCAGAGACCTGTTCTCTGGTCACATTCACTCTATCCAGCAGCTGCTCAAGCACAGACTCTTCCTACCGCTGTTGGGCCAAATTCCTACAGCAGAAATCTGTTTCCAGCCTTCAGGATTAGGGAACACGGTCATTTCCACTGCCTTGAAATACATGTCCTATTGAGTCCCAGGCCCCACTCTCAAGACAAACACTCCCTCTCCAAGCCCAGCAGTCCATGGAAGACTGAAGGAAGCAGTCCAGGGAGCAAAGGACATTGCTATTAGTATGTTTCTGCTGCTGGATCCTAGGGGTGACTGTGGGTGGTCATGGGCCTGCAAATACCCCGGGCGAAGAGGGAACCAGACCCTCACCTTCCTGCATCCCTGTACTCAGAACCTTTTAGAAGAAAAGGCACAGGCTGTACCACCTTCATTTTGTTAACCCACCTCTCTGGTGAGTTGTTGGATAAACATCCTACAATCATGAAACTACAGGGGAGTTTCTGGTACGATATTGAATTTGGTTCCAAATGGAAAAATGTACTAGATTGTCAGAGTGTTGTTGTTGTTGTTGTTGTTGTGGTGGTGGTGGTGGTGGTGGTGGGGGTGGTAGTGGTGTTGTTGTTGTTGTTGATGGTGGTGGTGGTATTAAAGATTGAACCCAGATGCATTCTACCTATGAGCTACATCATCAGCCCTATTTTATTTTTTATTTTGAAACAGGGTCTCACTAAGTTGTGGAGGGCCTCACTAAGTCGCTGAGACTGGCCTTGTGCCTGTTATCCTCCTGTCTCAGCCTCCCAATGATTGGAATTACAGGTATATGCCACCACACCCAGCTAGAATGTCAGCTTTATGAAGTCTGAAACTTTGATGTCTTCTGTTTATGTTTATTTTTGACAACTAGAACCATGCCTGGTCTATGTGTATTTAAAAGTAATCACTGATTTAGGGACCAAATGTTAGAGCTTCTGGTACTTAGCTTCTAAATACAAAGGAAAAAGTAAAGGCATCTTGCAGTGGGAGATTCAAGTCCCATATAGAGGAAGTGGGTAGAGTCCTCAAAGTTATAAGCTAAATTCTCAGAACTCTACTTCCCCTATGTTCATTATGATATTTCAATCTATGAGAAGGTGGAGTGTACAAGAATCATGAACAGTTAAATTTAGAAAGGAAAAAGGCAGATGTGTTTGTGTATGCCTATAATCCTAGGAGTTGGGAGGCTGAGACAGGAAGATTGCAGGTTCAAGACCAGTCTCAGCAACTTACTAGACTCTCAACAGCCTAGCAAGACCATTTCAAAACAAAAAATAAAAGGCAGAAGGGCCTGGGATGTATCTCGGATGTGAAACACCCCTGGGTTCAATCCCCAGAACCCCAAAAGAAGTTAAAAATTCTAAAGTTTTCTCCAAAATATTTTTGGTGTTGATTACTTTCAAAGTGCATGATGGAAAACAAAACAAGACCAAGAGTCCCTGTATTCAAAGGAATTGCAATGCAAGCTCACACTGCACACACTGCAGAGGAAGCCTCCAGAGCCTCGTAGAGCCAAGGGTAAAAGGAAGGCACCACACTGTGCCCACATCCAAGTGCCTGGTGCAGGCCTTGAACACGAGGCCCATCATAGCTATTCTCCATGCTGCAGCCAAAGAAGACCAATCAAAGGTCAAGGTTGTGATGCAAGGTTGCTCCTTCCTCTCAAGCTCTTCTTGGATTTATTAATTTTACACACACACACACACACACAAACACAAACACACACACACACACACACACACACACACACACACACACACGGATCCATGATATTGGGAAAGAAACCCAGGGTTATTCTACCTTTAAGCTACAATCCCAACCCTATTTATTTATTTTTGAAGTAGGTCTTGCAATATTGCTTAGGGTCTTGCTACTTGCTGGAGCTGTCCTGGAGCCTGCAACCCTCCTCTCTCAGCCTCCCACATACTAGGATTGTAGTTGAGTGCCACAATGCTTGGCTTATTATTTTACTTTGAAACCATCTTGTTAAGTTTCTGAGGCTGGCCTTGAACCTATAATCCTCCTGTATCAGACTTCCAAGTACTGAGATAACAGGCATAGGTCACTGTGCTCACACATGGGATATATTTTTGAGAAACAAACTCTAACAACTGTGGGAAACTTCTTGTGTGTGTGTGTGGACACCAACTGTGGGAAACTCTGAAAAGGTACATACGATTTGTGAAGTCCAAGAACACAGAAAGTAGATGAAATCTGACAGAGAAATCAAAGCAAAACAAAAATAAAAATGAACAAAAAAAAACCTATTGAAGACACCAGAGGTCTGAGTGTCTTCTCCTCAGGGTGATTTTTGGAAGCTCAAAGTTAATTACTAAGAACAAAGGTATTTGGTATACTTTGGAGGCATGAGTATATGATTAATGGGCTTATCATAGCCAGGCCTAGTGGTACCGACCTGTGATCCCACTATTTTCCAGGCTAAGATGGGAGGATCTCAAGTTCGAGACCAAACTCAGGAATTTTTCAATACTCTGTTTTATGTCTACAAAAGTATTTTCTTTATACCACTATGATGTATGAATACATTGCACCAATAAAAAATAAATTAAAAAATAAATAAAATAAAATAAAATAAAGGGGCTGGGGATATAGCTGAGAAGGAGGTAGAATACTACTAGGTTCAATCTCACTACCAAAAATAAATAAAGTGATGGGGCTTATCAGGAATAGCTGATATAGCTGGAGCTTTCCCATTCTAAGATGGGCAGGAGACTTAGGTATTTTGTTTTAACCCTGATGGCCATTTTCTAAAAAGTGAATGATTTACTCAAAAAAAAAGGCTTCTACTGGGAAAACAGGGGTCCAGAAAGGGAAATGACATCATATCACCAACACCCTTGCCACTAAAGATAACAACAGAACAACACTATAGATCCACAGTGCTGTCAAACATAGATACAAAAATTCTCAATGAAATGAACAGCAAACTGAATTGAACAGAACACCATAAAGAACATACAGCACAGCCACAGATGTTTCATCATATGCTAATCAATAAATATGGTAATACACAGAAAAAGAATGACAGTCAAAAGCCATAGGATCATCTCAATAGATTCAGAAAATATATTAGATAAATTCAGTCTTTCTTCATGCCCAAATCCTGTAACAAATTAAGTATAGAAGTAACATACCTCAAAAAACTAAAAGCTATATATGAAAAACACCAACAGACAATATCATAACGAATGTGGCAAAGCTTAAAATGTGTTCTCCAAAAGAGGAATAAGACAAGGATGTCCAGTTTCACCACTCGTATTTCGTATAGTACTTGAAGTCTTAGCAAGGGCAATAAACAAGAGAAAACAATAAAGGGAATCTGAACTGTAAAAAAAGAACTTAAATTATCCATGTTTGTAATTAATACAACTTAATGCATAGAAAACTGTCAGAACTGAAAAAAATCATTAAAGTTGCAGAAATCAAATCAACATACAAAGAGTAGCATTTTTATACAAGTATCACCAGCTTAAAGAAAATGATAGAAAGCAATCCCATTCATAAAACATTTAGGAATAAACTGAACTAAGGAAGTAAAATCTTCATAGCAAAAATCATGAAACACTGGTAAAAATGATAAGGAATGCAAAAGTATGAAAAGAGATCCCAAGTTCATGGCTCAGAAGACTTCATATTGTTAAAATGACTATGGCCCACAGGGAACTTTAGACATCAGTGCAGCAGAAAAAGTCCTAAGATTGGTACAGAACCACAAATAACCTAAAGCAATCCTAAGAATCATTAAAAGTGAATGGAAACCATAAAAAAGTTGCGGCCCCATTGGGAGAGAGATGGAGGACTGGAGCCCTGCATTCTGGGGACCTCCTATGACAGTGCCCTCAGTGTCACCATGAAAGCCGTTACTGTTTGAAGTGAATGTTACCATTTGGGAAATCTGTTTCCGGGGACCCCTGTAGCCCCATGAAAACAATTTCCCTCAAAGAAAAAACCGTGGTTTCTTGTCCTAACTCAAGACAGATGTACATTAGTCAGGACTCTTGCTGAAGATTTAAATGAGTTTATTAAAAGATAGAAATACAGAAAGCAGTTACAGCCTCATGTTACAGAGGGTAACATGGGGGAGGGGTGCTTTAAACAAAAACACAAATATACAAAACATGGAAAAGCCTTTTTATAGGCATCAGGCCCTCCATCTTGTTCTATGTAATTCTAACTTAGGTAAAGTCCCTCCCCTTATTTTTCCCGCCGAATTCCTGGTCTATGCCCAGGTTTCTTCTTTCAGAAGGTTGATTCCTTCCTCCCATCCTAACTAGGTTCTCAATTATTATATAAACCTGTCTTGAGAATGAAGTCCTAGCTCCCCTTCTCTTTCTACTTGCTAATTTCTTTTAGCTAGATTCCTTTAATTTACAATAGCTGCTTGCTTCCTGGCCAAAACCAGGTCCTTCTCCCATTCTGCCCTTTTCTTCTACAAAATGATTTTTGAAATATATTTATTAATAATCAGAGCTTTCCCAAATCTTCCTAGGCCATTCTCAATACTGGTACCCTCGTGGGCGGGGGGGCATTTCAATGTTTTACCAAATGTGAGAAAAAAGTGGAGGAACTGGCTGCCAGGAAGAGAGGTTATCAGTGGTCGGAGGACCCAGTCAGTGGGGGTCACCATGCCACAGCACCAGATGAGCACCCAGCTGGCAGCACCAGGGGATGAAGGCAAAGGCCACGGAGATGCAGGCACCCTGTGGGCATGGGGGTGGTGCCAAGAGGGGCTGGCAAAGCCGGGTACCCTCCCAGTGGGCTTAGGCATGATGTGCCCCCCAAACCACACCTGGTGACCCCAAGGAGAGGGTGGTGACATGCAGGCACTAGAGTCCACACAAGCTGTTATGGTAGTGAACTATTTTGGGGGCCCTGTTTGGCCCCAGAAAATGTTACAGTGAGGTGTATATGCTTGGGTTCTTATTCTGAGCTATGTATAGAAAACTATAGCCCAAACTCTTGCTGTAAGCTTAAACAAGTTTATTATTACAAAGATGGAAAGAATTGCGTGAACAAGATGATGGTGTCAGGTATAAAAAGTCTGTTCTGTGTTTTGTACTTCAGTGGTTTCATTCGAAGCACCCCTTCGTAACATGAGGCTGTAACTTTCTTCTGCTTTTCTATCTTCTTAATAAACTTCTTTAAATCTTCAGCAAGAGTCCAGGCTATTGCATGTCTATCCTTAGCTCAGGACAAGAACCCGAGCTTTTTGGTGTTTTTTGGGGGGAGGAAATTATTCCCAGGGGTCTAACAAAGGTCCCTGGGGACAGTTTCCCAAACCATTACATCTTCTTCGAAACTGTAACACAAGACATTAATACCAAAGTCATTTTTCAAATATGTTTAGAATCCATTTCCCAATACTGAAACAGAAGTGCCCAGGCCACTCAGGAGGCGGGGAATCAGTGTGTGGCGCCCCAGCTATGGGGGTTCCTGCCCGGAGCCCAAGAGCCATCATGGAGCCGCTCATGTGTCTCAGAGGCTGCTGGGACCAAGGAGAGCTCTCTAGGTCTTCTCCCTCCCCTTGCATCTGTCCCACAGAACTCTGAATGAGCGACTTTCTTGGTAGGAAGGGTCTTGGGACCCACAGCCTTCCCCATTCCCTGCTCCACGCTGCTCTCACCCCACCGCTATGGCTGTGTGTGAGCACCTTGCTGACCTCTCAGGTTACAGCATCTGCCCCGCCTGTAGGCTCCCTGCTTGCAGCTAGATGAGCCTCTGCAGAGACCTCCAGCTCTCTACACACCCACTCTGGGGTCCTGACCAAGGAGACATGTTTGGAGACCCCATGGTCGTGGTCTGAGGGTCCACTAGCAACTCCTGCCCATTGGGACCCTCTGAAGCCCTCAGGAGACCTCTCCAGCACAGATGCTGTCTCCTGCCTTTGCCACCCCAGCAGGCAGAGCAGGCTGCGGGTCCTGGCCAACCAGTCACCTCCCTATTCCTCATCAAGAGGAAATTGCGGAGAGAGCCCAGGGAGATCCTCAGGGAGCAATAGAGGAGGAAGTGCCCACCTCTCCATTCTCACAGGAGTCAGGGACGGGGGCACAAGCTGAGCATCCATGGAGTCCAACAGTGGGCTGTCCTGCACCAGGCACAGGCCCTGCTGGAGGACCAAGAAAATGACAGCCATGTCCCCTGTGCGGTGTGTGTGGGTCCAGGTGGCCATACCGCTTTAAAGCTTCCTTGCCTGGAGATGGAGGAGAACATCCACCCAGTATATTCCTAATGGGATGTGATAGCCATTTTTTTATTTTCTAAATAACAAGAATTAGAATCCATGCTATTAAATCATTTATTTTGGGGGGATTGTCTGGGGATGGAAACCAAAGGCATTCGACCTCTGAGCTACACCTCCTGCCCTGTTTTTTATTCTTTATTTTTTGAAACAGGGCCTCACTAAGTAGCTGAGGCTGTCCGTGAACCGCGATCCTCTGGTCTCAGCATCCCAAATGCTGGGATTACAAGCATGTGCCACCACGCCTGGCTTAGTTTATTTTTTTGCTGTCTACATCTATTTTGTCTGTTGTGTTGGTAATTTACTCTTTCATGGAATAATTTGCTGTCAACTATTAATTTTTAAATATTTTTAATATTCTTGAAAGACAAATGTACTACTGTTATTGGCAATCAATACAATAAAAATACGGCTTCTATTTAAAAATAACTCAAAAGTGTTCCAGGGAAGGGGAAGTAGGAGGCAGGAGGCAGAAGACATGCTGCCTGGTACCACAAGCCCAGGCCCCTGGGCTCACTTTTGAGCTTCTATCCTTGGTCTTTCCCACCCTTCCCAAGACACACAGTCAGGCAGGTGTTCTTGATGACATCGTGGGTCAGCGGCAATCAAGACACACACACACACACACACACACACACACACACACACACACACGCATGCACACACACACAATTACAGTGAACACAGTTACAGTAAAAAAAGGTAATAACCAAGAGTTGATGAGGATGTTCGTAGATTGAAACCCCATATGTTGTGTTAGGAATATAAAATGGTGCCAGGACTTTGCAAAACAGTCTGGCAGTTTCTCTAAATCCTAACCATGGAGTTACAATATGGCACAGAAATTCAACTCCTGGGTACATACACAAAAGAAATGAAAATATACATCCACACAAAATGTGTGCATGATTATTCATAGCCATGTTTTTCATAATAGCAAACGGAGAAACAAATCAGATGCCAGTGTGTCGCCGACTAATCTCAGTTGGGTCGTTATTGTCAGCTCCCGGTCAAATCCTCAGAAAGATGGGACAAAAGGCAGGTGGAGTTCTGCAGAAACTTATCTGCAGCAATTCCTTCCCCTCTATGAATTCCCTAAGTTTTTAGGTACGGCGCTTGGGAAAGAATTTGAGGTGGACAAAGGCTTCTTGAGCCAATGACACTTTATTACAAAAACTCCAAGAAATTTATACCTTTCACCAGTAAAGTTAATAGTAAGAGGAGAGGGAGGTGGGTGTAATCATTGTGAAGTAATAATGAATGACATGTAAACAAAGGTAATAAAACTAGTCCTTCAGCCGGCTGTTGATCTTCGAGAGATTGACTCCTGACTCCTGATTCTTTTCCAAGGTCTTTGCAGATAAGCAGTCCCAGGGGGCCACTTCCCAAAATAAACAAGCATGGCCAAGGCTTGGGGGTTTCTCGGGGAATCTTCTTTGGCTTTCTTGGAACTTTCCATCTTTTGGGCTCAGTTCATATAGCAAGTGTGGGGAGACGTGGTGATTCAGGTGGATGTGATAAAGTTTCTCCAGGTGTTGGCATTTTTTATCTCCTAAATCTGAAAGCTTAAGCAAACTCACAACACAGTTTTGCAGACAAAATACCACAAACAACACCACAAAGTTCTTGGTTTTAATTGTCAGATATATTTCCTTAACTGCTGAACACTCTTCTTTAGACAATAAGCCTATTAAAAGTCTAACCATCTTTAATAATCCATTTCTCTGTCACAAACCCTCTGCAACCTGCTTCTAACTTTCTAATTCCTTTCTTTCCCAGTTGGGACTTTCTTATGATAAGCTCTTCTTCATGCAAAAATGCTTTTCTTACTCTTACATGGTATTTCCTTTCCTTCATACATATATATTTAGAACGTCTGTCCTTTATTTTGTCATATTCATTAACCATGCGGTCAGCCTCTCTGTCTTCAGGAATATTTACACTGGGCGTAAAAGTCACCAATCTTTCTCCTTGAGTCTATTGTATTTGGGCAACTAAGTTGTTTATCAACTAAATTGCTTTAAGGTCACACACAAGGTTTTTATCTTCTCTGTCTCTAGGCAGGATCTCAAGGGTAAACAAAGTTTCCTTAAACTGAACTACCTTACCTGAGTTAATAGCTTAACCTAAGTTAGTGATAGTGAAGGTCAGAGACCCTTTGTAATTGCTGCAGCTGGAATGCTTATCACAGCATCTGAATTCTGGCCAGTTTTTATTATTATTGAACAGAGCCAAGGACGTTTAGGCAAATTATTAGAGGTTTTATTTCCACAGACTCAGTTTCTATTTATAGTCCTAATTTCACATCACTGGAGCAATTCGTGTAGAAAGTTAAAAGGAATCATTAATAGTCATGAAGGGTAAAAGTGGGGGATATTTTGGCCAGAGACGATACCTCTTTCTCGGGGCGTTCTGCCGATTAACTATGTGGAGTGGGGGGTCTCAACACATAGATGCCGAGGCAGCAGGATGTCTTGGCACCAGTGGAGGAATAAATCAATAAAATGTGGCATAGCCATACAACAAAATATTCTTCAGTCATAAAATGTCACAACATGGGTAAACTTCAAACATATTATGCTAAGTGAAAAAGAGGCCAGTCACAAACCACCTGTTGTGTGATTCCAGTTATAAAAATGTCAGAAAATCAAGTTTGTGGAGCCTAAAAAAAGTAAATTTGTGGTTTTCAAGCACTAGAAGGAAGATGAAATTGGGAATAACTGGAAACAAGCATAATATTCCCTGTAAGGTAATGAGAATATTTTAAAATTATATGTGAAAATGATTACACAACTTTGAGTATACTAAAATTCATTGAACTCAACATTTCAACAGAATCTTTATGAATTTTATGTTTGTAAATTATTTAATGAAATTTAAAATGTTTAAAAAGTAAAGACATACTAGGATAAATTTGATCTTTTTTGTTGACCTAATCAGATATTTGAAGGAGCCTTGTAATGGGTAATCTCCTTAATGTGTGGTTCAAAACTCAGCTGTCATCTGTAATAATTCTGTGAGCTGAGCTTGAGGTACACAACTATCATTCTGATACTTGGGAGAATGAGACAAGAGGATCACAGGTTCAAGGCCAGCATTAGCCACTAAATGAAAACTTTTTCTTTTTGCATTACTGGGGATGGAAACCAGGGGCATTCTACCTCCAAGCTACACCCCCAGCCATATTTTTTAGTCTTTTTATTTTTATTTTTTTAATTTTTTATTGGTGTACTGTATTCATACATCATAGTGGGATACAAACTTTTGTAGACATACATGCACACATCGCCCAGTCAGCCCCCACCCGATCCCACCCCATTCTCTCCCCATCCCTCCTTCCCATGCTTGGCTTAGTGGTTGACATCTAGTATTATAGCAATTTATCCAAAATTAAAAATGATAATCTCACATAACAGTTTCATTTGTCTGATACCAAGCTTTTGATGACTTAAAGATAACATTTCAATATTTCTTTTTGCTTTCTTTCTTACCAGAGAATTTTTTTTCTATTTTTTTAGGTGAAACTATCATATATTTATATATTTATTTTTCAGAAAAAAATCTATTCTAATATGGAATATGGATTCTAGATACCCAAAACGATCTTGAAAAAGAACAAAGCTAGAAGATATATATTTTCTGATTTCAAACCATATAAAGCTACAATAAATGAAACAGTGTAGTACTGATCTAAAGACAGATATATAAACCATTGGAGTTAAATACAAGCCTAGAGCTAAATTCTTCCCTATATTATCAAGTTATTTTTGACAAGGTTTCCACGAACCTTTGGTGGTGGAAATAATAATCTTTTAACTAAATATTGTTGAAAAATAATAATTACATGGAAAAGAATAAAATTGGACCCTTACCAAATCCCATATACAAGTATTAACTCAAAATAGATAAAAGACCTAAATATAAATCTTAAGACTATAGACTTTTAGAAGAAAATCTGGGTCATAAAACCTCACAACATTGAAATTGGCAGTGATTTCTTGGATATGATTTCAATGGCACAGGCAACAGAAGAGTATACAAGCTCCCTAAAAAATAAAAAAAATATTGTATATCCAAAGACAATGTAAATAGAGTTAACAGTTACTAATAGAATGGGATAAAATATTTCCAAATGCTATATCTGAAGGTATATTAATATTCCAACTAGAAATCCTAAAAATTAACAACAATAAAGGCAAACAATACAATTTAGAGATAGGTAAAAGACTAACATAAGTAATGAATCTCCACAGATAACCAATCTTAGTTGACTGTTGGATGGAAACTCTTGTTTCTCTGGTTCTGGTGTGTGTTACCTATTTCTTCTTTGTAGTTAACCTCTTTGAGTATTTTCTCTAGCGCTGGTTTTGAAGACAAAAATTCCTTCAATTTCTGTTTGTCATGGAAGCTTCTTATTTCTCCATCTAATTTGATAGAAAGTTTTGCTGGGTAGGAAATTTTTGGCTGGAAGTTGTTTTCTTTCAGAGTTTGGAATATGTTACTCCAAGCCCTTCTGGCTCTCATGACTTGGTTTGGGAAGTCTGGAGTGATTCTAATTGGCTTACCTCTGAATGTCACTTGGCCCTTTGTTTTTGTTGCCTTTAAGATTCTCTGCTTGGCTTCCACATTGGTCATTTTGACAATTATGTGGCATGGGGATCCTCTTCTCCGATCCTGTCTAAAGGGAGTTCTATAAGTTTCCTGGACCTGTATATCAACCTCTTGCTCTATGTTTGAAAAATTTTCTGCTATTACTTCCTTGAAGAGATTGTTGATCCCTTTGGTTTCACTTTCTTTTCCCTCCTCTTTTCCAATTATTCTTAGGTTAGCTCTCTTAAAATGTGCCCATATTTCTTCAATATCGGATTCCTGCTGTCAGATATTTTTTCCTAGATTAGAAACTATGTGTTCATTTTTGGAATGATCATCTTCTAAGAGCGAGATTCTGTTCTCCATGTGGTCTAATCAGTTGTTTGTGCTTTGAATTGAGGCCTTTACTTCATTAATTGCATCCTTTATCTCCTTTTGGCTCTCTCTGAGTTCTTTTCGAAGCACCTCTATTATTTCTACAGTTATTTTCCTGATTTGATCTTCTAGAAATCTCTGATTTTCTGTTTTATCGGGTTCTGATGTTGTGGGGTTGGGGGCATTCATTGCTCCATTGTTATTCCTCTTTCCCATGATTTTGGAAGTTTGTGCCTTCTCTGGGTTCTTCCCTGAGTCACTAAGGCTTCAATTAAGGTGCTCTGGATCTCGAGTCAGTAGTATCTCAGACCCCACTACTAATTTACTGGGTTGTATCACAGAGTCTCCGACCCAGACAGACGATAGAGGCTGCTTTAGACTGTGGGGGGTGCCAGGTTGCACGTTCTCCTATGGTGTGATATCTCTACCACCGCCCCTCCTCCACTGGGTCAAGTCCCAGGGAGTACAGTACTGGGATTTCTCCTCTGTGGCCCGCAATTTGACTCACTGTTCTTGAGTACGCAGATGTAGCTGTACTGGCTTCGCTGAATTCGCTGTTGCTGCCGCCGGTGGCAATATGGTGCCGCTGCTACACCCTCGGCCGTGGGGCTGGTGTTTTTCTTTTTTTTTTTTATTTTATTTTTTTAATTTATTTTTTATTGGTGCAATGTATTTACACATCATAGTGGTATAAAGAAAATACTTTTGTAGACATACATGCACATCTCGCCCAGTTAGCCCCTACCACGATCCCCACCCCATTCCCTCCCCATCCCTCCTTCCCACGCTTGGCTTACTGGTTGACATCTAGTATTATAACAATTTATACAATATTAACATTGATAATCTCACATAACAGTTTCATTTGTCTGGTACCAAACTTTTGATGACTTAAAGATAACATTTCAATATTTCTTTTTGCTTTCTTTCTTACCAGAGAATATTTTTTCTTTTTTTTTTTTAGGTGAAACTATCATACATTTATTTATTTATTTTTCAGAAAAAATCTATCCTGATATGGAATATGGACTCTAGATACCCAAAACAGTCTCAAAGGAGAACAAAGCTAGAAGATGTATGTTTTCTGATTTCAAACCATATAAAGCTACAATAATTGAAACAATGTAGTACTGTTCTAAAGGCAGATATATAAACCATTGGAGCTAAATAAAAGCCTAGAGATAAATTCTTCCATACATTGTCAAGTTATTTTTGACAAGGTTTCCATGAACTTTTGGTGGAGGAAATACTAGTGTTTTTCTTCTTGGTTTTGATTTCCACTCTGAATCCCAGTAGCGTGTGCTGAGCTCAGCCACTGGGAGCTTTAGATGCTCTCTGCGCCGAGAAATCCCGCCTGGCTGTTCCACAGCGGCTCACCTCTGCTTGCTGTAGCCGACCGGTGAACTCTCCGCTGCCACCGGCAGTAAAGCGCTGCTGCCACGTCTCTGGCTTTGTTCTCAGTCTGCTTTCTCTCTGGAGCCTGGTGATTTTTTTGTTTTTCTGGTGATGGTGTTTTCTGGCTATGAAAGGCACTGATTTTGTGGTAATGGAGATTGGTTGTTAGCTGGGCTCTTAAGCCCCGCTTTTCTCGGTCGCCATCTTACCGGAAGTCCTCCTCAAGATATGTTTGAAGCCTCTATGCATAGACATTAGCCAATGAAGAAAGTACCTGTTTTTTTGTCTTGTTTCTCTTGACTTAGTTAATTCACCGTCTATGGCCTTTAATTCCTTGAAGTCATGAGAAGGTTTGTTCTTCATATTTATTCCCTGGTCCATCCACCCATGAGTCTAAGTTGGTTGCACATAGGTCTTTGGTTCCTGACATCTTGGCTCCATTCCTCCTCCATTCCTCCATATTTATTTATTTGTGCTCAGTTCCAATGAACAATACAGGACCACCTTTCTTTTTTGGGAGTAAGTCTGGATTTTGTTTTTCTTTTCTGTGTTTTTTTCTGGTGGTACCAGGGTTTGAAACCAGAGCCTCCCACATGGTAGGCAAGTGCTCTACCACTGAGCTACATCCACAGCCCTTGGATTTGTTTTTCTGAACCTGTACCTTTTGGTAGCCTACCCAATAACAAACTCCTCAGTAAGATCTGAAGCTGAATCATTTACATGCTAAGGCAGAGCTGGATGAAGAGATGTCACATGGAACAAGTATCAGGCATATTCTTAGTTGAATATGTGACTTGTGAAGTGCAGAGTAAAATGGAAAGAGAATACACCAGGAATGTTGTCTGTATCAAGATCCGTTACATGTTTTGATATCTCAGTATAAATTTCAAATAGAAGGAAACTTATTCAAAGAGCGGTGGAGGAAATTATCGTTAAAAGCCAACAAATTTTAAATCTAGTATTCTATTGTGTCACACTCCAATTATGATATTTTTCTATTTGTCACTAATATTGTTCAAAGTTAATAAAATATATTTCTAACACATTAGCATGATATTGATCATCTTTATTCTATAACAGAATATATGCAGAGCTAAAAGAATACTTAATTCCTAATTAATTCTCTGGAATTACATGTTTTTGGTGACTCTTTATGAAGGAGTCCTTAGTTTTTCAAGAAGTAATTTGAAATAAGATTCAGGAAGTTAGAAAGTAGGAAATCACAGAGGGTTCATTCAGAACCCTCCCTGAAACCTGGCTCTTCTTACCGGTTCTTTTCCCCCCGAGTTCTCTACTGTGATTAAACCTTAGAGTTGTGGTTGAAGGCCTCAAAACTGATTATGTCACATGGAGAGTTATAGCAGCTATGCACAAACACTGCTTCAGTGAGTTCCACAAGTCACACATGAATATGGCTCTCCCTGTGCATTGATGCATGTCCACAGTGGAGTAAGAATGACTTTGGAGTCTTCCACCCAGATTACAGAGGCCTTTCCTACTCTGAGTGTGTCTTCAGGTTTCAGTATTACAAGAATGGTTGATATTTCCCCTCATCACCTCTCTGTACAGCGGTTTCCGTGTTGTGTCTAGAAAGGCCCACTCTTCCTGGGTGAATTGTATTATGATATTCTCAGTGGTCTTTGATTCTACTGCCTGCATTGCTGTGAATTCTGGTTTCTGTTCACTTCCTCTGGGTTTCCACTCAAGACAAGCCAAGCACTCAGCAAGAGACTCTGAAAGGGCGATAGCGCAGTCTGTTCCTCTAGGTGTTCAGTCGCTGTTGTGCTTCCTGGTCTGAAGGCTGGGTTCAATCCATACCCCTTTTTCCATTGCAACTATTTTTTTTTCATTTCACTGCTTATTTTATTTATTTTTTAAATTTTTTATTGAACATAAATGGTATATTTAAACTATACTTGGTGCCCTCTCCCCCCCACCCCTGTTTTCCCTTCCCCCCTCCCACCAATGATTGTCCAGGGTAACCATGCCAGATTCATAATTTTACACATATTCGATGTACACCTTCATTAATCAAGTTCAGTCTTCCTCCTCTCCTATCTTTCCATTCAAGATTTGCTGGTATTTCCCCTCCATTACCTGGAGTACCACTGGTATCCTCTACGTTCCCTAGTTTGGGCATATTAGAGGGAACATATGTACCTTCTCCTTCTGTGCTTGGCTAATCTCACTAAACATAATGTTCTCCAGGACTTTCCATCTTCTTGCAAATGATATTATTTTGTTCTTCTTTATGGCTGAGTAGAACCATTGTGTGTATTTCCCAGAGTTTTGCAATCCATTCATCTGTTGATGGAGATCTGGGTTGGTTCCATATTTTGGCTATTGCGAATTGTGCTGCTATGAACATAGGTATGCATATGTCATTGCAACTATTTTTAAAATCCAAAAATCTTTGTACTGATGCCAATAATTGGGGTTAATGTGGATAGAGTTTGAATAACAAAAAGAGAACATTTTAATGATATTTCTATTTTGATTTTGGGTTCTTTTTAATAGTTGTAAAATATTTGGAATATTTTTTTCATATTCTTGTCACTAATACCATTGTGCATTTTCATGTGGAAACTTATAATTTTATTACAGTGATAAAGTTTATTTGATTCCACACATGTCATCGAACTATTTGCTAGGTAGTCAATTTTACTGTGTGTAAACTTGCTTTTTTAATTAGGAAGAAACCCCCCACCCCTAGACTTTCTTAGTTCTACAGAGAAGAGATAGATACTGGAAACTAAAGCGGAGACAAGGTATAAATACCTTCACGAGGCAGTCTAGGTGCTCAGACCCACTTTTCTCCCTGGGTCTGGGTCAGCAGCCAACTATGAGGACAGAAATAGGAGAGAGGCACAGAGACAGTGGCCACAATCTAATGGAATCCAAGGACTCGAGCGCAAAGCACAGCCAAGGCTGAGCACGGCTCAAAACCTAATGGCCACCGTCTTCAGTGAAGCTGAGCAAAGTATGGGGAGAGCTTCTTTTTGTAAAGTACAATTAAAGTGAAATAGTGAATTGAAAAAAATATAAACCCATTAAACAATTATGAGACTCAGTACATAGCATGTGTTCTTCACAACCACAGGCTTCTCTGCTCAACTTGAATCTGGGCTGGATGTCCCAAGCAGCCAGAAGATAGTGTGAGTGGGTACGCCAGGCTGTGTGCAGCAGGGAGTGGTTACCTTACTCGCCCTGTCATAGAGGACATTGAAGTGGGGCAGCACGGTACTCGGGGCCACCTTTATGATGTTGTAGAGGGCCTTGAAGGCACAGTAGTGCAGTCTGCTCAAGGTCAACACCAGGTCATCAGCACCTGCAGGTAGAGCCCCAAGACCTGCAATGGGTCAGGAGGAAGAGAAGACAGCTCAGAAAGGGGCAGGCCCTGGTGCTGCAGCCCCTCATGCCAGCTGTCTTAGAGATGCTCAGGCCTCTGTGTGGGCTGGGATCAAGGAATAAACCCCCTTATTATGCAATAATAATAATAATAATAATAATAATAATAATAATATGACCCTTCGCAAGCAGACCCAGGTGAGGGGCCAGGTCTGAGGACATAGAGGTTGTTTCAAGGAAGAGTCATCTGGGAGCAGAAGTGAAATAGGAAAGCAAGAACGTTTGTCCTATGAGTCCTCAATCGTTCCTCAGCAATACGTTTTGGTGGTTCTTCTGTGTACCGCAAAGTACTATGGGAAGTAGTACAAGGGAACTTTTTCTGAAGCGCTTTACTTCCAATTGTGAACCCAAGAAAGAGAGAAGGGAAATATCTACTGGGTCCTACAGCACTGCATTTAATGAAGTTCCTTACGGCACGATGCAGTACGGAAAGGACAAAGGGATTCAGGGAAGGAAGCGTGTGGTCTGTCTGGAGTGTGGAGGGGTAACGTCTGGGGATGACGCTGAGAAGCGGAGCTGTGGCGGCTGACGGAGGATGACTCCCAGGAGCAGCTGAGGCGGACGACGTGTGGGGAGCGAGGATGCAGCAGGTGAGGTACCCGCGGTGGAGCCTGGGGGATGAGGCTTTGGAGGCGGCTGTGGTGCAGGAAGAGTCAGGGCTGGCGGAGGTGGATGACGTGGAGAGGCGGGGCTGTGGTCGTGACGTAGGAGGCGGAGCTATGGCGGATGACATTGTAGGGGGTGTCTGTGGTAGATGAATGCAGTCGGGGCTGTGGTCGATGACGTAGGAGGCGGAGCTATGGCGGATGACATTGTAGGGGGTGTCTGTGGTAGATGAATGCAGTCGGGGCTGCGGTCGATGACGTAGGAGGCGGAGCTATGGCGGATGACATTGTAGGGGGTGTCTGTGGTAGATGAATGCAGTCGGGGCTGTGGTTGATGACGTATGAGGTCGGCTGTGGCCGATGACGTGCAGTGTGGGTCGCTGGCAGATGATGCACTGAGGCGGGCTGTGGTGAGGAAGTGTCAGCGGGGCGCGGTGGATGAGTTATGAGGTCGGGCTGTGGTTGATGACACTTTAGAGACCTGGCTCTGGCTGATGACGTGCAAGGCAGGGCTTGTCTGAAGATGTAGAGAGGCGGGGCCGTGGCTGAGGACGTGTCAGGGAGGCTCTGGGCGGGCTGTGGCGGTCGGCATGGAGGAGGCGGGCTGTGCTGAAGACGCAGGGTCGGGCTGCCGTGGATGACGTGTCAGGGCGGGCTGAGGCACGGGGTGGAACCTGGGCTCGGACGGCTTTTAAGGAGAACCTTGGCGGGTGATGTGCGGGCGCCGAGGCTGTGGAGACGACCTGGGGCGACTCTGCTGGATGATGTGGTGGTGGCTGCTGTCAGAGACAGGGGTGGCACCTGCTGTGTGGGCGGGGCTTGCGGGGACCAATCAGAGGCGGCTCTGGCGTTCGACACGTTGGAGGCGGGGTTGTGGCGGGTGCGGTCTCGGGGTCGTGGCTGTGGCCGAGGACTCGTCCAAGTCAGGGCTGTGGCGGTGGACGAGTCGGAGGCGGGACTTTCATGGGTGACGTTCCAATCAGCACCGTAGCGGCTGATGGGCGGGGCTTTGATGGATGACGTGCCAATCAGCGCCGTGGCGGTTGATGGGCGGGGCTTTGATGGGTGACATTCCAATCAGAGGTGTGGCAGTTGATGGGCGGGGCTTTTTTTTGTTGGTGGTACTGGGGATCCTGGAAGCCCTTCTACCTCCGGGCTACACTCCCAGACCTATTTTATATTTTTGAAACAGGGTCTCTTATGCCAGCGCGGCTGGCGTTGAACCTGCGCGATCCTCCTGTCTCCGCCTCCCAAGCGCGGGGATGACAAGCGTGCGCCACCACGCCCGGCTTGGGGCGGGGCTTTGATGGATGATGTTCCAATCAGCGCCGTGGCAGTTGATGGGCGGGGCTTTGATGGATGACGTTCCAATCCGCGCCGTGGCAGTTGATGGGGCGGGGCTTTGATGGATGATGTTCCAATCAGCGCCGTGGCAGTTGATGGGGCGGGGCTTTGATGGATGACGTGCCAATCAGCGCCGTGGCAGTTGATTGGGCCGGCTGGGGAGCCTGAGGCAGATGACCTGTCAGAGCCAGGCTTGGCGGTTGACCTGTTGGAGGCGTAGTGCGGCCGATGGATGTGGGGGACGTGGCTTTGATGGATGATGTTGGATTCAGGCTGTGGCGGATGATGTGTCAGCTGTGTGGCTCTGATGCGTGGTGTCTGATGGTCTTGGCTTTTGAATGTCGGGGCGGGGCTGTGGCTGATAACACGTCGGAGGCAGGACTTTGGCAGTTCAAGTGTCAGTGCATGGCTGTGGCTGTTGACACATTGCAGTTAATTTTTGAAGTATTTTTTCCTCCTTTTTTACACGTTTGGGAGGCAAAAGGTGAAGGCGGCTCTGAATCTTCTTCCCTGACCCTTGGGAGCCAAGATGGGCATCAAATCCCAAGCATGGGTGCTTGGGAGGTGGGGACTCTTCACCTCGACCCCACTGTATACAGAATGGGAACACCTCGGGCATGTCTCGCTTACGTTTGTGGGCCCTGGGTCTGGGGACTGGATGGAGGACAGCCTGCTGTAGAGGAAGGCGCGACCTGCCTCCTCCCCTGACTCCTGGGATCCACGATAGTCATCTGTTAGCAAGCAGAGACTTAGCATGTGGAGGCCCATCACCTCCACCCCACAGTAGGTGTCAGGGTGACAACTGACACATGTCCAGTGTCCTCGAGCTGGGTCGGTGTCTGGCAGCTCTGGGTGGAGGGCAGCTTGTAGCTACACAAAGGCTGCTCAGCTCTTACCTCCTTCCCTGACTCCTGTGAGGATCAATGGGTGGGCAGTGGTGGGCGGTTCTTCCTCCATCCCTCCCTGAGGCTCTTCCTGGGCCCTTTCCTCTATTTCCTCTGGGCCAGGAAGAGGGAGGTGACTGGTTGCCCAGGGCCCGCAGCCAGGTCCACCTGCTGGGGTGGTGAAGAAGGGAGATTGTGTCTGTGCTGGAGAGGCATCTGGAGGGTTTTGGAGGGCCCCCATGGCCAGAGTGGTTTGTACACGCCTCAGCCTGCATCCGCAGGATCTCTAAACATATCTCTTTGTTCACAACCCCAGAGTGGGGCGAATGGGTGGCAGGAGAGGGTTTCTGGTAAACCAGCTAGAGTAGCTACAATGCAGGGAAGCCTGCTGGCAGGGTAGATGGCAGGAAACATTAGGGAGTAATATATGTGCTCCCAGACATCAGTGAGAATAGGGCGGGAGAGAAGACAGATCGGTCTTCCTAGCCAGCTAACTTGCCCTCCAAGAAAGTCGACCATTCTGAGCACCGTTTTCAAATCCAAAAAGGGAATGAAACAGACCGAGCAAGATCTGCTTGATCCCACTCCTTGGAGACCAAGTGTGCCATGTGCACCTGCCCCTTGTGACATCACTGGAATGTGTGATGCAGGCAGGGTGCATGGACTTTCTATCTTGAATATTTTTTCTGATTTTATTCTTACCTAAGGAAAATTCAGAATTCTAAATTATTCATCCTGCATATTCTCTGCTTTTTTCATATTGGTGACTTCCATTGTCATGGGGTTGTGAGGACTTATTAGAGCCTTGGTGGATTTTTTCCCCATATTTTTAGGGTTTTGAGTTTTGCAGTTGTTTGTAGTTCCTGACTTCTATTTTTGCTAGTAGGTTCTGTGTACTACTTTTCAATGTGACTGGAAGTGGATTTTGAATTCAACACTGAACATCTGCTTCTTATCCTAGTGTGTTTAATCTCAGCCCTCACTGCTCCTTTAAGACATTGCTTCAGAGTAAAAAAATAGGATGCCATTGTTTCTTGGAGATAGAATGATCCTTTGTTCATTCCCCAGGACCACAAAAACAACAAAACAAAACCATCTCCAAATATTTTCATTGTCTTTATATTTTCTCTATCATTACAAGTCCTTAATTCCTATGTAATATGATTTATCAAATTTTCCTTGGTAAGTTTTTTCTCTTGAGACAGGGAGTCTAATACAATTTTTATGATTTTAGAGCAGAAAGGTGTCCCCGTATATTATTATTTATAAGCTTCATATCTTACCTTTTCTGATTTTAAATAATTTCTTATTGATTTTCACATATGCTGCCTAATTTCCCCCTTAGAGAGATATCCAGTTGTTTCAGCATTATTGGTTGAAAATATATCTTTCCCATTGAACTTTAAGTTGGTTGTGTCACATATGAGCCTGGCTATTCCTGATTTTTTTTTTTTTTGGTGGTACTGGGGTTACTGGAAGCCCTTCTACCTCCAATCTACCCTACCGGACCTATTTTTACATTTTTATTTGGAAACAGGGTCTCCTAAGCCAGCGCGGGGCTGGCTTCGAACTTGTGCGAGCCTCCTGTCTCTGCCTCCCAAGCGCGGGGATTACAAGCGTGCGCCACCACGCCCGGCCTGATTTTTTTTTTTATCATCTCCATCTGAATGAGATCTTTTCCATCTTTCCCTTCAGCTTTTGAATCTCTGCTTATCCTAAAAATATGCTTTCTACAGGCAGCATATAGTTGGATTATGAGTATTAATCCCATTTACCAGTCTATGTTTTTAATTGATTATTTGAAATAATTAACATTCAATTTAATTATAGAGACAACTTCTATTTCTTGTCATTTTGACTTATATTTTCCATGTGAAACGATATTGTCTTTTGCTTAGCTGTGTTTCTGGTGGTATTCACACCTCTTTTTCTGATATTTAATTTTGACCTCTCCATGCTTCATTTCTTTGAGTGTTTTCTGAATGCCATGTTGGTCATCAAGAATTCTTTTAGCCTCTGATTATGCAAAAAGGCTTTCATTTATCCAAAACATAACTTTCTTGGGTACAGCAATCTTGGTTTGAAGATGTTTTCCAGAAGGGCTTGAGGTGTACCACTCCATAACCTACTGGTTTTCAGGATCTGAGTTGAGAAATTTGGACTGATTCTTATAGTTTTATAGCTGAATCATAATCAAAATCTGGCTTTTTGCTCTCAATAATTTTAGGATTCTCTCCATAGCCTCTGTTATACATTTTGATTATAATATGGTGGTGAAATGATCTCTAATCTTGTCTGAATGGGTTCTAAAAGATACCTGCAAATGGATGTCTATACTATTATCCACATTTGAAAAATTTCTGACATTATTTGTCTGAAGTTATACTTAATTTACTTCATTTCTGCCTGGATACCTTCTTTGACAAGGTGACCTCCACTGGTGTCACCCTGATGAGCCACTGCACTGGCACCCTGCACAGGGAGAAGAGCAGGACCCAGAAGTCACCAAGAACATGGGAGGTGGCTCCATGAAATAGCAGCTGGCAGCCAATGGCCTACAGTATGGACACCTGTCACACAGGGATGATTCTGAGGCCACCCTGAGCACTGTGGTGGCTCCTGGGCTGCTCAGTGGGCCCAGATGGGAGCCGCACAGACGACTCCAGGCTTTGGGCGTAATGTCTGTCCATCGCAGGGGCTAGCTCTTGGCTCTGCAGGGCTGCATCTCCAAGGTTACATTCTTAAATGTCTCCTGTCAGGGTGGAGAATGACGAAGTGAGGCCAATCTGTCCTCATTCTCAGCCTGCAGAAGCCCTGGCCTCGGACTTCAAGTCTGACTAAAACCTGCACAAGCCCAGATATGCGGGTTCTAGTTCAGGCCCTGCTCTTCCTCTCAACGGTGGGTGCTGGGCCAGGCCTGGCCATGTTTTCCTGTTTCCTCCTCTGCAAAGTGTTGTCTAGACTAAACCTGAGTCCTGGAGTGAGCAGGGTCTCCCTGTCATGCTCTTCCACTGCAGTTGTTTCCACTCTGCCCTCCTCAGCACAGCCCTGTCCACTCCTGATGCCCTCACAGCTTCTGTCCCCAGTAAGGTCAGCACCAGGCTCATCATCCTCCATTTGTAAGACAAAAGTACTGAGGCCCAGAGAGGAGCCACGGCTTGCCCAGGACTCCACCATGTTCAGAGCAGGCCAAGTTTATCTGGCCATAGCTGAGTATCCTGTGGTCCCGCCTCTGTGTGTTTTTGCCTGGTTTCCCAGCAGAACTGAGCCCTAGGTGCAAGGTGTCCCAGGCTCCCTCCTGACCCAGATCCCTGAGAGCCTCTGTCTCCCATTTGGGTCCTTGGCTATGCCAAAACTTTCCTGTTCCCATAGAGCTCCTGGCCATGTTCCCTTCAGAGAACTCCGCCTCTGTCCACTCTGAATTAGGAGCTTCCCAGAGGCCAAATCTGCTGTCGAGGACTCATAGTTCATGGAGAAGTGACAGTCTTCCTTGTTTATATGGAAGCTTCCATATTTTTCTATTTTTATGAAGTTTTTTTTATTCTTTTGTTGCCTGTGCCTTTGGAATCATATCCAAGAAACCACTGGGGGGAGGGGGAAAGATTTTCTCAGGAATGTTCACCCTGAAAAACATTCTCATGATATCTTTATCCAGATATCTTTTATGGTCTATAATATTTGAATGTCCACATTTGACTAAAGGTGGAACCAAAAAACTGAATCGATGTACACAAAATGGCATCTTGAAAAGCCAAGGTCTGCACATTTGGGACATGAGCACCTCACCCCAGAACTGCAAGGTGTTTGCTGCTGTCCACACCATTGCCCAGGTACTTTGTGACGAACTCTTACTGCGAATGGCAAAAGAATTCCTTGAGAAAGACAAGAGCATGACTCCTCATACTTGGCAGGGAGCAATGGTTTATTCCTGCGTTTTTCTAGGGAAATAGGCCATGATTGGCAAATGTTTATACATTTTTCTTATTATATTAACATTTTCGGGAAAGTAGATATTCAGAGGATTTTTATAAGCACTAATACAGACCATTTGATGGGATTTTTTTTGAAGATTTAAAGAAGTTTATTAAAAAGATAGAAATACAGAAGATAGTTATAGCCCCATGCCATTCTGGCATGGAGGGGAGTAGTCCGAGCCAATTCACCACCCCAAAATTACAGCACATGGACCAGACTTTTTATACTCATAATCTCCATCTTGTTTATGTAATTCTTTTTTTAAATTTTTTATTGGTGCACTGTATTCATAAATCATAATGGGATAAAAAACTTGTGTAGACATACATGCACACATCGCCCAGTTAGCCCCTACCCAATCCCCACACCATTCCCTACCCATCCATCCTTCCCATGCTTGGCTTAGTAGATGACATCTAATATTATAGCAATTTATCCAGAAATAACAATGATAATCTCACATAACAGATTCATTTGTCTGATATCAAACTTTTGATGACTTAGAGATAACATTTCAGTATTTCTTTTTGCTTTCTTAGCAGAAGATTTTTTTTAAGGTGAAACTATCATACGTTTATTTTTTTCAGAAAAAATCTATGCTAACATGAAATATGATCTCTAAATACCCAAAACAATCTCAAAAAAGAACAAAGCTAGAAGATGTACATTTTCTGATTTCGACCCTTTTAAAGCTACAATAATTGAAACAGTGTAGTACTGCTATAAAGGCAGATATATAAACCAAACCAGTAGAGTAAAATAAAAAGCCTAGAAATAAATTCTTCCATATATGGTCAAGTTATTTTTTACAAGGTTTTCAAGAACATTTGGTGAACAAAATAATCTTTTCACTAAATATTGTTGAAAAATAATAATTACATGAAAAAATAAAATTGGACCCTTACCTAACACCATATACAAATATTAACTCAAAATAGATAAAAGACCTAAATGTAAATCTTAAGACTATAAACTTTTAGAAGAAAACCTGGGTCATAACACTTCACAACATTGAAATTGGCAGTGATTTCTTGGATATGATTTCAAAGGCACAGGCAACAAAAGAATAAACAAACTTCCTAAAAAAATATTGTATATCCAAAGACAGTGTATACAGAGTTCAAAGTTACTGATAGAATAGGGTAAAATACTTCCAAATGCTATATCTGAAGGTACATTAATATTTCAAATAGATATCCTAAAACTTAGCAACAATAAAAGCAAACAACACAATTTAGAAATAGGTAAAGACTAAAATAATGAATCTCCAAAGATTTTAACCAATAACACATGAATATAATCTTCTTTGCTTAGTTGTCTGCTGGATGGAAAATCTTGTTTCTCTGGTTCTGGTGTGTATTACCTATTTCTTCTTTTAGTTAATCTCTTTGAGTATTTTCTCTAGCGCTGGTTTTGAAGACATAAATTCCTTCAGTTTCTGTTTGTCACGGAAGCTTCTTATTTCTCCATCTAATTTGATAGATAGTTTTGCTGGGTAGGAAATTTTTGGCTGGAAGTTGTTTTCTTTCAGAGTTTGGAATATGTTACTCCAAGCCCTTCTGGCTTTCATAACTTGGTTTGGGAAGTCTGGAGTGAATCTAATTGGTTTGCCTCTGAATGTCACTTGGCCTTTTGTTTTTGTTGCCTTTAAGATTCTCTGCTTAGCTTCCACATTGGTCATTTTGACAATTATGTGGCATGGGGAACTTCTCTGATCCTGTCTAAAGGGAGTTCTCTTAAGTTTCCTGGACCTGTGTATCGACCTCTTGCTCTATGTTTGGAAAATTTTCTGCTATTACTTCCTTGATGAGATTGTTGATCCCTTTGGTTTCACCTTCTTTTCCCTCCTCTATTCCAATTATTCTTAGGTTAGCTTTCTTAAAATAGGCCCATATTTTTCCAATGTCAGATTCCTGCTGTCTTTTTTTTTTTTTTTTTTTTTTTTTTGGTGGTGGTACTAGTGGTGGAACCCAGAGGCTTTCTACCTCCAGGTTATATTCACAGACCCATTTTATATTTTATTTGGAGACAGGGTCTCACTAAGTTGCTAAGAGCCTCACTAAGTAGCTGAGGCTGGCTTCGAACCTGTGCAATACTCCTGTCTCAGCCTCCCAAGCACAGGGATTACAAGTGTGCACCACTACACCTGGCTGTCTGATTTTTTTCTAAGTTATCAATTATGCATTCATTTTTGGAGTGATCATCTTCTAGGAATGAGATTCTATTCTCCATATGGTCTAATTGATTGTTTACACTTTGAATTGAGGCCTTTACTTCAACAATTGAATACTTCATTTCTTTTAGACTCTCTCTAAATTCTTTTTGAAGGTCCTGTATTATTTCTACAGTTATATTCCTGATTTGATCTTCTGGAGATTTCTGAATTTCTGTGTTATCAGGTTCTGATAATATGGGGTTGGGGGAATTCATTGCTCTATGTTGTTCCTCTTTCCCATGATTTCAGAAGTTTGTGCCTTCCCTGGGTCACTACGACTTATGTGCTCTGGATCTCAAGTCTGTGTTAATCTCAGCCGCCACTATTCCTTTACTGGGTTGTATTGTAAAGTCTCAGACCCAGGAAGTTAATCGAGGCTGCGCGAGACCACGGGGGTGCCGGGCTGGTCGTTTTCCCACAGGGAGCTGCGACTAAGGTGTGGTATCTCTGCCACCCCTACTCCTTTATTAGGTTGGACTGCAAAATCTCAGACCCAGGGAGATTATCAAACCTGTGCAAGTCCCTGGAAGTGCAGTACAGAGATTTCTCCTGTAGGGGCCGCAATTTCACTTACGGTTATTGTGCGCGTTGATCAGGAGCTGTCGTGGGGCGCGGTGAACTTGCAGTTGCTGCTGGCAATATGGCGCTGTTGCCATGCCCTCGGCTGTGAGGCTGGCATATTTCTTTTCTGGTTTTGAGCTCCATTCTGAGTCCCTGGAAGGCACAATGAGCTTGGCCACTGGGAGTTTTAGATGTTCTTTGCACTGAAAGAACTGCTGAATTACACCTGAATGATCCGCAGCTGTTCACTTCATCTCCTTGTTTACCTTTCCTCTATGGAGCCTGGTGCTGTGAGGGAAGATGGTGCCAGCATGGCTCTGCTGCTGCATTGCTGGCTTGATTTCTGGTCTCTGGTTGTTCTTCTAGTCTTTTTTTCCCTCTGTTCCTTGTGTTTACATTTTTTATTTCTCTGCTGGTGGTATTTTCTGGCTATGAAAAGCACTGATTTTGTTGTAATAGAGATCGAGTTTTAGCAGGACTCGTAAATGCTGCTTTTCTTGGTCGCCATCTTCCTGGAAGTTTGATGGGATTTTTAATGTCCTTGTGATGCCAATGTCTCGTTTTAGTTTTTTTCTTTTGTCTTATTTTTGAAAAGGGGTTTTGTTCTTTATTTTTCAAATTTGTCTTACAAAGAATAAGTAGCTTGGTGATTTTGTTTGAAGCACCCCCCCCCCCATGTTACCATAACATGAGGCTGTAACTATCTTCTGTATTTCTATCTTTTTAATAAACTTCTTTAAAAAAATACATGGAAGCTTCCAAGGTGGGTCAGGAAGGACACTCCATGCATTCACTGGTCCTGATGCTTAGAGGGCACAAACCAAGACTTTATATCCAGTGGTGTTTCCAGTGAGTTGTCTGTGACCTATCAGCAAGCTCTGCCAGAGGGGCAAAGCTGAAATCCTGTGGTCACACATATCTACCTTCCAAGTATGGATATTAGGACCCAAAGCTGGAGACCCATTTGGCCCGCTGACCCCAGGCAGCACCTGTAGTCACTGTCCCCAGGCAGCCCTCTGCCTTGTCCTTAATTTGTAGGGTGGATGGTGCAAATTGAAGCCAGGGCCTCACTCATGCCATAAGCACACTATCACTGAGTTTCACCCAAGCCCAAAAGCCTCCTCTTGGCTGTGGACGGAGCTTCTGGTAGAACACTTGCCTGATGTGCAAGAGACGCTGGTTTTGATCCCCAGCATTAGAAACATAATGTCAAACCAGAGCCTTTTTCTTTTTTACCAGAGTTGCAGGTAAAGCCTGAGTCCATTACCCCAGTTACTTAGTGGACCATTTCTATAGTGCAAATTTCTGCCAGAAGAGCAGAGTGGGACGGGACAGGCACTGTTGACATCTTTTGACTGACTCTGTGCCATGTCTGGCAGAATTTCCACACAAAGTCACCTTTGCTTCCCTGTCAGTAGCCATCCCGACCATGGCAAGCCCGCAGAGGAATGTTAGACAGGCCACACCCTGCACAGCTAGTGTTCAGAGCTAGGTTACCTTTAAGGACCTGAGCCCATGCCACATTTGTCAAGGTCATGCTACCCAGTCACGCTAACTGGACTTTTAATACTGTTCAGTATTTGTAACATTATGCTTAAAACATCGTCATGCTTACTCTAGTTTTTGTTTTATTTTATTTATTTTTTTATTGAACATAAATGGTATACATTTACTATACTTGATGCCCTCCCCCCCCGCCCCTGTTTTCATTTTCCCCCTCCCACCAATGATTGTCCAGGGTAACCATGCCATATTCATTAGTTTTTGTTTTTTAAATATATAGTATTGCTGCATTATAGTCTCACATAATGTATTGAGTCTATTTTGAATAAATAAATTTTGAAATATTTTGTTTTGTATAAATACCATCTTTTAAATGAATCTCAATTGTATTTTTCTTACAGCATTAACTTCCAACATGTTCTATAATTCCCTTCTTTTTATGCTGATCTTCACCAGTAAAATGTTAGCTTCAACGGTCAAGGTTTGGTTTTGTTCACAGCTGTATCCCCATTACCTAGAACATATTACACGGTATGCACAGAACACACAAAATTCTCAGGGAATGTCCTAAAGAGTGAAGTTTTTATGTCATGGGTCATACAGATGGACAATCCCCTTTCCAACACTACTCACTGTCTCTCCCGCTCTCCACACTGATCTGCAGTGGCCTTGCAGTCATAAAACCACCTTCAGTACATGTGCATCTGTCTCTGCACCTTCTATTCTGTACCATAGATCAGAGGGTATCTATGCCAGTGTCGTTCTTAATCATTTTAACTTTTAGTATAATTGTATTCATTACTGTAAACCTTTGCATTTGTGTATTTGTGTGTGTGTGTGTGTGTGTGTGTGTGTGTGTGTGTGTGTGTATTTTCCATAGGGACTGAACCCTGGAAAAATCTTAATTCTGAGCTACACTCCCTGCCCTTTTTATTGTTTATTTGGAAGGAGAGCCTTACTATTTTGTTGAGAGCCCCCTAAGTTGCTGAGGCCGTCCTGGAACATCGGATCCTCCTATCTCAACATCCCAAGTACTGAGATCCCAGCGTGCACCACCAGGCCTTGCTCCTACAGTGCTTTCCATGTTCTTCCTAAGAGTGGTCTATGGGGTTTCGTTTCCTCACTGTTAACATCCATCATCTTCATTTCCATTGGCAGAGCTTTTATCTGGGGGATCAGGCATGAGGTTTCCTGCAGGACAGCTGACTTCTTCTGGCCTTTCAACTTCTCAGTTCCAACAACTTCAGATGCTGCAGAAGCTAGAACAGCAGCATGCCCAGGTAGCATGGCCTTGTTTTTGTTGGGTAGGTTTGTTTATATTTTTCTTTTTGTCATTATTTTTTTTCTTCTACAAATTTGGGGTTTGATTTGTTCTTGCTTTTCTAAGTCCTTGAAGTACATGATTTTGGTTATTTAATATATTCCCATTCTTTGAGGTGTGCAATTGTTGCTTTGAACTTCTCCTTCAGTTCAGTTGCACTGTACTTTGAAGATTTTAATGCGTTGCTTTGCCATTTGCATGTATTCATGTGCTTGCTGTTCTTGTTGTTACTGATCTGTAGTTTTATCCCAGTCTCATCTGAAAAAAATACATGATGTTTTCAGCTTTATAAATTTAATGAAGCTTCATTTGTGACCTCACATATGATCTTCCCTAAAGAATGTTCCATGTGCTCACAAGAAGACCATGTATTTATCACTTTTGAATAAAATCTTGCATTAATGTCTGTCAGGTTCATCTTCTCTCTACTACAGCTCAACTTAGATGTTTATTTCTTGATTTTCTGTCTGAATGACCTGTACATTGACCTAATTGGGATGCTGAAGTCTCCAAATATTATTATATTGCAGTATATCTCTCCCTTAGGTCTAAGCAAGCCACCTTTTTCCATTTGGGTGGCCCCATGTTGGGTGCATATATATTTGCTATTGTTGTATCTTTTTGTTGGATTTTTTTTGGCGGTGGTACTGGGGTTCCTGGAAACTCTTCTACCTCCAGGCTACACTCCCAGACCCATTGTTTTATATTTTTATTTGGAAACAGGGTCTCTTAAGTCAGCGAGGCTGGCTTTGAACCAGCGCAATCCTCCTGTCTCCACCTCCCAAGTGCGGGGATTACAAGAGTGCGCCACCACGCCTGGCTTGGATTGGTTTTTTTATTGCTACCTAACAGCCTTTTCAGTCTCCTTTTTGCAGGTCTTTATTTAAAGTCTTTTAAAAATACATATACTAGGGATTAAACCCAGTGACATTTTACCTCTGAGTTCTACCCTAAGTCCAATTTTATCTATTATTTTGAAACAGGACTTTCTTAAGTTGTTGAGTCTAACTACATTGCTGAGGCTGTGCTGGAACATGAGATCTCCTGCCTTGGCCTCTCAAGTGCAGATATTACAGGCCTATAGTCTATTTTGTTTGATAGAAACATAGCTACTCCTATTGCTTCTCATTCAATTTGTGTGGTATATCTTTCTCAACCCTCTCTTTCCATCTGTGTATACCTTTAGTAGTGAAACGAGTTTCTCATAAAGAGCATATAGTTTGATTTACTTTTATATTTTTATCCTCTCAGCCAATCTATGCTTTTGATTGGTGAATTTAATCCATTTAAATTCAATGTTATTATTGGTAGGTATGAATGTTGTCATGTGATTCTGTTAATTGTTTAACTTGTGCAGGTAAATTCTCGCTTCACCTCTGATCTCTCAAAGCAGCTGTCTTACTCAACCCTCCTTAAACCTTTGAAATTTCTCTCCCTATTGATTGGCAAAATAAAGGACTGCTTCTTTTACTTTCCAAATCCCCACAACTTTGACCACATATTTTATGGTATTATTCATATCAAAGTGAACTACTAAACCAAGCATGGGAGGGAGGGATGGGGAGAGAGTGAGGTGGGGACTGGATGGGGGCAGGCTGGGTGTCTACACAAGATTTTTTTTTTACCTCATTATGATGTATAAATATAATTAACTAATAAAAATTAAATTAAAAAAGAACATAATGGGTTGATGTGTTCCTCCATCTCCAGGCAGATAACCTTAAGAGTTGGTTTGGTCACCCGGACCCCACACAGACCGCACAGGACATGGCTCTCATTATCTTGGTCTTCTTGCAGGGCCTGTGCCTGGTGGATGTTGGTGGAGGACAGCTCGCTGCTGGACTCCATGGCTGCTCAGCTTGTGCCCCCTTCCCTGACTCCTATGAAAATGGAGAGGTGGGCAGTTGGTGGGCAGCCACAGACCAGTGACTTTTACTGTAAGGGCTGATTAAGGAAGAAAGGAAGATACCCTGGGTTTGGTAAATAAGGACCAGAAATACTGTGTCTTCAGACTCCCAGTAGCACAGATGGCTTTGTAAAGCAAATATTCATTAAAACTTTTCACTGGGCTTCTCCTGTAGCACATGGTCAATGTGTTGGGTTCCATTCAGCATTCCCACATTGATAGGTGGGTCGTCTTCCTTAAGTGCTACAGAGTTCTCTTCTGTGTTAACATCACTGGACTTTTATGAACTTGACTCACATTCTGCTTCCGTTTCTTCTGGAGTTTCCGAGGCTTGTAAGGCAAAATATGGAACTCTGGTGAAGGACTTCCAGGCCATCCACAGTGAACCTAGAAAATTGTTCTTAAGGTTTCTACTCATCCTGGTCAAGCCCTTTCTTAGCTCTAAGTGCATCCAATTCTTGCCTTTATGATGTGGGATCAACACTGGCTCACTTTCCACTCCTGGGACTACCATTGGGTAGTCCCACAGCATCAAAAGGATTATAAATATTAAAGAAACCTTTGCATGCTGAAAATTTGTAATTGAGATCAATTCTTTTTAGTCCTCAAACAGTAAGAAACATTCCAACGGGAGAGCCAAAGGCAAGCATCTTTCTGGTCTGTAGATAAGCCAGGGGTAGCCGGGCGTGGTGGCGCACGCTTGTAATCCCCGCGCTTGGGAGGCTGAGACAGGAGGATCACACAGGTTCGAAGCCAGCCTCAGCTACTTAGTGAGGCTCTCAGCAACTTAGTGAGACCCTGTTTCCAAATAAATATATAAAATAGGTCTGGGAGTATAACTCAGAGGTAGAAGGCCTCTGGGTTGCACCCCCAGTAAGATGAGCCAGGGTATTTTACAGAAACCTGCCCAATGCCAACATTTAGATAAGCATCATTTCTAGTTATAAGCAAACCTAAATTATGACTAACAATGGATACACTCCCTTTGAGACACTCCCTTTGAAATTAGGGTTTCTCTGCAGAAACAGTGTGTATACTCGGTTCATTTCATAAGCTACTATGTCCACAATAGTCTGGCAGTAGGTAGGGCTATTGTAGAAGACATTCAAGATTGTGTCATTGGTGAAGTGCCTGAGGCAGTTAATGCTTAGTGGTGTTATTCGCTCCAGATCTACATCCACACCAGTAGAATGCAAAGGACTGTGCCAATTGGCTAGAAGAAATTCTACTCTCTCAATCTGCTGATTTTCTTCAGTGTGTGTGTGTGTGTGTGTGTTACTGGATGTGGAACTTGCACTTTTCTACCTCCAGGCTATACTCCCAGACCTATTTTATGCTTTATTTGGAAACAGGGTCTCACTAAGTTGCTGAGACCCTCACTAAGTAGCTGAGGATGGCTTCAAACATGTGCAATCTTTCTGTCTCAGCCTCCCAAGTGCTAGGATTACAAGTGTGCGCCACCAAACCCGGCTTCTTCAGTTTTTAAAAAATGCATCTGTAGCAAGTTTAAGAAAATATCTGGAAAATCATTTACACGTTGTTCAGTGCTTCAGAAACAGAGCTCACAAGCTGATCCAATCCCATGGATGACAAAAATCAAGCGATCTATTTCAACAGAGATGTTCTCGGATCCTTTCTTTGCAGTTCTTGGCCGACCTTGCTCTGTAGGTGTTGAAGCCCACTCATCATACCCTGCTACTGGCTGATAATGCACCATGAGCTTTGGAGTGTGTAATATAATAAATTTCTCTGTTGAAAGACTCCAGTTTCTTCTTCCATTCACCCAGAGTTACAACAAGCTTGTAAGTTTCCTCTAAAATTTGGCCGAAGCTGTCAGGATAGGAAACATTTGTTGTCTTTGTCTCTCTTGTAAAACTGAGAATATTGTTACACTTCTGATGCTAGTTCATCCCAGTATACAGCGTACCACATCCTCTCCCCCAAATGAACATCATTTCTGCCCCATCTGTGGGCACAATTCTCCACTACACTCTTTTCCAGAGCCAAATGCCTCTTTCGGCTCCTGTGAATTCTCAGAGTTGGAAAAAAAAATCCACGTCTTCTTAGAATCTAATATTTTATAATAAACCAATGTGGTTCATACAAACTGCCAGCACCCATGACTCTTAGTTCAAAGGAACTGCATGAGTTTGTTGATGGGGATGGATCTGACTGAGACAACTGCTACTGGTGTGATTCCACTGAGGACATTCACTCTGGCAGCCTCCCGCCCTCGCCCAGGGAAGCACTTCAGGTCACTCAGGCTGAGTGCAGCTGGCCACTAGGCGGCCCGCTGTGGTATGTCCTTTGTGTTTCTGTAATTTTTTTCATCAGTGTTTTAAGATTTTAATTGTAGAGAGTTTTTATTTCCTTGATTTGATTCATTCTTAAGTATTTTACGTTTTAGTTACTGTGTATGAAATTTCTTTCATTTTCTGCTGGCTGGTGATGGATGTATAAAAATGCTACTTATTTGTATGTTGATTTTGTATCCTGCAACTTTACTGAATTTATTTAGTTTATTGATTTATTTAGTTTATTGATTTAGATAGTTTATTTAGTTCTGACAGATTATATACATACATACATACATATATATGTATGTGTGTGTGTGTGTGTATATATATATGGGTTTTTTTGGTGGTACTGGGGTTTCTGGAAGCCCTTCTACCTCCGGGCTACACTCTCAGGCATATATATATATATATATATTTTTTTTTAGTCCTGACAGTTTTTTGATGCAGAGGTGGGGGTTTCCTATGCATACAATTGGATGTAACTTATTTTATAGTTTGGATTCTCTTATTTATGTCTCTGGCCCATTGCTCTTGCTAAGATTTCCAGTACTAGATAAATAAGAGTGGTGAAACTGGACATACTTGTCTTATTCCTGCTGTTAGAGATACACTTTAAGCTTTCCCCATTCTTTATCATATTGGCTGTGGGCTTTTTCACAGATGGCCTTTAGCTTTTTGAGGTGTGTTATTTCTGTACCTCATTTGTTGTGGGTTTTATCATGAAGAAATATTGACTTTTATCGAATGCTTTTTCTGCATCTATTGAGATGACCCTATGGCTTTTGTCCTTCAGTCTGTTTCTGTGTTGTATCACATTTATTGATTAGCATACCATCTATTATTCAACAGGGGTATGAATCTATAGTGTTCTTTTTATTTGCTGTTATCTTTTTCTGGTTTTGAATTAGGATAAGTTAACTCCAAAAAAAAAAAAAAAAAGAATTTGGCCAGGTTCCTTCCATTTCAATTTTTGGGGATAGCTTTAAGGTGAAATTAGTTCTCCCTTAAATATTTTATGGAATGCTGCAGTAAAGTATTCAGATCTTGGACATTTTTGAATGGGAGGCTTTATGTTTTTCTTTTTTAAAATTTTATTTCTTTGCTTCTTACTTACCTCTTGTTTGTTTTTTAATTAATTAATATATTATTTATTTATTTTTGGTGGTAGTGGGGATAGAACCCTTCTACCTCCAAGCTACACTCCCAGACCTAGTTTATATTTTATTTGGAAACAGGGTCTCTTAAGCCAGAGAGGCTGGCTTCATACCTGCAGGATCTTCCTGTCTCCGCCTCCCAAAGGCAGGGCTTACAAGCCTGTGCCAGCCACCATGCCCGGCCTCGTTTTTCTTTTTGAGAGGCGGACTCTCCTCATTGCCAGGCAGGCCTCAAACTCCTGATCCTTTCAAGTAGCTGGGGTTCGGGTGTATACTACAGTGATCTAGATGGAGCTCTAGATGGAAGTCTTCAGTACTGATTCAGTCTCATTACTTATTATTGGTCTCTTTAGATTTTTCTGTTTTTTCTTTATTCTGTGTTGGTATATTGTATGTGTTTAAGAATTTATCTATTTCCTGCATTTTTATAATGCAATCATTAACAGTAGTTTTTATGATTCATTGAACTTCACACTATCTCCTTTTTATTTCTAATTTTTCTCTTTTGGGTTCTCTTGCATGCTCTCTCCCCCCTGTATTCTTTATAATCTAGAAAAAGTTTTGTGAATTCTGTTTATCCCTTTACAAACAACTGTTGTATTAATCTTGTTTTGGTTATTGAGATTAGTTATAGTTATTTATTGTTTAGGGCCATTTTAGGATTGCAAACTGAGATTAACACCTTGACCTGGCCCAAGCTGAACACACAGTATTTGGTTGGGTGGAATTTGCCCACACACAGACACATCCCTAGAGACATGACGTCATCCATGGCTGTGATCGTCTGTGTCTTCCCTGCCCAGTCATATTTGACCATTTCTTCCTCTAAGCTTTTCACATGACTGTTTCATTGATCTTTTTTATTTTGTCTGGTAACAATTCACTGGCTTATGCATTTGATTAACATTTATGATGCCTTGTTTAAAGCTTCTTAGAAAGAATAGTGGCTTAGGCGTTTCGGGCGTATAGTCATCTAACTCCTCTCCAACCACCCCACACATTATTACAGCCATTAACTATAATTTTCTCCAGATCATATCTGACTCTGGGTCATTTTATGTGAAAAGACAATTTTTGGTAGCTGTCTGGAGTAGCTACTTACATGGCAGGACGACAAAGCATCTATGTTCAACACGGCTATGGTCTGTAGTGCTCTTTTGTTGCTCTTTTTCTGATTTTTGTATTAGAACAAAGCTCACTCAAAAAAAAAAAAGAATTTGGCCAGGTTCCTTTCATTTCAATATTTGTGGATGGTTTAAGATTAAGAAATTAGTTCTCCTTTAAATGTTGTATGGAATTCTGTAGTAATTTAGTCAGAGAAAAGAAACCAGAAAACACTCCCACACGATATCTTTATGAATTTGCTTGTTCTAGATCTTTTCCATAAGCGGAATCATATACTATTTTCCTTCTGTGATGCTTTTCTTGCGTAGCATAATGTTTCAAGGTTTATATTTATTAGGCTTGTACCACAACCCCATTCCTTTCCCTGGATGAGTAGAATCCCGTCTATATCTATAGTTGCAATACTGTTTAGTCAATCATCAGTTAATGGACACAAGTGTGAGACAGCACACCTGGCCTAGAGAGACCTTGTTTTAAACAAAAAGAACTCTGGGTATAACTCTAGGTAAAATGTCCCTAGGTTTAATCCCCAGGATCCAGCTGCAAGAGTATACAAGTTGGAGGAGACTACTTGTGTTTGGTGATTCTGAAATATGGGCAGATTTCCCACTCCACAGCAGTAGATCAGAGGTCCCGGAAAGAGCGAAGGTGCACAAAGAACGTTCTTGGCCTTTCACCTTTGGCAAGCAGCAGTCACTTCCGCTGGGCAAGGGCCGGCATCCCGGATGTGGCAGTCAAGCAGGGGTCGCTGGGAAGTGGAGTCTGTGAGTTAGAAGCATGGACTGGTGTCCCAGTAGGGCGGGAACTTCCCCAGGGAGGAGCATGACTTAAGTAAAAGGGGATGCGCAGGCCATGCTTGTAATCCCAGCCCTGGGGAGGCTGAGACTGGAGGATCGCAGTTGAAGGACAGCCTTAGCTACTTAGGCCCTCCGCAACTTAGTGAGACCGTGTTTCAAAATAAAGAATTAAAAAATAGGAAAGGGAATGTAGCTTGGAGGACAAATGCTCCCTGGGTTCCATCCCCTCACCCACAAAAAAAGGGGGGGGATGCGCCTGTAAAACGGATGCCCGTTTCAAGGAGTCCCCAAAGATTACCAGGAGACTGTCACCATAGGCAAAGGCAGAGATACTTTATTCAGACTTAAGTTCGACTCTCAGACCTCACTGACACAGAGGATCTGTACCGAGAGCCCGAGCAGCAGCCAGACAAAGCCTCTATGGCGGGTAAGGTAGGGGTGGGGGAACTACCCAGCCACATGATTGGGTGATCGACAAGCAAGGCCGGTTCAGCACAACAGGCCTAGTCCACACCATCTTAAACTTTTTAAGTGTTGCAGGGGATAGGTTGGGGGGAAAGGTGTGTGGTGTGTAGTAACCCCCCCCCCCCACCAGACAGACAAACAGAAAAACCGTGGATTCTTGTCCTAAGCTAAGAATAAGTATTCATCGCTTGGACAGCTGCTGCAGATTTAAAGAAGTTTATTAAAAAGATAGAAATATAGAGATAGTTACAGCCCTGTGCCGGAGCGGGCACAGGGGGGCAATTCGAACGAAAATGCCAAAGAATTCCAATTTACTGAGTTTTTATCCTGTTTAAGTCCAACAGGTCCCTTTGATTTTTGGAGGTCATGTTACACCTTATCGCCAGCCCCTGCTCTGCTTCTGTTATCTCTCCAGCTGGGTTTATGGCCTAAAAGGGGAGACAGCTCTGTCTTCAAACACAGGCCCAGATTTATGGCCGGAGGGGGAGGCATCTCTATCTTCAAACACAGGCTTTTACATTCCGTCTTCTCCCTCAAACTGTGTTAAATTGTTCTTAGAAATGCAAGGACATGTTAGCTAACCCTGGCTTTCTTAGTAAAGAAGATATGTTTCAAGGTTGGACATCTTTCCCAGGATTGATACATTAATACTTTTTAAACTCTCTTCCCAATACCAGTACATTAAGCACAGGTGTTGGGGTTCGACAGTCAGTATTCAGCTGGGCTAACAGCCAATTCTTAACTGACCAAGGTCAATACTGGTTGCAGCTTTGGGCCGAAAGGTTAGAGACAGAAGGAATTTGTTCTGCCTAAGTCTTATTACAGTTGTCAGGGTTTGTCAGCGCCATTCTCCAGCTGGCCAGATGGTCACCCAGAGATGGGCCCATGGAAGGCCATCGGGGCTGCAGGGCACTCTAAGGCATAGGGTTCCTGCTGCGCAGAGCACCCTGGGAGCAGAGGGTTTTGTCGCGCAGGGCATTCAGGGAGCTGCCGTCCAGGTTCCTTGCTAGCAGCGGTAGCGTTCGGTTCTTGGTTGGCGCTGGTGATTCTCCACAAGGCCCTTGTCCAGGTTCTGAGCGACGAGGGGAGCAGAGCAGCTGGTTGGTGGCACAGCTTTTCTGGAGGCCTCATTGGCTGCGGACCCGCGTCCCTGGGGGAGCGAGGTGAGCCTCAGCTAAGAGCGGTGGGAGGTGGGTGCAGGCTCCGGCCCTCGGTGCTAGGGTTCCTGTGGGTCGAGGGCCTTGGGTGAAATTCCGGTATAGTGAGAGTGGTCGTTGCTTATGGCATAAGTCTCCAAGTTTGGGGGACTTGAATAAGTAGGCTTTTAGGGGCCTGACGTCTCCGAGGGATGGGGGTTACTGTTCCTGGGGCCAGGTGCACCTGGTTTTTGGTCAGTGGGATCTGGTGGTGTTCAGGCCCAAAAGTCCTGCCTTTCTGATGCGGGATTCAGGGCAGCCTGGCTTAACCAGACGGCTTGGTGTTGTTTGGTAGTGGGGTGGCCACTGTGACTCATCTCGGGATACCAATTTGTCTGATCATTCTTGGGTTTCAGCCTTGGAGAAAGAGGTCGAGCTGGGGCTCATTCAGCAGGTTTTGCAAAGGTCCAGGGGACCAGCACTGACCACAAAAACCACAGGATTTTAAATTGCATTTTAATGTTTCAAACTGAGAAATGGCAAATGCCCACAAGGAGGTAGAACTCCCCAACTTGTGACCCAGATTTAACACTTAACAACATCTTGACCAATCTTGATTCATCTCAAGGTATCTGGATGTGCAACCTTTACGAGCCTCGTCTCCATAGCCAGACTTCTCAGGTTGTCCCTTCACAGGTTTGCACCTTGGGCAAGGGACTCATCTCACTGAGCCTCAGTGTTCTCATCTGTACAGCCAACAGCATCTACTTCATTGGGCTGTTGTGAGGACAGAATGAGGTGAGACTCACACAGTGCCTGGAGCAGTCTGTAGTAAGTAGTACGTGCTCAGTGAATACTTCCTTTATTAGTATTAGAGAAACACTCATGCTCAGTGTAAACAGCATGTCAGAGGAGACCTCCTCCCTCCCTTTTTTCCTGTTTGTTGTTCTGGGGATTGAACCTATGCATGTTCTACCACCGAATTACAACTCTTTGTTTTAAATTTTGAGATGTGGCCTGGCTAAGTTTCCCAGGCTGACCTCATATTTTCAATCCTTCTGCCTCAGCTCCTGACTGCACTCACTGGCAGGCTGTGTTCTGAGACTGTATCTCAGCGCTGTTCCTAGAAAGCAGCTCACAAATTTTCCCTTTTCTGTGGCAGGTCCCTTCCTGATGCCCTTAAGGAGGAAGGGTGCTACCCTTTTGGCCCTTGAGGATTCCCAGTGACTTTTCTCAACACTTTTTGTTCTTGCTCTGACTCCTGAGACCCTGGCTGCTCAGGAGGACTGCCTGCTGGGGAAAGGGAGGACTCCGGGGCTCCTGACTACCCAGCTTCAGGTGAGTGCCACTTTCTTTTTACTCTTGAACCATGAGTAGGTTTTCTTTGTTCAGCATTGACATTTCGTGTCCTACAGTGTTCACTCCAAGGATCGGAGCTCCAGCTGCTTCCTCTGGGAAATCAGGCCTGATCTAACTGTAACAGCTTTTACAGAGATCCTGCCAACCTGATACTCTCATTTACTGCTCCACCATTTATACTCCTGCCTTTCTCCTCTCAGCAGTTTTCATAATTCTCATTCCTAGGTCTTATCTAGTGCCTTGAAATTGTCAGCATTCAGTTCTGTGTCTTCCGTTGCACTCTGTCTCTTCCTGCTAAAGTAATTTGTAGCAAATCCACATTTATCATTTATTTTTCTTATGTGTATGTGGTACTAGAGATTGAACCCAGGGCATCCTACCTCCAAGCTACACCTTCAGCTCTATTTTCTTTTTCTTTTTCTTTTGAAATAGGGTCCTGCTAGGTTAATGAGGGTCATACTACTTGCCTAGGCTGGCTTTGAACCTGCGATCCTCCTTCACAGCCTCCCAAGTACTGGGATTACAGGCAAGTGCCATCATGCCTGGCCAGGTTTATTAGTTCACTTGCAAATAACTTCCAGTAGCTACCTCTAACACAAAATATATTATGTTTAATTTTATTTTTAAGGTATATACATTTTTAACTGTGCAAATTCTTATTCCAGTCCATATTTAATTTTTTCCCATTATTTAGAAAATAACTTCTTTCCCCAGTCAGAATATTGACAAGAGCCAGGAAAAGAGAAGTATCTAGAATTCATCCTCATGTTTTACCCTGTCTCTGTCTCTCATCAATTTTTTCTCATCTTGGTGAGCCATGTTAATAGCTGTCACAGTTACCTCATTGTACAAGCTGGGCCTCTGAGCTCTCTATGTCTGCATTCATTGCAAACTCACCCTCCATTTGATTGGCTGGTGAATTCTCTCTCCACCTCCACACATTACACCCCTTCTCTGTTTCCAGTCCTGTACCACCCCATTTTCCTGTCTTTCCTTCTACTTTTTTGGATGTCTTTCCTTTCATTAAAGCTAAACTTTCTGAAAGAACTGTATTTGCTGTCTCCATTTCTTTATCCTGTTGTCTCTTAAACATTGCCATCTAGCTTTTTCAGGTCTACCTACCAAAATACATCCTTCTCAAGGTCACCATTGTTCTCGCTGTGACTAAATGCCACAGTCAGTTCTTAGCAGCAGTTACATAGCTGCTTACTTCCTCTTCAGGGCATCCTTTCCCCCAGTTGCAGTTGGTTTCAGTTGTCCTCTAACCCCATATGCTATTCTTCCCTGGTCCCTTTGGCTGGCTCCTCCTCTCCTCCCAGACCTCTGCAGCTTTCAGTCCTAGCGCCCTCGTCTTCTCCCGCTGTACTGTCCTCGGTGGTAGTGTCCATTGCTGATGTGTTGGATGCCATCGCTCTGAGATTCAGCCCAGGTCTCTTCCTTCAACTCCACGTCCCCGTCTCCTACTGTCTGCTTCACATTTCACTTTTCTATCTCATAAATGTCTCAAACCTAACGTGTATCTCATGAATGTCTCAAACCTAATGCGTCCAGTAACAAATGCTGATTACCTCAGAAACATGCTTCAGTCCAATGGGGTATAGAAGTTCTTTCAAAGGGAACAGAGGCCTGGCAGCTCCTGGTAGATCACATGGCAACTTGTTGGATTCTCAGGCTCAAAACCTGGATTTTTGGTTTGTCAGGCTCATCCTCAGTTGCTTTCTTGCTCTTATATTCTATCTACATTAGGCAAATTCAAGCTCTAAAGGTCTCCAAGCCTTGCTGCTCCCACAAAGGTCCAGGCCACTATTCCCTCGGATCATTGCCTTTGAATGGTCTTTCTCTGTCTCTCCCTGTTCCTCTCTCTCTCCTTCTCCCTTTCCCTGTCTCTTTGTCTGTCTCTCTCTTTAAGCACTGGGGATTGGAGCCAAGAGCATTCTGCCTCTGAGCTAAACTCGCAGCCATTTTTACATTCTATTTTGACATAGTGTAGCACTAGGTTGTTGAGAACCTTGCTAAGTTGCTGAGGCTGACTTTGAAGCTGCAGTGCCCCTGTCTCAGCCTCCAAGTACTGGGATTATAGGTGTCACCACCATACCCAGCTTGAATGGTCTCTTGACTTCATCTTTTGTCTCCCTGAAGTAGAATGTCCCTGAGTTCAATCCTCAGTACCCATAAAAGGGGCAGGGGACACAACGTGATAGTAGCATGGAATGTGAGCTGGGTGTGGTGGCATTCTCCTGTAATCCCAGTACTTGGGAGGCTGAGACAGCCTGCTATGATTTATTTTATTTAGCAACCACAAGGATCTTTTCAGAAGTTCCTTAATACCTTGTTTTGATTTTCTATTATTGCCATTTCTATTCTTAAGTTGTTTGTTTTACATTTTGGTACCTGGGATTGAACCCAGAGGTCCTCTACCTTTGAGCTACACCTCATCTACAGCCCTATTTTATTTTTTTATTTTGAAACGGTCTCACTTAGTTTGTAAGGGTCTCATTAAGTTGCTGTAGTAGGCTGGAGCCTGCAATCCTCCTCTCTCAGCCTCGCAAGTACTGGAATTAAGGCATGTGCCACAGTGCCCGGCTCTATTCTTAATTTTTTATTTTTTTAACTTTTTATTCAAGATGATACATTTGAAAATCTTTGAGGACATTTAATTCAGTTTGGAATTATGGGTTTGTCATTTTCTTTCTTGTCTCGCCATGTTTTTGGTTAGATTTTCTTTAGATGAGTTGTTCATATTTTCTCCTCTCCCCACCCCTTGGTGTGTGTTGGGGACTTTTTTAGTTCAAGGATACTGTTTTGTCAGTATGACAAAAGTATGATTTACTTACTTGGTTTCAGAGGAGGAGAAATTCTAAATACTTTGATATATTTTTTAATTCTTTTATTTTGCAAAGTCCTGAGTTTCTCTCTTGGTGCTTTTAGCCTTCACTGTGTTGTTTGCAGATGCTCTGTTTTCTGTGCTTTGTTATAATTCATTCAGGCGCTATTCCACTAGTTCTGGGTAGTGGGCAGGCCCTTCGTCACTCATGGGGACAGTTTTCACTTGACACCCTTTCATTTCCATTTTCCTTACCCAGATCTACCCTCTGAGATTCTACCCTTTAGGGAGGCCAGGAAGTGGTCCTGCAAGGTGAGAGGTCTGGTGTAGGTGTCCTGTATCCATGCTGCTGTCACAGGCTACCCTCGTTCCCTCTCTTGTCAATGAAGAACCCTCACAACTGGAAAAACCACGAGGCTCCTGGAATACATCACGCTAGGCACAAGCTAATCGGTAGTCAGCAGAAGGGCTCTGGAGAAGCTAGCAGGAGATACCAAAGGCCCCTGAGAGTGATAGATAAAATGCTTAAGCTAATATAGTCAGTATGGACCAATCCCTTGCGCCAGACCAACCCTGCTAAAAGGTCACCCAGTCATGTAACTGCTCAGTTGGAATTCCCCCACCCCTACCCTAACCACAACAAAAGCTTTGTCTAACTGCTGTTCGAGGCTCCCTGTACCGATCCACTGCATCGGTGAGGTCAGAGAGTCCAAGCTTATGCCCGAAAAAAGGCTCTTTGCTTTTGCATATGGTGACAGTCTCCTGGTGGTCTTTGGGGACTTCTTAAACTGAGAGTTATACCCTGCCTGCCTGCCTGGTGCTTAGCAGAGGTCAGATCGAGCTCTGGCTGCCAGCCATTTTACCTGCAGCCCTTCCTCAGCACCTGTCTCTGCTCAGTCCACTACTGGGTCATTCACCTAGTTGTTAACACTGAACAACACCTAATCCTGCAGTATCAGACAGAGTCCACATTCCTTTGTTCAGCTTCAAACACACCTCTGGCTGAGAGTGACATTCTGATAGCAGAAAAGGAAGAAGCAGGAATGTGTCTTCCCCTTTATGACCGTTGTATTGGGGGATTCTGTCAGGTGTACCTGTCTTGGAAGGGTTTAGGTGAAACTTGCTGCTTCTGGGAAGGCATGCTGGTATGTCACAGTTAGTTTCAACTCTTAGTGCAGTAGCAGCTATTTATTCCCACTCTACCAGCACCACGGCAGGCAGCCATGAACAGAATACTACAGCAGTTTGCAGATGGCTTGTGGACAACAAGGACTTTTTACTCCAGCTCTGAAGGATCTGAGTTTTTATTGTTATTTCTGTATGGCAGAAATATTCATAGTAGTCAGAAGTTGAGTGCATGGATAGAAAAATAAAATGTAGTATATACATGAACTGAATGCTACTTAGCATTAAAAAGGAATGAAATTCTGAGTGTATGTTTCTACATAGATGAATCTTGAAGATATGCTAAGTGACGTAAGCCAGTCACAGAAGAACATGTATGTTTCTCCTTATCTTAGCTACATGGAATGACAGAATATATATAAAGTGCATATACTTTCTATAGGGTCCGGAGGTAGGAGAGAAAGGGAAGTTTTCATTTAATGCGTACAGGGTTTGAGTACGGAAATGCTACATATGCTTTGGAGATAGTTGAACAACACTCTAAATGCACTTGATGCCACCAAACTGTACATGTAAAAATGGAAGAAATAGTCAATTTTGAGTTATGTATGTTTTACCACAGTTTACCTCTGAAACTTTGTAAAGCATTCTTCACTCCACCTATGGCTTGTTGTCCAGGTAGGTCCATGCTCTTCCTCCCGGGTGGTCCTCCCTGCCCACATTTTGGGCCTCGACTACCTAGCACTTTCTCCTTCCCTTGCTTTCTTCCAACTCTTCCAGACCAGGCTCCAGGCCCTGTTGAGAATCCTCCTCTTAGCATGACCTTCATGTCTCAATAGTGCTAAGGAGATTACCAAAGGATGCAAGTGGCAGGTTGTTGAAACAGAGTTGAGTGGCTGTGAAGTTCCTGTGCATGGGCGTGTGCCCAGGGTGCAGAAGCAAGTTCACATTGCACAGTTGGAAAATGGAGGCCTTAGCTAGAAGCATAGGGGCCCCGCCTCAGACACCAGGGTTCAAATACTTGGCTACTTCTGTCTGTGCTCAGCAGGCCTGAGCAGGCTGAGGTCTGTGAGATTTGGGGAAAGGCTGGGTTGTATTCTAATCTGTGCCATTATGGAACTGTATGAACTTCAGTGACCCAGATCCTTCAGCACCAGTATGCTAACTATTGATCTTTTAACTTCTTCTTAAAACTCAGTGTATTATACTTTGCTCTTATTTAATTTTTTTTATGTTGTTTCCTCTTCTGCCTAGTGCTGAAGTTCCCAACAATTGGGGATTCTTCTTGTTTCCATGTATACCCCAAACATACCCCCCAGGTCTCTGAATACACATGTCAGTTCACAAGTGCTGCTGGCTGGATAGACAGGTTTAAAGGTTTTAGGACACATGGCAACAGCGGTGCAGTCAAGGTAGGATCTAGACGTTCCACAGCCTCCCCAGAGCAGCCTGATCCCGGGCCCTCCCCTGAGCGAGGCCAGGCCTCAGGTGAGCAGGGCTGTGTTTTGTGTTCCAGGCACACATGGCATTCAGGGATGTGGCCGTGTATTTCTCCCAGGAGGAGTGGAGCCTGCTGAGCCCTGATCAGAAGACCCTGTACAGGGAGGTGATGCTGGAGAACTACAGCCACCTGGTCTCTCTGGGTAAGTGCGGTATTCGTAAGACTCGTATTCCTACCACTGGGAAGTTTAGGATATTTTGACGCAACAGTCTTTCATTCATTCATTCATTCATTCACTCATTCATTCTTATTTATTGTCTGTGTGTGTGTGTGTATGTGTGCGTGTGTGTCAATAGGGATGGAACTCAGGGGCATTCTACCACCGAGTTACACTTACAGTTCTATTTTATCATTTGATTTAAAAAATTTTTTATTGGTTCATTGTATTTATACATTATAATGGGATAAAAAAACATGTGTAGACATACATGCACACATTGCCCTGTTAGCCCCTACCTAATCCCAACCCTACTCCCTCCCCAGTCCTCCTTCCCATGCTTGGCTTGGTGATTGACCTTGATATGTTTGTTTATGTACATCACGTGCTTTAGAGAGTTTCCTTCTTCCCCCTCCGAGCCCCTCAGTTAGGTTGCCTTATTTGCTCCTCTATAGGGTCTCCTTTTTCACCTAGAGTTCCTCCTATGACCCATTTGTCCTTAGCTTTCACATATTAGGGAAAGCATCCAATTTCTTATTTTTTGTGACTGACTAATCTCACTTAGCATAATGTCCTCCAGTTCCATCGATTTCCCTGAAAATGATGTAATTGAGGTTTTTTTAAATGACTGAGTAAAATTCCATTGTGTGCATATTCCACAGTTTTGTAATCCATTCATCTGTTGATGGACATCTTGGCTGGTTCCATAGTTTGTTATGGTGAATTGTGCAGCTATGAACATAGATACACATGCATTAGTTTGGTAGTTTGGATTCCTTTCCTTTTGGGTAGATACCCAAAAGTCATATTGCTGGATCTAATGGTAGATTTGTTCCCATTCCTCTGAGGATTCTCCATACTGTTTTCCAAAGTGGTTGCACTAATTTGCAGTCTCACCAACAATGTTTTAGAGTTCCCACTTCTCTACATCCTCACCAGCATTTGCTGTTGTTTGTGTAAGGTGACATCTCAGGTAGTTTTGATTTGCATCTCACTGATTGACAGTGATGTTGATCATTTTTTCATGCATTTATTGGCCATTTGAATTTCTTCTTTCGTGAAGTGTCTATTTAGTTCTCTTGCCCATTTTTATTAGATTATTTGTTTTTTTAGTGTTGAATTTTTTGAGTTCTCTGTATATTCTATATACTAGTCCTCTATTGGAGGAGTTGGTGGCAAAATTCTTCTCCCATTCTGTTGCCTCTCAATTGAGGTTCTTGACAGTTTCCTTTGCTAAAAAGAAACTCTTCCGTTTCATGCAACCCTACGTATTCATTCGCCTTTTAATTTGTTATGTCTTTGGTGGCTTGTTGAGAATGTTTTTATCTGTACCTATGCCCTCTCAAGGGGCCTCAAGGTCTCTGGTCTCATTTTGAAGTCTATTCCATCTTTTTTTTGGGTGCATTATATTCATACAACTTATTGGGGTAAAAAAAAAAACTAGTGTAGACATACATGTTGGGTACAATTTCCAAGTTTTTGATCCATCTTGAATTGACTCTTGTGCAGGGTGAGAAAGTGGGATTAATTTCCAATTTTCTGCATATGGTTAACCAGTTTTGCCAACACCATTTGTTGGAAAAGGCCATCTTTTTTCCAATGCATGTTTTTGGGCCCTTTGTCAAAAATCAATTGGCTGAAAGTGTGTGGACTTGTTTCTGGGTCTTCTATTGTGCTCCATTGGTCTATGTATCTGTTTTTGTGCCAGTACCATGCTGTTTTTATTACAGTGGCTTTGTAGTACAGTTTAAAGTCAGGTATTGTGATTCCTCCTGCTTGGTTTTTATTGCTGAGAACTACTTTGGATATTCTGGGATTTTTGTTGTTCCAAATGAATTTAAGGACTGATTTTTTTATGTCTGTGAGGAATGATTTTGGTAATTTAATGCGTATTGCATTGAATCTGTAGATCACTTTTGTAGGTATGGCCATTTAGATGATATTTATACTGCCTATCCATGAAAATGGAAGATCCTTCCATCTTCTAAGACCTTCGATTTCTTTTTAAAATATTTTATAATTTTCTTTATAGAGATCTTTTACCTCCTTGGTTAAGTTTATTCCTAAGTATTTTATTTTTTGTGGGAAATGCTGAGTGGAATTGTTTTCTGCATTTCTTTTTCAGTGGATTTATGGTTGATGTACAGAAAAGCTTCTGATTTTTTTATTTTTTATTTTGCTGGTACTGAGGTTACTGGAAATTTTTTTACCTCCGGGCTACACTCCCAGACCTACTTTATATTTTTATTTGGAAACAGGATCTCTTAAGCCAGCAAGTCTGGCTTCAAAACAGCGTGATCCTCCTGTCTCTGCCTCCCAAGGATGAGGATTATAAGCGTGTGCCACCACACCCGGCTAAGCTTCAAGGAATGGTTTTGTATTCGCTTTGCTGAATTTGTTGATCAGTTCTATAAGTCTTTTGGTTGTGTGTTTTGAGTCTTCTAGGTATAGTCATCTGCAAATAATGAAAGTTTGAGTTCTTCTTTTCCTATTTGTACTCTTTTGACTTCCTTTTCTTGCCTTCTTGCTCTGGCTAGGGTCCCATGTACTATATTGAAGAGAAGTGGTGATAATTCACATCCTTATCTTGTTCCTGTTTTTAGGGGGACTTCTCAAAGTTTTTTTTCATTTAATATGATGTTGGCTGTGGGCTTATTGTAGATTGCCTTTATGATGTTGAGGTATGTTCCTTCTATTCTGATTCTCTGCAGTGCTTTTAACATAAATGGAAGTTGGATTTTCTCAAAGGCTTTTCAGCATCTATTGAAATGATTGCGATTTTTGTCTTTGGCTCTGTTTATATGATGAATTACATGGATTGATTTTCATATGTAGACCCAGCCTTGCATCCCTGGGATGGTGTATGATTTTCTTGATGTGCTTTTTTTGTTTTTGTTTTTTTGTGGTACTGGGGTTCCTGGAAGCCCTTCTACCTTCAGGATACACTCCCAGACCTATTTTACACTTTTTTATTTTTGGAAACAGGGTCTCTTAAGTCAGCACAGCTGACTTAGAACCTGCATGATCCTCCTGTCTCCACCTCCCAAGCGCGGGGATTACAAGCGTGCCCCACCACACCTGGCTGGATGTGGTTTTGAATGATTGTTGCTAGTATTTTGTTTAGCAGTTTTGCATCCAAGTTCATCAAAGATATAGGCCTGTAGTTTTCCTTCTTTGAACTGTCTTTATTTGATTTTGGTATTAATGTGATGTTGGCTTCATAGGATGTATTTTGGAGAGTCCCGTTTTTCTCTATTTCACAAGATAGATCGAGGAGTATCTGAATTAGCTCTTCTATAAAGGTTTTATAAAATTCACTTGGGAAGCCATTTGGTCCTGGGCTTTTTTATGGTAAGGTCTTTATTGCTGTTTCAATCTCTTTGATTGCTATTGGTTGATTTAAATTTTCTATGTCTTATTGACTTAGTTTAGGAAGGTTGTATTTATTTAGAAAGTTATCAATTTCCTCCAGATATTCCATATTGTTGGAGTATAGTTTTTCAAAGTAACTTCTGATGATCCTCTAGATTTCTGCACTGTCAGTTGTGATATCTCCTTTTTCATCTCTTATCTTCAAAATTTGGGTTGATTCTCTATTTTTCTAAAATTGGCTATTGGTTTATCTATCTTGTTGAATTTTTTTTTTTTTTGAGAAACCAGCTTTTGGTTTTGTTGATTTTCTGTATTTTTTATTCTCTACATTGTTTATTTCTGCTCTAATTTTAACAATTTTCTGACTTCTACTGGCTTTTGGTTAGATTGTTCTTGTTTGCAAGGGATTTGATGTGTGTCATTAAGCAATGTATTTGATGATTTTCTGTTTTTTTATTTTTTTCGGGTTTCAGGATGGAACCCAGGGGCATTTGAACTCTGAGCTACACCCGCTATTTTTATTCTTTATTTTGAAACAGGGTCTCATTAAGTTGCAGAGTGCCTCACTAAGTAGCTGAGGTTGTCCACGAACCGTGATCCTCCAGTCTCAGCCTCCCGAATGCTGGGAGTACAAGCGTGCACCACCACGCCTGGCTGATTTTCTGTTTTTCTTCTGTGAGCACTCAGTGTTATAAATTTTCCTCTTAATACTGCCTTCAGTGTGTCCCAGAGGCTAATATGTTGTATCTCTATTTTTGTTTATTTTTAGGAATTTCTTGATTTCATCCCTTAATTTACTATGACCCATTCTTCATTTAAAAGTGTGGTGCCAGTCTCCACATGTTGATGTGGTTTCTGAGTCTTCTTATAATTGATTTCTAATTTCATTCCATTATGGTCTGAAAAGACACAGGGAAGTATGTCACATTTTTTGAATTTGCTAGTGCTCACTTTGTGGCCCAATATGTGATCTATTTTGGAGAAGGTTCCATGAACAGCTGAAAAAAATGTGAACTCTCCTGTAGTTGGGTGAAATATTCTCTATGTGTCTGACAGGTCCATTTGATTAATGGTATTCTTTAGGTCTGAGGTATCTTTACTGACCTTTTTTTCTAGAAGATTGATGTAATGGTGTGAGAGGTGTGTTGAAGTCTCCCAGTATTATTGTACTGGGATTCATATGTGACTTAATTTCACAAAGAGTTTGTTTTATGGAAGTAGCTGCACCTAATTTGGGGGCATAAATGTTAATTATCATTATTTCCTCATGCTGGATTGTTCCTTTTACTAGTAAAAAAAATAACCTTCTTTGTCTCTTCTAATCAGCTTGGGCTTGAAGTCTAACTTGTCTGAATCATAGTTACAACTCCTGCTTGTCTTCAGTTCCACTGGCGTGGACTACCTTGCTCAAGCCCTTTACCTGAAGTTTGTTTCTATCTTTACTTGTAAGGTATTGTCTTGCATGGTGTTTTCTGGCTCTGAAAGGTGCTGGTTTTGTGGTAATAGAGTTCGATTGTTAGCGGGACTTGTAAGTGCCACTTTCCTCCGTGGCCATCTTCCCGGAAGTCTCTCTCAGTGTTATTATTGAGACATGATTTTTTTTTTTGGTGGTACTGTGGGTGGAACCCAGAGGCTTTCTACCTGTGGGCTATACTCCCAGACCCATTTTATTTATTTTTTGGAAACAGGGTCTCACTAAGTTGCTGAGAGCCTCACTAAGTAGCTGAGGCTGGCTTTGAACCTGTGCGATCCTCCAGTCTCAGCCTCACAAGCTCGGCGATTACAAGCATGTGCCACCAAGTCCGGCTGAGAGATGATTTTTAATTCCTAACAGGTTGAGATTATTCTTCTGTTTGAAATACCGATTTTCTTCTCTTCTTAGTTGTCTTCTGAATAGAAATTCTTGTTTCTTTGGTTCTGTTGTATATTACTTGTTTATTGCTTGTAGTTAATCTCTTTGAGTATTTTCTCTAGTGCTGGCACCCACCGCCACATGGCAGGCGGGGTTTTTCCTCTCTGGTCAGTCTTCTAGTTCTTATCTCTGTCCCTTGTGTTTATCATTTTTATTCCTCTACTGATAGTATTATCTGGCTTTGTAGAGCACTGTTTTGGGGGCAATGTAGATCAAGGGTCAGCAGGACTCATACACGCTGCTTCTCTCAGTCACCATCTTCCCCTTCTACATCTTATTCTTTGATTTTGAAACAGGGTCTCACTAAGTTGCAGAGGGCCTCACTTAGTTGCTTCAATCTCACATGTGATCCTTCTGTCTCAGCCTCCCAAGTACTGGGATTACAAGCATGCGCCACCACACCTGGCTAACAATCTTTTTTTTTTTTTTTTTTTACTTAGCCTTCAGTTTACACTCAAGCAAAGCCATTTTGTTCTTTGTTTATCCAGAGAAGGTTCGATTTTGTAGAAAGTGTGTGTGCGTTCATGTGCATGCTGGGTAATACTCAGCATTGCTAGGCCAGGCTCTCTTCCTGAGTTAGTTATTTTACATGATGAATGATGGGCCTGTTCATCACCAAGCTTGGAACAGAATCAGCATGCCCTCTTTGAGTTGATCGGCTCTCCCTTTCTCAGGCCTCTGATTCACACTTCAAATTCCTTATCTGATTGGCTCTGAAATATTCAGTGGTCCCTTCAAGCCATGATGTAGATGTATGGTCATCTTGTTTTCTTTTCCTGTGGGCAGGAATTCTGTTTCCTAAACCAAAACTTATCATCCAGCTGGAGGAAGTGAAAGAGACCTGGAGAGAAGAGAGAAAATATGCACCAGCCTCCAGTGCAGGTGAGTGGGGGGAAACTGGTCCCATGAGGTAGAGGAATAGAGGATGTCAGCAGCTAAGAGGGCTGGGAGGGAGGCGGTGTTGATCCTGTACTGGAGGGATGTTTTTCTCTTGACCTCTTGGCTGCCATTGAGATTGCCTGGCACGTCCTCCCTTCCAGATCTCCATCTTCACCCACAGTAGGGGACTCCTGGGGGCCTCTTGTCTCTTTCCTCCTCCAGGAAGCTTTGGTCTTCCCAGGCTAACTCCACTCTCTTTCTTGTTTAAGGGTTTCCTTCTCTTATTATGTTTTTTTAAAGATGAAGAACAACACCAGGCATGGAGGCACATACTTGTAATCCCAGAATTCAGGAGGCTGAGACTGGAGGATCGTGGTTTGAGGACAGCCTCAGCTACTACTTAGGAGGCCCTCTGCAACTTAGTGAGACCCTGTTTCAAAATAAAGAATAAAAAAATAGGGCAAGGGGTATAGCTTTGAGTTCAAATGCCCCCTCAGTTCCATCCACAGACCTGCAAAAAAAATCAAGAAGAACACAGCAAAACCTGAGAGCATGGGGGGCGGACACAATCCAGTCCTGGTGAGCACACCATGTGTTTCCATAGACTCTCAAATAATGCACAGCTCCATACATGTCCATTGGTCCTGTAAGTCTTTGAGTCTCTTTTGTGTGAAGAAGTGGTAAGATGAAGGACTAGAATATGAAGAGAAAGGTCCTGGGCAGTGTGGCCACGGGAATTAGCACAGTGAGCTGGAATGAAAGGCTCCAATACAGAGAAGGAAGCAAGCACAAGAGTGACCCTGACGAGTGTGCACTCTCAGCGTGTGACGGTGCCTACAGCATCAGTGATTGTGAGGAGGGAGGCAAGTGCTGCTGACAGCCCGTGTCACCCCTGGGTCGCCCCTGCGGCAGCCCCTGAGACTGCGGCAGATATGGGATGGTAAGGATGTGAGCCAGGTCACCAGGTCTTGAGAGAAGGCTGTGAAATCGAGAGGCCGATCATGATCCTAAATGGAGTGCCATAGGCATCGATAAGGAAGCAGCATCGTGAAGCAGGGACATTCACCAGCTATGTGGTGCTTTCTACATGAGGGAGGCACAGTTCTTCCTCTTGGGACAGAAGAGGCATATCTAGCCTGTGACTTGGAAGGAATGTGGGGCAGAAATAGAGGATGTGGGCTCTTTTCTCATCTGACTGTTCACTGTAGGACCAGTAGTGCCACTGCGCTGACTGGTTTTGTTGTCTGTTTTTTAAGTCCTTGTTTTTAGTTTTCTTAAAAATCTTTGGTTTAGTTTATTAACTCTTTCAACAGTGTTCAGCGAATCAGAGTCCTCAGTATGCTGTGCCAATGTAAGGGACATAGGAAGCCGTGTTCAGAACTCAGAATATAGGGGTCTTGGGGGAACGATCTTGTTTTAGTTGTTATACACCACAGCAGTTTTGTTATTCTCTGTTTACATTCTGGATTGAGGAAAGGTGTTATCAAAGTCTTCAAAACAGGCGAGTAAGAAGAAACACAGAAATGTCTATCTCTTTATTGATTAGAATCTTAATACAGTATGTAATGCAATAGGAAATAAACATAGCAAGCTTATTTGCCAAAACATGAATGAACCTAGAGGATATTATGTTAAGTAAAATAAGTGAGTCATGGATTGCACTATCATGCTTATATGTGTCATCTGAAAATGTCAAGCTTATGGAAACAAGGAGCAAATGATAACTACCCGGACTGAAGGTAGAAGAAGGTGGAGAGGTGAGATGTTGGTCCAAGGATGTATAAGTTCAGATAGAAGAAATAAATCCAAGAGCTCTATTGTATAACATGGTGACTGAAATTACTAACAATGTATTGTATTTTTGAAAACCATTAAGAGAACAAATATTTAAGTATTTTTCCCACAATAAAGAGTTCTGTGGGACAATACCTAAGTTAATTGGTTTGTATTAGCCATTTCACAATGTGTACATATTTTAAAACATTGTACACAATAAATATATGTAGTTTTTACTTGTCAGATTTTTTTTTGCAATACTGACTATGGAACCCAGGGACTTTCTACCTCTGAACTACACCCCCAGCTCTAATTTTTAATTATTTATTTTTGAAACATGGTCTCACTGAGTTGCAAAGGGCCTAAGTATTAGCTGAGGCTGTCCTCCAACTGCAATCCTCCTGTCTCAGCCTCCTAAATGCTGGGATTACAAGCATGAACCATCACACCTGGCCACTTGTCAGATTTTTAAATTTCATGATTTTCTAATAGACTTCTTGGAAATTGAGAAGCAACAGTCAATGTTGTTAAAAAATTATTGGAAAATATAGTATTTCTGGAGTTGAAGTAGCTAGATTCTCAATAATCTGACACTGTCCAAAAGTTATAGTAGCTGGACATTTTCCTAATCTTAAATATTTCTGATGCTAGTTTATCAATCTCTGTAATAAGTCTAAGAGCCTTAGAAATTTAATTAAATTTATTTGAGAAAGTGAACTGAGCTTTTAATCATTAAAATATTATGCTAATGTGGTAAAACATGCCTAATGCTTGAGAGGCTGAGACAGAAAGGTCACAAGTTCAAGACCAGCCTCAGCAATGTAGTAAGACTCTGAGCAACCTAGTGAGACCCTATTCCCAAACAAATTGTTTTTTGCAGATCATGGGATGGAACCCAGGGGCATTCAACCTAAAGCTACATCCCCTGCCCTATTTTTTTTTTACTGTTTATTTGAAACAGGGGCTCACTAAGTTGTTGAGAGTCTCACTAAATTGATCAGGCTGTCTGTGAACCACGATCCTCCGGTGTCAGCCTCCTGAATGCTGGGATCACAAGCATGTGCCAGCATGTCCGTATCAATAAAAAAATTTTAACGAAAAGAGCTAAGGGTGGAACTCAGAGGCAGACTACTCCTGCTTCCATCCCCATTACTAAAAAGAAAATTATGCTAACATTGTATTACACTGTGATCAAATTATAAAAAAGATATAACATCTGTCTAGTTTCCAGGCTTTACCATACTTTGAAATATTGATTCCCTCCTTATAGTTATATACCAGTTGTTAAAGTTCTTTCCCTAAGGTATAAGCCCTCAATGCCTCTTTCTTTAAGTACCGAGGCTCCTAAATTAAGTTAAATAATCTCCGTTCTTCCTTCCCTCTTCCTTCCCTCTCTATCTTCTTTGTACTGCGAATTGAGCCCAGAATGTATTACCACTGAGTCTCTCCCTCAGCCCTTTTCATTTTATCTTTTGGAGTTTCACTAAGTTGTTGAAACTGTTCAAGCTTTGAACTTCCTGCCTCTGCCTCGGCTGGGGTTTCAGGCATTTGCCATTGTGCCAGGCATTTTTTCTTAGAGCTAGAGCTCGAGCAGTAACAGAAAATGTTGCCTTCAGAAACCAGCTCATTTAAGTCACTGGGAGTTCAGTTTTGTTTTACTTTATTTCACTGTGGATTGAACCTAGAGCCCTGTATATGCTAAGCATAAACTCAACCTATGAGCTACATTCCCAGCCATCAATTTTTATTTTAATATAGATATCTCTGAGTTATTGGATTCTAAATGTGTTGTTCGCTGCACAGGGCCTGCCGCCTCGTGCAAACTCTGACTCAGAGTCGTCCTCTGATACCGACTTGGCACTGAGGGACGCTCCAGTTCATGTGTCTCACACTTTTTTATTTTTTTTCTGGAATTGGGGAAAATCAGGTGTTCTACCTCTAAACTACACCCCCAGCCTGCTTTTATTTTTTATTTTGGAAAAGAATCTCGAGTGGTTGCTAAGGCTGGTCTCAAACCAGCAATGTTTCTGTCTCAGCCTCCCAAGCACTGGGATTATGTGTTGCCACCACGCCCAGCATGTCTCACACACTTTAATTCCAAATCCATGAATGTTTGCTTGTTCGGTCTTTTTTTTTTTATACTAGAGATTGAACCCAGGGGCATTCTGTCTCTGAGGTATACCCTCAGCCTCAGCCTTTTTTATTTTGAAACAACGTCTTCCTAAGTTGCTGAGGGTCTTGCTAAATTGCTGAGGCTGGCATTGAACCGGTGGATCCTCCTGACTCAGCTTCTCAAGTATTGGTATTATAGGCGTGCACCACTGCAGCCTGCCCTTTTTGATTTTTTGTTTAATTTTGTTTTGCTTTATTTTTGTGGTACCTGGGGCCATCCTAAGAAGACGCCGACAAGGTGCTGAAGAGAATTGGCATCTCTGGGTTTGGAGCAGTCAGCTGCAGCAAGTGGACACCGGGCTTCAGCAAGACGACCCACCTGCTCAGTCACCAGAGTACACACTCAAGGGAGAAGCCACACGTGTGCGGCCTGTGTGAGAAGGGCTTCCGTCTGAAGAAGAGCCTGGCCAGGCACCAGAAGGTGCACTCAGGGGGGAATCCCATCGTGTGCAGTGAGTGCGGGCGAGGCTTCAGCTGTAAGTCAGCCCTCGTCGTCCACCAGAGGACGCACTTGAGTGAGAAGCCGTACGTGTGCTGCGAGTGTGGCAAAGGCTTCACCCAAAGGATGTCCCTTGTCAGTCACCAGAGGACGCACTCAGCTGAGAAGCCCTATGTGTGCCAGGAGTGCGGGCGAGGCTTTGCCCATAAGTCCACCCTTGTCAGCCACCAGAGGATACACTCGGGTGAGAAGCCGTACATGTGCCATGAGTGTGGCCGAGGCTTCAGGCAGCAGTCCAACCTTACCAACCACCAGAGGACACACTCAGGTGAGAAGCCGTACGTGTGCCACGAGTGTGGCCAAGGCTTCAGGCAGCAGTCCAACCTCATCAGCCACCAGAGGACGCACTTAGGTGAGAAGCCCTATGTGTGTCATGAGTGCGGACGAGGCTTTGCCCGTAAGTCCACCCTTGTCAGCCACCAGAGGATACATTCAGGTGAGAAGCCATACGTGTGCGATGAGTGTGGCCGAGGCTTCAGGCATCAGTCCAACCTTACCAACCACCAGAGGACACACTCAGGTGAGAAGCCATACGTGTGCCACGCGTGTGGCCGAGGCTTCAGGCATCAGTCATACCTCACCATCCACCAGAGGACGCACTCAGGTGAGAAGCCCTATGCGTGTCATGTGTGTGGACGAGGCTTTGCCCGTAAGTCCACCCTTGTCTACCACCAGAAGACACACTCAGGTGAGAAGCCATACGTGTGCCACATGTGTGGACGAGGCTTCAGGCAACAGTCCAACCTCATCAACCACCAAAGTATACACTCAGGTGAGAAGCCGTATGTGTGCCACAAGTGTGGCCGAGGCTTCAGGAATCAGTCCTACCTCATCAGGCACCAGAGGACGCACTCAGGTGAGAAGCCCTATGCGTGTCATGAGTGTGGACGAGGCTTTGCCCGTAAGTCCACCCTTGTCAGCCACCAGAGGATACATTCAGGTGAGAAGCCGTACGTGTGCGATGAGTGTGGCAGAGGCTTCAGGCATCAGTCCAACCTTACCAACCACCAGAGGACACACTCAGGTGAGAAGCCATACGTGTGCCACGAGTGTGGCCGAGGCTTCAGGCAGCAGTCCAACCTCATCAGCCACCAGAGGACGCACTTAGGTGAGAAGCCCTATGTGTGTCATGAGTGCGGACGAGGCTTTGCCCGTAAGTCCACCCTTGTCAGCCACCAGAGGACACACTCAGGTGAGAAGCCATATGTGTGCCACGCGTGTGGCCGAGGCTTCAGGCATCAGTCCTACCTCACCATCCACCAGAGGACGCACTCAGGTGAGAAGCCCTATGCGTGTCATGAGTGTGGACGAGGCTTTGCCCGTAAGTCCACCCTTGTCTACCACCAGAAAATACACTTATGTGAGAATCGTATGTTTGCTGCGAATGTGGCCGAATCTTAAGGCAGCAGTCCACCCTCATCATACACGAGAGGATACACACGGGTGAGAAGCACTATGTATGCACTGAGTGCGGCAAAGGCTTCAGCCAGAAGTCAGCCATTGTTAGACATCAGAGGACACACTCAGGTGAGAAGCCCTATGTGTGCCACAGAGCGGGTGCGGCGTTAAACAGAAGTTCACCTTCTCCATCACCAGAGGACGCACTCGGTGAGAAGTTGTGAGAAGCTGTGCGTGTGCCATGAGTGCAGCAAAGGTTTCAGCCAGAAGTCCAGACTCACTGCACACCAGCAGACACACACAAGGTCACCGCTGTACTTGTGCCACGAGTGGGGGTGAGGCTTCTGCTACCAGGCAAGGCTCATCAGACACACGAGGGAGCACTTGCAAGAGAAGCTGTACAAATGCTGGCAGTGTGCTCTGGGCGTCAGCAGCAAGTCGGCCTTAATCAAGTCTAAGGCAGTGCACCGGGAAGGGAAGCTTTGCGTGTGCAGAGTGGTCACGGTGTTATTCACAAGTCACATCAGTGGCACCGCAGAGAGACAAGGATTATGTGTGTAAGAGCCATGGTCAACGCTTCACCAGAAGTCCACCTCCACAGACATAGGAAGATGAAGTGTGTCCACCACAAACGCCACTCCAGCGCCACTCGGAGGCCTGTGTGGAGCGGCCTTCTGACCCCTACTGTTCTCTTTGAGAGTGAAGATGGTGGAGAGGACCAATGATCAAATTTTTACACTTCCCTGAAATGGAATGGAAAAATGCATTCTAAAAGCCATCCAAGGACATTGACTAAGTTTATTTTTTCCTCAGTAATTCCCCATGTTTTGTGGTCTTTTATTCTAATAAACTTTGATATTACAAATCTGGAACTTGGCATGTACCTCATTCACATGTTTATAAGAAATAAATGAGCCGGGCATGGTGGTCCACACTGATAATCCCAGCATTTGGGTGGCTGAGACCAGAGGATCGTGGTTCGTGGACAGCCTTGGCTACTTAGATACTCCAAAACTTAGACCCACTTTCAAAATAAAAAATAAAAAGTAGGGCAGGGAGTATAGCTCAGAGGTCAAATGCCCCTGGGTTCCATCCCCAGACCCACAAAAAGAAAGAAAGATAGAAATGATACAGATATCTTGAAATCATAGGTCCACTGTTATGCAATAATTTGGTTCTTTGGAAGACATAAGGGTTGAGCTACTCAAGATTAAAAAGTCTGGTCCTTAGTACGGCTATAGTCTTGAACATCTAATGATCTCAGGAGAGAGGAATTTCCCAAGAGGGAGACAGGAGGATCACGAATGTGAGCCCAGTCTCCGTAGCTTAGGAAGAACCGCAGCAACTTATCAATACCCTGTTTCAAACTAAAAAGGACTGCTGGTATAGCTTGGAGGTAGACTGCCCCTGGATTCAGTCCTCAGCACATTTCACTTACGGTCCTCACTGCTGGTCAATGTCGGCTCCTCCTGCACAAGAACTGGAGTGGGGTTATGGTGCTTATTCATGACAGCTTTGGTTAGAGCAGGCTGGCCTTTGTCATCACTGCAGTTGGGGTCTGTTCCCTGTAACACACATAAAAGGAGAAATGAGCCACAGAACCCCGAACTTAATGTTGTCCAACCGCCATCCTACCAAGTATTGCAAATGTCTTGTTAAAGAAATGCTCAAACTAAGATGACAGTAGATCAAAGGAAACGAGGACCAGGAACTTTGAGACTCACCCTACATTGGAAACAGTGGCCAAGTGCCCCCGAGTGACAGGGAATCTTCCCTTCTCAAGTATGTTACTTGAGCTCCTGTGTCCTTGTCTGCCTGTTTCTTTGCTCTAAAAATCGAGCAATAGGTAACAGTAAACATAAAGCTTTTGACTCACCATTTTCCTAATTCCAAACAATTTTTGTCCAACAGAGGGTGGAATGCAGGCTGAACTCCTCAGAGACCTGTTTTCTGGTCACATTCACTTTACCCAGCAGCTGTTCACGCATAGACTCTTCCTACCCCTGTTGGGTGAAATTCCTACAGCAGGAATCTCATTCCAGCCTGCGGGATTAGGGAACACGGTCATTTCCACTGCCTTGAAATACATGTCCTATTGAGTCCCAGGCCCCACTCTCAAGACAAACGCTCCCTCTCCAAGCCCAGCAGTCCATGCAAGACTGAAGGAAGTGTAAGACCCCTGCTGAGGGGAGACCCTCAATCAGCCTCGGGATAAGCGACGACAGCAAGAACATACGAGAAACTTTAATCTTGATGCAAAAGCAAAAGGTAAGAATTTATTAAGGAGCCAGTGCACTGGAGCCGACTTGTATAGGAGTTCGGCCCCGAGCCACTGAAACTGAGGGCATTTATAGGGAAAAGACCATTAGTTAGGGGCGTTTTGGGCTAAATTGCATGCGTTTACAGAAAATTACAGAATCATTTGAAAAGTACATTCTGTAGTCAAGAGTTAGATAATACCAGGTGCAGTCAGTAAGCTCCCGGGTCAAGGCGCTCTGGCCCAGACAGTATAGATAAGATGGGGTGGGCTTATCGCATATCTTACATTCCTAAGCTGTAAGCTGCAGTAAAATATACTTTTCTTTTTAACTATTAGCTGGCTGTTTTAACTATTAGCTAGCTGCTAGGGGCCTATGATTTTTTTTTTCTAAATGGAGCCTTTCATTCCCCACTCCTTTTAGGAAATAGTTCTAATCTTAGAACTAAGTTTCTGAGTTTACATGTTTAAGGACTTCGGGTGTAACTCTTTGGTACTGCTGGTGTAGCATTAAAACCTGAACAGTATTAACTCATTCCTTAACAAAGGCAATTAATCTATTTATTATACAAGGTCCTATGGTAAGCAAAAGCAGTAATAACAAAAGTGGTCCCATAAGGGCAGATATTAATGTAGTCATCCAGGGAGATTTATTGAAACCATCCTTCAAACCATTCCAATGAAGCCTCTCTGGTATGTTTACACTCTTCTAGCCGTTTCCTAAGCTTAGCCATGGAGTCTTTTATAGCTCCAGAGTGGTCTACATAGAAACAACATTCCTCTTTTAGGGCAGCACAAAGCCCTCCTTCCTTTAAGAATAATAAATCCAATCCTCATCTATTCTGCAATACTACCTCTGATAAAGATGTAAGGGATTCTTCTAACTGGCTAATTGAATTTTCTAAAGCCTTTAAGTCTGTTTCCATAGCTATTTGCAGACTATTTAAACCCTGGTGCCCGGTAATCATTGCTGCAGTTCCTGTCCCGACCCCTGCTGCTACTCCTAATCCCAACATCACTGCCAAGGTGAGGGATACAGGCTCTCTTTTAAATCTTGTTGGTTTGAAATCATAAGCTTCTATAACTGTTTCATCAGCATGATAGTAAACACGAAGAACCAATCTAATCATAATACAAAAATCTCTGGATTGATTAAGAACCGTGGTAGAGACACAGGGAGTGAGGCCGGTACTACAAGCCCACCAACCATTATTATTAGGTAGTAGATATTGATGTTTTTGGGATTTGGGAATTGTTATAGAAATATCAAGTGAGCTACAGAGATGTTGATGGGTTGAAGGCACTTTTCCTATACACGTTCCAATTCCAGATATTACAGTAAGAGTGAATTTACTGTAAGATTCCCAGGGGCAAAGTTCCAGTTGGTCAGTAACTAAAAAAGTTCCATTTATGGCAGTTCCTTCATAATAAGGAGGACTAGCAGCCAAGCAAAGCCAACATGAAGCGGTGGCATTGGGGTTAGTAGCATTTAAAGCTTGAAATGCCCCCTGGATTAGGCTAAAAAATCTATCTTCTATGGCCGGTGGCTGGCTGAGGAGCCTGCAGCCACTTTGCTTCTTTTTTAAAGAAGAAAGTTCTGTGGTAGTATTAACAAATACCGGCCCAGGGGTAGTTTCTATTAAAGGTGGCACAGGGGTACTCTCCATTAAAGGTGGAGCAGGGGTAATCAGAGGGAAGGTAGTGGTGGTAGTAGGAAGAGGGGTAGGAGGAGGAGTAATGGGAAGAGGGCGTGGAGGAGAAGGGAGCTTAGGAGGAGCTGGTTTCGACAAGATTATATTTTCTATTTTAAGCCTTATTAGGAATGTAAATCCTCTATTTGGTTGCCCGGGTAGGTAGAACCAGAGGCCCCACATGCGTCCCCTCAGCCAGGATTCATGATGCTTTTGTCCTATGGGGGTGAATGTAATGTTAAGGGGATCGTTCCCTTTGCTTCTTCGGGTAACAAGAATTAGTTCCTTTGTAGAGGTTGGGCTCCAAGAGACAGTATCCGTAGTTTCACACCCCCAATTTTTACAGAAAAAGTGTTCTATTCCCCCACAGTTATAGTCCTCAGCTCGAGTTCTACCATTCCGGGGACAAACATAAAAAGGAGTCTGTCGTAATTTTCTCCGGGCGGGGGCATCTTTACATCCTGGTCTATCAGCTATGTACTGGCCTCCCGAATGAAGGGAGCGTTTCATTATCGGGTGATTTTCTTGGGGAGCCTCCTCCAGTGTTGGGATATCCCAGGTGGGGGATCCCGCTATCAAGTCACAAATTTCAGGATATAAGGAGGGCCACCACGTACCAGGTATGTGGCCACCACATACAACATCTCCCGTTTGGGATAACACTTGCCAAGTTAATTTCTTAGGGGTATGGGGATTTGGATCTGTCCAAGCGACGAAGGCGCAGCTTAAGAGGATTATCAGTCTTTTCCAGCTTCCATGTGCCATCTGACTGCTGGGTTGAAGCTCTCTTTACGTGTGAAGCGTGGATCCAGGCTGGGATGCCCTCAACCCTGACTGCAGTTGGGCTGGTCAGGAGGACAATGTAGGGTTCCTTCCACCGGGGTTCTAGATTGCCGGAACGATGTCGTCGAACCAAGACCAAGTCTCCTACTTGGTGTGGGTGAGGAACAGCTGTTGTCCCCGGCTTATAGACCCCTTCGAGGTGTTTCCAGGTTTGGTTTCTGAGCAACTCAAGAGCTTTTAATCGCACTAATAAAGATTGAGAAAGAGAAGCATCAGGGTCAAAAACTCCCCCCGCCCTGGCCAATGGGGGAGGTGCCCCATATAGGATTTCAAAAGGTGTAAGCTTGAGCTCCCCAGGAGTGTTCCGTACTCGGAACAGGGCAAAAGGGAGGAGAGCTGTCCAGTCTTTCTCGCCTGTCTCTAAGGCTAATTTGGTCAAGGTCTCTTTTAGAGTTCTATTCATTCTTTCTACCTGTCCTGAGCTCTGGGGTCTGTATGCACAATGTAATTTCCAATTAATCCCCAGCTGAGTGGCCAACCCCTGACTTACCTAGGCAACAAAAGCTGGGCCGTTATCTGACCCTATTACCTTTGGAATGCCAAACCTCGGAGAGATTTCTTCCAGTATCTTCTTGGCCACAACATTGGCAGTTTCATTTTTAGTTGGGTATGCTTCTACCCATCCTGAAAAAGCATCTATAAAAACTAAGAGATATTTATTTTTGTATTTTGCAGGTTTTATTTCAGTAAAATCAATTTCCCAGTATGCACCTGGGCAGTTTCCTCTAAGCCTTTTTCCTTGAGCTCCGACATAGTGTCCAGCATTTGTTAGAGCACAGGCTTTACATTTTTGAGAGGTTTCTTGTGCTAATTCAGACAGATTTATAACGTAATAGTCAGATTGTTTAACAATTTCTTTAAGCTTTTTTGTTCCCAGATGCGTAAGGTAATGTAAATTGGATACATACTGTTGTCCTTCCCTTAGGGGCAGTATTGATTTACCGTCCATAGTTTTGACTACCCCATGGGGGGAATATCCGGTTATTAACTTTAATTTTTTCATCAGTTGGTAATCCTCAGGTGTATATTTGAAGCTAATGTCCTTAATTATTTCTGGCTGTCTTGTTGTGAGGATCATGGCCCCTTGGGCTGCCTGCTTGGCCGTTAAATCTGCCATTTGATTGCCTTTAGATATATCATCCTGGCTTTTTTGATGTCCTGGACAGTGTATTATGGCCAGTTTTTTTGGCAGATGTATGGCCTCAAGGAGGCTTAAAATTTCTTCCTTGTTTTTAATGTTCCTTCCTGCTGAAGTGAGTAGCCCCCGTTGTTTATAGATAGCCCCATGGATATGTGCAGTGGCAAAAGCATACCTGCTGTCCGTGTAGAGGTTGATAGATTTTCCTTCAGCTTGTCTCAAGGCCTGGATCAACGCAATTAATTCTGCTTTCTGGGCAGACGTTCCTTCCGGCAGGCTGCTAGCCCAGATGATTTGTTTTTTATCCACAACCTCTGCCCCGGCCTTTCGTTTTTCCTCTACCACAAAACTGCTACCATCCGTGTACCAGTTTGGACATCCTGGCCAAGGCTGATCAGTGAGATCCTTGCGGGTCCCTGTTTCTTCAGCCAGAATATCAACACAGTTATGAGCTGGCAGGGAATCATCCGCCTCTGGTAGCAAAGTGGCAGGATTGAGAATAGCCGGGGGGGCAAAAGTCACTTGATCAGTTAATAACAAGCTCTGATAGTGAGTCATTCGTGCATTTGTCATCCAGCGATCAGGGGGCTGTCTTATGATACTTTCTAGTGCATGAGGGGCTACTACAAAGGTACGTTGTCCCAGAGTTAGTTTGTTTGCATCTTTAACAAGAAGTGCTACAGCTGCAATGGCTTTTAGGCAGGAAGGCCATCCTCTGGCTACTGGGTCTAGTTGTTTTGACAGGTAGGCAACTGGTCTTTTCCATGAACCCAGGGCTTGGGTTAGCACCCCTATTGCTATTCCTTTTTTTTCGTCTACATAGAGAGTGAAGGGCTTATTTAAGTCTGGTAGGGCTAAGGCTGGTGCCGTCAGCAAGGCTTTTTTTATTTCGTCAAAAGCCTGTTGATGCTCTGGGCTCCAGAGGAATGGTACCCCCTCTTTAGTGAGTGGATATAAGGGGGTTGCTAGTGTTGCAAAGCCCGGTATCCATAGTCTGCAAAATCCTGCTGTGCCCAGGAACTCTCTAACCTGTTTGGGGGTAGTTGGGGTAGGGATCTGAAGCACAGTCTTTTTCCTGGCTTCTGTAAGCCATTGTTTTCCTGCCTTGAGGGTGTAGCCAAGATAGGTGACCTCAGTCTTACATATTTGGGCCTTTTTGGCTGATGATCGGTACCCCAACTTACCCAATTCTGTCAATAGGGCCTCCGTTCCCTTCAGGCAAGTGTGTTCATCTCGTGTAGCCAGAAGCAAATCATCTACATATTGAAGCAAAGTAAGTTGAGGGTTTTCTGACCTGAAAGGTGCCAAGTCTCGATGCAAGGCCTCATCAAATATCGTTGGAGAGTTTTTGAATCCTTGTGGCAGCCTTGTCCAAGTTAATTGTCCAGTCTGTCCAGTATCAGGATCTCTCCACTCAAAGGCGAATATCGGCTGGCTGGTGGGGTGGAGTTCCAGTCAGAAAAATGCATCCTTGAGATCGAGGACAGTCATCCAAATTCTGTCAGAAGGTAGTGAACTAAGCAGGTTATAAGGATTAGGAACCGTTGGGTGTATATCCTGCACCCTCTTTTTGACTTCTCTAAGGTCCTGTACTGGCCGATAGTCATTGGTTCCTGGCTTCCTAACGGGAAGCCAGGGAGTATTCCATGGGGACTGGCAGGGTACCAAGATGCCCAGTTGGAGTAGTCTTTGTATATGGGGCCTAATGCCCTCCCTTGCCTCTTTGCTCATGGGGTATTGCCTGACCCCGATGGGCATAGCATTTGCCTTTAATTCTATAACGATAAGGGGCACCTGTAAAGCTCTTCCTATACCCCCAGTTTCCGCCCAAGCTTCAGGAAAATTTTTTATCCATTTGTTTTCTAAACTAATAGCAACCTGTGAGGGGGCCTCATAAAGTCTGTATTCTTCTTCTAATTTCAGAGCCAGGATCATAGAAGTAGGAGGTTGCCAATTAACTGTTGCCCCTTCAGGAGTGAAACTAATTTGAGCTTTAAGTTTTGTTAACAAGTCTCTTCCCAGGAGGGGCAGGGGGCATTCAGGAATTACTAGAAAAGAATGAGTGACTTGTCCCCGCCCCAAGTCCACTTTCCTGTCAGTAGTCCATGAATGAAGTTTTTGTCCAGTGGCACCGATCACAATGGTTTTTTTTTTTATTTTTCATCTTACCTAAAGGTTGTTTGAGTACTGAAAATTCAGCTCCGGTGTCTACAAGAAAGTCCATAGGGGTCCCCTCCACCATTAGAGTTACCCTAGGCTCGGGGAGGGGATCCGAGCCCCGTACTCCCTATTCGTCTTTTTCCAAAGCAAGAACCTTTGGGCCAGTTTTTGATTTCCTTCGTGGACACTCTCGAGCCCAGTGGCCCTTTTCTTTACAATAAGCACATTGATCTTTTCCCAAGGGAGAGCGGCCAGATTCCCCACCTTTTTGGGATCTTCCTGGCCCATTGTTGCCCAGGTTCCTTTTTTGTTTAGGTTCTTCACCTTTTTCCTGATTTTTTCCTATTACAGCAGCTAGAATTCTAGTTAAGTTTCTTTCCTGTCTCCGGTCTCGCTTATTTTCCCTTTCTTCTATTTCCTTTTTTTCCCTTTCTTTTTTTTCTTCCTCTGTCTCCCTCTTATGATATACTTTTTCGGCCTCTTTAACCATCTCCTGGAGGGACAATGTTTGGAGCCCCTCCAGTCTCTGTAATTTTCTCCTAATATCTGGAGCTGCCTGTCCTATAAAAGCCATGGCGATTGCAGCCTGATGGCCCTGGGACATAGGATCAAAAGGAGTATAACGCCGATAAGCCTCCATAAGCCGTTCTAAAAACACAGAGGGAGGTTCTGTTGGTCCCCGAAGGACTTCCCTTACCTTAGCCAAATTAGTGGGGCACCTTGCGGCCCCTTTGAGACCCACCACTAGAGTCCGGCGATAAACCTCCAGCCGTCCCCTACCTTCTGGATCATTGTAGTCCCAATTAGGGCGAGTTAGAGGAAACCCAACATCGATTTCATTCTGCAACTGGATAGGCTGTCCATTAATCCCAGGCACATTTTTCCGTGCTTCTAGGAGAATTCTTTCTCATTCCTCAGTAGTAAAAAGAACCTGTAACAATTGCTGACAATCATCCCAAGTGGGCTGGTGGGAGAACATAAGAGACTCCACCAATCCAGCCAGAGCAGAGGGATTTTCTGAAAAGGAAACATGATTAGTTTTCCAATTATAAAGATCTGCTGAAGAAAAAGGCCAATACTGGAGGGGTTGCAACTGATCAGGGTTATTGGGTGGGGGGGCCATAGGCGCGCAAAGGCAAGGTAACAGTTGAATCTGCTTCCTCAGGGCTCCGTGCCCGTCGACTCCTGGTTCCCGCAGCTGGTCCTGTAGCAGCAACTGCTGCTCCACCAGCGGCGGCCGGCGGAGCAGCAGGAAGGAGATAAGGGGGCGGGGGGATAGGCCATTCAGGAGGCTCCTCTATTTCTGGATAGATCTTTGGTGGAGCCGATGGCTGAGGTGAACCTGTTAGCTTAAGTTTAGGCTTTAAATTTGCATCCCGGAGGGTTAAAATCTGGGAATTAATTAGATTTCTTTGCGTCCAAGGTTTAAGCCATGTCGGGGGATTTCGGGCCAGGCTCTCCCAAACCAAAATGTATGCAATCTGATCTGGATGAGTGCCAGGACCCTTCTGGATGACAATATCTTTAACACATGATATTATAGACAGATCAAGAGTGCCCTCTGGTGGCCAACCAACACCAAAAGTTGGCCATTCAGACGAACAGAATATTTTCCAAGGTCCCTTTTTAATTTCCAAAGACAAATTGCGAGCTTGAGTTTTAATTTCAGACCAATGTTCAAGAGTTAAACTTAAAGGGGTGCTGATAGTATGCCCCATTATTAATATCAAACTTACAAAAACAAGAGAATATAATAACCAAATACACATACACCTTGATCTTTTAACACTACAACTTTATAACCACAACCCTTTACTAATTTTAGCCGAGCTGGATGGGGGAGTTATGAGTCTAGGGAGGTGGTGGTGGACTCCAGTTGGTTTGGAACGAAGGGGGGGTGGTACGAGCCCCCACCCAAGGCTCCTTACCGTTGGAAGCTCCCCAAATCCTTACGGGTTACAGGTGGTAGGAGGCCACCCGAGCAGCTGGTAGCGAGGTGCCCCTTTTCTTGCCGGCTACTTCCCCCGATCCTTAAGGGTCACAGGTGGACAGAAAACCACCCAAGCAGCTGGCAAGAAGTCCGTATACCTTAACTGGAGTCCGGGGTGGAGTTTTTCTAGTGTTTTGGGTCATATGTGTGCTGATTTAGGAGGGGACTTCATCAGGTTGTTAGCCGTGATGCCGTTTGCCTCCACAAGGGTCTTAGGTAAAGTCCTGACCTCTCTAACAGAGGTAGGCTAGTCCGGAGTGCTGGGCGACCACCCCTTATTTGCACTCCCCTGGCGGACTGTTATTTAATTTTAACAGATGTCGTTGCTCAACCCCACCCAGGCTCGGCTGTTTCCCTAAATTAATAGAAATAGACTGTAGTCTAATCTATTAAATTTAAACTACAACAAATATCTAACAAACTATTTACAATCCAGCTGGTACACGCATCCTGATAAACACAAAGAACAACAGTCCAACATACTAGAAAAAGAGACACACCTGGCCCTTAAACAAACTCTGAATGAAACTTCACCTCTCACCAAGTGATTTCCAAAAATCAGTTAAAGAAACACAATTAGCACACAAAGTGGAGCCCCTCCTCTCTCCGAGAGACTCCTAAGACCAGACACAATTGACCACCTCTGGCAAGTGGCCCTTCCAAACCCTAGACGGCACCCTTCATGTGGGACTAGAACCCACAATCGCTTGGCACCCAGATGGCTGAGAGTGGGACTCTAACCCACGATCCTCAGACCGAGATGGGACGTTTCCGAGCGTCCTCGGAGGTCCCCAGACTTCCTGGGACGTCTCCCAGGGTGGCAGTCGGTTATCACGGACACGTCTGTCGTAACCCTCCTTGTGTGTGGGACCCGAACCCACAATCGATCGGACAAGGAGTTCTGCACCAGCGAGCACCGCTGGCGCAGACGACTGCAAATACCAGAAATACCAGAAGGCAGCTGCTCACCACTTTACCAGAAACCAAACCAAAAATTACAGAAATTAACACAGCCGGCAACAGGAGACATACAAGACAAACAGAGACAGACAGGTAAAAGTTTTACCTCCAAGGGGTGTCTCGTGGAACTTGGGTGGTCGCGCTTTCCCGGCCAATGCACCAAATGTAAGACCCCCGCCCCCGCCGAGGGGAGACCCTCAATCAGCCTCGGGATAAGCGACGACAGCAAGAACACACGAGAAACTTTAATCTTGATGCAAAAGCAAAAGGTAAGAATTTATTAAGGAGCCAGTGCACTGGGGCCGACTCGTATAGGAGTTCGGCCCCGAGCCACTGAAACTGAGGGTATTTATAGGGAAAAGACCATTAGTTAGGGGGGTTTTGGGCTAAATTGCATGCGTTTACAGAAAATTACAGAATCATTTGAAAAGTACATTCTGTAGTCAAGTGTTAGATAAAATACCAGGTGTAGTCAGTAAGCTCCCGGGTCAAGGCGCTCTGGCCCAGACAGTATAGATAAGATGGGGTGGGCTTATCACATATCTTACATTCCTAAGCTGTGAGCTGCAGTAAAATATACTTTTCTTTTTAACTATTAGCTGGCTGTTTTAACTATTAGCTAGCTGCTAGGGGCTTATGATTTTTTTTTTCTAAATGGAGCCTTTCAGAAGCAGTCCAGGAAGGAAAGTACATTGCTGTTAGTATGTTTCTGCTGCTGGATCCTAGGGGTAACTGTGGGTGGTCATGGGCCTGCAAATACCCCGGGTGAAGAGGGAACCAGACCCTCACCTTTGTGCATCCCTGTGTTCAGAACCTTTCAGAAGAAAAGGCTGGGCACAGGCTGTACCACCTTCATTTTGTTCCCCCACCTCTCTGGTAGTTGTTGGATAAACATTCTACATTCATGAAACTACAGATGGGTTTCTGGTGCTGGTTTACATTGAATTTGGTTCCTAATGGAAAAATGTACGAGAATGTCAGGTTTTTGTTGTTGTTGTTGTTGTGGTGGTGGTGGTGGTAGTGGTAGTGGTAGTATTGGAGATTGAACCCAGAGGCATTAACATGGGGGAGGGGTGCTTTGAACAAAAACACCAATATACAAAACACGGAAAAGTCTTTTTATAAACATCAGGCCCTCCATCTTGTTCTATGTAATTCTAACTTAGGTAAAGTCCCTCCCCTTATTTTTCCTGCCGAACTCCTGGTCTATGCCCGGGTTTCTCCTTTCAGAAAGTTGATCCCCTCCTCCCATCCTCAATTATTATATAAACCTGTCTTGAGAATGAAGTCCTAGCTCCCCTTCTCTTTCCACTTGCTAATTACTTTTAGCTAGATTCCTTTAATTTACAATAGCTGCTTGCTTCCTCGCCAAAACCAGGTCCTTCTCCAGGTCTGCCCTTTTCTTCTACAAAATGATTTTTGAAATATATTTATTAATAATCAGAGCTTTCTCATATCTTCCTAGGCCATTCTCAATACTGCTACACTCAGGAAGGGGGGGAGGGTTTCAATGTTTGACCAAATGTGAGAAAAAAAAGTGGAGGACCTAGCTGCTAGGAAGGGAGGTCTTCAGGGGTTGGAGGACCCAGTCAATGGGGGTCACCATGCCACGGCATCAGATGAGCACCCAGCTGGCAGTTCAGTGGATGAAGGCAAAGGCCATGGAGAAGAAGCAGGTTCCCTATAGGCATGGGGAGGTGCCAAGAGGGGCTGGCAAAGCCGGGTAGCCTCCAAGGGGGCTTAGGCATGATGTGACCCCAAACCACACCTGGTGACCCCAAGGACAGGGCTGGCGACACGCAGGCACTAGAGTCCACACAAGCTATTATGGTAGTGAACTGTTTCAGGGTCCCTGTTGAGCCCCAGAAAATGCTACAGTGAGGTGTGTAGCTATGGGTTCTTGTTCTGAGCTATGTGTAGAAAACTATAGCCCAAACTCTTGCTGTAAGCTTAAACAAGTTTATTATTACAAAGATGCAAAGAATTACGTGAACAAGATGATGGTGTCAGGTATAAAAAGTCTGTTCTGTGTTTTGTACTTCAGTGGTTTCATTCGAAGCACCCCTTCATAACATGAGGCTGTAACTTTCTTCTGTTTTTCTATCTTTTTAATAAACTTCTTTAAATCTTCAGCAAGAGTCCGGGCTATTGCATATCTATCCTTAGCTCAGGACAAGAACCCGAGCTTTTTTGTGGTTTTTTTTTTTTTTGGTGGGAGGAAATTATTCCCAGGGGTCTAACAAAGGTCCCTGGGGACAGTTTCCCAAACCATTACATCTTCTTCGAAACTGTAACACAAGACATTAATACCAACGTCATTTTTCAAATATGTTTTGAAGCCATTTCCCAATACTGAAACAGAAGTGCCCAGGCCACTCAGGAGGCTGGGGAATCAGTGTGCGGCACCCCAGCTATGGGGGTTCCTGCCCGGAGCCCAAGAGCCATCATGGAGCCGCTCATGTGTCTCAGAGGCTGCTGGGACCAAGGAGAGCTCTCTAGGTCTTCTCCCTCCCCTTGCATCTGACCCACAGAACTCTAAATGAGCGACTTTCTTGGTAGGAAGGGTCGTGGGACCCACAGCCTTCCCCATTCCCTGCTCCACGCTGCTCTCACCCCACCGCTATGGCTATGTGTGAGCACCTTGCTCACCTCTCAGGTTCCAGCATCTGCCCCGCCTGTAGGCTCCCTGCTTGCAGCTAGATGAGCCTCTGCAGAGACCTCCAGCTCTCTACACACCCCACTCTGGGGTCCTGACCAAGGAGACATGTTTGGAGACCTCATGGTCATGGTCTGAGGGTCCACTAGAAACTCCTGCCCATCGGGACCCTCTGAAGCCCTCAGGAGACCTCTCCAGCACAGATGCTGTCTCCTGCCTTTGCCACCCCAGCAGGCAGAGCAGGCTGCGGGTCCTGGCCAACCAGTCACCTCCCCCTTTTTGTTCCAAAGAAATCGAAGGGAGAGCCCAGGAAGAGCCTCAGGGAGGGATAGAGGAGGAAGTGCCCACCTCTCCATTCTCACAAGAGTCAGGGAAGGGGGCACAAACTGACCAGACATGGAGTGCAGTAGCAAGCTGTCCTCCACCAACAGCACCAGTCGCAGGCCCTGCAGGAGGATTAAGGAAACAACAGTCATGTCCCCTGTGCAGTGTGTGTGGGTCCAGGTGACCAGCCACTTCCTAAGCTTCCCTACTAGAGTTGGAGGAGCACATTCACCCAGTATATTGCTAATGGGGTATGAAAGCCATTTTGTATTTTCTAAATAACAAGAATTAGAATCCACGCCTTTAAATCATTTATTTGAGGGGGGAGGGTCTGGGGATGGAACCCAGGGGCTATCGACCTCCGAGCTACACCTCCTGCCCTGTTTTTTTTTATGCTTTTTTTCCCTTTAGTGGTACTGGGGTTGCTGGAAGTCCTTCCACCTAGGGCTACACTCCCAGACCTATTTTATAATTTTATTTGGAAATAGGGTCTCTTAAACCAGGGAGGCTGGCTTCAAACCTGCACGATCCTTCTGTCTCCACCTCTCAAGCCCAGGGATTACATGTGTGCACCACCACGCCTGGCGTATTCTTTATTTTTTTAAACAGGGTCTCACTAAGTTGCAGAGATCCTCACTAAGTAGCTGAGGCTGTCCGTGAACCGCGATCGTCTGGTCTCAGCCTCCCAAATGCTGGGATTACAAGCGTGCGCCACCACGCCAGGCTTAGTATATTTTATTGCTGTCTTTCAGGTGTCTACATCTATTTTGTCTGTTGTGTTGGTAATTTACTCTTTCATGGAAAAATTTGCTTTCAACTATTAATTTTTAAATATTTTTAATATTCTTGACTGACAAATGAACTATTGTTACTGGCAATAAATACAATAAAAATACTGCTTCTATTTAAAAATAAATCAAAAGGGTTCCAGGGAAGGGGAAGTAGGAGGCAGGAGACATGCTGGCTTGGTACCACAAGCCCAGGCCACTGGGCTCACTTTTGAGCTTCTATCCTTGGTGTTTCCCACCCTTCCCCAAGACACACAGTCAGGCAGGTGTTCTTGATGACCCCGTGGGTCAGTGGCAATCAAGACACACACACACACACACACACACACACACACACACACACACACACAATTACAGTGAAGATAGTTACAGTAAAAAAAGCTAATAACCTAGAGTTGATGAGGATGTTTGTAGATTGAAACCCCATATGTTGTGTTAGGAATATAAAATGGTGCCAGGACTTTGCAAAACAGTGGCAGTTTCTCTAAATCCTAACCATGGAGTTACAATATGGCACAGAAATTCAACTCCTGGGCACATACACAAAAGAAATGAAAATATACATCCACACAAAATCTGTGCATGATTATTCATAGCCATGTTTTTCATAATAGCCAAAGGTAGAAACAAATCAGATGCCAGTGGAGGAATAAATCAATAAAATGTGGCCTAGCCATACAACAAAATATTCTTCAGTCATAAAATGTCACAACATGGGTAAATTTCAAACATATTATGCTAAGTGAAAAAGAGGCCAGTCACAAACCACCTGTTGTGTGATTCCAGTTATAAAAATGTCAGAAAATCAAGTTTGTGGAGCCTCAAAAAGTAAATTAGTGGTTTTCAAGCACTGGAAGGAAGAAGAAATTGGGAATAACTATAAACAAGCATAATATTCCCTGTAAGGTGATGAGAATATTTTAAAATTATATGTGAAAATGATTGCATAACTTTGAGTATACTAAAATTCATTGAACTCAACATTTCAACAGAATCTTTTTTTAATTTAATTTTTTATTGGTGCAATGTATTCATACATCATAATGGTATAAAGAAAATACTTTTGTAGACATACATGCACACATCACCTAGTTAGCCCCTACCCGATCCCCACCCCGTTCCCTCCCCATCCCTCCTTCCCATGCTTGGCTTAGTGGTTGACATCTAGTTTTATAGCAATTTATCCAATATTAATGATGATACTCTCACAAAACAGTTTCATTTGTCTGATACCAAGCTTTTGATGACTAAAAGATAACAGTTCAATATTTCTTTTTGCTTTCTTTCTTACCAGAGAATATTTTTTTCTTTTCTTTCTTTTTTTTAGGTGAAGGTATCATACATTTATTTATTTATTTTTCAGAAAAAATCTATCCTGATATGGAATATGGACTCTAGATACCCAAAACAATCTCAAAGAAGAACAAAGCTAGAAGATGTATATTTTCTGATTTCAAACCATATAAAGCTACAATAATTGAAACAGTGTAGTACTGTTCTAAAGGCAGATATATAAACCATTGGAGTTAAATAAAAGCCTAGAGATAAATTCTTCCATATATTGTCAAGTTATTTTTGACAAGGTTTCCATGAACATTTGGTGGAGGAAATAATAATCTTTTAACTCAATATTGTTGAAAAATAATAATTACATGAAAAAGAATAAAATTGGACCCTTACCTAACACATATACAAATATTAACTCAAATTAGATAAAAGACCTAAATATAAATTTTTTTTAATTTTAAAAAAGAAAGATTATATTTAGAATATATATTGGACACCAATTAAAAAAATTTTTTTTATTGGTGCATTATATCCATACAACTTATTGGGGTAAAAAACTTGTGTGTACAAACATGTACTCATCGCTGATTTAACCCCTACCCAAATCCCACCCCATTCCCTCCCTGTCCCTCCCTCCCTTGCTTGGCTTAGTGATTGACTTCGATATGTTTAAGTACATTGTGAGCTTTAGAGATTTTCCTATTCCCCCCTCCTTTCTCCTCCTTTAGGTTGTCTTGTTTGCTCCTCTTTTCTCCCTAACTCTCACATATTAGGGAAAGCATCTGATTTCTTATTTTATGTGCCTGACTAATCTCACTTAGCATAATGTCCTCCAGTTCCATCCATTTCCCTGAAAATGATGTAATTGAGTTTTTTTTGATGGCTGAGTAAAATTCCATTGTGTACATATCCCACAGTTTTGTAATCCATTCATCTGTTGATGGACATCTTGGCTGGTTCCATAGTTTGGCTATGGTGAATTGTGCAGCTGTGAACATAGATACACATGCATTAGTTTGGTAGTTTGGTTTCTTTTCTTTTGGGTAGATACCCAACAGTGGTATTGCTGGATCAAATGGAAGATTTGTTCCCATTCTTCTGAGGATTCTCCATACTGTTTTCCAAAGTGGTTGCACTAATTTGCAATCCCACCAACAATGTCTTAGAGTTCCCACTTCTCCACATCCTCGCCAGCATCTGTTGTTGTTTGTGTTTTGAATGATTGCCATTCTAGTTGGAGTTAGGTGAAATCTCAAGGTAGTTTTGATTTGCATCTCTCTGATTGCCAGTGATGTTGAGCATTTTTTCATGCATTTATTGGCCATTTGAATTTCTTCTTTTGTGAAGTGTCTATTTAGTTCATTTGCCCATTTTGTTATTGGATGCTTTGTTTTCTTAGTGTTGAGTTTCTTGAGTTCTCTGTATATTCTAGATATTAGTCCTCAATCAGTGGTGTAGGTGGCAAAAATCTTCTCCCATTCTGTTGGCTCTCGATTGATATTCTTGATGGTTTCCTTTGCTGAACAGAAGCTCTTCAGTTTCATGCAATCCCATGTATTGATTCTCCTTTTAATTTGTTGTGGCTTTGGGGTCTTGTTGAGGAAATGTTTGTCTGTGCCTATGTGTTGTAGTGTTGGACCTATGCCCTCTTCAAGGAGCTTCAAGGTCTCTGGTTTAATTTCCAAGTCTTTGACCCATCGTGAGTTGACTTTTGTACAGGGTGAAAAAGTGGGATTAACATCCAATTTTCTGCATATGGTTAACCAGTTTTGCCAACACCATTTGTTGAAGAGGCTATCTTTTTTCCAGTGTATGTTTTTGGCCCCTTTGTCAAAAATCAATTGGCTGAAAGTGTGTGGACTTGTTTCTGGGTCTTCTATTCTGCTCCATTGGTCTATATATCTGTTCTTTTGCCAGTACCATGCTGTTTTTATAACAATGGCTTTGTAGTATAGTTTAAAGTCAGGTATTGTGATTCCTCCTGCGTGGTTTTTGTTGCTGAGAACTACCTTGGGTATTCTGGGCTTTTTGTTATTCCAGATAAATTTAAGGACTGATTTTTCTATGTCTGTGAGGAATGATCTTGGTAGTTTAATGGGCATTGCATTAAATCTGTAGATCACTTTTGGGAGGATGGCCATTTTAATGATATTTATTCTGCCAATCCATGAACATGGAAGATCTTTCCATCTTCTAAGATCTTCTTTGATTTCTTTTTTCAGTGTTTTATAATTTTCTTTGTAGAGATCTTTTACCTCCTTGGTCAAGTTTATTCCTAGGTATTTTATTTTTTTTGTGGGAGATCCTGAGTGGAAGTGTTTTCTGAATTTCTTTTTCAGTGGCTTTATGGTTGGTGTACAGGAAAGCTTCTGATTTTTTAAGATTGATTTTGTATCCAGATACTTTGCTGAATTTGTTGATCAGTTCTATAAGCCTTTTGGTTGAGTTTGTTGGGTTTTCTAAATATAGTATCATGTCATCTGCAAATAGTGAAAGCTTAAGTTCTTCTTTTCCTATTTGTACTCCTTTGATTTCCTTTTCTTGCCTTATTGCTCTGGCTAGAGTCTCTAGTACTATATTGAAGAGAAGTGGTGATAGTGGACATCCTTGTCTCGTTCCTGTTTTTAGGGGGAATTCTTGAAGTTTTTCCCCATTTAATATGATGTTGGCAGTGGGCTTATTGTAGATTGCCTTAATAATGTTGAGATATGTTCCTTCTATTCCAATTCTCTGCAGTGTTTTTATCATAAATGGATGTTGAATTTTATCAAATGCTTTTTCAGTGTCTATTGAGATGATCATGTGGTTTTTGTTTTTGATTCTGTTTACATGATGGATTACATGGATTGATTTTCGTATATTGAACCAGCCTTGCATCCCTGGGATGAACCCTACTTGGTCATGGTGAATGATTTTTCTTGATGTGGTTTTGAATGCATGTTGCTAGTATTTTGTTTAATAGTTTTGCATCCAACATCAGAGATATAGGCCTGTAGTTTTCCTTCCTTGAACTGTCTTTATTCGGTTTGGGTATTAGTGTGATGTTGGCTTCATAGAATGTATTTGGGAGAGTCCCGGTTTTTTCTATTTCCCAAAATATTTTGAGTAGTATTGGGATAAGCTCTTCTATAAAGGTTTTATAGAATTCACTTTGGAAACCATCTGGTCCTGGGCTTTTCTTTGGGTAAGCTCTTTATTGCTGTTTCAATCTCTTTGATTGTTATTGGTTGGTTTAAGTGTTCTATATTTTCTTGACTCAGTTTAGGAAGGTTGTATTTATCTAGGAAGTTGTCGATTTCCTCCAGATTTTCCATTTTGTTGGAGTATAGTTTTTCAAAGTAGTTTCTGATAATCCTCTGGATTTCTACGCTGTCAGTAGTAATGTCTCCCTTTTCATCACTTATCTTCATAATTTGTGTTGATTCTCTCTTTTTTTTAGTTAGGTTGGCCAGTGGTTTATCAATCTTGTTAATTTTTTCAAGAAACCAGCTTTTGGTTTGTTGATTTTCTGTATTTTTTTTTATTCTCTATTTCATTAATTTCTGCTCTACTTTTAATAATTTCCCGTCTTCTGCTGGCTTTGGGGTTCAATTGTTCCTGCTTTTCAAGGGCTTTGAGGTGTGTCATAAGGCTATTTATTTGAAGATTTTCTGTTTTTCTTATGTGAGCACTCAGTGCTATAAACTTTCCTCTTAATACTGCCTTCAGGGTGTCCCAGAGGTTTTGATATGTTGTTTCTTTATTTTCATTTGTTTCTAGAAATTTCTTGATTTCACCTCTTACATCTTCTATGACCCATTCTTCATTCAGAAGTGTGGTGTTCAGTCTCCACATGTTTATGTTGTTTCTCTGGGTCTTCTTATAGTTGATTTCTAGTTTCATTCCATTATGGTCTGAAACGACACAGGGAAGTATGTAACATTTCTTAAATTTGCTAGTGCTCATTTTGTGTCCCAGGATGTGATCTATTTTGGAGAAGGTTGCGTGAGCAGCTGAGAAAAATGTAAACTCTGCTGTAGTTGGGTGAAATATTCTATATGTGTCCAACAGGTCCATTTGGTTAATGGTGTTCTTTAGTTCTGAGACATCTTTACTGACCCTTTGTCTGGAAGATCGGTCTAGTATTGTGAGAGGTGTGTTGAAATCTCCCAGTATTATTGTGTTGGGATTTATGTGTGACTTCATGTCACAAAGAGTTTGATTTATGAAAGTAGCTGCCCCTATGTTTGGGGCATAGATGTTGATTATTGTTATTTCCTCTTGCTGGATTATTCCTTTTACCAGTAAAATGTGACCTTCTTTGTCTCTTCTAATAAGTTTGGGTTTGAAGTCTAACTTGTCTGATATCATAGTTGCTACTCCTGCTTGTCTTCGAGTACCATTAGCATGGATTACCTTGCTGCAGCCCTTTACCTTGAGTTTGTTCCTATCTTTACTTGTAAGGTGTGTTTCTTGTAAGCAGCAGATGGATGGATTGTGGCTTTTAATCCATTTTGCCACTTTATGTCTTTTTATTGGGGAGTTGAGACCGTTTACATTCAGTGTGATTATAGAGAGATAATTTTTAATTCCCAACATGTTAAGATCTTATTTCTGTTTGAGATACTGTTTATTCTTCTTTGCTTAGTTGTCTGCTGAATGGAAATTCTTGTTTCTTTGGTTCTGGCGTGTATTACCCATTTCCTCTTTGCAGTTAATCTCCTTGAGTATTTTCTCTAGCGCTGGTTTTGAAGACACAAATTGCTTCAGTTTCTGTTTGTCATGGAAGCTTCTTATTTCCCCATCTAATTTGATGGATAGTTTTGCTGGGTAGGAAATTTTTGGCTGGAAGTTGTTTTCTTTCTGAATTTGGAATATGTTACTCCATGCCCTTCTGGCTTTCATAACTTGGTTTGGGAAGTTACAGAGGAGAAATCCCATTACTGTACTCCCTGGACTTGACCCAGTGGGGGAGGGGCGGTGCCAGAGATATCACACCATAGGAGAACGTGCAACCTGGCACCCCCCACAATCTAAAGCAGCCTCTATCGACTCTCTGGGTCGGAGACTCTGTGATACATCCCAGTAAAGGAGTAGTGGGGTCTGAGATACTACTGACTCAAGATCCAGAACACCTTAAGTGAAGTCATAGTGACCCAAGGGAAGAACCCAGAGAAGGCACAAACTTCCGAAATCATGGGAAAGAGGAATAATACTGGAGCAATGAATGCCCACAACCCCACAACATCAGAACCCGATAAAACAGAAAATCAGAGATTTCTAGAAGATCAAATCAGGAAAATAACTGTAGAAATAATAGACGTGCTTCGAAAAGAACTCAGAGAGAGCCAAAAAGAGATAAAGGATGCAATTAATGAAGTAAAGGCCTCAATTCAAAGCACAAACAACCGATTAGACCACATGGAGAACAGAATCTCGCTCTTAGAAGATGATCATTCCAAAAATGAACGCATAGTTTCTAACTTAGAAAAAAATATCCGACAGCAGGAATCTGATATTGAAGAAATATGGGCCCATTTTAAGAGAGCTAACCTAAGAATCATTGGAATAGAGGAGGGAAAAGAAAGTGAAACCAAAGGGATCAACAAGCTCTTCAAGGAAGTTATAGCAGAAAATTTTCCAAACATAGAGCAAGAGGTTGATACACAGATCCAGGAAACTTATAGAACTCCCTTTAGACAGGATCAGAGAAGAGGATGCACATACTGTTTAGTCAGTCATCTGTTAATGGACACTTACCCTGTTTCTACCTTTTGGCTATTGTGAATAATGCTGCCATGAATATTGACATGCAGTTGTCTGATTCACTATTTTCAATTTTGGGGGCATAGAACTGCGGGCGGAATTGCTGCACCACATGCTAAGTCTATGTGTAGCTTTTTGAGGAACTGGGAGACTTTTCTACTGTGGTTTCTCCATTTTACAATCTTACCTGCAATGTACAATGGTTCCAATTTCCTCATGTCCTTACCAACACTGGTTAGTGTTTATAAAATGATTCTTATATCTATCCTAGTACATGTAAATTGATAATCTTGTTGTGGTTTTTATTTTACATTCTCTAATGATAGTGAGTATCTTTTCATGTGTTTACTGGACCATTATATATCCTCCTTAAATAGATATTTATTCAAGTCCCTTGCCCATTTTTTTTTTTTTGGTACTGGGGTTCCTGGAAGCCCTTCTACCTCCGGGCTACACTCCCAGACCTATTTTATATTTTTGAAACAGGGTCTCTTACGCCAGCGCGAACCTCCTGTCTCCGCCTCCCAAGCGCGGGGATTACAAGCGTGCACCACCACGCCCGGTGACTTGCCCATTTTTAAATATCATTATAATCATTATTATTGTGGTACTGAAGACTGAAACCAGGGGCATTCTAACTCCTAGATACACCTCCAGCCGTTTTTTATTTTCTGTTTGAAACAGGGTCTTTCTAGGTGGATGAGAGTCTCACTACTTGCTGAAGCTGTCCTTGCCACTGTAATCCCCAAGTTCCAGCCTCCCAAGTACTGGAATTACAGGTGTGTGCCACCACACTGGCCTTGCCCATTTGTAAAAATGGGTTGTTTTGTTTTTGTATCCTTTGGTTGTTCAGTCATAGTAGCTCTTTATATTAACCCCTATTATATATATAAATTGCAAATATTTTCTCTTATTACAAAAATTTACTTTTTACCCTCTTGATAATACTTAGTACGTTTATTTTTAAATTTAAATTCATATTTTCTTTAGTTTATGCTTTTGCTATCACAGCCAAATTCAAGATCATGAAGATTCACTTGTTTTCTTCTAAAAATTTTATGATTTTGGCTTTTATATTAGCCTTTAATCAACTGTGACTAATTTTTTTTGGCGGGTGTGGTACTGGGGATTGAACCCAGGGTCATTCTACCTCCAAGTCACATCCCAGCCCTTTTTATTATTTGGAAACAAGATCTCACTTACTGACAGTCTCACTAAATTGCTGAGGTGGGATTCAAACCTGTGATCCTCCTGTCTCAGCCACCCAAGTACTAGGATTAAAGCCTGCCGGTGAGCTGAGTTTAGAATATAGTATGAGGTAGAAATCAGGTTCTCCCAACATAATTTTTTGAAAAAATGATCTCTTCTCTATTAAACTAACAGTCTTGTCAAAAATCAGCGCAGGAATGTTGGCTTTGAATCTGATAGCGGAGGAGCCTTTAAAGGCTTCAAAGGCCTGGTGGTGCCTTCTGGAGGAAGAGGGTTTTCTGGATTTGGTGGTGCCCCGGGAAAGCCTCTGGAAGGACTGTCAAATGGAACCAGCACCACCAGCGCCTCTCCCTTTGCCAGTACCAAGGCAGCGGCAGCGCCCACGGCAGCCTTCGGTTCATGTGCTGCAAACGGCCCTGCTGCCTTGGGGGGGAGAAGAAGCTCTCAGCTGCCAAAACCAATGGCAGCGGTCAGCAGCCCCCCCCCCCACAGCCCGGCCTCCAGTGCCTGCGCGGGGAGCGCCTACCACAAGCAGCTGGCTGCCTTGAACTGCTCGGTTCGGGACTGGATCGTGAAGCACGTGAACACCAACCCCCTGTGCGACCTGACGCCCATCTTTAAGGACTACGAGAAGTACTTGGCGGCCATCGAGCAGCAGCAGGAGGCCGGCGGCAGTAGTGGTTCTGAAAGCGCAACCAGCAGGCTGTGGGTGGAAGCACAGCCCCCTTCCGTGTTTGGTTCCGCAAAGCTCCCCCAGGAGGTGAAGTTCTCCTTTCATGGCTGCACGGCTGAGGGCACATCTGAGAGGAAGGCGGAGGGCGCTTCTGAAAAGACAGACGCAGCACAAGGCGCCGCGAGCGCCTCGTTTAGTTTTGGCAAGAAGATCGACAGCTCTGTCTTGAGCTCAGCGAGCTCTGCTCCTCTGACTGGATTTTCCTTTTCCCCCCGGAAACTCCAGCTTATTTGGCAAAGATACTGCCCAGAGTAAACCCGTGGCGTCACCATTTTATGCTAAAACCGATAATCAAGCAGGAAGTGGTAATAATGAATGCAAAGGTGGAGAGGAAGAATAGAACGACGAGCCCCCCAAGGTGGTGATCACTGAGGTGAAAGAGGAGGATGCTTTCTACTCCAAAAAGTGTAAACTATTTTACAAGAAACACAATGAATTTAAAGAGAAGGGTGTGGGCACCCTGCATTTAAAGCCCACTGCCAACCAGAAGACGCAGCTCTTGGTGCGCGCTGATACCAATCTAGGCAACATACTATTGAACGTTCTGATTCCACCCAATATGCCCTGTACTCGAACAGGGAAAAATAACGTCCTCATTGTCTGTATCCCAAACCCACCGCTCGATGAGAAGAACCCCACCGTCCCGGTCACCATGTTAATTCGGGTAAAAACTAGCGAGGACGCAGACGAGCTGCACAAGGTTTTGCTGGAGAAGAAGGACGCGTGAGCGCCGCGGGAGCCTGCGCTTGCCGCCCTCAGCCCGACTCGCCGTGCTTCGCCTCCGTGACATCAGACCGTCTAGATAACGTGAAACTTCTGTGAGGAAGATTAAGGCCAATAAACCTTTCCATGTTGCGTGTCAAGAAACTGTGTTCTCCCTTCTTAAGAACTGTCTACCGTGCGAAATACATTCGAATGAAATTTTTTGGAAGATTTTTAAATGTTCATCTGCTTACTAAGCTAACCATAAAGAAGAAAGATCACACCACCCAAGAGTAGACTGAACACAAAATGGCAGAAAACAAAAATCATATTTCAATAATATCTCTTAATGTCAAAGGACTTAACTCACCAATCAAAAGACATAGATTGGCAATGTGGATTAGGAAACATAATCCAAATATATGCTGTCTGCAAGAAACACACCTCACAGCCAAAGACATCCACAGGCTGAACGTGAAAGGATGGAAAAAGATATACCATGCCACCAGTGACCAAAAAAGAGCAGGGATAGCAACCATGATATCCAACAAAACAGACTTTAAACTAAAACACATCAAAAGAGACAAATCAGGGCACCTCCTTTTACTAAAAGGAACACTATACCAAGAAGATATAATGATAGTAAATATTTATGCCCCAAATATGGGTGCAACCACATTTGTAAAACAAACCCTTCTGGACATAAGATCCCAAGTAGACCCAAATACAATAATTCTGGGAGACTTTAATACGCCTCTCACACCACTGGATCGATCTTCAAGGCAAAAGATGAGTAAAGACGTTTTAGAACTAAAGGAAACCATAAACCAAATGGACCTAATAGACATTTTCAGAGTATTTCAACCAGGAACTACAGAATACACTTTCTTCTCAGCAGCCCATGGAACCTTCTCCAAAATTGATCACATCCTGGGACACAAAGAAAATACCAGCAAATTCAAAAAATGTAATATAATTCCTTGCATCTTTTCAGACCACAACGGAATAAAAGTAGAAATCAACAACAGGAAACTCGAAAGAAAGTATTCAAATTCATGGAGAATGAATGATACACTATTGAATGACGAATGGGTAAGAGCAGAAATTAGGGAAGAAATAAAGAAATTTATGGAAACAAACGAAAACAGAGACACAACCTACCAAAACCTATGGGACACCATGAAGGCAGTACTAAGAGGAAAGTTTATTGCATTGAGTGCCCACATAAAAAGGATGGAGAACCACCAAGTAAAGAACCTAATGACACAACTCAAGGATCTAGAAATTCTGCAACAGTCTATTCCCAAAGCCAGCAGAAGGCAAGAAATCATCAAAATTAGAGCAGAAATAAATGAAATAGAGAACAAAAAAAAATAGAGAATCAATAAAACAAAAAGTTGGTTCTTTGAAAAGATTAATAGAATTGATAAACCCCTGGCCAACCTAACCAAAAGAAAAAGAGAATCAACTCAAATTATCAAAATTAGAAATGAAAAAGGAGATATCACCACAGATAGTGAAGAAATTCAAAATATTATCAGAAACTACTTTAAAAATTTATACTCCAATAGACTTGAAAACCTGGAAGAAATTGATAGATTTCTAAGCACAGTTAACCTTCCTACACTTAGCCAAGAGGACATAGCAAGCCTAAACCAACCAATAACAACCAAAGAAATAGAAATGGCAATAAAAATTCTTCCACCAAAGAAAAGCCCAGGCCCAGATGGGTTCCCAGCTAAATTCTACAAAACCTTCAGTGAACAACTAATACCAATACTGCATAACATGTTCCTGGAAATTGAAAGAGATGGAACTCTTCCAAATTCCTTCTATGAGGCCAGTATCACATTAATCCCCAAACCAAATAAAGATACCTCAAGAAAGGAAAACTACAGACCAATATCCTTAATGAACATAGATGCAAAAATTCTAAACAAAATACTAGCTATACACATTCAAAACTATATCAAGAGAATAATACATCATGACCAAGTCGGTTTCATCCCAGAAAAACAAGGCTGGTTCAACATATGCAAATCAATACATGTTATTCACCACATAAATAGAACCAAGAACAAAAACCACATCATCATAGCAATAGATGCTGAAAAAGCATTCGACAAAATCCAACACCCATTTATGTTAAAAACACTGCAAAAAATTGGGATAGAAGGAAAGTACTTCAACATCATTAAGGCAATATACTGCAAACCCAAAGCCAACATTATATTGAATGGGGAAAAACTGCAAGAATTTCCGCTACAGTCAGGAACAAGACAAGGATGCCCACTTTCACCACTCCTTTTCAATATAGTCCTTGAGACCCTTGCTGCAGCAATCAGACAAGAGAAGGAATTCACATAGGAAGAGAGGAATTAAAATTATCCTTATTCGCAGATGACATGATCCTTTATCTGGAAGACCCAAAGAACTCAACCAAAAGACTTCTGGACCTGATCGACAAATTCAGCAAAGTCGCAGGTTACAAAATCAACCTAAAGAAATCAGTGGCTTTTCTTTATGCCAACAACGAATCCACAATGAAAGAAATAAAAACAACAATTCCATTCACCATAACCTCAAAACCAATAAAATACCTAGGAATGAACCTAACCCAAGATGTAAAAGACCTCTATAACAAAAACTATAAAACATTAAAGAAAGAAATAGAAGAAGACCTTGGAAGATGGAAAGATCTCCCGTGCTCATGGATAGGCAGAATAAATATCATCAAAATGGCCATTCTGCCAAAACTGATCTATAGGTTCAATGCAATTTCCATTAAAATACCAGTGACATTCTTCAGAGACCTAGAAAAATCAATCATGAATTTCATATGGAGAAAGAAAAGACCTAGAATAGCCAAAGCAATTCTCAATAACAAGAAACACGCAGGAGGCATTACAATCCCAGACTTCAAACTATACTATAGAGCAATAGTAGTAAAAACAGCATGGTACTGGCACAAAAACAGATATACTGACCAGTGGATTAGAATAGAAGATACAGAAACAAACCCACACATCTTTAGTCAATTAATCTTTGACAAAGGGGCCAAACACATATGCTGGAGAAAAGACAGCCTTTTCAACAAGTGGTGCTGGGAGAACTGGCTAACCATTTGTAAAAAGATGAATCTAAACCCCTATATCTCACCTAACACAGGAATCAACTCAAGATGGATCAAAGACTTAGAAATTAGACCTGAGACTGTGAAGCTAGTAGAGGAAAGCATAGGTTCAACACTACAACATATTGGCACAGGCAGTAACTTTCTCAACAAAACCTCCAAAGCTCAGGAAATTAAAGCAAGAACAAACAAGTGGGATAACATCAAACTAAAAAGTTTCTTCTCATCAAAGGAAACTATCAATAACCTAAAGAGGAAGCCTACAGAATGGGAAAGGATCTTTACCAGCCACCATTCTGATAGGGGGCTAATATCCAGAGTATACAAAGAGCTCAAAAGACTCTACACTAGCAAAACAAACAACCCAATCAAGAAATGGGCAAATGAACTAAATAGACACTTCACAAAAGAAGAGATACAAAGGGCTAATAGATACATGAAAAGATGTTCTTCATCACTGGCCATCAGGGAGATGCAAATCAAAACTACACTGAGATTCCATCTAACCCCAGTCAGAGTAGCAAGCATAAAGAAATCAAATAACAACAAATGCTGGCGAGGATGTGGGGAAAGAGGAACTCTTTTACACTGTTGGTGGGAATGCAAACTAGTTCAACCACTATGGAGATCTGTGTGGAGATTCCTAAGAAAGGTGGGAATAGATCCACCATATGATCCAGCTATACCACTCCTAGGTATCTTTCCAAAGGGGCTGAATTCAGAGAACTACAGCAACATATGCATACCTATGTTCATAGCAGCACAATTTGTAATAGCCAAAATATGGAACCAACCCAGATCACCATCAACAGATGAATGGATAGCAAAACTATGGGAAATACACACAATGGAATTCAATTCAGCCATAAAGAAGAACAAAATTATATCATTTGAAAGAAGATGGAAAGCCCTGGAGAACATTATGTTAAGTGAGATCAGCCAAGCACAGAAGAAGAAGATACATATGTTTCCTCTAATATGCCCAAACTAGGAAACACAAAGAATACCAGTGGGACTCCAGATATTGAAGGGGAAATACTAGCTAAGTTTGGATGGTAAGATAGGAGAGGAGGAAGGCCGGTCTTGATTAATGAGGGTCTACACTTGAACATGTGTAAAATTATGAATAAGACATGGTTAACCTGGACAACCATGGTGGTGGGGGGAAGGGAAAATGGGGGTGGGGGGGAGGGCACCAAATATAGTGTAAATGTATACTATTTATGTTCAATAAAAATTGTTATAAAAAAATAAAATAAAATGACAAAATCACTTGGGTTTTGTTGTATATTTTTGAGAACATTAAAAAAAATCAGTTTCCAGCCATGGTGATTGTGCATACCTGTATTTCAGTACTTGAGAGACTGAGACAGGAGAGTCACAGGTTCAAGGTCAAATTCAGCAATTTAGACTTTTGTTTTGTTTGGGGGTACCGGGAATAGACACCAGGAGCATCGTACCACTGAGCTACACCCCCAGACTATTTTTTTAGTCTTTTTATTTTTGAAACAAGATCTCAGTGAGTTGCGAAGGCCTCCCTAAGTAGCTAGAGGCTGTCTGCAAACCAATCCTCCAGTCTTCTTCTCCGGAATGCTGTAATTACAAGTGTGAGCCACCATGCCTGGCCTAGAGAGACCTTGTTTTAAACAAAAAGAACTCTGGGTATAGCTTTAGGTAAAATGTCCCTAGGTTTAATCCCCAGGATCCAGCTGCAAGAGTATACAAGTTGGAGGAGACTACTTGTGCTTGGTGATTCTGAAATATGGGCAGATTTCCCACTCCACAGCAGTAGATCAGAGGTCCCGGAAAGAGCGAAGGTGCAGCAAAGAATGATCTTGGCCTTTCACCTTTGGCAAGCAGCAGTCACTTCCGCTGGGCGAGGGCCGGCATCCCGGATGTGGCAGTCAAGCAGGGATCGCTGGGAAGTGGAGTCTGTGAGTTAGAAGCATGGATTGGTGTCCCAGTAGGGCGGGAAATTCGCCAGGGAGGAGCATGACTTGAGTAAAAGAGGATGCGTGGCCCATTCTTGGAATCCCAGCTTTGGGGAGGCTGAGACCAGAGGACTGCATTTTGTGGACAGCCTCAGCTACTTAGGCCCTCCGCAACTTAGTGAGACCCTGTTTCAAAATAAAGAATTAAAAAAAAATTATGGCAGGGAGTGTTGCTTGGAGGTTGAATGCCCCCTGGGTTCCATCCTCACACCCACGAAACAAACAAAAAAAAAAAAGGGAAAGGGGGATGCGCCTGTAACACCCATTTCAAGGAGTCCCCAAAGACCACCAGGAGACCGTAACCATATGCAAAAGCAAAGATACTATATTCATATTTAAGTTCAGACTCTCAGACCTCACTGACACAGGGAATCTGTACCGAGAGCCCCCAGCAGCAGCCGACAAAGCCTCTATGTCGGGTAAGGTAGGGGTGGGGGAACTAACCAGCCACATGATTGGGTGATCTCTGAGCAAGGCAGGTTCAGCTCAAAGACACCAGTCCACACCAGCTTAAAGTTTTTAAGTGCAGGTGTTTGGATTTTGACAGTCAGCATTCAGCTGGGTTAACAGCCAATTCTTAGCTGACCAAGGTCAATACTGGCTGCAGCTTTGGCTGAAAGCTTAGAGACAGAAGGATTTTGTTCTGTCTAAGTCTTATTACAGTTGTTAGGGTTTTCAGTGCCATTCTCCAGCTGGCCAGATGGTCACCCAGAGATGGGCCTGTGGAAGGCCAGTGGGGCTGCAGGGCATTCTAAGGCATAGGGTCCCTGCTGCGCAGAGCACCCTGGGAGGAGAGAATCTTGTCACGCAGAGCATTCTGGGAGCTGCCGGCCAGGTACCTTGCTGAAGAAGAAACCTTGCTAGCTGCGGTAGCGTTCGGTTCTTCGTTGGCGCTGGTGATTCTCCGAAGGCCCTCGCCCAGGTTCTGAGCGACGGGGGGAGCAGAGCAGCTGGCTGGTGGCTCGGCCGGGCTCTTCTGGAGGCCTCATTGGCTGTGGAGCCTCGTCCCTGGGGGAGCGAGGTGAGCCTCAGCTAAGAGCGGTGGGAGGTGGGTGCAGGCTCCGGCCCTCGGTGCTAGGGTTCTTGTGGGTCGATGGCCTTGGGTGAAATTATGGTATAGTGAGAGTGGTCGCCGCTTATGGCATAAGTCTCCAAGTTTGGGGGACTTGAATAAGTAGGCTTTTAGGGGCCTGACGTCTCCAGGGTTGGGTGGTGACTGTTCCTAGGGCCAGGTGCACCTGGTTTTTGGTCAGTTGAGATCTGGTGGTGTTCATGCCCAACAGTACTGCCTTTCTGATGTTGGATTCAGGGCAGGCTGGCTTAACCAGACGGCTTGGCGTTGGTTGGTCGTGGGGTGGCCCTGTGACTCATCTTGGTGTACCAATTTGTCTGATCGTCCTTGGGTTCAGCCTTGGAGAAAGAGGTCGAGCTGGGGCTCATTCAGCAGGTTTTGCAAAGGTCCAGGGGACCAGCACTGACCACAAAAGCCACAGGATTTTAAATTGCATTTTAATGTTTCAAATTGAGAAATGGCAAATGCCCACAAGGAGGTAGAACTCCCCGACTTGTGACCCAGATGTAACACTTAACACCTTCATGACCAATCTTGATTCATCTCAAGGTATCTGGATGTCCAACCTTTATGAGCCTCGTCTCCATAGCCAGACTTCTCAGGCTGTCCCTTCATAGGTTTGCACCTTGGGCAAGGGACTCATCTCACTGAGCCTCAGTGTTCTCATCTGTACAGCCAACAGCATCTACTTCATTGGGCTGTTGTGAGGACAGATGAGGTGAGACTCACACAGTGCCTGGAGCAGTCTCTAGTAAGTAGTACGTGCTCAGTGAATACTTCCTTTATTAGTATTAGAGAAACACTTCAGGCTAAGTGTCAACAGCATGTCAGAGGAGACCTCCTCATCCCTTTTTACCTTTTTGTTGTTCTGGGGATTGAAACTATGCATGATCTACCACCAAATTACACCTCTTTTTTTTTTAATTTTGAGACAGGGCCTGGCTAAGTTTCCCAGGCTGACCTTATATTTTCAATCCTTCTGCCTCAGCTCCTGACTGCACCGGCTGGCAGGCTGTGTTCTTAGACTGTATCCCAGCGCTGTTCCTAGAAAGCAGCTCACAAATTTTCCCTTTTCTGTGGCAGGTCCCTCCTGATGCCCTTAAGGAGGAAGGGGTGCTACCCTTTTGGCCCTTGAGGATTCCCAGTGACTTTTCTCAACTCTTTTTGTTGCTCTGACTCCTGAGACCCTGGCTGCTCAGGAGGACTGCCTGCTGGGGAAAGGGAGGACTCCGGGGCTCCTGACTACCCAGCTTCAGGTGAGTGCCACTTGCTTTTTACTCTTGAACCATGAGTAGGTTTTCTTTGTTCGGCATTGACGTTTCGTGTCCTACAGTGTTCACTCCTAGGATCGGAGCCCCAGCTCTTCCTCTGGGAAATCAGCCTGTTATTTTGCAAAGTCCTGAGTTTCTCTCTCAGGGCTTTCCCTTCACTTGTTGATGCAGATGGTGTGCTTTCTATGCTTTCTTATACTTCTCTTAGGCGCTATTCCACTCATTGTGGGTAGCGGGCAGGCCTGCCTCACTCATGGGGAGAGTCCTCATCTGACACCCTTTCATTTCCATTTTCCTTACCCAGATCTACACTCTGAGATTCTGCCCTTTAGGGAGGCCAGGAAGTGGTCCAGCGTCCTGCAAGGTGAGGGGTCTGGTGCAGGTGACCTGTCTCCATGCTGCTGTCACAGGCTACCCTCGTTCCCTCTCTTGTCAATGAAGAACCCTGACAACTGGAAAAACCACGAGGCTCCTGGAATACTAACTCAGCTGGTGCCCCACATTCTTTATCATTGAGAAGAAGAAAAAGAGGGATTAGTGGACTACTCCCCAGTACACCCTAAGAGAGAACACATAACAACTGCCATTGTTCTTTCTAACCTTCTGGGGATCGGGGCAGTGGGTGCTGGGACTTCTGTGCTGATGCTTCAGTCCAAAAATTATTACTCCCTTCAGGCCACAATAGACATAGACCTTAAAGAGATAGAGGCCTCCCTCAAACACCTAGAAGAGTTCCTTTTATCTCTAGCAGAAGTCGCCCTTCAAAACAGGAGGGGGCTTGACCTCCTATTTCTCCAGCAAGAACTTTGTGCAGCCTTAGGAGAACAGTGCTGTTTTTACGTCAATCATTCTGGGGTCATTAAAGTTTCGCTTGCTGTCCTCAGAAAAAGATTACAAAAAGGAGAAAATGAAAGGATTCAAAATCAAAACTGATATGAATCTTTGTTTTTATGGTTACCCTGGCTAACCACTTTACTTGCTGAAATGGCAGGACCTTTATTCCTCCTGATACTCACTTTAACTTTAGGTCCTTGCATTATTAATAGATGAATGGCTTTCATCCCAGAGCAAGTTAATGCATTACAGCTATTGGTTCTTTGGTCACAAACCCCTAGAGGTATTTGATATCCAGGACCCATGATTGGACCTTGTTACAAGAGAAGGGGGAATAAAGAACCCTGACAACTGGAAAAACCACAAACAGCTCCTCGAATGCATCATTCTAGGCACCAGCCAATCAGGAGTCAGTAGGAAATTCCAAAAGGCTCTGGAGAAGCTAGCAGGAGATACCAAAGGCCCCTGAGGATGATAGATAAAATGTTTAAGCTGATGTGGTCAGTATGGACCAATCCCTTGCGCCAGACCAACCCTGCTAAAAGGTCACCCAGTCATGTAACTGCTCAGTTGGAATTCCCCCACCCCTACCCTAACCACAACAAAAGCTTTGTCTAACTGCTGTTCGAGGCTCCCTGTACCGATCCACTGCATCGGTGAGGTCAGAGAGTCCAAGCTTATGCCCGAAAAATGGCTCTTTGCTTTTGCATATGGTGACAGTCTCCTGGTGGTCTTTGGGGACTTCTTAAACTGAGAGTTATACCCTGCCTGCCTGCCTGATGCTTAGCAGAGGTCAGCTCGAGCTCTGGCTGTCAGCCATTTTACCTGCAGCCCTTCCTCAGCACCTGTCTCTGCTCAGTCCACTACTGGGTCATTCACCTAGTTGTTAACACTGAACAACACCTAATCCTGCAGTATCAGACAGAGTCCACATTCCTTTGTTCAGCTTCAAACACACCTCTGGCTGAGAGTGACATTCTGATAGCAGAAAAGGAAGAAGCAGGAATGTGTCTTCCCCTTTATGACCGTTGTATTGGGGGATTCTGTCAGGTGTACCTGTCTTGGAAGAGTTTAGGTGAAACTTGCTGCTTCTGGGAAGGCATGCTGGTATGTCACAGTTAGTTTCAGCTCTTAGTGCAGTAGCAGCTATTTATTCCCACTCTACCAGCACCACGGCAGGCAGCCATGAACAGAATACTACAGCAGTTTGCAGATGGCTTGTGGACAACAAGGACTTTTTTTTTAATTGGTGCACTGTATTTATACATCATAATGGGATTAAAAAAACCTTTTGTAGACATACATGCACACATCATCCAATTAGCCCCTACCCGATCCCCACCCCGTTTCTTCCCCATCCCTCCTTCCCATGCTTGGCTTAGTGGTTGACATCTAGTATTATAGCAATTTATCCAAAATTAACAATGATAATCTCACATAACAGTTTCATTTGTCTGATACCAAGCTTTTGATGACTTAAAGATAACATTTCAATATTTCCTTTTCTTTTCTTTCTTACCAGAGAATATTTTTCCTTTTATTTAGGTGAAAGTATCATACATTATTTATTTTTCAGAAAAAAATCTATCCTAATATGGAATATGGACTCTAGATACCCAAAACGATCTCGAAAAAGAACAAAGCTAGAAGATGTATATTTTATAATTTCAAATCATATTAAGCTACAATAATTGAAACAGTGTAGTACTGTTATAAAGGCAGATATATAAACCATTGGAGTTAAATAAAAGCCTAGAGATACTTTCTTCCATATATTGTCAAGTTATTTTTGACAAGGTTTCCACAAATATTTGGTGGAGGAAATAATAATCTTTTAACTAAATATTGTTGAAAAATAATAATTACATGAAAAAGAATAAAATTGGACCCTTACCTAACACCATATACAAATATTAACTCCAAATCGATAAAAGACCTAAATATAAATCTTAAGACTATAAACTTTTAGAAGAGATCTGGGTCATTCAACCTCACAACATTGAAATTGGCAGTGATTTTTTGGATATGATTTCAATGGCACAGGCAACAGATGGGTAAACAAACCCCCCCCCAATAAGAAAAATTGTATATCCAAAGACAATGTAAACAGAGTTAAAAGTTACTGATAGAATGGGATAAAATATTTCCAAATGCTATATCTGAAGGTATATTAATATTCCACCTAGAAATCCTAAAGTTTAGCAACAATAAAAGCAAACAATCCAATTTAGGGATATGTAAAAGACTAACATAAATAATGAATCTCCACAGATAACCAATCTTAGTTGTCTGTTGGATAGAAAATCTTGTTTCTCTGGTTCTGGTGTGTGTTACCCATTTCTTCTTTGTAGTTAATCTCTTTGAGTATTTTCTCTAGCGCTGGTTTTGAAGACATAAATTCCTTCAGTTTCTGTTTGTCATGGAAGTTTCTTATTTCCCCATCTAATTTGATAGAAAGTTTTGCTGGGTAGGAAATTTTTGGCTGGAAGTTGTTTTCTTTAAGAGTTTGGAATATGTTACTCCAAGCCCTTCTGGCTCTCATGACTTGGTTTGGGAAGTCTGGAGTGATTCTAATCGATTTGCCTCTGAATGTCACTTGGCCCTTTGTTTTTGTTGCCATTAAAATTCTCTGCTTGGCTTCCACATTGGTCATTTTGACAATTATGTGGCATGGGGATCCTCTTCTCCGATCCTGTCTAAAGGGAGTTCTGTAAGTTTCCTGGACTTGTGTATCGACCTCTTGCTCTGTTTGGAAAATTTTCTGCTATTACTTCCTTGAAGAGATTGTTGATCCCTTTGGTTTCACCTTATTTTCCCTCCTCTATTCCAATTATTCTTAGGTTAGCTCTCTTAAAATGGGCCCATATTTCTTCAATGTCAGATTCCTGCTGTTGTATTTTTTCCCTAAATTAGAAACTATGCATCCATTTTTGGAGTGATCATCTTCTAAGAGCGAGATTCTATTCTCCATGTGGTCTAATTGGTTTTTTGTACTCAACACGGACTTTTTACACCAGCTCTAAAGGATCTGAGTTTTTATTGTTAACTGTATGGCAGAATCATTCATAGTGGTCAGGAGTTGAGTCCATGGATAGAAAAATTAATAAAATGTAGTATATACATGTACTGAATACTACTTAGCATTAAAAAGGAATGAAATTCTGAGTGTATATTTCTAGATATATGAATCTTGAAGATATTATGCTAAGTGAAATAAGCGACTTAGAGAAGAACATGTATGATTCTCCTTATGTTAGCTATATGGAATGACAAAATGTATATAAAGTGCATATACTTTCTATAGGGTCTGGAGGTAGGAGAGAAAGGGAAGTTATCATTTAATGTGCACAGAGTTTGTGTACAGAAATGCTACATATTCTTTGGAGATAGTTGAACAACACTCTAAATGCACTTGATGCCACCAAACTGTACATGTAAAAATGGAAGAAATAATCAATTTTGAGTTATGTATATTTACATAAATCACAGTTTACTTCTGAAACTTTATAAAGCATTCTTCACTCCACCTATGGCATGTTGTCCAGGTAGGTCCATGCTCTTCCTCCCGGGTGGTCCTCCCTGACCACATTTTGGGCCTCGACTACCTAGCACTTTCTCCTTCCCTTGCTTTCTTCCTACTCTTCAAGAGCAGGCTCCAGGCCCTGTTGAGAATCCTCCTCTTAGCATGACCTTTATGTCTCAATAGTGCTGAGGAGATTACCAAAGGATGCAAGTGGCAGGTTGTTGAAACAGAGTTGAGTGGCTGTGAAGTTCCTGTGCATGGGCGTGTGCTCAGGGTGCAGAAGGAAGTTCACATTGCACAGTTGGAAAATGGAGGCCTTAGCTAGAAGCATAGGGGCCCCGCCTCAGACACCAGGGTTCAAATACTTGGCTACTTCTGTCTGTGCTCAGCAGGCCCGAGCAGGCTGAGGTCTGTGAGATTTGGGGAAAGGCTGGGCTGTGGTCTAATCTGTGCCATTATGGAACTGTATGAAATTCAGTGACCCAGATCCTTCAGCACCAGTATGCTAACTATTGATCTTTTAAATTCTTCTTAAAACTCAGTGTATTATACTTTGCTCTTGTTTAATTTTTTTATGTTGTTTGCCCTTCTGCCTAGCACTAAAGTTCCCAACAATTAGGGATTCTTCTTTTTTCCATGTATAGTCAAACAGACCACCCAGGACTCTGAATACACATGTCAGTTCACAAGTGCTGCTGGCTGGATAGACAGGTTTAAAGGTTTTAGGACACATGGCAACAGTGGTGCAGTCAAAGTAGGATCTAGACGTTCCACAGCCTCCCCAGAGCAGCCTGATCCCGGGCCCTCACCTGAGCGAGGCCAGGCCTCAGGTGAGCAGGGCTGTGTTTTGTGTTCCAGGCACACATGGCATTCAGGGATGTGGCCGTGTATTTCTCCCAGGAGGAGTGGAGCCTGCTGAGCCCTGATCAGAAGACCCTGTACAGGGAGGTGATGCTGGAGAACTACAGCCACCTGGTTTCTCTGGGTAAGTGCAGTATGTGTATGACGCGTATTCCTTCCCTGGGAAGTTTAGGATATTTTGATGCAACAGCCTTTCATTCATTCATTCTTTCATTCATTCATTCTTACTTATTGTGTGTGTGTGTGGTAATAGGGATTGAACCCAGGGGCATTCTACATCCAAGTTACACTTACCATTCTATCTTATCATTTGATTTTAAATTTTTTACTGGTGCATTGTATTTATACATCATAATGGGATAAAAAAAACTTGTGTAGACATACATGCACACATTGCCCAGTTAGCCCCTACCTAATCCCCACCCTACTCCCTCCCCAGTCCTCCATCCCATGCTTAGCTGAGCGATTGACTTTGATATGTTTGTTTAAGTATATCATGTGCTTTAGAGAGTTTCCTTCTTCCCTCTCCCAACCCTCTGTTAAGTTGCCTTATTTGCTCCTCTATAGGGTCTCCTTTTTTACCTAGACTTCCTCCCATGGCCCATTTTTCCTTAGCTTTCAAATATTAAGGAAATCATCCAATTTTTTATTTTTTTTTACTGACTAATCTTGCTTAGCATAATGTCCTCCAGTTCTATCCATTTCCTTGAAAATGATGTAATTGAGTTTTTTTAATGGCTGAGTAAATTCCATTTTGTGCATATCCCACAATTGTTCTTTATTTTGAAACAGGGTCTCACTAAGTTGCAGAGTGCCTCACTAAGTAGCTGAGCCTGTCCACGAATCATCATCCTCCTGTCTCAGCCTCCCGAATGCTGGGAGTACGAGCGTGCACCACCACGCCTGGCTGATTTTCTGTTTTTCTCCTGTGAGAAAATTTTCATATAAATTTTCCTCTTAATACTGCCTTCAGTGTGTTCCAGAGGTTTTAGTATGTTGTATCACTATTTTTGTTTGTTTATTTTTAGGAATTTCTTGATTTCATCCCTTAGTTTTTCTATGACCCATTCTTCATTTAGAAGTGTGGTGTTCAGTCTCCACATGTTTATGTGGTTCCTGTGAGTCTTCTTAGAGTAGATTTCTAGTTTCATTCCATTATGGTATGAAAAGACACAGGGAAGTACGTCACATTTTTTGAATTTGCTATTGCTCACTTTGTGGCCCAATATGTGATCTATTATAGAGAAAGTTCCATGAACAGTGGAAAAAATGTGAACTCTCCTGAAGTTGGGTAAAATATTCTATATGTGTCTATCAGGTCCATTTGATTAATGGTATTCTTTCGGTCTGAGGTATCTTTACTAACCTTTTTTCTAGAAGATCGATCTAATGATGTGAGAGTTGTGTTGAAGTCTCCCAGTATTATTGTATTGGGATTCATATGTGACTTAATATCACAAAAAGTTTGTTTTATGAAAGTAGCTGCACCATAAGTTTGGGGCAAAAAATGTTAATTATCATTATTTTTTCATGCTGGATTGTTCCTTTTACTAGTAAAAAATAACCTTCGGTGTCTCTTCTAATCAGCATGGGCTTGAAGTCTAACTTATCTGATATCATAGTTAATACTCCTGCTTTTCTTCAAGTTCCACTGGCATGGATTACCTTGCTGAAGCCCTTTACCTTAAGTTTGTTTCTATTTTACCTTGTAAGGTATGTTTCTTGCAAGCAGCATATAGATGGGTTCTGGTTTTTTAATCCATTTTTAAAACGGATTAAAAAGACATAAAGGACACTTTATGTCTTTTTATTCGGGAGTTGAGGTCAATTACAGTCCTATTATTATTATTATTATTATTATTATTATTATTATTATTTTAATTTTTATTATTATTACTTGGTGGTGCTGGGTTTCCTGGAAGCCCTTCTACCTCTGGACTACACTTGTAGACCTATTTTATAGTTTTTATTTGGAAACAGGGTCTATGAAGCCAGCACAGCTGTCTTTGAACCAGCGCGATCCTCCTGTCTCTGCTTCCCAAGCACGGGGATTACAAGGGTGCATCACAACGCACAGCTTCAGTGTTATTATTGAGAGATAATTTATTCTTCTTCTGTTTGAAATACTGTTTGTTCTTCTCTTCTTAGTTGTCTGCTGAATAGAAATTCTTGTTTCTTTGTTTCTGGTGTGTATTACTTTTTTATTCTTTGTAGTTAATCTCTGAGTATTTTCTCCTGTGCTATTTTGTTTCTTTGTTTTGTTACTGAGGGTGAAACCTAGAGGTTTTCTACCTCCGAGCTATATACCCAGACCTATTTTATAATTTTTTTGGAAACAGGGTCTCACTAAGTTGCTGAGGCTTTCTTCAAACCTGTGCAATCCGGTCTCATCCTCCCAAGTGTGGGCATTACAAACGTGCGCCATCATGCCTGGCTGTAGTGCTAGTTTTGAAGACATAAATTCTTTCAGCTTCTGTTTGTCATGGAAGATTTTTATTTCCCCATCTAATTTGAGAGATAGTTTTGATGGGTAGGAAATTTGTGACTGCAAGTTGTTTTCTTTCAGAATTTGGAATGTGTTACTCCAGGCCCTTCTGGCTTTAATGACTTGGTTTGGAAAGTCTGGAGTGATTCTAATTAGTTTCCTTTTGAATGTTACTTTGTCTTTTTTGTTGTTGTTGTTGCCTTTAAGATTCTCTCCTTGGATTCTACATGGTCATTTTGACTAATATGTGGCGTGGGGTACCTTTCCTTGATCTTGTTTAAAGGGTGTTCTATAAATTTTCTATACCTGTTTGTCAATCTCTTGCTCTATGTTTGGAAATTTTTCTGCTATTACTTCATTGACAATATTGATGAATCCCATGGTTTCACCTTCTTTCCCATCCTTTATGCCAATTTCTTGTAGGTTAGCTCCTTTAATATGTGCCCATATTGCAGTTTCTTGCTGTCAAATTGTATTTTCTGTTACACACTATGTGTTCATATTTGGAGCGATTATCTTCTAGGAGCAAAATTCTACTCTCCAGGTGATCTAAGCGATTGTTTATAGTTTGAATAGATGCCTTTACTTTTGTATTCCTACTTATTGCATCCTTTATTTATTTCAGACTCTCTCTAAATTCTTTTTGGATTTTCTCTATTATTTCTACAGCTACATTCCTAATTTGACCATCTGGAGATCTCTGCAATTCTGTGTTATCAGGTTCTATAATTGTGGAGTTCTAGTAACCGATGTGGAGTTTGTGGTATAATGATATAAAGTAGATTTTATACAAGACAAGGAAGAGATAAAAAGCAGAAAAAAGAAAGGAAAGGGACAATGAGAAGAGAATTGGTATGTGCAAAGGAAGAAGCTCGGGAGAGGGTTTGGGAATAGGTTAAAAACAAAAACAAAGAGAAACAAACAAAAACCAACCAGGCATACACACAAAAAAAGAACACAAACCAAAACTACCTCAAAAACGAATTAATGCAACTCTACAAAGAAATGACTATTCAGCAGATAGTTCTGCTGCAGTCTCTCTCTGTGCAGATACCAAGTACCACCAGCACCCTTCCTGCTGTGAGTTTGGTTCTCTGATACTTTCTCAGTCTATGCAGCTGGCCGATACCATTGGGGCTGGGTTAAGTATTAAGCACATTTCACCCTCCACGCTTTCCACCATTTTGGAGTCTCAGTCTGTCCCTGAAACCTTTGGTGATGTATGCCTCTGAGACCAAATTCAATGTAGGAATCTCTGTTCTGCACAGAATGGGCTGCTCTGGTCTTACTTCTCCCCATTTACCATGATCGGGAGGTATGTGGTGATCTCAGAGCTTCTATTAGTTGGGTCAAGTTAGACTTTACCCCCACACTTGCCGCTGATCAAAGCCTGAGTCTGTCAGAGTTTCTGTTATGTCCAACAGCAGCCTCCTCTCCCGCTTTCTCCGGGCTGTATCGGGAAGTCTCAGACCTGGGATGTTTATTGGGGCTATGCAAGTTCCCAGGGGCACAGCACTGTAAGTTCTCCTGAGGGACAGAGATTTACTCATGATTTTGGTGTGCGCTGGTCTGGAACTCTGGGGAATGTGGTGAGCTGGGCTGCCGCTGGCGTGATGGCTCCACTGCCATGACATGCCATGACATTAGCCAGTGTTATTTTTGCTTTTTTTTTATTTTTGGTGGTACTGGAGTTCAGAAACTCTTCTACCTACAGGCTACACTCCCAGTCCAATTTTATGTTTTTATTAAGAAACAGGGTCTCTTAAGCCAGCAAGGCTGGCTTTGAACGAGCACAGTCTTCCTGTCTCCACCTCCCAAGCACGGGTATTACAAGCGTGCACCATCACACCTGGCAACTAGCAGGTTTATATTCTGGTGTTGATTTGTTGAGCTACATTTTGGGTCCCTGGAGACCGTGGTTAGTTCCTAGAAGCTGTAGCAGGTCTTTGCGTGGGATGACTTACAACCTATGGATCTGCTGCTGCTCACTTCAAATCCTTGTTTTCCTTTTTGTCTCTGGAGTGTGGTGCTATGCGGAAAGACTGTGCCGGTGCTGGCACCCACCGCCACCTGGCAGGTGTGATTTTTTCCTCTCTGGTCCATCTTCTAGTCTTCTTTATCTCTGTCCCTTGTGTTTATCATTTCTATTCCTCTACTGATAGTATTATCTGGTTTTGTAGAGCATTGTTTTTGAAGCAATGGAGGTCAAGTGTCAGCAGGACTCATATACTCTGCTACTCTGAGTCGCCATCTTCCCCTTCCATATCTTATTCTTTGATTGAAACAGGGTCTCACTAGTTGCAGAGGGCCTCACTTAGTTGCTTCAATCTCACATGTGATCGTTCGGTCTCAGCCTCCCAAGTACTGGGATTACAAGCATGCACCACCACTCCTAGCTAACAATCTTTTTTCTTTTTCTTAGCATTCACTTCGCTTTCAAGCAAAGCAATTTTGTTCTTTGTTTCTCAAGAGAAGGTTCGATTTTTTAGAAAGTGTGTGTGCGTTCATGTGCATGCTGGGTAATACTCAGCATTGCTAGGCCAGGCTCTCTTCCTGAGTTAATTATTTTACATGATGAATGATGGGCCTGTTCATCACCAAGCCTGGAACAGAATCAGCATGCCCTCTTTGAGTTGATCAGCTCTCCCATTCTCAGGCCTCTGATTCACACATCAAAGTTCCTTATCTGATTGGCTCTGAATTATTCAGTGGTCCCTTCACACCATGATGTAGATGTATGGTCATCTTGTTTTCTTTTCTTGTGGGCAGGAATTCTGTTTCCTAAACCAAAACTTATCATCCAGCTGGAGCAAGTGAAAGAGACCTGGAGAGAAGAGAGAAAATGTGCACCAGCCTCCAGTGCAGGTGAGTGGGGGGAAACTGGTCCCATGAGGTAGAGGAATACAGGGATGTCAGCAGCTAAGAGGGCTGGGAGGGAGGCGGTGTTGATCCCGTACTGGAGGGATGTTTTTCTCTTGACCTCTTGGCTGCCATTGAGATTGCCTGGCACGTCCTCCCTTCCAGATCTCCATCTTCACCCACAGTAGGGGATTCCTGGGGCCTCTTGTCTCTTTCCTCCTCCAGGAAGCCTTGGTCTTCCCAGGCTAACTCCACTCTCTTTCTTGTTTATGGGTTTCCTTCTCTTATTATGTTTTTTTTTAAAAAAGATCAAGAAGAACAACCGGACATGATAGCACACACTTGTAATCCCAGAATTCAGGATCTGAGATGGAGGATCATGGTTCATAGACAGCCTCAGTTCCTACTTAGTGATACCCTCTGCAACTTAGTGAGACCCTGTTTCAAAATAAAGAATAAAAAATAGTGCAAGTGGTATAGCTTGGAGGTTGAATGCCCCTCAGTTCCATCCCCAGACCTGCAAAAAAAAAGTTCTTTCCCTAAGGTAAAAGCCCTCAATGCTTCTTTCTTTAAGTACCGAGGCTCCTAAATTAAGTTAAATAATCTCCCTTCTTTCTTCCCTCTTCCTTCCCTCTCTATCTTCTTTGTACTGAGAATTGAACCCAGAGTGTATTATCACTGAGTCTCACCCTCAGTACTTTTTATTTTTAAATTTTGGAGTTTCACTACGTTGTTGAAGGAGTTCAAACTTTGAACTTCCTGCCTCCGCCTCGGCTGGGGTTTCAGGCATTTGCCATTGTGCCAGGCCTTTTTTCCTAGAGCTAGAGCTCCAGCAGTAACATAAAAAGGTTTCCTTCGGGAACCAGCTCATTTAAGTCACTGGGAGTTCAGTTTTGTTTTACTTTATTTCACTGTGGATTGAACATTGGGCCCTGTACATGCTAAGTGTAAACTCAGCATATGAGCTCCATTTCCAGCCATCAATTTTTATTTTAATATAGATATTTCTGAGTTATTGGATTCTAAGTGTACAGTATTCATGAATCAGTATAAAGCTATCAGAACAGGAATATCTGTGGGTTTAAAATATTTTATGAACTAAGTTTATCATTTTGATAATGTTTTGAATTTACCTCTCTCAGACTAAATATTCCTAGAAAATACACATAATGACAGATTTTACAACCAACTGAAAAGATTGATGAGTGGGTTATGAAAATTTTGTTTTCCTGTTTGTCACTTCATATATTAAAATCATGACAAAATTCTCAAAAGGAGCCACTATAATTCTGAATGTTTGCTGTAACTAAAAGCCTGCCACTTTGTACACCACAAAAGCTAGTCTTCATATCAGAGCCGCAGTTACCATAAGGACGGGGGAAGATATTTTCTGTATCAAAATCACAGTCACCCTGCTTACCCATGCGTACACCGAATTTCTTCTGTCAGAAGACCTCTTTACCATGACCGTGCCCTGATGTGTTCACTTGAGAGCAGACCGAGGAGAAACCAGCAATGCTGCTTTAGTCTTGTCATACTCAAGAGAAAAAACTGCCAACTAGTCAAATCTGAAAACTCCACCCAGTCCAGAGTTACAATGATCTGGTCACGCTGGTAAATCCCCCAGCCTGATTTTATTTTTTATTTTGAAAGAGAATCTTGCAAATTCTTTGAGGCTGCTCTCAAAACTGCAATGTTCCAGTCTCAGCCTCCCAAGCACTGGGATTACAAGTGTTACCACCATGCTTCGAGGAAGTTTGCTGGCCAGAACTAGAAATGTAAAATCAGTTGTGAGCTGTGGATCCTTAAGTAACCTATATTAAACAAAATAAACAGTGAGACTCAGTGAAAGTAGTCAGGGTTCAGTCTTTGCAGAGGGATGATGAGTCGTAGGTATCCATGCTAGCGCTGGGCTGGGAAGAGGTGGGCATCAGGCAAATCAGTTGATCTTCACACTGTCTTCAAGCCTGAAGTAAAGAGCCCTGGAGCTGTTAAGAGAAAGAAGGTATGCGTATTTATTTTCCAGGCATTGAAACATGAAAGGAAGGCATCTATTTAGTTTACTTAGTGGAAAGAAGCAGGATCTTTTAAGTGTTAGGGAAGGGTGGCTATGCTAATTATATTTATTATTATACTGAATGATTATTACATTATTATGATATATTATGCTGAATAATAATTATAACTGATCAGTTATAATTAAAAATAGAAATCTGTATAGGATGGTGCAATTCTAGGCTGTAGATGTATACACAATTCTAATAAGTTTGATTATTCATTGTTCAAGAAAAGAGTGTTTAGTTAGGAACAGATAAGATCTGTAGTAGTTTCTCAAATTGTTTGTCATTGTCCAGCTCACTAGAGCAGCTGTGATGAATAATACATTCATGGCTTCCATTGCCTACAGGGAGGTGCTGTGTAGAAGAGCTGTCCTTCTTTGTTTGTGTGGGAGTTGATGTGCTAGTTGTACTAGGGTTTGAACCCAGGGCCCTCTACCATGAAGCTATCTGCCCAGCCTGAAAACGGTCCTTTTACATGGGTCTCTAAGAAATGTTACATTAACTATGGAAATTAACAGAGTTTAGAGATGGGAGGGGCACCAAGAGAGAGCTGTTTTAAGTCAGTGGGGATCTGGGCTGTCTTTGTGTTGTTTGCTGCAGAGGGCCTGCCGTCTCGTGGAAACTCTGACTCAGAGTCGTCCTCTGGTACCTACTTGGCACTGAGGGACACTCCAGTTCATGTGTCTCATACTTTTTCATTTTTTGTGTGTGGAATGGGAAAAAACAGGCATTCTACCTCTAAGCTACACCCCAAGCCTGCTTTTATTTTTTATTTTGAAAGAGAATCTCCAGTGGTTGCTAAGGCTGATCTCAAACCTGCAATGTTCCTGTCTCAGCCTCCCAAGCACTGGGATTAGAACTGTTTTCACCATGCTTTAATTCCACATCCATGAATGTTTGCTGTTGGATTTTTTTTTATACTAGAGATTGAACCCAGGGGCATTCTGTCTCTGAGGAATACTCTCAGCCTCAGCCTTTTCTATTTTGAAACAAGGTCTTCCTATGTGGCTAAGGGTCTCACTAAATTTCTGAGGCTGGCATTAAACCGATGGATCCTCCTGATTAGCTTCTCAAGTATTGGGATTAGAGGCGTGCAACACTGTACCCTGCTCTTTTTGATTTTTTGTTTAATTTTGTTTTGCTTTATTTTTGTGGTACCTGGGTGCATCCTATCTCTGAGCTACACCCCCAGACCTATTTTATTTTTATTTTTGAAACACAGTAAGTTTCTGATGACCTTGCTAAGTTGCTGAGGCTGGTCTTGAACTTGGAATCCTCCTTCTTAGCATATCAAGTACTGGGAACAGAGTTGTTTTCCATAGTACCCAGTTTTTAATCTCTCTCTTACACAGCCACTAACACTGGGTTCTTCTACCCATTGGGAATGACTCCAATCCACCTGTCCCTTTGTTATTATGGGAAGAGGGCAGACAATACCACATGGTTAGATAGCTCTAAGTAAAAAAGAAGAAAAAATGTTACCGTCATGGTTTCTCTGTGTGGTTCTGAGTTAGGAAGTAATTGCAGTGATAATTGTGTAGACCCTTGAATTTGCCCCAATTTATACACCATAAGTGCCTTTGATGCTTTTACTGCCTCACATCTATAGTGGGGTGTCTGAATTATCTTAGGAGGCATGAGCTGTACTGATGGGCTAGGAGGTCGGCCATACAAAGTAAGTCCTGGTGAGTAGCATTTACTTTTAAGGATTTTGAAGAATGGGTTGAGTCTCCCCATCAGATGAGGCTCCATGTGACTGGGACTTTTCTCTCTGCAGCGGGACTAAAGCCAGAAGTGCAGCCTGGTGCTCTCTGCCCTTCAGATGCCTCCAACCAGAAGTTCCTGAGGCAACACATGCCGTGTGATCACCACGCCTGGGACATCACACGATTATGTGTAGAAAGTCCTGTCGAGCCTGGGGACCCAAGCCCGGGGGACCAGAAGCAGCATCGGCAAGCCTCGGAAGAAAGCTGCTGCAGAGACAGAACAGAAGGTCAAGAGAGGGAAGGCACCACGCCTTGGTTTGGTAGGACAAGGCAAAGGACTTCCTGTCATGGCATCAGAGCACTGAGGATGGAGGCGAGCCCAGCTCAGGCTCGGAGCCCAGAAGACGCCGACAAGGTGCTGAAGGGAATTGGCATCTCTGGGTTTGGAGCAGTCAGCTGCAGCAAGTGGACACCGGGCTTCAGCAAGACGACCCACCTGCTCAGTCACCAGAGTACACACTCAAGGGAGAAGCCACACGTGTGCGGCCTGTGTGAGAAGGGCTTCCGTCTGAAGAAGAGCCTGGCCAGGCACCAGAAGGTGCACTCAGGGGGGAATCCCATCGTGTGCAGTGAGTGCGGGCGAGGCTTCAGCTGTAAGTCAGCCCTCGTCATCCACCAGAGGACGCACTTGAGTGAGAAGCCGTACGTGTGCTGCGAGTGTGGCAAAGGCTTCACCCAAAGGATGTCCCTTGTCAGTCACCAGAGGACGCACTCAGCTGAGAAGCCCTATGTGTTCCAGGAGTGCGGGCAAGGCTTTGGGAATCAGTCCAACCTCACCATCCACCAGAGGACGCACTCAGGTGAGAAGCCCTATGTGTGCCAGGAGTGCGGGCGAGGCTTTGCCCATAAGTCCACCCTTGTTAGCCACCAGAGGACACACTCAGGTGAGAAGCCGTACGTGTGCCATGAGTGTGGCCGATGCTTCAGGCAGCAGTCCACCCTCATCAACCACCAGAGGACACACTCAGGTGAGAAGCCTTATGTGTGCTACAAGTGTGGCCGAGGCTTTGGGAATCAGTCTAACCTCATCAATCACCAGAGGACGCACTCAGGTGAGAAGCCCTATGTGTGCCAGGAGTGCGGGCGAGGCTTTGCCCATAAGTTCACCCTTGTCAGCCACCAGAGGATACACTCGGGTGAGAAGCCGTACATGTGTCACAAGTGTGGCCGAGGCTTCAGGCAACAATCCAACCTCACCATCCACCAGAGGACGCACTCAGGTGAGAAGCCCTATGCATGTCATGAGTGTGGACGAGGCTTTGCCCGTAAGTCCACCCTTGTCTGCCACCAGAGGACACACTCAGGTGAGAAGCCGTACGTGTGCCACAAGTGTGGCCGAGGCTTCAGGCATCAGTCCACCCTCATCAGCCACCAGAGGACGCACTCAGGTGAGAAGCCCTATGCATGTCAGGAATGTGGGCGAGGCTTTGCCCGTAAGTTCACCCTTGTCTGCCACCAGAGGATACACTCGGGTGAGAATCGTATGTGTGCTGCGAATGTGGCCGAATCTTAAGGCAGCAGTCCACCCTCATCATACACGAGAGGATACACACGGGTGAGAAGCGCTATGTGTGCTTTGAGTGTGGGCAAAGGCTTCAGCCATAAGTCAGCCATTGTTAGACATCAGAGGACACACTCAGGTGAGAAGCCCTATGTGTGCACTGAGTGCGGCAAAGGCTTCAGCCTGAAGTCAGCCATTGTTAGATATCAGAGGACACACTCAGGTGAGAAGCCCTATGTGTGCCACAGAGCGGGTGTGGCTTTAACCAGAAGTTCACCTTCTCCATCACCAGAGGACACACTCGGTGAGAAGCTGTACGTGTGCCATGAGTGCAGCAAAGGTTTCAGCCAGAAGTACAGACTCACTGCACACCAGCAGACACACACAAGGTCACCGCTGTACTTGTGCCACGAGTGGGGGTGAGGCTTCTGCTACCAGGCAAGGCTCATCAGACACACGAGGGAGCACTTGCAAGAGAAGCTGTACAAATGCTGGCAGTGTGCTCTGGGCGTCAGCAGCAAGTCGGCCTTAATCAAGCCTAAGGCAGTGCACCGGGAAGGGAAGCTTTGCGTGTGCAGGGTGGTCACGGTGTTATTCACAAGTCACATCAGTGGCACCGCAGAGAGACAAGGATTATGTGTGAAAGAGCTATGGTCAACATTTCAGCCAGAAGTCCACCTCCACAGACATAGGAAGATGAAGTGTGTCCACCACAAACGGCACTCCAATGCCACTCGGAGGCCTGTGTGGAGCGGCCTCTGACCCCTACTATTCTCTTTGAGAGTGAAGATGGTGGAGAGGACCAATGATCAAAATTTTTACACTTCCCTGAAATGGAATGGAAAAATGCATTCTAAAAGCCATCCAAGGATATTGACTAAGTTTATTTTTTCCTCAGTAATTCCCCATGCTTTGTGGTCTTTTATTCTAATAAACTTTGATATTACAAATCTGGAACTTGGCATGTACCTCATTCACATGTGTATAAGAAATAAATGAGCCGGGCATGGTGGTTCACACTGATAATCCCAGCATTTGGATGGCTGAGACCAGAGGATCATGGTTCATGGACAGCCTTGGCTACTTAGACCTACAATAACTTAGTGAGACCCAGTTTCAAAATAAAGAATAAAAAATAGGGCAGGGGTATAGCTCAGAGGTCAAATGCCCCTGGGTTCCATCCCCAGACCCACAAAAAAGAAAGAAAGAAATGATACAGATATCTTGAAATCATAGGTCCACTGTTACGCAAGAATTTGGTTCTTTGGAAGACATAAGGATTGAGTTACTCAAGATTGGAAAGGCTGGTCCTTAGTACGGCTATAATCTTGGACCTGTAGATATCTCAGGAGAGGTGGAATTTCCCAAGAGGGAGACAGGAGGATCACGAATGTGAGCCCAGTCTCAGTAGCTTAGGAAGAACCTCAGCAACTTATCAATACCCTGTTTCAAACTAAAAAGGACTGCTGGTATAGCTTGGAGGTAGACTGCCCCTGGATTCAGTCCTCAGCACATTTCACTTACGGTCCTTACTGCTGGTCAATGTCGGCTCCTCCTGCACAAGAACTGGAGTGGGGTTATGGTGCTTATTCATGACAGCTTTGGTAAGAGCAGGCTGGCCTTTGTCATCACTGCAGTTGGGGTCTGTTCCCTGTAACACACAGAAAAGCAGAAATGTGCCACAAAACCCTGAACTCAACATTGTCAAACCACCATCTTATCAAGTATTACAAATGTCTTGTTAAAGAAATGCTCAAACTAAGATGACAGTAGATCAAAGGAAATAAGGACCAGGAACTTTGAGACTCAGCCTACGTTGCAAACAGTGGCCAAGTGCCCCCCGAGTGACAGGACTTCTGTTCCCCAAAAGAGGAGGAACAGGCATCCTGACCACCTTGCCCCTTTAAGACACCAGGATAAAGGTTACATGGGCCATGGGCCAGGGACTCTTCCCTTCTCAAGTATGTTACTTGAACTCCTGTGTCCTTGTCTGCCTGTTTCTTTGCTCTAAAAATGGAGCAATAGGTAACAGTAAACATAAAGCTTTTGACTGACCATTTTCCTATTTCCAAACAATTTTCAACCAACAGACAGTGGAATGCAGAATGAACTCTGCAGAGACCTGTTCTCTGGTCACATTCACTTTACCCAGCAGCTGTTCACACACAGACTCTTCCTACCCCTGTTGGGCCAAATTCCTACAGCAGGAATCTGATTCCAGCCTTCAGGATTAGGGAACACAGTCATTTCCACTGCCTTGAAATACATGTCCTATTGAGTCCCAGGCCCCACTCTCAAGACAAACACTCCCTCTCCAAGCCCAGCAGTCCATGGAAGACTGAAGGAAGCAGTCCAGGGAGCAAAGTACAATGCTATTAGTATGTTTCTGCTGCTGGATCCTAGGGGTGACTGTGGGTGGTCATGGGCCTGAAAATACCCCGGGTGAAGAGGAACCAGACCCTCACCTTCCTGCATCCCTGTGGTCAGAACCTTTTAGGAGATAAGGCACAGGCTGTACCACCTTCATTTTGTTACCCCACCTCTCTAGTGAGTTGATGGATAAACATGCTACAGTCATGAAAATACAGGGGAGTTTCTGGTACGATATTGAATTTGGTTCCAAATGGAAAAATGTACTAGATTGTCAGTTTTGTTACTGTTTTTTTTGTTGTTGTTGTGGTGGTGGTGGTAGTAGTGGTGGTGTTGGGGATGGTGGTGGTGGTGGTATTAGAGATTGAACCGAGATGCATTCTACCTCTGAGCTACACCATCAGCCCTATTTTATTTTTTATTTTGAAACAGGGTCTCACTAAGTTGTGGAGGGCCTCACTAAATCGCTGAGACTGGCCTTGTGCCTGTTATCCTCCTGTCTCAGCCTCCCAATGATTGGAATTACAGGTATATGCCACCACACCCAGCTAGAATGTCAGCTTTATGAAGTCTGAAACTTTGATGTCTTCTGTTTATGTTTATTTTTGACAACTAGAACCATGCCTGGTATATGTGTATTTAAAAGTAATCACTGATTTAGGGAACAAATGTTAGAGCTTCTGGTACTTAGCCTCTAAATACAAAGGAAAAAGTAAAGGCATCTTGCAGCGGGAGATTCAAGTCCCATACAGAGGAAGTAGGGAGTGTCCTCAAAGTTAGCAGCTAAATTCTCAGAACTCTACTTCTCCTATGCTCATTATGATATTTCAATCTATGAGAAGGTGGAGTGTACAAGAATCATGAACAGTTAAATTTAGAAGGGAAAAAAGGCAGATGTTATTGTGTATGCCTATAATTCCAGGAGTTGGGAGGCCGAGACAGGAGGATTGCAGCTTCAAGACCAGTCTCAGCAACTTATTGGGACTCTCAACAGCCTAGCAAGACCATTTCAAAACAAAAAATAAAAGGCAGAAGGGCCTGGAATGTATCTCGGATGTGAAACACCCCTGGGTTCAATCACTAGAACCCCAAAAGAAGTTAAAAATTCTAAAGTTTTCTCCAAAAAGATTTTGGTGTTGATTACTTTCAGAGTACATGCTGGAAAACAAAACAAGACCCAGAGTCCCTGTATTCACAGGAATTGCAATGCAAGCTCACACACTGCACACGCTGCAGAGGAAGCCTCCAGAGCCTGGTAGAGCCAAGGGTGGAAGGAAGGCACCACACCGTGCCCGCCTCCAAGTCCCTGACGCAGGCCAAGAACATGAGGCCCATCATAGCTATTCTCCATGCTGCAGCCAAAGAAGACCAACCAAAGGTCAAGGTTGTGATGCAAGGTTGCTCCTTCCTCTCAAGCTCTTCTTGGATTTATTCATTTTACATACACACACACACACACACACACACACACACACACACACCCATGATATTGGGGAAGAAACCCAGGGGTATTCTACCTTTAAGCTACAATCCCAACCCTATTTATTTATTTTTGAAGTAGGTCTTGCAATATTGATTAGGTCTTGCTACTTGCTGGAGCTGTCCTGGAGCCTGCAACCTTCCTCTCTCAGCCTCCCACATACTAGGATTGTAGTTGAGTGCCACAATGCTTGGCTTATTATTTTACTTTGAAACCATCTTGTTAAGTTTCTGAGGCTGGCCTTGAACCTATAATCCTTCTGTATCAGACTTCCAAGTACTGAGATAGCAGGCATAGGTCACTGTGCTCACACATTGGATATATTTTTGAGAAACAAACTCTAACAACTGTTGGAAACTCTTTTTTTGTGTGTGTAGACACCAACTGTGGGAAACTCTGAAAAGGTCCATACCATTTGTGAATTCCAAGAACACAGAAAGTAGATGAAATCTGACAGAGAAATCAAAACAAAACAAAAATATAAATGAAAAATATAAATGAAAATATAAATGAAAATATAAATGATACAGAGGCCTGAGTGTCTTCTCCTCAGGGTGCTTTGTGGAAGCTCAAAGTTAATTACTAAGAACAAAGGTATTTGGTATACTTTGGAGGCATGAGTATATGATTAATGGGCTTATCATAGCCAGGCTGAGTGGTACCGACCTGTGATCCCACTATTTTCCAGGCTAAGATGGGAGGATCTCAAGTTCGAGACCAAACTCAGGAACTTTTCAATGCCCTGTTTTATAATAAATGGGCTGGGGATATAGTTCAGAAGGAGGTATAATACTACTAGGTTCAATCTCACTACCAAAAATAAAGTGGTGGGGCTTATCAGGAATAGTTGATATAGCTGGAACTTTCCCATTCTAAGATGGGCAGGAGACTTAGGTATTTTGTTTTAACCCTGATGGCCATTTTCTAAAAAGTGAATGATTTACTCAAAAAAAGGCTTCTACTGGGAAAACAGGGGTCCAGAAAGGGAAAACACATCATATCACCAACACCCGTGCCACCAAAGATAACAACAGAACAACACTATAGATCCACAGTGCTGTCAAACATAGATACAAAAATTCTCAATGAAATGAACAGCAAACTGAATTGAACAGAACACCATAAAGACATACAGCACATCCACAGATGTTTCATCATATGCTAATCAATAAATATGGTAATACGCAGAAAAAGAATGACAGTCAAAAGCCATAGGATCATCTCAATAGATTCAGAAAATATATTAGATAAATTCAGTCTTTCTTCATGCCCAAAACCTGTAACAAATTAAGTATAGAAGTAACATACCTCCAAAAACTCAAAGCTCTATGTGAAAAATACCCACAGCCAATATCATAACGAATGTGGCAAAGCTTAAAGTGTCTTCTCCAAAACAGGAATAAGACAAGGATGTCCAGTTTCACCACTCTTATTTCATATAGTACTAGAAGTCTTAGCAAGGGCAATAAACAAGAGAAAACAATAAAGGGAATCTGAACTGTAAGAGAAGAACTTAAATTATCCATGTTTGTAATTAATACAATTTAATGCATAGAAAACTGTCAGAACTGGAAAAAAATCAGTAAAGTTGCAGAATACAAAATCAACACACAAAGAGTAGCATTTTTATACAAGTATCACCAGCTTAAAGAAAATGAAAGAAAGCAATCCCGTTCATAAAACATTTAGGAATGAACTGAACTAAGGAAGTAAAATCTTCATATCAAAACTCATGAAGCACTGGCTAAAATTATAAGGAATGCAAAAGTATGAAAAGATATCCCAGTTCATGTCTTAGAAGACTTCATATTGTTAAAATGACTATTGCCCACAGTGAACTTTAGGCATCAGTGCAGCAGAAAAAGTCCTAAGATTGGTACAGAACCACAAATAACCTAAAGCAATCCTAAGAATCATTAAAAGTGAATGGAAACCAAAACAAAGCTGCGGCCCCATTGGGAGAGAGATGGAGGACTGGAGCCCTGCATTCTGGGGGGCCTCCTATGACAGTGTCACCATGAAAGCCGTTACTGTTTGGAGTGAATGCTACCATTTGGGAAAACTGTTCCCAGGGACCCCTGTAGTCCCATGAAAACAATTCCCCTCAAAGAAAAAACTGTGGTTTCTTGTCCCATCTCAAGACAGATGTACATTAGTCAGGACGCTTGCTGAAGATTTAAATGAGTTTATTAAGAGATAAAAATACTGAAAGCAGTTACAGCCTCATGTTACAGAGGGTAACATGGGGGAGGGGTGCTTCGAACAAAAACACCAATATACAAAACACGGAAAAGCCTTATTATAGACATCAGGCCCTCCATCTTGTTCTATGTAATTCTAACTTAGGTAAAGTCTCTCCCCTTATTTTTCCCGGCGAATTCCTGGTCTATGCCCAGGTTTCTCCTTTCAGAAGGTTGATCCCCTCCTCCCATCCTAACTAGATTCTCAATTATTATATAAACCTGTCTTGAGAATGAAGTCCTAGCTCCCCTTCTCTTTCTACTTGCTAATTACTTTTAGCTAGATTCCTTTAATTTACAACAGCTGCTTGCTTCCTGGCCAAAACCAGGTCCTTCCCCAGTTCTGCCCTTTTCTTCTACAAAATGATTTTTGAAATATATTTATTAATAATCAGAGCTTTCCCAAATCTTCCTAGGCCATTCTCAATCCTGGTATACTCAGGAAGGGGTGGGGTTCAATGTTTTACCAAATGTGAGAAAGAAGTAGAAGACCTGGCTGCCCGGAAGGGGGGTCATCAGTGGTTGGAGGACCCAGTCAATGGGGGTCACCATGCCACGGCATCAGATGAGCACCCAGCTGGCAGCACCAGGGGATGAAGGCAAAGGCCACGGAGATGCAGGCTCCCTGTGGGCATGGGGGAGGTGCCAGGAGGGGCTGGCAAAGCCTTGTAGCCTCCTTGTGGGCTTAGGAATGATGTGACCCCAAACCACACCTGGTGACCCCAAGGACAGGGCTGGCGACACGCAGGCACTAGAGTCCACACAAGCTATTATGGTAGTGAACTGTTTGGGGGGCCCTGTTGGGTCCCAGAAAATGTTACAGTGAGGTGTATAGTCATGGGTTCTTGTTCTGAGCTATGTGTAGAAAACTATAGCCCAAACTCTTGCTGTAAGCTTAAACAAGTTTATTATTACAAAGATGGAAAGAATTACGTGAACAAGATGATGGTGTCAGGTATAAAAAGTCTGTTCTGTGTTTTGTACTTCAGTGGTTTCATTTGAAGCACCCCTTCGTAACATGAGGCTGTAACTTTCTTCTGTTTTTCTATCTTTTTAATAAACTTCTTTAAATCTTCAGCAAGAGTCCGGGCTATTGCATATCTATCCTTAGCTTAGGACAAAAACCCGAGCTTTTTTGTGTTTTTTTGGGGGAGGAAATTATTCCCAGGGGTCTAACAAAGGAACCTGGGGACAGTTTCCCAAACCATTACATCTTCTCCCAAACTGTAACACAAGATATTAATACCAACGTCATTTTTCAAATACCTTTAGAACCCATTTCCCAATACTGATACACAAGTGCTCAGGCCACTCAGGAGGGGGGAATCAGTGTGTGGCACCCCAGCTATGGGGGTTCCTGCCCGGAGCCCAAGAGCCATCATGGAGCCGCTCATGTGTCTCAGAGGCTGCTGGGACCAAGGAGAGCTCTCTAGGTCTTCTCCCTCCCCTTGCATCTGTCCCACAGAACTCTGAATGAGCGACTTTCTTGGTAGGAAGGGTCTTGGGACCCACAGCCTTCCCCATTCCCTGCTCCACGCTGCTCTCACCCCACCGCTATGGCTATGTGTGAGCACCTTGCTGACCTCTCAGGTTACAGCATCTGCCCCGCCTGTAGGCTCCCTGCTTGCAGCTAGATGAGCCTCTGCAGAGACCTCCAGCTCTCTACACACCCACTCTGGGGTCCTGACATGATGGAGACCCCATGGTCATGGTCTGAGGGTCCACTAGCAACTCCTGCCCATTGGGACCCTCTGAAGCCCTCAGGAGACCTCTCCAGCACAGATGCTGTCTCCTGCCTTTGCCACCCCAGCAGGCAGAGCAGGCTGCGGGTCCTGGCCAACCAGTCACCTCTGTCACCTCATCCAAAGGAAATCAAGGGGAGAGCCCAGGAAGAGCCTCAGGAAGGGATAGAGGAGGAAGTGCCCACCTCTCCATTCTCACAGGAGTCAGGGACGGGGGCACAAGCTGAGCAGCCATGGAGTCCAGCAGCGGGCTGTCCTCCACCAACAGCACCAGGCACAGGCCCTGCAGGAGGACCAAGAAAATGACAGCCATGTCCCCTGTGCGGTGTGTGTGGTTCCAGGTGACCAGCCACTTCCTAAGCTTCCCTGCCTGGAGATGGAGGAGCACATCCACCCAGTGTATTGCTAATGGGGTGTGAAAGACATTTTATATTTTCTAAATAACAAGAATTAGAATCCATGCCTTTAAATCATTTATTCTTGTGGCAGGCAGGGGTCTGGGGATGGAACCCAGGGGAATTTGACTTCCAAGCTCCACCTCCTGCCCTGTTTTTTATTCTTTATTTTTTGAAACAGGGTCTCACTAAGTTGCAGAGGGCCTCACTAAGTAGCTGAGGCTGTCCGCGAACCACGATCCTCTGGTCTCAGCATCCCAAATGCTGGAATTATAAGCGTGTGCCACCACACCCGGCTAGTTTATTTTTTTGCTGTCTTTCAGGTATCTACATCTATTTTGTCTGTTGTATTGGTAATTTACTCTTTCATGGAATAATTTGCTGTCAACTATTAATTTTTAAATATTTTTAATATTCTTGACTGACAAATGAACTATTGTTATTGGCCAAAATACAACAAAATACTGCTTCTATTTAAAAATAAATAAATAGGATTCCAGGGAAGGGGAAGGAGGAGGCAGGAGACATGCTGGCCCGGTACCACAAGCCCAGGCCACTGGGCTCACTTCTTAGCTTCTATCCTTGGTCTTTCCCACACGTCCCCAAGACGCACAGTCATGCAGGTGTTCTTGATGACCCTTTGGGTCAGCAGTCATCAGGACACATGCACACACACACACACACACACACACTTACAATGAAGATAGTTACAGTAAAAAAAAAAAGAAGGTAATAACAAGAGTTGATGAGGATGTTCATAGATTGAAACCCCATATGTTGTGTTAGGAATATAAAATGGTGCCATGACTTTGCAAAACAGTCTGGCAGTTTCTCTAAATCCTAACCATGGAGTTACAATATGGCACAGAAATTCAACTCCTGGGTACATAGACAAAAGAAATGAAAATATACATCCACGCAAAATCTGTGCATGTTTGTTCATAGCTATGTCTGATTGTTTGTTTGTTTTTGGTAGTACTAGGGTTCCTGGAAACCCTTCTACCTCCAGGCTACACTCCCAGACCCATTTTTGTATTTATATTTGTAAACAGGGTCTCTTAAGCCAGCAAGGCTGGCTTCGAACCTGCAGAATCCTCCTGTCTCTGCCTCCCAAGCATGGGGATTACAAGCATGCACCACCGTGCCCAGCCATAGCCATGATTTTCATAATAGCCAAAGGTAGAAACAAATCAGATGCCAGTGGAGGAATAAATTAACAAAATGTGGCCTAGCCATACAACAAAATATTATTCAGTCATAAAATGTCACAACATGGGTAAACTTCAAACATATTATGCTAAGTGAAAAAGAGGCCAGTCACAAACCACCTGTTGTGTGATTCCAGTTATAAAAATGTCAGAAAATCAAGTTTGTGGAGCCTCAAAAAGTAAATTAGTGGTTTTCAAGCACTGGAAGGAAGAAGAAATTGGGAATAACTATAAACAAGCATAATATTCCTTGTAAGGTGATGAGAATGTTTTAAAATTATATGTGAAAATGATTGTACAATTTGAGTATACTAAAATTCATTGAACTCAACATTTCAACAGAATCTTTATGAATTTTATGTTTGTAAATTATTTAATGAAATTTAAAATGTTTAAAAAGTAAAGACTTACTAGCATAAACTTAATCTTTTTTGTTGACCTAATCAGATATTTGAAGGAGCCTTGTTACTGGGTAATCTCCTTAATGTGTGGTTCAAAACTTAGCTGTCATCTGGAATAATTCTGTGAGCTGGGCTTGAGGTACACAACTATCATTCCGATACTTGGGAGAATTAGACATGAGGATCACAATTTCAAGGCCAGCCTTAGCAACTAAGTGAAAACTTTTTTTTTTCATTATTGGGGATGGAAACCAGGGGCATTCTACCTCCAAGCTACACCCCAGCCCTATTTTTCAGTCTTTTCATTTTTGAAACAGGGTCTCACTGAGTTGCAAAGGGCCTCACTAAGTAGCTGAGGCTGTCCATGAACCTCAATCCTCCTGTCTCAGCCTCTCAAATGCTGGGATTACAAGTGTGCACCACCACACCCGGCTCTTAACTAAGTTAAAACATCTCAAAATACAAAGGGCTGGGAGTGTAGTCTGGATGTAGAATACCCCTGGTTCCATCTCTAATACCAAGAGAAAAAATAATATTGTATATAACAAAAGTTATAAATACACACACACACACACACACACACACACACACACACACTGCTCTTCTGCACTTTAAGCCACAACTGCAAGATCTTAAAGAGCCTCTTCCAGACTGTGGGAAGCCTGGGTGTGGCACCTCAGCCCAAGATGGTGTCTGGGCTGACTGCCAAGGATGGTGGTCTTGGCTGGCGCATGCGCTGTTGTCAGTATCACGCGCCTCATGCATGGACTGTGATGTAATGCCTCGTGGTTAGGCCAGTACGCCTATGAGGTACCTTCTAGGGAGCATGGGATGGACATGGGCAGAATGGGATTGGTGGATATTTTGGGAACAGGCTTGGTATGGTATATAAGGAAACTGCTGTGGGGAATGAAGAGGAAGTAGCTTCATCGGCGTTCATGTGTTTCTTCCCTAGGCTATGCTAGTCAGAGCCTTAGGGTCGCGACATAGTGGTGCCGAGACCCGGGACAAAGAAAAGCCGGGTGTGGTGGTGCACGCTTGTAATCCCCGTGCTTGGGAGGCTGAGACAGGAGGATCGCACAGGTTCGAAGCCAGCCTCAGCTACTTAGTGAGGCTCTCAGCAACTTAGTGAGACCCTGTTTCCAAAATAAAAAATCTAAATGGGTCTGGGAGTATGGCCCGGAGGTAGAAAGTCTCTGGGTTCTGCCCCCAGTACCACCAAAAAAAAAACAAAGAAAAAAAAAAAACAGCTGTACAACTGTTGGAGACTGTAGGTCAAGTTAAAGCCTTCTCCTCAGTTGTTCAAATGCTCCAATTAGTGCAGCACTTGATTTGGAAGTGGAAACAACCTTTTAGCATTATTCCTCTTCGTGCCCACTCAGGCCTCCCCGGGCCCATAGCTGAGGGGAATGCTCTGGCCGATTTGCATACCCGAACGATTTTTGCCTTTCTAGCTTCAAAGCCTATTCAGTTAGCTGCCGACTTTCATAAGAGGTTTCATGTTAACGCTACTGCCCTCAGATTGAAATTTAAGATCACTCGAGAACAGCCAAGAGACATAGTCCTGAAGTGCGCTCAATGCCTGCCCCTATTGCCCCAGCGCGGGTGGGAGTAAACCCCCGAGGCTTGAAGCCTCTACAGATTTGGCAGATGGATGTTACCCATGTTAGTGAGTTTGGAACACTTAAATATGCTCATGTCTCTGTAGATACCTGTTCAGGTATTGTTTTTGCCTCTGCTCATACTGGTGAGAAAGCCCAACACGTTATTTCTCACTGTTTATAGGCTTTTGCTGCTTGGAGGATTCCTAGCAATTTAAAACAGATAATGGTCCAGCATATACATCTCAACGCTTTACAAATTTTTGTAAACAGATGGGCATTAAGCTTTCCCATGGCCTACCCTATAATCCGCAGGGACAAGGAATAGTAGAAAGGGCCAATCACAACATTAAATGTGCTCTAATTAAACAAAAAGGGGGAATTGGGACCCACTGGAAGTCTCCCAAGGACAAACTTAATCTCATTCTTTTTATTTTAAATTTTTTACAATTGGATTCTGAGGGCCATTCTGCGGCTGAACGGCATAGCGGACTACAGGCCTTAGGCCAAGTTTCCGTCCTCTGGAAGGATGTGCTTACAGGAGCATGGCGAGGGCCGGACCCTGTATTAACATGGACACGAGGAGTGGTTTGTGTTTTCCCACAGGACCAAGAACACCCGGTGTGGGTCCCAGAACGCTTGACACGACCAGCTGGAGGAAAAGGAAATGCCTCTGCCAAAGAGCCTAGAGTTGAAGCGAATACTGAGACTTCTCCTGGTGTTGGAATGCCTCTTTGTTTTCCTTAAGCTGTTGTGATGTGGAAACTGGAGCTGAGACTTCGAAAAGACCATACAAGACTTACGTTCGTCAATTGTTGCTGTAAAAAATACCAGAGTAGAGGTGGCCACGGATCAACAATTGTCGGGAATCCAGCCCGACAGCTGGCGGGGTTTGGCGAGATGATGAGTACCGATGACTCGAAAACAAACCCACGAGCCGGGAGTCAAGTCAAGCAAGATCTCATTTATTTCTCTCCAAGCAATCCTATATATAGCACCAAGCCACGAGGGGAATTTCCATGAGAAATAGCCTAGCCTATCCGGGATAAAGATCACTAGCATGTAGTTTACAGCCAACCCCAGGCCAGTACATGAGCCATTCATGTGTGCAGAAAGCTCCTTTAAAGGTAGAAAGGGAAAAACTGCTCAGTCTCCCCACCCATAATGAATGGGGAAACCACGTCTTCCTAGCTTCCTCCAGGCGCCATCTTTGCCCCTTTTTTGCTGAATCACTTTACTTAAAGTTTTGCCTTAGGCCGTAGGCCGCTCAGGCCGAATCTCCTTAGGCGCTGTATAGACACACCCCATCATATCCCCCTTTTTCTTTTATTTTATCGGGACTGGGCCTGTCTTAGGTTGTCCCCATCGAGTACCAAGGATTACCCGTCATTGGATAGTACAGAGCGATGCTGGACTTCCTGTCTTAGGTTTCCATGGCCCCTGGGAATCTTACCCGTCATTGGCTACCACCCCTTCAACATGCTTTGATTTTTCCCCATCTGGAGAACTTGTAAGGTGGGAGAGAGGTGGTCATATTCAGAGCGCCAATCCTAATATTTATTTTCTTTGCTGGCAAGCATTTGGTAATGCACTTCTATTTGGTTGATTTTAACAGAAACTGGACTAATCTATTAAAGTCACAGGGGTCTATGATGCACAAAACTATGATAGACAGCAAGGGGCCCAACAAAGGAAGAAAATAGGGCAAAAGTCCATGAAAGCCGGTCCAGAACGGATTCTCCTGAAGATCTCCTCGCCGCCTCTCCAGATCATGTTGGAGCTGCTTAATCTTATCTTGTTCCTGAAAAAATAAGCAGATGCCTCCCTTTTCGGCTGTTAATAAATCCAATACCCATCTTTTTTGTGATACCACATAGGCTAGGGAATCTAATTGGACTTGTAAGTCTCAGACAATTTCTGAGACAGACTTAACACCATCAATTATTCAGAGGGAGTCTCCTATGTAACTCAAAGGCCATCCCAAGGCCAGCCACACCCATGGCAGTTCTGGCAGTAATCTCCAGGCCGATTAAGAGCAGAATGGCTTGTACTGCTCTCCTTTTTCACCCTCCCCAATCAAAAAGGGGGGATGGACATTGATATCTCCTCAAAGATAATATTTATATCGGAGAGCAGGGAGGTAAGGGTGCAAAGGCCTGCATTTAATATTTCCCTTGCCTTACCTGCGTCTCCAAAGCCTGGCATACTATACTGTATTTGCATGAACAGGACGACGAACATTAGGGTTTTCATGACCATCTTCTTTTAAAATAAAAAACAAAGGACTAATTTCAGGGATTTCCTCTTCCCTGGAATTATAATTACCAGTTATTGTAGGCAGGTGTTTGATATCTCTTGCTGGGACCCAAAGTGGTCTTTTATCATCATAGGGGAAGACACACCCAAAGCCCCTTCCTGGAGTTATGAGGGGATCTGGGTCCCTCCACATTCCCGTCAGGGGATCTCTCCATTTTACTTTGATGGAGGAAAAAGGAATCTCTGTGGTCCAATGCCTATGAAAAGGGGAAAGGTTGGAGTCTTTTGAAAAATTTAAAATATTTAGGGTTAATAATGCTATTCTTAATTGATCATGTGGGGGTAGTAACTCCCCCTTTTGTTTTTGTAATTGAACCTTTAGGGTATGATTATATATATATATATATATTTTTATTAAAGCTTATCCTTTTGGGTTATATGGAATGCCCGTAGTGTGAATAATTTTCCATAATTGAAGGAAGGAGGCGAAATGTTGACTAATAAAACAAGGGCCATTATCAGTTTTGATTTGTTTAGGAATATCAAGAATAGCAAAACAATGAAGAAAATAACTTATAGCACGTTTTGTCTTTTTACCCGAATGAGCTGAGGCCCAATCAGCCCTGGAATAGTTATTTATAAAAACAAAAATATACTTAAGTTTTCCAAATGGTGGAAAATGAATTACATCCACTTGCCATAATCCATTGGGGCGTAGGCCTCTCGGAATAACTCCGGACGATTGAAGGGGGGGTATTTGAAAGAAGGGTTGATATGATTTACAAGTGTGAACAATACCTTTTAAATCCTTAGTAGGGATTTGAGGATATTTGTGTTTTAATCCTCTCTCCATGGCCTCTTCTACAGATAGGGCTTGAACTTTTGTGCAGGCCATCGCCCGTCCCTTCTGAATGCCCGTCCCTTTTGTTTTTTTTTTTTTTTTTTTTTTTTTTTTTTTTTTTTTTTTTTTTTTTTAATTTATTTTTTATTGGTGCAATGTATTCATACATCATAGTGGTATAAATAAGATACTTTTGTAGACATACATGCACACATCGCCCAGTTAGCCCCTACCTGATCCCCACCCCATTCCCTCCCCATCCCTCCTTCCCACGCTTGGCTTAGTGGTTGACATCTAGTATTATAGCAATTTATACAATATTAACATTGATAATCTCACATAACAGTTTCATTTGTCTGGTACCAAACTTTTGATGACTTAAAGATAACATTTCAATATTTCTTTTTGCTTTCTTTCTTACCAGAGAATATTTTTTTTTCTTTTTTTTTTTTTTAGGTGAAACTATCATACATTTATTTATTTATTTTTCAGAAAAAAAATCTATCCTGATATGGAATATGGGCTCTAGATACCCAAAACAGTCTCAAAGAAGAACAAAGCTAGAAGATGTATATTTTCTGATTTCAAACCATATAAAGCTACAATAATTGAAACAGTGTAGTACTGTTCTAAAGGCAGATATATAAACCATTGGAGCTAAATAAAAGCCTAGAGATAAATTCTTCCATACATTGTCAAGTTATTTTTGACAAGGTTTCCATGAACTTTTGGTGGAGGAAATACTAGTCTTTTAACTAAATATTGTTGAAAAATAATAATAAATGAAAAATAATAAAATTGGACCCTTACCTAACACATATACAAATATTAACTCAAAATAGATAAAGGACCTAAATATAAATCTTAATACTATCAGCTTTTAGAAGAAAATCTGGGTCATAAAACCTCACAACATTGAAATTGGAAGTGATTTCTTGGATATGATTTCAATGGCACAGGCAACAAATGGGTAAATAAACTCCCTTAAAAAATAAAAAAATATTGTATATCCAAAGACAATGTAAACAGAGTTAAAAGTTACTGATGCTCTTCCAAGAGTTCCTCCTATGACCCATTTCTCCCTAACTCTCACATATTAGGGAAAGCATCTGATTTCTTATTTTTTGTGCCTGACTAATCTCACTTAGCATAATGTCCTCCAGCTCCATCCATTTCCCTGAAAATGATGTAATTGAGTTTTTTTTGATGGCTGAGTAAAATTCCATTGTGTACATATCCCACAGTTTTGTAATCCATTCATCTGTTGATGGACATCTTGGCTGGTTCCATAGTTTGGCTATGGTGAATTGTGCAGCTATGAACATAGATACACATGCATTAGTTTGATAGTTTGGTTTCTTTTCTTTTGGGTAGATACCCAACAGTGGTATTGCTGGATCAAATGGTAGATTTGTTCCCATTCTTCTGAGGATTCTCCATACTGTTTTCCAAAGTGGTTGCACTAATTTGCAATCCCACCAACAATGTCTTAGAGTTCCCACTTCTCCACATCCTCGCCAGCATCTGTTGTTGTTTGTGTTTTGAATGATGGCCATTCTAGTTGGAGTTAGGTGAAATCTCAGGGTAGTTTTGATTTGCATCTCTCTGATTGCCAGTGATGTTGAGCATTTTTTCATGCATTTATTGGCCATTTGAATTTCTTCTTTTGTGAAGTGTCTATTTAGTTCATTTGCCCATTTTGTTATTGGATGTTTTGTTTTCTTAGTGTTGAGTTTCTTGAGTTCTCTGTATATTCTAGATATTAGTCCTCTATCAGTGGTGTAGGTGGCAAAAATCTTCTCCCATTCTGTTGGCTCTCGATTGAGATTCTTGATAGTTTCCTTTGCTGAACAGAAGCTCTTCAGTTTCATGCAATCCCATGTATTGATTCTCCTTTTAATTTGTTGTGCTTTTGGGGTCTTGTTGAGGAAATGTTTGTCTGTGCCTATGTGTTGTAGTGTTGGACCTATGCCCTCTTCAAGGAGCTTCAAAGTCTCTGGTTTAATTTCCAAGTCTTTGATCCATCGTGAGTTGACTTTTGTACAGGGTGAAAAAGTGGGATTAACATCCAATTTTCTGCATATGGTTAACCAGTTTTGCCAACACCATTTGTTAAAGAGGCTATCTTTTTTCCAGTGTATGTTTTTGGCCCCTTTGTCAAAAATCAATTGGCTGAAAGTGTGTGGACTTGTTTCTGGGTCTTCTATTCTGCTCCATTGGTCTATATATCTGTTCTTTTGCCAGTACCATGCTGTTTTTATTACAATGGCTTTGTAGTATAGTTTAAAGTCAGGTATTGTGATTCCTCCTGCGTGGTTTTTGTTGCTGAGAACTACCTTGGCTATTCTGGGCTTTTTGTTATTCCAGATAAATTTAAGGACTGATTTTTCTATGTCTGTGAGGAATGATCTTGGTAGTTTAATGGGCATTGCATTAAATCTGTAGATCAGTTTTGGGAGTATGGCCATTTTAATAATATTTATTCTGCCAATCCATGAACATGGAAGGTCTTTCCATCTTCTAAGATCTTCTTCGATTTCTTTTTTCAGTGTTTTATAATTTTCTTTGTAGAGATCTTTTACCTCCTTGGTCAAGTTTATTCCTAGGTATTTTATTTTTTTGTGGGAGATCCTGAGTGGAAGTGTTTTCTGAATTTCTTTTTCAGTGGATTTATGGTTGGTGTACAGGAAAGCTTCTGATTTTTTAAGATTGATTTTGTATCCAGATACCTTGCTGAATTTGTTGATCAGTTCTATAAGTCTTTTGGTTGAGTTTGTTGGGTTTTCTAAGTATAGTATCATGTCATCTGCAAATAGTGAAAGCTTGAGTTCTTCTTTTCCTATTTGTACTCCTTTGATTTCCTTTTCTTGCCTTATTGCTCTGGCTAGAGTCTCTAGTACTATATTGAAGAGAAGTGGTGATAGTGGACATCCTTGTCTCGTTCCAGTTTTTAGGGGGAATTCTTGAAGTTTTTCCCCATTTAATATGATGTTGGCAGTGGGCTTATTGTAGATTGCCTTAATAATGTTGAGATATGTTCCTTCTATTCCAATTCTCTGCAGTGTTTTTATCATAAATGGATGTTGAATTTTATCAAATGCTTTTTCAGCATCTATTGAGATGATCATGTGGTTTTTGTCTTTGATTCTGTTTATATGATGAATTACATGGATTGATTTTCGTATATTGAACCAGCCTTGCATCCCTGGGATGAACCCTACCTGGTCATGGTGAATGATTTTCTTGATGTGGTTTTGAATGCGTGTTGCTAGTATTTTGTTTAATAGTTTTGCATCCAAGTTCATCAGAGATATAGGCCTGTAGTTTTCCTTCCTTGAACTGTCTTTATTCGGTTTGGGTATTAGTGTGATGTTGGCTTCATAGAATGTATTTGGGAGAGTCCCGGTTTTTTCTATTTCCCGAAATAGTTTGAGTAGTATTGGGATTAGTTCTCCTATAAAGGTTTTATAGAATTCACTTGGGAAACCATCTGGTCCTGGGCTTTTCTTTGATGGTAAGCTCTTTATTGCTGTTTCAATCTCTTTAATTGTTATTGGTTGGTTTAAGTGTTCTATATCTTCTTGACTCAGTTTAGGAAGGTTGTATTTATCTAGGAAGTTGTCGATTTCCTCCAGGTTTTCCATTTTGTTGGAGTATAGTTTTTCAAAGTAGTTTCTGATAATCCTCTGGATTTCTACGCTGTCAGTAGTAATGTCTCCTTTTTCATCCCTTATCTTCATAATTTGGGTTGATTCTCTCTTTTTTTTAGTTAGGTTGGCTAATGGTTTATCAATCTTGTTAATTTTTTCAAGAAACCAGCTTTTAGTTTTGTTGATTTTCTGTATTGTTTTTTTATTCTCTATTTCGTTAATTTCTGCTCTAATTTTAATAATTTCCCGTCTTCTGCTGGCTTTGGGGTTCAATTGTTCCTGCTTTTCAAGGGCTTTGAGGTGTGTCATAAGGCTATTTATTTGAAGATTTTCTGTTTTTCTTATGTGAGCACTCAGTGCTATAAATTTTCCTCTTAATACTGCCTTCAAAGTGTCCCAGAGGTTTTGATATGTTGTTTCTTTATTTTCATTTGTTTCTAGAAATTTCTTGATTTCACCTCTTACATCTTCTATGACCCATTCTTCATTCAGAAGTGTGGTGTTCAGTCTCCACATGTTTATGTTGTTTCTCTGAGTCTTCTTATAGTTGATTTCTAGTTTCATTCCATTATGGTCTGAAATGACACAGGGAAGTATGTAACATTTTTTAAATTTGCTAGTGCTCATTTTGTGTCCCAGGATGTGATCTATTTTGGAGAAGGTTCCATGAGCAGCTGAGAAAAATGTAAACTCTGCTGTAGTTGGGTGAAATATTCTATATGAGTCCAACAGGTCCATTTGGTTAATGGTGTTCTTTAGTTCTGAGACATCTTTACTGACCCTTTGTCTGGAAGATCGGTCTAGTATTGTGAGAGGTGTGTTGAAGTCTCCCAGTATTATTGTGTTGGGATTTATGTGTGACTTCATATCACAAAGAGTTTGATTTATGAAAGTAGCTGCCCCTATGTTTGGGGCATAGATGTTGATTATTGTTATTTCCTCTTGCTGGACTATTCCTTTTACCAGTAAGATGTGACCTTCTTTGTCTCTTCTAATAAGTTTGGGTTTGAAGTCTAACTTGTCTGATATCATAGTTGCTACTCCTGCTTGTCTTCGAGTACCATTAGCATGGATTACCTTGCTCCAGCCCTTTACCTTGAGTTTGTTCCTATCTTTACTTGTAAGGTGTGTTTCTTGTAAGCAGCAGATGGATGGATTCTGGCTTTTAATCCATTTTGCCACTTTATGTCTTTTTATTGGGGAGTTGAGGCCGTTTACATTCAGTGTGATTATAGAGAGATAATTTTTAATTCCCAACATGTTAAGATCTTATTTCTGTTTAAGATACTGTTTATTCTTCTTTGCTTAGTTGTCTGCTGGATGGGAATTCTTGTTTCTTTGGTTCTGGCGTGTATTACCCATTTCCTCTTTGCAGTTAATCTCCTTGAGTATTTTCTCTAGCGCTGGTTTTGAAGACATAAATTCCTTCAGTTGCTGTTTGTCATGGAAGCTTCTTATTTCCCCATCTAATTTGATGGATAGTTTTGCTGGGTAGGAAATTTTTGGCTGGAAGTTGTTTTCTTTCAGAGTTTGGAATATGTTACTCCAAGCCCTTCTGGCTTTCATAACTTGGTTTGGGAAGTCTGGAGTGATTCTAATTGGTTTGCCTCTGTATGTCACGTGGCCTTTTGTTTTTGTTGCCTTTAAGATTCTCTCCTTGGCTTCCACATTAGTCATTTTGACAATTATGTGGCGTGGGGATCCTCTTCTCTGATCCTGTCTAAAGGGAGTTCTATAAGTTTCCTGGATCTGTGTATCGACCTCTTGCTCTATGTTTGGAAAATTTTCTGCTATTACTTCCTTGAAGAGATTGTTGATCCCTTTGGTTTCACCTTCTTTTCCCTCCTCTATTCCAATTATTCTTAGGTTAGCTCTCTTGAAATGGGCCCATATTTCTTCAATGTCAGATTCCTGCTGTCGGGTTTTTTTTTCTAAATTAGAAACTATGCGTTCATTTTTAGAATGATCATCTTCAAGGAGCGAGATTCTATTCTCCATGTGGTCTAATCTGTTGTTTATACTTTGGATTGAGGCCTTTACTTCATTAATTGCATCCTTTATCTCTTTTTGACTCTCTCTAAATTCTTTTCGAAAGTCCTCTATTATTTCTAAAGTTATTTTCCTAATTTGATCTTCTAGAGATCTTTGGATTTCTGTGTTATCAGATTCTGATGTTGTGGGGTTGTTGGCATTCACTGCTCCATTGTTATTTCTCTTTCCCATGATTTTGGAAGTTTGTGCCTTCTCTGGGTTCTTCCCCGAGTCACTACGAGTTCACTTAAGATGCTCTGGATCTCGTGTCTGTGGTATCTCAGTCACCACTACTCCTTAACTGGTTTGTATCACAAAGTCTCAGACCCAGGGAGTCAATCAAGGCTGCTTAGACCGTGGGGAGTGCCAAGTTGGGCGTTCTCCAGTGGGGAGTTGTGACTATGGTATGATATCTCTGCCACTGCCACTCCCACCCTGGGCTGCACTGCTAAAATCTCCGACCCAGGGAGACTATCTGCGCAAGTCCCTGGGAGCGCAGTACTGGGATTTCTTCCCTAGGGGTCACAATTTGACTCACGGTTATTGAGTGCGCTGATGGAGCTGTAGTGAACTTGGTGGATTCGCTGCTGCCGCCACTGGCAATATGGCACCACTGCCACGCCCTTGGCCGTGATGCGGCGTATTTCTTCTCTGGTTTTGAACTCCGCTCTGAGTCCCTGCCAGTTGTGCTGTGCTCGGCCCTTGGGAGCTTTAGATGTTCCCTGCACCAACAAAACTGCTGACTGCCGCCCGGCTGTTCAGCACCTGCTCACCTCAGCTCGCTGTCAACCGCTCCTCTCAGGCTCCTGGTGGCTGGTTGAATGGATTGGTCTAGGGCTGTCCGGTGAACTCACCACTGCCACCAGCAGTAAGACGCTGCTTCTGCGTCCTAGGCCGCGAGGCCAAAGTACCTCCTCTCTGGATTTGAGCTCTGTTTTGAGTCTCCCTCCTCTCTGGAGCCTGGTGCTGCTAGGGGAGATGTAGGCCGCTCCGCTCCGGCCGCTCTGCGCCCGGCTCTGGCTGCTCTGCACCGCGGGTCTGGCCACTCCGGCCGCTCCGGCCGTTCCGCAACGCGGCTCTGGCTGCTCCGACTGTTCTGGCCGCTCCGCTCCGGCTGTTCTGGCCGCTCTGCTCGGCTGCTCTGGCCGCTCCGCTCAGCTGTTCTGGCCGCTCCGCTCCGGCTGCTCCAGCCGCTCCACTCCGCGGCTCTGGCCACTCCGCGTGGCCGCTCCAGGCAATCCGCGCTGCGGCTCTGGCTGCTCCGGCTGTTCTGGCCACTCCGCTTGGCTGTTCTGGCCGCTCTACTCGGCTGCTCTGAACCGCGGCTTCGGCTGCTCTGCACCGCGGGTCTGGCCACTCCCGCCGCTCTGGCGGTTCCGCGACGCGGCAGGCCGCTCCACTCTGCGGCTCCCCCCAATCCGCGCTGCGGCTCTGGCCGCTCAGCGCCGCGCGGGCGCGGCACTTCGGGCTGGTTTTTTTCTGGTGTCTTGTTTTTCCAGCCCTTTTTCTCTGTCCCTTGTAGTTACCGTTTTTATTTCTTTGCTGGTGGTGTTTTCTGGCTCTGAAAGGCGCTGGTTTTGTGGTAGTAGAGTTGGATTGTTAGCGGGACTTGTAAGTGCCGCTTTCCTCCGTCGCCATCTTCCCGGAAGTCCTGCCCGTCCCTTTTGAACGGCACTCGCCCATCTCTTTAGGGCCTATCATCCCATGTGCGACTGCTGTTGTTCCAGCATGCCAGAGGCTGTTTACCTTGGAGACCTGCTGCGGCTCAGCGCGAAATTTACACCCTTTTCCCCTGATTTTCAAGGGCCAGCGAGAGCTCACCGGAAGCCGCCGGAACCGTGACGCTTTCCAAGGCACAGGCCCCTCTCTTGGGAGGAATTCATTCCATGGTGCCCTGCCCTTCACAAAGAAAAGAGAACTCTCCCCGGGGCTCCTGCCGGCTTCTCCGGGATTGGTCGTGTTACCACACTGGATGCCTTGCGGCGACCATCCCCTCCACTTTGGACTTGGGGATCTGAACCCAACTCCCTTTCGATCGGCTCTAGTATCAATTAAACTTTTAGAATTTTTATCTCCATTTGTGATCACCATTTTGGGTTTTAACCCTGTCACCAGAGGTACCGTCCAATGGATCTTGGTGGAACTGTTCACCTTTTTTAACGGGGCTGGGGGAAGCTCCCTTGGGAGGTTAAAGGCTCCCACTTTTAAGTTAAATTTGGACTGGCAGTCCCGGGCCCAGTGAAATACCTTCAGGCATTTGGGGCAGGGTGTCCAGGGAGTTTCCCCTTTCTTTCCTCCTCCCATAGGAGGCGTGGCCTGGGACGCACATTTTCGGCGGAAATGGCCCTCCTTTCCACATCTGAAACACGTGGGGGGGCAACCCTTGACTGCTGCATTGTCTGTATCAGAGTCTGTAGGCCCTCCCGTTGCCCTTCCTTTATTGCAGCTGTCATGGCTTGAAGTTGGTGGCTCATAGAGCCAATATCCCGAAAGGCCACAATCCATCTCTCTAAAGCATGCCCCTTCAACCCCGCGCAGGCCAGCTTATGATCGGCTGTCATCCCGTCCCACACTAGCATTCTGACAAACTTGTCTCCCAGTGGACTGGCTGGAAACCTCCTCCCAAGGCTGTTATACACTCTCTCTATAAATGTAGGTAGATCCTCACCAGGATTTTGAGTAATTGCCACAATAGGGGCCTCAGTGGGCCCAGGGTCTAATTTTCTCCATGCTGCCAGTGCACCTGCCCTAACCTGATCCTGGTATGGGGGGGAGGGGCAAGGCCTCCTGTTGTAGGCCAGTGGTGTGTGGCTCGGCCGTCCCCGTAAGCATGCCATAGGTTAAGGGGATGGCGGGGTTGGCATCTAATTTAATATAAGCATCTATTAAAGTAGGTAACAAATTTACTACGTATAAACTATCTGACAATAAATTTATAGACTCAAAAAATCCTTGCAGGGCTACGGCTATGGAAAAAGGTTCTTTGAATTGGGAGGATCCTTTTACAGGCTGGAAGATGGTTTTTTGGGGCTGAGGATCCATTCCTTTTATGAAAGTGGGATAAATAATCACAGAGGCCCCTTCACGCAGGGCTGAGCCCAGAAACAACAGCCAACAGGCGGAGCCCAGGGTCAGCAGCCACCAAGTGAGGGTGGCGGCAGGGCGTGCAGCCCTGTTCCGAGCTGGGGCTGGGGCTGGGGCTGGCGCTGGCAGGGATGTGCAGCCACGAGGCAGCCTGGGAGGTGCAGCCTGCTGGGCCAGCCCTTCCACTAGGGTTCCTCCGGCTCCCGCTTCGCCTGCATATGGCGGTGGAGGGGAGGGTATGGAGAATGAATTGGCTAGGGAGAGGGGCTGTGGGGAGTCCTTGGCGTCCCCAAAAGGAATGGGAGGTTTTTTAGGGGCTTCAGGACCAGAGGGGGGTGTATGCTCGGCGGCCCCATTTTTCGCTGGCTTGGGGATATGTTCAGTGAGTTTATCTGGGGGTCGCAGGGGAAAACAACTTTTAAGCGCAGAGACGGTGGGGAGAAACGCAAGAGGGGGGGATCTCCCCTTTCTCTGTCTGGGCTCGCCTAACCAGCCCCTCAACTTGATCCCAGGTTTCCCAATCATAAAGATTACTTTTAGGGAGCCATGGGGCAGTTTTTAGAAGGTACCCCCAGGGCTGGGTGGCTTGGTTATCAGCGAGATTAAGTCCTCGGCTCTTGAGAACGAGTCGAAGGGATTCTAGGACAGGGTCAGGTTTAGAACTGAACTTCCCCATATTAATACCCATATTAATACATGGGGGGATACTCACCCGAAGACCGATTGACTCGCTAGCGATTTCTTTTGTTAGGGGGTGAAGAGGGGGGCCTCACACGGGACACCAGACTGTCGGGAATCCAGCCCAACAGCTGGCGGGGCTTGGCGAGATGATGAGTACCGACCACTCGAACACAAACCCACGAGCCGGGAGTCAAGTCAAGCAAGATCTCATTTATTTCTCTCCAAGCAATCCTATATATAGCACCAAGCCACGAGGGGAATTTCCATGAGAAATAGCCTAGCCTATCCGGGATAAAGATCACTAGCACGTAGTTTACAGCCAATTCCAGGCCAGTACATGAGCCATTCATGTGTGTGGAAAGCTCCTTTAAAGGTAGAAAGGGAAAAACTGCTCAGTCTCCCCACCCATAATGAATGGGGAAACCACGTCTTCCTAGCTTCCTCCAGGCGCCATCTTTGCCCCTTTTTTGCTGAATCACTTTACTTAAAGTTTTGCCTTAGGCCGTAGGCCACTCAGGCAGAATCTCCTTAGGCGCTGTATAGACATACCCCATCAAACAATGGATGGACATGATTCATGGAACAGTAGGGTTTTTAAAAGACTGAGGAGGAATGGCGTTTTGGGCATTTCTTCTACTGACAGCATGTGGGACGCTATTTATCTGTATGTGGCACATGAAGAGGAACATGGCAACACAGCAGCGCATGTTGGTCCAAGCTATGGCCGCCTTGGAGGCTGGTAGCTCCCCCAATGTCTGGCTTAGCATGCTGGATCGGTAGCCAAGGACGGGTAAGACTGCTCCATCCTCATATCAACCTAAGACAGGTAGGCAACCATGATGTTGCTGAGCTGATGACGGGTAAGAATGAGTGAGTTGGAAGCGGCAACCTAAGACAGGCACGATCCCAAGGCTTGTGTTCTTAAATAAATAAAAAGGGGGAGCTGTGGGAAGCCAGGGTGTGGCACGTCAGCCCAAGATGGCACCCGGGCTGACTGCCAAGGATGGTGGTCTTGGCTGGCGCATGCACTGTTGGTCTTGGCTGGCGCATGCGCTGTTGTCAGTATCACGCGCCTCATGCATGGACTGTGATGTAATGCCTCGTGGTTAGGCCAGTACCCTATGAGGTACCTTCTAGGGAGCATGGGATGGACATGGGCAGAATGGGATATTTTGGGAACAGGCTTGGTATGGTATATAAGGAAACTGCTGCGGGGAATAAAGAGGAAGTAGCTTTATCGGCAAGTCGGCGTTCGTGTGTTTCTTCCCTAGGCTCTGCTGGTCAGAGCCTTAGTGTCGCGACACCAGACCTTGTTGAGGCCAAACTGATGGGAAAAGGATTTACCCAGAAAATCTGGACTCCAGAGGACAGCGGACTTCTGATGTTACCCTTGAACTCAGTACCTGGACCACCTTGGATACTTTCTCACGGTGTATCAAAGCATTGTGAGGGCATCTATAGTTGAAAGTGAGATGGCTGGATGATAGCCAGGGCATCTTGAAGACTGTGTCCATAATCATAACCTAGATGCCAATTAGAATGTGGCACAGAAGAAGACGGTGCCAGTGTATGGCAGCTTCCACCATGGGAACTGAAGAGCCTTAAGGTCTTGGTGGCAATGTGGAACACAGCGGCATGCTCGTCTGACCAGGCTTCACGTACCTAGTGATCGCCCCCCTTAGGGACTCTCATGCTCCCATACTCACAGCAATTGTGGAAAATATCTCCTGCACCTGAATTTCTTGCCCTACAATAGGCTCTGTCTGGAAATAAGGGAGAGTTCCTCCTGACATTTTTTACTTTGAATGAAACAAAGAGAAAGCCAGGCTAATATCTACAATTTATGAATAAATAAATAAATAAAATTCAAGAGACACGTTTAATAGTAGGAAAACTTTTATTGACATGTGACATGCGTGTTTATACATAAAATCCAAACTTAACCAATCTATGAGAAATAAGCAAGGGTGATAGAAATGGAAACTAATTTTTTAAAAAATATTGACTATTTCTTCACTTCAAAGCAGACAGAGAATTACACTCCCAGCCCTTTGTATTTTGAGATAAGTTAAGAGCCGGGCATGGTGGTGCACACTTGTAATCCCAGCATTTGAGAGGATGAGACAGGAGGACTGAGGTTCACGGACAGCCTCAGCTACTTAGTGAGGCCCTTCACAACTCCTGATCTGTCTGCCTCAGCCCCCACTTGGCTGGGATTGCAGATATGCAGCAAAACACCCATCTTTGAAAGACCCTTGAATACTATATTCCTCCTCATGTTATTTCTTTCAATTTTCTCAGGTTCAGTTTCTCTTGGAAAAGCTATACAACATCACGGTATAGAAAACCACCTACACTACCAATTTAAGTTTAGTTCATATATGAAGTAATGATGGCTCTGCATTCTGCAATGCATGGCTCTTAGATGGTACTCAAGGAAAGGCCAGGTCTCCCTAAACCCCAGGTATGGAGCATGTAAAGCCATCAACAGCCTTATACAGATGCTGTCATCACTCCCATGTTGCAGGCAAGGAAACTGAGGTACACAAAGCTTAAAAGCCACGTGCGTAGGACCACAGAGCTCCAAACTGTACCGCCAGGATTGGAATCCAGAATGTCTATTTTGAGTTTCTGTGCCTTAATCATTCAATTTTGAGTGTCTTTTCTAAACATTCACACATGTGACCATCAGCATTGAAGTGGTTCAGTCAGGGCTGATCAATCATACATCACAATGAAAACATTAAGGCTGGAGGAGAAAGGGAGGAAGGTCCAGGTTCCCCCTGTCCTTAGGTCTAACCTGAGCTTCACCGCTCTGCGTCTCGCCGCCATTCCCTAACACAGTCACTGGAGCCTCTGGTTCCATGGTCAACTCCATCTGTCCAATCAATTAATAAATAATTAAATTTTGTGGCCCTGGGAATGGTACCTAGTAGTGTTTTAACTCTGAGCTATACCTCTTGCCCTATTTCATTTGTTTTTATTTTGAAATAGGGTCTCACTAAGTTACTTAGTGTCTCACTAAGGTGGAAACTTGTGATCGTCCTGCCTCAACCTCCTTTTTTATTTTATTTGTTAAATAAATTTTTATTGGTGCATTGTAGTCATACATCTTAATGTGATAAAAAAAAAAAAACTTGTGGAGATACACATAACCCAATCAGCCCCTACCCAATCCCTAACACTTCCTTCCCACTCCCTCCTTCCCATGCTTGGTTTCCTGTCTAATTTTGATATGTTTGTTTTTTTTTAATCTTCCATATATGGTCAAATTATTTTTGACAAGGTTTCCAAGAACATTTGGTGAAGAAAATAATATTTTCACTAAATATTGTTGAAAAATAATAACTACATGAAAAAGAATAAAATTGGGCCCCTACCTAACACCATATACAAATATTAATTCAAAATAAAAGACCTAAATGTAAATTTTTTTTTTTTTTTTGCGGATCTGAGGATGGAACCCAGGGGTATTTGACCTCCGAGCTAAACCCCCTATGCAATTTTTTATTCTTTATTTTGAAACCGGGTCTCACTGAGTTGCGGAGAGCCTCACTAAGTAGCTGAGGCTATCTGTGAACCGCGATCCTCCAGTCTCAGCCTCTCTAATGCTGGGATTACAAGTGTAGGCCACCATGCCCAGAATAAATGTAAATCTTTTTTTTTCTTTTTTTAATTTTTTTTATTGGTGCACTGCATTCATACATCATAGCGGGATACAAACTTTTGTAGACATACATGCACACATCGCCCAGTCAGCCCCCACCCGATCCCCACCCCATTCTCTGCCCATCCCTCCCTCCCATGCTTGGCTTAGTGGTTGACATCTAGAATTATAGCAATTTATCCAAAATTAAAAATGATAATCTCACATAACAGTTTCATTTGTCTGATACCAAGCTTTTGATGACTTAAAGATAACATTTCAATATTTCTTTTTACTTTCTTTTGTACCAGAGAATTTTTTTTCTATTTTTATTTAGGTGAAACTATCATATATTTATATATTTATTTTTCAGAAAAAAATCTATCCTAATATGGAATATGGACTCTAGATACCCAAAACGATCTTGAAAAAGAACAAAGCTAGAAGATGTATATTTTCTAATTTTAAACCATATAAAGCTACAATAATTGAAACAGTGTAGTACTATTCTAAAGGCAGATATATAAACCATTGGAGTTAAATAAAAGCCTAGAGCTAAATTCTTCCCTATATTGTCAAGTTATTTTTGACAAGGTTTCCACGAACATTTGGTGGTGGAAATAATAATCTTTTAACTAAATATTGTTGAAACATAATAATTACATGGAAAAGAATAAAGTTGGACCCTTACCTAATCCCATATACAAATATTAACTCAAAATAGATAAAAGACCTAAATATAAATCTTAAGACTATAAACTTTTAGGAGAAAATCTGGGTCATAAAACCTCACAACATTGAAATTGGCAGTGATTTCTTGGATATGATTTCAATGGCACAGGCAACAGAAGAGTATACAAACTCCCTAAAAAATAAAAAAATATGTATATCCAAAGACAATGTAAACAGAGTTAACAGTTACTAATAGCATGGGATAAAATATTTCCAAATGCTATATCTGAATTTATATTAATATTCCAACTAGAAATCATAAAAATTAACAACAATAAAGGCAAACAATACCATTTAGAGATAGGTAAAAGACTAATATAAGTAATGAATCTCCACAGATAACCAATCTTAGTTGACTGTTGGATGGAAACTCTTGTTTCTCTGGTTCTGGTGTGTGTTACCTATTTCTTCTTTGTAGTTAATCTCTTTGAGTATTTTCTCTAGTGCTGGTTTTGAAGACATAAATTCCTTCAGTTTCTCTATTATTTCTACAGTTATTTTCCTGATTTGATCTTCTAGAAATCTCTGATTTTCTGTTTTATCGGGTTCTGATGTTGTGGGGTTGTGGGCATTGATTGCTCCAGTATTATTCCTCTTTCCCATGATTTCGGAAGTTTGTGCCTTCTCTGGCTTCTTCCCTTGGGTCACTATGACTTCACTTAAGGTGTTCTGGATCTTGAGTCAGTAGTATCTCAGACCCCACTACTCCTTTACTGTGTTGTATCACAGAGTCTCCGACCCAGAGAGTCGATAGAGGCTGCTTTAGACAGTGGGGGGTGCCAGGTTGCACGTTCTCCTATGGTGTGATATCTCTGCCACCGCCCCTTCCCCACTGGGTCAAGTCCCAGGGAGTACAGTACTGGTATTTCTCTTCTGTGGCCCGCAATTTGACTCACTGTTCTTGAGTACGCAGATGTAGCTGTACTGGCCTCAGTGAATTCTCTGCTGCTGCCGCTGGTGGCAATATGGTGCCGCTGCCACGCCCTCGGCCGTGAGGCTGGCGTATTTCTTCTTGGTTTTGATTTCGACTCTGAATCCCTGCAGCGTGTGCTGAGCTCAGCCGCTGGGAGCTTTAGATTTTACCTGCGGTGAGAAATCCCACCTGGCTGTTCCGCAGCGGCTCACCTCGGCTTGCTGTAGCCGTCTGGTGAATTTGCTGCTGCCGCTGGCAGTATGGCACTGCTGCCGCGTCCTCGGGCGTGAGGCCGGTGTATCTCCTCTGTGGCTCTGAGCTCTGTTCTCAGTCTGCTTTCTCTCTGGAGCCTGGTGATTTTTTTGTTTCTCTGGTGATGGTGTTTTCTGGCTATGAAAGGCGCTGATTTTGTGGTAATGGATATTGATTGTTAGCGGAGCTCTTAAGCCCCCTGTTAACGGGGCTCTTAAGCCCCCAATGTAAATCTTAAGACTATACACTTTTAGAAGAAAACCAGGGTCATAAAACTTCACAACATTGAAACTGGCAGTGATTTCTTGGATATGATTCCGAAGTCACAGGCAACAAAAGATAAAAAAAACTTCATAAAAAATAGAAAAATATTGTACATCTGCAGAAAATGTAAACAAAATTAAAAATTACTGATAGAATGGGTTAAAATATTTCTAAATGCTATATCTGAAGGTATATTAATATTCCAAATATAAATCCTAAAAATTAGCAACAATAAAAGCAATCAATACAATTTAGAAATAAGTAAAAGACTAAAATAGATAATGAATCTCCAAAGATTTTTATATGACCAATAAACAAATGAATATCACTCATCATTATCATAATATAACTAATCATTAAGAAATACAAATAAAAAATATAGTGAAATACTACTTCACATTTGTTAGGATGGCTACTTAACATGAATTACCTTGCTCCAGCCCTTTACCTTGAGTTTATTACTATCTTTACTTGTAAAGTATGTTTCTTGTAAGCAGCAGATGGATGGATTCTGGCTTTTAATCCATTTTTCCACTTTATGTCTTTTTATTGGGAAATTGAGGCCATTTACATTCAGTGTGATTATTTAGAGATAGTTTTTAATTCCTAACATGTTAAGATTTTATTTCTGTTTGAAATACTGTTTATTCTTCTTTGCTTAGTTGTCTGCTGGATGGAAAATCTTGTTTCTCTGGTTCTGGTGCATATTACCTATTTCTTCTTTGTAGTTAATCTCTTTGAGTATTTTCTCTAGCGCTGGTTTTGAAGACATAAATTCCTTCAGTTTCTGTTTGTCATGGAAGCTTCTTATTTCCCCATCTAATTTGAAAGATAGTTTTGCTGGGTAGGAAAATTTTGTATGGAAATTGTTTTCTTTCATAGTTTGGAATATGTTACTCCAAGCCCTTCTGGCTTTCATGACTTGGTTTGGGAAGTCTGGAGTAATTCTAATTGGTTTTCCTCTGAATGTCACTTGGCCTTTTGTTTTTGTTGCCTTTAGAATTCTCTGCTTGGCTTTCACATTGGTCATTTTGACAATTATATAGCATGGGGAACCTCTTCTCTGATCCTGTCTAAAGAGAGTTCTATAAGTTTCCTGGACCTGTGTATTGACCTCTTGCTCTATGTTTGGAAAATTTTCTGCTATTATTTTTTTGAAAAGATAATTAATCCCTTTGCTTTCACCTTTTTTTCCCCTCCTCTATTCCAATCCTTAGGTTAGTGCTCTTAAAATGGGCCCATATTTCTTCAATGTCAGATTCCTGTGGCCTGATATTTTTTCTAAGTTATAAATTATGCATTCATTTTGGAGTGAACATCTTCTAGGAGTGAGATTTTATTCTCCATGTGGTCTAATCAATTGTTTATACTTTGAATTGAGGCCTTTACTTCAATGATTGCGTCCTTTATTTCTTTTAGACTCTCTCTAAATTCTTTTCAAAAGTCCTGTATTATTTCTACAGTTATATTCCTGATTTGATCTTCTGGAGATCTCTGAATTTCTGTGTTATCAGGTTTTGATATTATGGGGTTGTGGGCGTTCATTGCTCTATTGTTGTTCCTCTTTCCCATGATTTCAGTAGTTTGTGCCTTCTCTGGATTCTTCCCCAGGTCACCACAACTTCACTTAGGGTGCTCTGGATCTTGAGTATGTTGTAATCTCAGCTGCCACTACTCCATTACTGGGTTGTATCGTAAAGTTTCAGACCCAGGGAGTTAATTGAGGCTGTGTGAGACTGTGGGGGTGCCAGGCTTGGCATTTTCCCATGGGGAGCTGCAACTGGGATGTGGTATCTTTGCCACCACTACTCCTTCACTGGGTTGGACTGCAAAATCTCAGACCTAGGGAGATTATCAAAGCTGTGCAAGTCCCTTGGGGGTTCAGTGCTGGGATTTCTCCTGTAGGGGCCACAATTTCACTTACAGTCATTGTGCACGCTGATCAGGAGCCATCACAGGCTTGGTGAACTCTCCGTCACTGCTGGCAATATGGCCCTGCTGCCACACCCTCGGCTGTGAGGCAGGCATATTTCTTTTCTGATTTTGAGCTCCATTCTGAGTCCCTGGAAGGTGTGAGGAGCTAGGACACTGGGAGTTTTAGACATTCTTTGTGCTGAAAGAACTGCTGAATTATACCCAAATGATCTGCAGATTCTTACTTTAGCTCCTTGTTTACCTTTCCTCTCTGGAGCCTGGTGCTATGAGGCATGATGGCACTGGTGCGGCTCCACAATGTGGCCTGGTTTCTTTTCTGGTTTCTGGTTGTTCATCTCGTCTTCTTTTTCTATGTCCCTCGTGTTTATATTTTTTATTTCTCTGCTGATAGTGTTTTCTGGCTATGAAAAGTGCTGATTTTGTGGCAATAGAGATCGGGTGTTAGCAGGACTCGTAAATGCTGCTTTTCTTGATGGCCATCTTCCTAGAAGTCATCCTGTCTCAACCTCTTAAATACTTGGATTACAGGCATTTTTCACCATGCCTGGCTCTATCTCTTATTTCAATTTCCCCGGTTCCTAATTCCTGTCCCAAGAGTTATTGTCAGGATGAAATGAGTTATTATCTCTAAGAGTACTTGAAAAGTATGTAGCACAAAATACCTATTTGAAGACTCAATTTTTACAGGGTCCTTTAATTACTAGTCATGTGTTAGCATCACACAAAACAAAAAAGTTTTGATTTTAACTTCCCTGATTGCTAAAGATGATAGACATTATTTTGTATATTTGGATATCGTCTTTTGAAAACAGTGTATTCAGTTTGGTTAATCTTTTTTTGAATGGTTTTTTTTTTAGTGTTAAGATTTTAAGCTGCTTATATATTCCTCACGCGTATGTATGTATATATATATATATATATATATATATATACACACATATATATGTAACTAATATATATAAACTCTCTCTATATATATGTGTGTATACACACACACACACACACACACACACACACACACACATATATATATATATATATATATATATATATATATATATATATGTATATTTGTGTAGGTTGAGAAGACCTTCTCCCATTCTGTAAGCTCTCTCTAGAATCACGATGGATTCCTTTTCTGCACAGAAGCTTTTAAACTTAAGCTAGCCCATTTTTAATACATATTTTAAGTTCCTAAGCTTTTGGGGTGTTACTGAGAGGGAGATCAGGACCTAACCTACTACCCGCAAGCCTTGGGCAGGTGCATGTTTGAGTCTGTCCTGAAGCCTGAGGGCAGGGCTACTGCAGACCGAGGATGAGTCCAGGACGGCCTCAGTTGGTCATTTTCCACCCTAGCAGGAGGGATCTTCATGAATGCAACCTTGGAGATGCAGCACCGTAGAGCCCAGAGATGGCCCCTGGGATGGACCATGCCCAGGGCCTAGAGTCCTCCAGGGGACTCCCATCTAGGCCCGCTGAGCAGCCTGGGAGTCACCACAGAGCTCGGGGCACCATGAGAATCATCCTGTGGGACAGGCATCCATACTGCAGAATGTTAGCTGCCAACTGCTTCTTCATGGAGCTGCTGCCCATCTTCTTGGTGACCCTGGGTTCTGCTCTTCTCCCTTTGCAGGGTGCCACTGAAGTGGCTCATCAGGGTGACACCAGTGGGGGTCACCTTTGCAAACAAGGTGTCCAGGCAGTAATGAAGTAAATTAAATATCTCTTCAGACAAATAATGTCAGAAATCTTTCAAATGTAGATAATGGTATGGACATCCATTTTCAGGTATCAAAATGCATAATATAGAGTCAAAGGTGAGAATCCTGAATTATTGAGAGCAGGTGACATTTATTTAGCCATAAAATTATAAGAATCAGTCCAAATTTTTCAACCCCAAAACTTAATACTAGATTATGAAGTGGTACACTTCAAGCCCTTCTGGAAAACATGTTCTAAGATTGCTGTATCCAAGAAAGTTATGTTTCAAAACTAATGGACAAATGAAAGCCTTTATGCATAAGCACATGCTAAAGGTTTTCTTGATGACCAATCTGGCATTCAGAAAACACTCAAAGAAATGAATAATGGAGAAGTAAATAAATATCAGAAACAGAGCTATGAATACCACCAGAAACACGGCTAAGCAAACGACAACTAATACTGTTTCACGTGGAAAATATAAGTCAAAATGACAAGAAATAAAAATTATCTCTTCACAATGAAACTGAATGTTAATGCTTTTAAATAATTAAAAACAGATTTGGCCAGGTGTGGTGGCGCACACTTGTAATCCCCGTGCTTGGGAGGCTGAAACAGGAGGATCGCACAGGTTTGAAGCCAGCCTCATCTACTTAGTGAGGCTCTCAGCAACTTAGTGAGACCCTGTTTCCAAATAAAATATAAAAAATAGGTCTGGGAGTATAGCCTAGAGGTAGAAAGCCTCTGGGTTCCACTCCCAGTACCACCCAAAAAAATGAACTGGTAAATGGGATTAAAACTCATAATTAAACTATATGCTGCCTGCAGAAAGCATACTTCCTAGGATAGGCAGAGAGATACAAAAGCTCAAGGTGAAAGGATGGAAAAGATCTCATGCAGATGGAGATGATAAAAAAGCAGTGATATGAGCAGGGATATGAGCCACGCTCAATGTGACACAGCAGACTTAAAGATCAATGGGAAAGATTTATTTTGAACCAATAATGTTGAAACAACTGGATATCTCTCTAAGGGAAAATTAGGCAGCATATGTGAAAATCAATAAGAAGTGATTTAAAATCAGAAAAGGTAAGATGTGAAGCTTGTAAATAATTAATACAGGGGGACACCTTTCTGCTCTTAAAATTATTTTTAAAAATTTTCTTATAAGACTCTCTGTCCCCTCAAAAGAAAAAACTTACCAAGGAAAATTTGATAAGTCATATTAAATAGAAATTAAGGACTTCTGATGATAAATAAAGAACATAAAGACAGTGAAAATATTTAGATGTGGTTTTGTTTTGTTGTTTTTGTGGTCCTGGGGCATGAACCCAGGATCATTCTATCTCCAAGATACAACCTGTCCTATTTTATTTTTTAATAAATTTTTATTGGTGCATTGTAGTCATATATCTCAAGGGGGTAAAAAAAAAACTTGTGGAGATATACATGCACACATCACCCAATCAGCCCCTACCCTCCTCCTCCCTCCTACCCCTGCTTGGCTTCCTGATTGACTTTGATCTGTTTAAGTACAACATGAGCTTTAAAGAGTTTCCCTCTATAGGATCTTTTCTTCATCTAGAGTTCCTCCTGTTACCCATTTCTCCCTAATATTTTGCACCTTAAGAAAAGAATCTGCTTTCTCTTTTTTTTTTTTTTTTTTTTTTTTTTTTGCGGGTCTGGGGATGGAACCCAGGGGCATTTGACCTCCGGGCTACACCCCCTGCCCTATTTTTTATTCTTTATTTTGAAACCGGGTCTCACTGAGTTGCAGAGGGCCTCACTAAGTAGCTGAGGCTGTCTGCGAACCGTGATCCTCCAGGTCTCAGCCTCCCAAATGCTGGGATTACAAGCGTGCGCCACCACGCCCGGCTCTGCTTTCTCTTTTTTGACATTTCACTGTAAATACCATAATTTTGTTCTCCTTTGTGGCTGGGCAAAATTCCATTGTGTACATATCCCATAGTTTTGAAATCCACTCATTCATTGAAGGACATCTTGGCTGGTTCCACAGGTTGGCAATGGTGAACTATGCAGCTATGACCATGGTTGCTCATGCTTTAGTTTGGTATTTTGGTTTTCATTCTTTTTGGTAGATACCCAGAGGTGGTATTGCTGGATCATATGGTAAGTTCATTTTCCTTCTTCTGAGGATCTCCTATACTGTCCTCCAAAGTGGTTGCACCAACTTGCAATACCACCAACAATATATTAGAGCTTTTATTTCTCCACACTTATTCCCACTTACTGAAAACCTGAAAGCCACAAGGTGAGTAACTTTGACAGGATGATTCACTCACAACCAATTTTTTTTAAATAGAGGTCACTTGGATCTGGAAATCTGCTGAGAGATTAGGTGAGGAAGTGGCAGCTTCTATTGCTTCCAGGTACAGAGTTGAAGAAACCTGCTGGCCCTTTGCTGTGACACAGGTCCCAGTTCCATGCTTAGCCCCGCGGCAGGCTCCAGGCCCCACCCACTGGTTCCAGACCCAGCCTCACAGCACGGCAGGCTCTGGTTCCTGTCACTGTAGGCACGACATTTACAGAGGTTCCATATATATATTTATGAAAACAGCATGTGTCATTTGCAGAAGCTGGGAGTCCAATTCCCTAGCAGCTATGGATTTTATCTCCCCACTGAAAGCGGAGGCTCACAACCTCACCATGGAGAGCAGGATCCACTGCTCCAAGCACACCCAGGCCCCCAGTACAGCGCAGAGCAGCACAGTGGCTATGAGCTGAGGTCTCCCAGGACATCCAGTGCAGCAAATTGGCCCAGCAATATGGTCGGGGCTCCCTCCAACTTGCCCTGGACATTTTTCCTACATAGTATGTTATCTAGAATTCCTGCACATGTGTGGCAAGAGCAGTCTATTTTGGGGGAGATACTTTCAAAAATTCAAGGTGGATTTGATTAGATTTGTCTGCCTCTCCTGAATACTGGCCACCACCGCTACCGCCATTTTGGTCCATCTCTGCAAAACTTTTTCTTACATAGTATGTTTTTCAGAGTTCCTGAGCATGTGAGGCAGGAACAGTCTACTTTTGGAGAGATTTCTTCAAGAATTCAAGGTGCATTTGGTTGGATCTGTCTGCCTCTCCTGAATACTGGCTGCTGCTGCCACCACTGCCTTCTTGGTCTCTCCTACAGTATGTTGTTGTTAAGTATTTCTGTGCATGTGCGGCAGGAGCAGTCTGCTTTCCAATTCTTCTGGGATATCCCTCCAAAAATCACTTTCCTTGTAGTGGCTGGCGCCGCGCTGCAGTCTTGCCTCTAATTCTGCCATTTTCCACTCTCTCTCTCCTGTATTTCAGATAGTATTGAACCAGGGTTTATTGAGATGAAACACAGCATTTCCTTAAGATGAAATGGAGTTTTTTTATTTTTTTATTTTTTATTGGTGCAATGTATTCATACATCAGAGTGGTATAAAGAAAATACTTTTGTAGACATACATGCACATCTCGCCCAGTTAGCCCCTACCCGATCCCCACCCCATTCCCTCCCCATCCCTCCTTCCCACGCTTGGCTTACTGGTTGACATCTAGTATTATAGCAATTTATACAATATTAACATTGATAATCTCACATAACAGTTTCATTTGTCTGGTACCAAACTTTTGATGACTTAAAGATAACATTTCAATATTTCTTTTTGCTTTCTTTCTTACCAGAGAATATTTTTTTCTTTTTTTTTTTTAGGTGAAACTATCATACATTTATTTATTTATTTTTCAGAAAAAATCTATCCTGATATGGAATATGGACTCTAGATACCCAAAACAGTCTCAAAGAAGAACAAAGCTAGAAGATGTATATTTTCTGATTTCAAACCATATAAAGCTACAATAATTGAAACAGTGTAGTACTGTTCTAAAGGCAGATATATAAACCATTGGAGCTAAATAAAAGCCTAGAGATAAATTCTTCCATACATTGTCAAGTTATTTTTGACAAGGTTTCCATGAACTTTAGGTGGAGGAAATACTAGTCTTTTAACTAAATATTGTTGAAAAATAATAATAAATGAAAAAGAATAAAATTTGACCCTTACCTAACACATATACAAATATTAACTCAAAATAGATAAAAGACCTAAATATAAATCTTAATACTATAAGCTTTTAGAAGAAAATCTGGGTCATAAAACCTCACAACATTGAAATTGGAAGTGATTTCTTGGATATGATTTCAATGGCACAGGCAACAAAAGAGTAAATAAACTCCCTAAAGAATAAAAAAAAATATTGTATATCCAAAGACAATGTAAACAGAGTTAAAAGTTACTGATCCTCTTCCAAGAGTTCCTCCTATGACCCATTTCTCCCTAACTCTCACATATTAGGGAAAGCATCTGATTTCTTATTTTTTGTGCCTGACTAATCTCACTTAGCATAATGTCCTCCAGTTCCATCCATTTCCCTGAAAATGATGTAATTGAGTTTTTTTGATGGCTGAGTAAAATTCCATTGTGTACATATCCCACAATATTGTAATCCATTCATCTGTTGATGGACATCTTGGCTGGTTCCATAGTTTGGCTATGGTGAATTGTGCAGCTATGAACATAGATACACATGCATTAGTTTGGTAGTTTGGTTTCTTTTCTTTTGGGTAGATACCCAACAGTGGTATTGCTGGATCAAATGGAAGATTTGTTCCCATTCTTCTGAGGACTCTCCATACTGTTTTCCAAAGTGGTTGCACTAATTTGCAATCCCACCAACAATGTCTTAGAGTTCCCACTTCTCCACATCCTCGCCAGCATCTGTTGTTGTTTGTGTTTTGAATGATGGCCATTCTAGTTGGAGTTAGGTGAAATCTCAGGGTAGTTTTGATTTGCATCTCTCTGATTGCCAGTGATGTTGAGCATTTTTTCATGCATTTATTGGCCATTTGAATCTCTTCTTTTGTGAAGTGTCTATTTAGTTCATTTGCCCATTTTGTTATTGGATGCTTTGTTTTCTTAGTGTTGAGTTTCTTGAGTTCTCTGTATATTCTAGATATTAGTCCTCTATCAGTGGTGTAGGTGCAAAAATCTTCTCCCATTCTGTTGGCTCTCGATTGAGGTTCTTGATAGTTTCCTTTGCTGAACAGAAGCTCTTCAGTTTCATGCAATCCCATGTATTGATTCTCCTTTTAATTTGTTGTGCCTTTGGGGTCTTGTTGAGGAAATGTTTGTCTGTGCCTATGTGTTGTAGTGTTGGACCTATGCCCTCTTCAAGGAGCTTCAAGGTCTCTGGTTTAATTTCCAAGTCTTTGATCCATCATGAGTTGACTTTTGTACAGGGTGAAAAAGTGGGATTAATATCCAATTTTCTGCTTATGGTTAACCAGTTTTGCCAACACCATTTGTTGAAGAGGCTATCTTTTTTCCAGTGTATGTTTTTGGCCCCTTTGTCAAAAATCAATTGGCTGAAAGTGTGTGGACTTGTTTCTGGGTCTTCTATTCTACTCCATTGGTCTATATATCTGTTCTTTTGCCAGTACCATGCTGTTTTTATTACAATGGCTTTGTAGTATAGTTTAAAGTCAGGTATTGTGATTCCTCCTGCGTGGTTTTTGTTGCTGAGAACTACTTTGGCTATTCTGGGCTTTTTGTTATTCCAGATAAATTTAAGGACTGATTTTTCTATGTCTGTGAGGAATGATCTTGGTAGTTTAATGGGCATTGCATTAAATCTGTAGATCACTTTTGGGAGGATGGCCATTTTAATGATATTAATTCTGCCAATCCATGAACATGGAAGGTCTTTCCATCTTCTAAGATCTTCTTCGATTTCTTTTTTCAGTGTTTTATAATTTTCTTTGTAGAGATCTTTTACTTCCTTAGTCAAGTTTATTCCTAGGTATTTTATTTTTTTGTGGGAGATCCTGAGTGGAAGTGTTTTCTGAATTTCTTTTTCAGTGGATTTATGGTTGGTGTATAGGAAAGCTTCTGATTTTTTAAGATTGATTTTGTATCCAGATACCTTGCTGAATTTGTTAATCAGTTCTATAAGCCTTTTGGTTGAGTTTGTTGGGTTTTCTAAATATAGTATCATGTCATCTGCAAATAGTGAAAGCTTAAGTTCTTCTTTTCCTATTTGTACTCCTTTGATTTCCTTTTCTTGCCTTATTGCTCTGGCTAGAGTCTCTAGTACTATATTGAAGAGAAGTGGTGATAGTGGACATCCTTGTCTCGTTCCTGTTTTTAGGGGAAATTCTTGAAGTTTTTCCCCATTTAATATGATGTTGGCAGTGGGCTTATTGTAGATTGCCTTAATAATGTTGAGATATGTTCCTTCTATTCCAATTCTCTGCAGTGTTTTTATCATAAATGGATGTTGAATTTTATCAAATGCTTTTTCAGCATCTATTGAGATGATCATGTGGTTTTTGTCTTTGATTCTGTTTATATGATGAATTACATGGATTGATTTTCGTATATTGAACCAGCCTTGCATCCCTGGGATGAACCCTACCTGGTCATGGTGAATGATTTTCTTGATGTGGTTTTGAATGCGTGTTGCTAGTATTTTGTTTAATAGTTTTGCATCCAAGTTCATCAGAGATATAGGCCTGTAGTTTTCCTTCTTTGAACTGTCTTTATTCGGTTTGGGTATTAGTGTGATGTTGGCTTCATAGAATGTATTTGGGAGAGTCCCGTTTTTTTCTATTTCCTGAAATAGTTTGAGTAGTATTGGGATTAGTTCTCCTATAAAGGTTTTATAGAATTCACTTGGGAAACCATCTGGTCCTGGGCTTTTCTTTGATGGTAAGCTCTTTATTGCTATTTCAATCTCTTTGATTGTTATTGGTTGGTTTAAGTGTTCTATATCTTCTTAACTCAGTTTAGGAAGGTTGTATTTATCTAGGAAGTTGTCGATTTCCTCCAGATTTTCCATTTTGTTGGAGTATATTTTTTCAAAGTAGTTTCTGATAATCCTCTGGATTTCTACGCTGTCAGTAGTAATGTCTCCTTTTTCATCCCTTATCTTCATAATTTGGGTTGATTCTCTCTTTTTTTAGTTAGGTTGGCTAGTGGTTTATCAATCTTGTTAATTTTTTCAAGAAACCAGCTTTTGGTTTTGTTGATTTTCTGTATTGTTTTTTTATTCTCTATTTCGTTAATTTCTGCTCTAATTTTAATAATTTCCCGTCTTCTGCTGGCTTTGGGGTTCAATTTTTACTGCTTTTCAAGGGCTTTGAGGTGTGTCATAAGGCTATTTATTTGAAGATTTTCTGTTTTTCTTATGTGAGCACTCAGTGCTATAAATTTTCCTCTTAATACTGCCTTCAAAGTGTCCCAGAGGTTTTGATATGTTGTTTCTTTATTTTCATTTGTTTCTAGAAATTTCTTGATTTCACCTCTTATATCTTCTATGACCCATTCTTCATTCAGAAGTGTGGTGTTCAGTCTCCACATGTTTATGTTGTTTCTCTGGGTCTTCTTATAGTTGATTTCTAGTTTCATTCCATTATGGTCTGAAATGACACAGGGAAGTATGTAACATTTTTTAAATTTGCTAGTGCTCATTTTGTGTCCCAGGATGTGATCTATTTTGGAGAAGGTTCCATGAGCAGCTGAGAAAAATGTAAACTCTGCTGTAGTTGGGTGTAATATTCTATATGTGTCCAAAAGGTCCATTTGGTTAATGGTGTTCTTTAGTTCTGAGACATCTTTACTGACCCTTTGTCTGGAAGATCGGTCTAGTATTGTGAGAGGTGTGTTGAAGTCTCCCAGTATTATTGTATTGGGATTTATGTGTGACTTCATGTCACAAAGAGTTTGATTTATGAAAGTAGCTGCCCCTATGTTTGGGGCATAGATGTTGATTATTGTTATTTCCTCTTGCTGGACTATTCCTTTTACCAGTAAAATGTGACCTTCTTTGTCTCTTCTAATAAGTTTGGGTTTGAAGTCTAACTTGTCTGATATCATAGTTGCTACTCCTGCTTGTCTTCGAGTACCATTAGCATGGATTACCTTGCTCCAGCCCTTTACCTTGAGTTTGTTCCTATCTTTACTTGTGAGGTGTGTTTCTTGTAAGCAGCAGATGGATGGATTCTGGCTTTTAATCCATTTTGCCACTTTATGTCTTTTTATTGGGGAGTTGAGGCCGTTTACATTCAGTGTGATTATAGAGAGATAATTTTTAATTCCCAACATGTTAAGATCTTATTTCTGTTTGAGATACTGTTTATTCTTCTTTGCTTAGTTGTCTGCTGGATGGGAATTCTTGTTTCTTTGGTTCTGGCGTGAATTACCCATTTCCTTTTGCAGTTAATCTCCTTGAGTATTTTCTCTAGCGCTGGTTTTGAAGACATAAATTCCTTCAGTTGCTGTTTGTCATGGAAGCTTCTTATTTCCCCATCTAATTTGATGGATAGTTTTGCTGGGTAGGAAATTTTTGGCTGGAAGTTGTTTTCTTTCAGAGTTTGGAATATGTTACTCCAAGCCCTTCTGGCTTTCATAACTTGGTTTGGGAAGTCTGGAGTGATTCTAATTGGTTTGCCTCTGTATGTCACATGGCCTTTTGTTTTTGTTGCCTTTAAGAGTCTCTCCTTGGCTTCCACATTAGTCATTTTGACAATTATGCGGCGTGGGGATCCTCTTCTCTGATCCTGTCTAAAGGGAGTTCTATAAGTTTCCTGGACCTGTGTATCGACCTCTTGCTCTATGTTTGGAAAATTTTCTGCTATTACTTCCTTGAAGAGATTGTTGATCCCTTTGGTTTCACCTTCTTTTCCCTCCTCTATTCCAATTATTCTTAGGTTAGCTCTCTTGAAATGGGCCCATATTTCTTCAATGTCAGATTCCTGCTGTCGGGTTTTTTTTTCTAAATTAGAAACTATGCGTTCATTTTTAGAATGATCATCTTCAAGAAGCGAGATTCTATTCTCCATGTGGTCTAATCTGTTGTTTATACTTTGAATTGAGGCCTTTACTTCATTAATTGCATCCTTTATCTCTTTTTGACTCTCTCTAAATTCTTTTTGAAAGTCCTCTATTATTTCTAAAGTTATTTTCCTAATTTGATCTTCTAGAGATCTTTGGGTTTCTGTGTTATCAGATTCTGATGTTGTGGTGTTGTTGGCATTAACTGCTCCATTGTTATTTCTCTTTCCCATGATTTTGGAAGTTTGTGCCTTCTCTGGGTTCTTCCCTGAGTCACTACGAGTTCACTTAAGATGCTCTGGATCTCTAGTCTATGGTATCTCAGTCACCACTACTCCTTTACTGTGTTGTATCACAAAGTCTCAGACCCAGGGAGTCAATCAAGGCTGCTTAGACCATGGGGGGTGCCAAGTTGGGCGTTCTCCAGTGGGGAGTTGTGACTATGGTATGATATCTCTGCCACTGCCACTCCCCCACTGGGCTGCACTGCTAAAATCTCCGACCCAGGGAGACTATCTGCGCAAGTCCCTGGGAGTGCAGTACTGGGATTTCTCTCCTAGGGGCCGCAATTTGACTCACGGTTGTTGAGTGCGCTGATGGAGCTGTAGTGAACTCGGTGGATTCGCTGCTGCTGCCACTGGCAATATGGCACCACTGCCACGCCCTCGGCCGTGATGCGGCGTATTTCTTCTCTGGTTTTGAGCTCTGCTCTGAGTCCTTGCCAGTTGTGCTGCGCCCAGCCCTTGGGAGCTTTAGATGTTCCCTGCACCAACAAAACTGCTGACTGCTGCCCGGCTGTTCAGCACCTGCTCACCTCGGCTTGCTGTCCACCCCTCCTCTCAGCCGCCTGGTGGCTGGTTGAGTGGGTTGGTCTAGGGCCGTCCAGTGAACTCTCCGCTGCCACCAGCAGTAAGACGCTGCTTCTGCATCCTAGGCCGCGAGGCCAGAGTACCTCCTCTCTGGATTTGAGCTCTGTTTTGAGTCTCCCTCCTCTCTGGAGCCTGGTGTTGCTAGGGGAGATGTAGGCCGCGCCGCTCCGGCCGCTCTGCGCCGTGGCTCTGGCTGCTCCGCACCACGGTTCTGGCCGCTCCGGCTGCTCCGGCCGTTCCGCGACGCGGCTCTGGCTGCTCCGGCTGTTCTGGCCGCTCCGCTCCGGCTGCTCTGGCCGCTCCGCTCAGCTGTTCTGGCTACTCCGCTCCGGCTGCTCCGGCCGCTCCACTCCGCGGCTCCGACCACTCCGCGCCGCCGCTCCAGCCAATCCGCGCTGCGGCTCTGACTGCTCCGGCTGTTCTGGCCGCTCCGCTCGGCTGCTCTGGCCGCTCTGCTCAGCTGCTCTGAACCGCGACTCCAGCTGCTCTGTACCGCGGCTCTGGCTGCTCCGGCTGCTCCGGCCGCTCCGCACCGCGCGGGCGCGGCACTTCGGGCTGGTTTTTTTCCGGTGTCTTGTTTTTCCAGCCCTTTTTCTCTGTCCCTTGTATTTACCGTTTTTATTTCTTTGCTGTGGTGTTTTCTGGCTCTGAAAGGCGCTGGTTTTGAGGTAGTAGAGTTGGATTGTTAGCGGGACTTGTAAGTGCCGCTTTCCTCCGTCGCCATCTTCCCGGAACCCAAATTCCGAAATGGAGTTTCTTGAGAAGAAACTCGGCATTTCCTTACCGGATTCTTGTCTGCGATGAGCAAAGAATGACACCTGTAGACAGCAGGAAGGAGAGTAAAAGGTTTATTGGAAACAACAGGGAATAGGAAAAAGTGGCCGAACACCCCTAAGGGCTATTGGGACTCTTGTCCAGCAGCTGCCTTCAGGTCACTATCCAAGTGTATCCCTGGCCAAGTGCCTCCAGTTGCAAGCTGCTTTCTCCCAAAGTCCACACGATCTGCCAGAAAAGTAGTGCAGGTCACTCCTAGGGGCCTCAGTTGGCCTTAATGTCCAGTGGAGGCCTTCAGGCACTACCTGAGTGTATCCCGGGCAAAGTGCCTTCAATTGCACCCCACCTTCTCTCAAAGCTAATGCGACCTGAGAGAGAGAGGAAAGCTCCCCAATAGGGAGGGGTTCCCAGAGTGGGTAACTGTCCTGGTGACTTTTATATATGTCTGCATGTCCTCTGTTGGTTTGAGTCTGGGAAGCAGTTCTTAAATTTGCATAGGGTAGCCGGCATGGTGGTGCATGCTTGTAATCCCCACACTTGGGAGGCAGAGACAGGAGGATTGCGCAGGTTCGAAGCCAGCTGTGTGCGCTGGCTTAGGAGACCCTGTTACAAATAAAAATGTAAATATAGGTCTGGGAGTGTAGCCCAGAGGTAGAAGGGCTTCTTGGAACCCCAGTACCACCAAAAAAAAAAATTTGCATAGGGTATTTGCATGTCCTTGAGGGGTCTCCTTTCAGTAGAGGTATCAGACTTGCTCCAGGGATGTTTCCTGGGTTTGTTGATTAGTAAACAGATGGTTTTGTGAAGCTTTGGTCATTCTTATCTTAGAAACTTGGAAAGGCTGGTCTCTTTTTAGGAGCCTTGGAAGTTAATTATCGTTGCCCCTCCGGAAATTAAGTTTTTCTACCGAGGCCTCTTCCCTATCTGCCTATTTCCCTTCTACCTCCTCAGGATGTCATGACTGGAAATGTTTGTGTTGTCTCAATCAGCTATTAAATCAAAATCTGTTGTCCTGGGTTTCTCAGGGGGATGCATGTCCTATTCAGCCACTGCTAACCATCACCACTGCCACTGTGGTTGCCACTGCAGCTGCAACTGAAGCTGCCGCCATCTTCTTCCCTCTTTTTTTTTTTTTTTTGGTGGTACTGGGGTTCCTGGAAACCTTTTTACCTCCAGGCTACACTCCCAGACCTATTTATACTTTTATTTGAAAACGGGGTCTCTTAAGCCACCATGGCTGGTTTCGAACCTGTGTGATCCTCCTGTCTCCACCTCCCAAACGCGGGGATTACAAGCATGTGCCACCATGCCCAGCTTCAATATTTTTTAATAAAAGAAAACAGTAGGTGTCTTTTGCAGGAGTTGGGGCCCAAGTACTTAGCAATGTGTTTTATCTCCCCGCCAAGAGTGGAGGCCCACAGCGTCATCATGGACAACAGGTTCTGCTGCTGTGAGCTCACCCAGCCCCAGCACTGCGCAGAGCAGCGTGGCAGCAGCAGGAGCGCGTTGGCTCCCTGAACGTGCGGCGCCAGCCAACCCGACTATGTGGGACTCCGTCTGATGCACCCTGTACCAGTGCTGAGAATGGACTAGGAAGATTTGAAAAAGCTCTGATTGTTAATAGATATATTTTAGAAATAATTGTGTCAAAATGACAGACCTGGAGAGAGAATGGCTTGGCTTTGGTCAGGAAGCAAACAGCTATTGAAACTTAGATTGACTTAGCTAAAAGTAATTAGCAAGTCAATAGGATAGGGGAGCTAGGGCTTACTCTTTCTAAAGACAGATCTACATGATAGTCTAGGGAGGAAGGGGGTTGACCTTCGCCCTTCATGAAAGGAGACACCTTGCCACACCTTGCTGGGGGAGGTACTTTACAGGGAAGTTTACTATGTCAGAATTACATAAACAAGATGGAGGTCATGGGTATAAAAAGTCCAGTCCACGTGCTGTATCTTGGGGGTGGTGAATTGGCTCGGACCACCCCCCCCCATGCCATTTTGGCATGGGGCTGTAACTATCTTCTGTATTTCTATCATTTTCTCTTTTCCTGTTTTTTTGTTTCTTTGGGGAGTTTTCGGGAAATTATTCCCCGGGGTCTAAAAAAGATCCCTGGTGACAGTTTCCCAAACTGTAACACGCCCCAAACATTTTTCTTACGTAGTATGTTTTCCAGAGTTCCTGAACATGTGGGGCAGGTGCAGTCTACTTTCGGAGAGATTTCCTCAAAAGTTCAGGGTCGATTAGAATGAATCTACCTGCCTTTCCCTGATACTGGCCATTGCCACTGCCGCCATCTTGGCCCTCCTTCTGAGCATTTTTCTTACATAGTATGTTGTCCAGAAATCCTGAGCATGTGGGGCAGGAGCAGTCTTTTCTGGGGGAGATTTCTCCAACGGTTCAAGGTGAGTTGGATTGGATTTATCTAGCTCTCCCGAATACTGGCAGATGCCACCGCTACTGTATCTGCCATCTTGGTCCATTTCTTCTTATATTTTAGGTAGGAAGTCATGGCTATAAATGTATATGTTATCCCAATCAGATATTAAACCAAAATCTGTGTCCAAGGTTTCTCAGAGGAATATATGTCCTATTTGACCACTGTCAACTATCGTTATTGCATGGCGACTGAGTCTGCCGCCATCTTGGCCCCTCCCTCAATATTTTTTAATAAAAGAAAACAATACATGTCTTTTGCAGTTGGGGGCCCAAGTAATTAGTAGCAATGTGCTTTATCTCCCCGCCAAGACCAGAGGCCCACAGCATCACCACATAGAGCAGATTCTGCTGCTCCGAGCACACCCAGCACCAGCACTGCACAGAGGAGTGGGTCAGCCGGGAGCGCCTTTGGCTCCTGGGTCGCTTGGCACCGGCTGACCAGACTATGCGGTGCTCCATCTGATGCACCCCAAACATTTTTCTTACATAGTATGGTGTCCAGAGTTCCTGAGCATGTGGGGCAGGTGCAATATTTTTTTAGAGAGATTTCTCCAATTCAAGGCGGGTTAGATTGGTTTTATCTACCTCTCCCAAATACTGGCTGCCACTGCCGCCGCAATCTCCACCATCTCGATCCGTCTTTTCTTTCTTATATTTTAGTTAGGAAGTCATGGCTATAAATGTCTGTAAATATTGTCCCAATTACATATTAAACCAAAATCTGATGTCCAGCGTTTCTCAGAGGAATGCCTGACCTATTCGGCCACTGCCAGCTATTGTTGCTGCGACTGCCGCCATCTTACCTTGGTCCCCCTCATTTTATTTTTTGTTTTGAGCAAGGTACTAAAGGAACAGTGAGGGCTGAGATTAAACACACTAGGATAAGAAGAAGATACTCAGTGTTGAATTCAAAATCGACTTTCAAGGCCGGGCGTGGTGGTGCACGCTTGTAATCCCCGCACTTGGGAGGTGGAGACAGGAGGATCATGCAGGTTCGAAGCCAGCCGCACTGGCTTAAGAGACCCTATTTCCAAATAAAAAGTATAAAATAGGTCTGGAAGTGTACCCTGGAGTTAGAAGGATTTCCAGGAACCCCCAGTACCACCAAAAAAAAAAAATCAACTTTCAATCACATATAAAAATAGTACAAAGGACCTAATAGCAAAAATAGAAGGTGGGAACTTCAAAAAAACTGCAAAATTCAGAACCATAAAGATATGGGAAAAAAAATCCACCAAGACTCTACTAAGTCCTCACAACCCCATGACAATGGGAGTCACCAATAAAAAGACAGAAAATATGCAGGATGGAGAATTCAGGGTTTTGATTTTTCCTTAAGATCAATGATGGTAAGAATGAGATCAGAAAAAAAAATCATTCAAGATAGAAAGGACTAGTCCATGCACCCTGCCTGCATCACACATTCCAGTGATGTCACGGAGGGCAGGTGCACATGGTGCACTTGGTCTCCAAGGAGTGGGATCAAGCAGAGCTTGCTCAGTCTCTTTTTCATTCCCTTTTGGATTTGAAGACAGTGCTCACAATGGCTGACTTTCTTGGAGGGCAAGTTCATGGGCTCCATGGCTGCCCTGACCTCTCTCCTGCCCTGTTCTCACTGAAGACTGGGAGCACCTCTTTTACTCCCTTCTATTTCCTGCCATCTACCCTGCCAGCAGGCTTCCCTGCATCATGGCTATTCGAGATGGCTTCACTAAAAAACCCTCTCCTGCCACCTATTCACCCCCCTGTGGGGGTTGTGAAGAAAGAAATACATTTAGAGATCCTGTGGATGCAGCTTGAGATGTGTACAAGCCACTCCTGGCCCTTGGGACACGCTGAAACTCTCCAGATGTCTCTCCAGCACAGACACAATCTCCCTCCTTCGCCACCCCAGCAGGTAGACCAGGCTGCGGGCCCTGGGCAGCCAGTCACCTCCCTCTTCCTGGCCCAGAGGAAATAGAGGGAAGGGCCCAGGAAGAGCCTCAGAGAAAAATGGAGGAAGGACTGCCCACCAACTGCTCACCCATTGATCCTCACAGGAGTTGTGGAAGGAGGTGCCAGCACATGAGCCTTCCATAGTACCACAAGATGCCCTCCACCCAGAGCTACCAGAAACCAGCCCAGCTAGAGGACACCGGACATGTGTCAGTTGTCATCCTGGCACCTACTGTGGGGTGGAGGTGATGGGCCCCCACCTGCTAAGTGTTCCTGCTTGCGAACATGACTACCGTGGACCCCAGGAGTCAGAAAAGGAGATGCAGGTCGCGCCTTCCTCTACAGCAGGCTATCCTCCATCCACAGTCACCAGACCCAGGGCCCAGTACGTGAAAAACACATGCCTGAGGTGTTCCCATTCTGTGTACAGTGGGGTCGAGGTGAAGCGCTCCCACCTCCCAAGCGCCCATGCTTGGCATTAGATTCCCAACTTGGCTCTCAAGGTTCAAGGAAGAAGATTCAGGGCCAGCATTCACCTTTGTTGCCTAAACATGTAAAAGAAGAAGGGAAACATACTTTAAAAATAACTTCAATGTGTCAACAGCCATTTGAACTGCCAAAGCCCTGCCTTGGACACATCATCAGCCAGAGCCCTGCCCTCGACAATCAAACACCACAGCCATAACTTCAAATGTCATCCATCAGAGCCACGCTCCTGACACATCATCCACCACATCCTGTCCCAACAAACCCTCCATAGACCTGAATTCGAATGTCATCCATCAAAGCCACGCCCTCGATTCGTCACGTGCCACAGCTACACCTCCAACAGGTCAACCGCCAGGCCTGCCTCTGCTCTGTCATCTGCCACAGCCCTGATTCGGACTTCATCCATAAGAGCCACGCCCCACACTCATCGGCCACAGCTTCGCCTCCAACTGGTCGACATCCAAACGCGCCTCTGACACGTCCTCTGCCACAGCCCCGCCCACCCATCAACCGCCACGACCTGATTGGAACGTCGTCCATCAAAGCCACGCCCCCGACACGTCATCCGCCACAGTCCTGACTTGGACAAGTCCTCGGTCACAGCCACGACCCCGAGACAGCACCCGCCACAACCCGCCTCCAACGTGTCGAACGCCAGAGCCGCCTCTGATTGGTCCCCGCAAGCCCCGCCCACACGGCAGGTGCCACGGCCCTGCCCCCGCACCTCGCCTGCCACAGCCTCCTCTCTGACTCGGCCGCCAAGGCCCTGCCTTTAAAGAAGTCCACACCGCCGGGTTCCAACAATCGTGCGCCGCAGCCCTATCCGTGACACGTCGTCACCACAGCCCAACCCTGCAGGTCTTCAGCCAAGCCCCGCCTCCCACATGTCAACAGCCACAGCCCGCCTCTGTAGTCATCTGCCAGAGCCCAACCCTGACACGTCATTGGCCATAGCCCTGACTCTACATGTCATCAACCACAGCCCTGCCTCTGCATGTCATGAGCCAGAGCTGTCTCTTCTATGTCATCAACCACAGCCCCACCCACATCATCAACCACAGCCCTGCCAATGTCATCGACAACAGACTGCCTCCCTACGTCATCCACCGCAGCCCCGCTGACACTTCCTCACCCAGCCCGCCTCTGTGCATCATCTGCCAGCGACCCACACTGCACGTCATCGGCCACAGCCGACCTCATACGTCACGACCACAGCCCTGCCAACGTCACTGCCTCTCCACGTCATCCACCTCCGCCGGCCCTGACACTTCCTGCACCACAGCCGCCTCCAAAGCCTCATCCCCCAGGCTCCACCGCGGGTACCTCACCTGCTGCATCCTCGCTCCCCACACGTCGTCCGCCTCAGCTGCCCCTGGGAGTCATCCTCCGTCAGCCGCCACAGCTCCGCTTCTCAGCGTCATCCCCAGACGTTACCCCTCCACACTCCAGACAGACCACACGCTTCCTTCCCTGAATCCCTTTGTCCTCTCCGGACTGCATCGTGCCGTAAGGAACTTCATTAAATGCAGTGCTGTAGGACCCAGTAGATATTTCCCTTCTCTCTTTCTTGGGTTCACAATTGGAAGTAAAGCGCTTCAGAAAAAGTGCCCTTGTACTACTTCCCATAGTACTTTGCGGTACACAGAAGAACCACCAAAATGTATTGCTGATGAACAATTGAGGACTCATAGGACAAAGGTTCTTCTTGCTACCGGTCCTGTTTCACTTCTACTCCCAGATGACTCGTTCTTGCTACAACCTCTATGTCCTCAGACCTGGCCCCTCACCTGGGTCTGCTTGTGGAGGGTCATTTTATTATTATTATTATCATTATTATTATTAATTATTATTGCATAATAAGGGGCTTTATTCCTTGATCCCAGCCCACACAGAGGCCTGAGCATCTCTAAGACAGCTGGCATGAGGGGCTGCAGCACCAGGGCCTGCCCCTTTCTGAGCTGTCTTCTCTTCCTCCTGACCCATTGCAGGTCTTGGGGCTCTACCTGCAGGTGCTGATGACCTGGTGTTGACCTTGAGCAGACTGCACTACTGTGCCTTCAAGGCCCTCTACAACATCATAAAGGTGGCCCCGAGTACCGTGCTGCTCCACTTCAATGTCGTCTTTGACAGAGTAAGGTAACCACTCCCAGCTGCACACAGCCTGGCGTACCCACTCACACTATCTTCTGGCTGCTTGGGACATCCAGCCCAGATTCAAGTTGAGCAGAGAAGCCTGTGGTTGTGAAGAACACATGCTATGTATCGAGTCTCATAATTGTTTAATGGGTTTATATATTTTTTCAATTCACTATTTCACTTTAATTGTTCTTTACAAAAAGAAGCTCTCCCCATACTTTGCTCAGCTTCACTGAAGACGGTGGCCATTAGGTTTTGAGCCGTGCTCAGCCTTGGCTGTGCTTTGCGCTCGAGTCCTTGGATTCCATTAGATTGTGGCCACTGTCTCTGTGCCTCTCTCCTATTTCTGTCCTCATAGTTGGCTGCTGACCCAGACCCAGGGAGAAAAGTGGGTCTGAGCACCTAGACTGCCTCGTGAAGGTATTTATACCTTGTCTCCGCTTTAGTTTCCAGTATCTATCTCTTCTCTGTAGAACTAAGAAAGTCTAGGGGTGGGGGGTTTCTTCCTAATTAAAAAAGCAAGTTTACACACAGTAAAATTGACTACCTAGCAAATAGTTCGATGACATGTGTGGAATCAAATAAACTTTATCACTGTAATAAAATTATAAGTTTCCACATGAAAATGCACAATGGGATTAGTGACAAGAATATGAAAAAATATTCCAAATATTTTAAAACTATTAAAAAGAAACCAAAATCAAAATATAAATATTAAAATGTTCTCTTTTTGTTATTCCAACTCTATCCACATTAACCCCAATTACTGGCATCAGTACAAAGATTTTTGGATTTTAAAAATAGTTGCAATGACATATGCATATCTATGTTCATAGCAGCATAATTCGCAATAGCCAAAATATGGAACCAATCCAGATCTCCATCAACAGATGAATGGATTGCAAAACTGGGAAATACACACAATGGAATTCTACTCAGCCATAAAGAAGAACAAAATAATATCATTTGCAAGAAGGTGGAAAGTCCTGGAGAACATTATGTTAAGTGAGATCAGCCAAGCACAGAAGGAGAAGGTACATATGTTCCCTCTAATATGCCCAAACTAGGGAAAGTAGAGGATACCAGTGGTACTCCAGATAATGGAGGGGAAATAACGGCAAATCTTGAATGGAAAGATAGGGGAGGAGGAAGACTGAACTTGATTAATGAAGGTCTACATCAAATATGTGTAAAATTATGAATATGGCATGGTTACCCTGGACAATCATTGGTAGGAGGGGGGAAGGGAAAACAGAGGTGGGGAGGGAGAGGGCACGAAGTATAGTTTAAATATACCATTTATATTTAAACTAAGCCAGGCAGGCAACCATGATGGACAGGCAGGCAACCATGATGGACAGGCAGGCAACCATGATGTTGCTGAGCTGATGACGGGTAAGAATGAGTGAGTTGGAAGTGGCAACCTAAGACAGGCACGATCCCAAGCCTTGTGTTCTTAAATAAATAAAAAGGGGGAGCTGTGGGAAGCCAGGGTGTGGCACGTCAGCCCAAGATGGCACCCGGGCTGACTGCCAAGGATGGTGGTCTTGGCTGGCGCATGCGCTGTTGTCAGTATCACGCGCCTCATGCATGGACTGTGATATAATGCCTCGTGGTTAGGCCAGTACCCTATGAGGTACCTTCTAGGGAGCATGGGATGGACAGGCGCGGAATGGGATTGGTGGATATTTTGGGAACAGGCTCGGTATGGTATATAAGGAAACTGCTGCGGGGAATAAAGAGAAAGTAGCTTCATCAGCAAGTCGGCGTTCCTGTGTTTCTTCCCTAGGCTCTGCTAGTCAGAGCCTTAGGGTCGCGACACTTGCTGGCTTAGGAGACCTTGTTTCCAAATACAAAAGTATAAAAATAGGTCTGGGAGTGTAGCCCAGAGGTAGAAGGGCTTCCAGGAACCCCAGTACCACCAAAAAGAAAGAAAGAAAGAAAGGAGGAAGAAAAGAAAGAAAGAAAGAAATTTAGAATTTAAATATGCTGTTTCAAAGTTTTGTAACATACACAAAGAAACAACACACATACAACACACACACACACACACACACACACACACACACACACTGAAAACCCTATGAGAACGGTGGACCCCATTATAGAGGTAGAGAAGATGCCAGATGGAAATCAAAGAGTTGTGATTTTCCATAGGATAAAAAATGGTAGAAATGAAATCAGAGAAAATATTCAGGAAAGAAAGGAGTGAGCTCCATCACCCTGTCTGCATCAAATTATTATTATTATTATTTTTTGGTGGTGGTACTGGGGTTCCTGGAAGCCCTTCTACCTCCGGGCTACACTCCCAGACCTATTTTTATACTTTTTAAATTTGGAAACAGGGTCTCTTAAGCCAGCACGGCTGGCTTTGAACCTGCGCGATCCTCCTGTCTCCGCCTCCCAAGCGCGGGGATTACAAGCGTGCGCCACCACACCCTGCTGCATCACATCCTGATGATATCACAAGAGGACAGGGGCACAAGGAGAGAATCTGCAACATGTGCAATGAAACGTTAAATTTGTATTAAATTGTTTACATTGTTCTTTTTATGAAACTTGAGAGATGGGATTGCACATCACAACACAGAATACAGGTTAGTCAGACTTCCAAAATGTGTTATATTTAACATTTTTAATATGTTTGAGAAGGGGCTCTGTGCAGTCATATGCAACAGTGATAAAATATCTAGTGTGTTCCTTAAACAAAACCATAAACACGGCCCAGCAAGGGACACTGGGCATGTGTCAGTTGTCACCCTGACACCTACTGTGCGGTGGAGCTGATGGGCCCCCACCTGCTAAGTGTCCCTGCTTGCGAACAGATGACTATCGTGGATCCCAGGAGTCAGAAAAGGAGATGCAAAGCCGGGCGTGGAGGCGCACGCTTGTCATCCCCGCGCTTGGGAGGCGGAGACAGGAGGATCGCGCAGGTTCGAAGCCAGCCGCGCTGGTGTGTAAGAGACCCTGTTTCAAAAATATAAAATAGGTCTGGGAGTGTAGCGCGGAGGTAGGGCTTCCAGGAACCCCAGTACCAAAAAAAAAAAAAAAAAAAAAAGAAAGAAAGAAAGAAAAGGAGATGCAGGTCGCGCCTTCCTCTACAGCAGGCTGTCCTCCATCCAGTCCCCAGACCCAGGGCCCACAAACGTAAGCGAGACATGCCCGAGGTGTTCCCATTCTGTATACAGTGGGGTCGAGGTGAAGAGCCCCCACCTCCCAAGCACCCATGCTTGGGGTTAGACGCCCATCTTGGCTCCCAGTTGTCAGAGAAGAAGGTTGAGGTCCAACCTTCACCTTTTGCTGCCCAAACGTGTGAAAAAGGAAGGAAAGTACTTTAAAAATTAACTTGAATGTGTCGACAGCCACCGCCATGCACTGACACTTGTATTGCCAAAGCCCTGCCTCCGACACGTCACCAGCCACAGCCACAGCCCTGAATTCAAAAGTCATCCATCAGAGCCACGCCCCCGACACGTCATCAGCCACAGCCCTGGCTGGACACATCAGCCGCCAGTCTTGAATTCCAAAGTCATCCAGAAAAGCCACGCCCCCGACACGTCATCAGCCACAGCCCTGATGGAACCTCATCATAAGAGCCACGCCCCCAACAATCAACTGCAACAGCTCAGATTCAGATGTCATCTGCCACAGCCCCGCCCTGACACATCCACCATCAGAACCCGGATGCAAAAGTCACCCAGCAAAGCCACGCCCCCGACACGTCATCATCCTCCACAGCCCCGCCCAACACGTCAACCGCCACAGCCCTGATTGAATGTCATCCATCCATCAAAGCCACGACCCCGACACGTCATCCGCCACAGCCCCGCCGGACACATCACCTGTCACAGTTGCGTGCCAATATTCATGGCAGCATTATTCACAAAAGCCAAAAGGTGGAAACAGGGTGAGTGTCCAGTCACAGATGACTAAACAATACGTGCGACTATGGACGTAGAAGGGATTCTACTCAGCCAGGGAAAGGAATGGGGTTATGGTACAAGCCTAATAAATATAAACCTTGAAACATTATGCTATGCAAAAAAGCCTCACAGAAGAAAATACTATATGATTCCATTTCTATAAAAGATCTAGAAGAGGCAATTCATAAAGATATCGTGTGGGAGTGTTTTCTGTTTTTTTTTTCCCTGACTAAATTACTACAGAATTTCATACATTTAAAGGAGAACTAATTTCTTAATCTTAAAATATCCCCAAATATTGAAATGAAAGGAACCAGGCAAAATTCTTTTTTTTCTTTTTCTTTTTTTGAGTGAGTTTTGTTCTAATACAAAAACCAGAAAAAGATAACAGCAACAAAAGAGCAGTACAGACCATAGCCGTGTTGAACATAGATGCTTTGTCGTCCTGCAAGTTAAGTAGCTACTCCAGACAGCTACCCAAAATTGTCTTTTCACACAAAAATGACCCAGAGTCAGATATGATCTGGAGAAAATTATAGTTAATGGCTGTAATAATGTGTGGGGTGTTTGGAGAGGAGTTAGATGACTATACGCCCAAAACGCCTAAGCCACTATTGCTTCTAAGAAGCTTTTAACAAGGCATCATAAAAGTTAATCAAATACATAAGCCAGTGAACTGTTACTAGAAAAAATAAGATCAATGAAACAGTCATGTGAAAAGCTTAGAGGAAGAAATGGTCTAATATGACTTGGCAGGGAAGACATAGACTATCACAGTCATGGATGACTTCACGTGTCTTGGGATGTGTCTGTGTGTGGGCAAATTCCACCCAACCAAATACTGTGTGTTCAGCCTGGGCCAGGTCAAGGTGTTAATCTCAGTTTGCAATCCTAAAAAAGCCCTCCACAATAAATAACTATAAAAAAAATCTCAATAACCAAAACAAGATTAATACAACAGTTGTTTGTAAAGGGATAAAAGGAATTCACAAAACTTTTTCTAGATTATAAAGAATAAAGGGGGGAGAGAGCATGCAAGAGAACCCAAAAGAGAAAAATTAGAAATAAAAAGGAGATAGTGTGAAGTTCAATGAATCATAAAAACTACTGTTAATGATTGCATTCTAAAATGCAGGAAATGGATAAATTCTTGAAAATATACAATATACCAACAAAAATAAAGAAAAAATAGAAAAATCTAAACAGACCAATAATAAGTAATGAGACTGAATCAGTATTGAAGACTTCCATCTAGAGCTCCATCTAGATCACTGTAGTCTACACCCGAACCCCAGCTACTTGAAAGGATCAGGAGTTTGAGGCCTGCCTGGCAATGAGGAGAGTCTGTCTCTCAAAAAGAAAAACGAGGCCGGGCATGGTGGCACATACTTGTAAGCCCTGCCTTTGGGAGGCGGAGACAGGAGGATCGTGCAGGTATGAAGCCAGCCTCTCTGGCTTAAGAGACCCTGTTTCCAAATAAAATATAAACTAGGTCTGGGAGTATAGCCTGGAGGTAGAAGGGTTCCATCCCCAGTACCACCAAAAAATATAATTAATTAATTAATTAATTTAAAAAACAAACGAGAGGTAAGTAAGAAGCAAAGAAATAAATTTTTAAAAAAGAAAAACATAAAGCCTCCCATTCAAAAAAGTTCCAAGATCTGATTAATTTACTGCAGAATTCCATAAATCATTTAAGGGAGAAATAATTTCATCTTAAGCTATGCCCAAAAAAGAAAATGGAAGGAACTTGGCCAAATTATTTTATTTTTGGAGTGGACTTATCCTAATTCAAAAACCAGAAAAAGATAACAGCAAATAAAAGGAACACTATAGATTCATAGCTCTACTTAGTGAGGCCTTTTGCAACTTTGTGAGACCCTGTTTCAAAAATAAAAAGACTGAAAAATAGGGCTGGGGTGTAGCTTGGAGGTAGAATGCCCCTGGTTTCCATCCCCAGTAATGCAAAAAAAAAAAAAGTTTTCAATTAGTGGCTTATGCTGGCCTTGAACCTGTGATCCTCTTGACTCATTCTCCCAAGTATCAGAATGATAGTCGTGTACCTCAAGCCCAGCTCACAGAATTATTTCAGGTGACAGCCGAGTTTTGAACCACACATTAAGAAGATTACCCAGTAACAAGGCTCCTTCAAATATCTGATTAGGTCAACAAAAAAGATTAAGTTTATCCTAGTAAGTCTTTACTTTTTAAATATTTTAAATTTCATTTAATAATTTACAAACATAAAATTCATAAAGATTCTATTGAAATGTTGAGTTCAATGAATTTTAGTATACTATAATTTGTGCAATCATTTTCACATATAATTTCAAAACATTCTCATCACCTTACAAGGAATATTATGCTTGTTTATAGTTATTCCCAATTTCTTCTTCCTTCCAGTGCTTGAAAACCACTAATTTACTTTTTGAGGCTCCACAAACTTGATTTTCTGACATTTTTATAACTGGAATCACACAACAGGTGGTTTGTGACTGGCCTCTTTTTCACTTAGCATAATATGTTTGAAGTTTATCCATGTTGTGATGTTCCATCTTTGTAATAATAAACTTCTTTAAGCTTACAGCAAGAGTTTGGGCTATAGTTTTCTACACATAGCTCAGGACAGAAACCCACGGTTACATACCTCACTGTAACATGTTCTGGGGCTCAACAGGGCCCCAGAAACAGTTCACTACCATAATAGCTTGTGTGGATTCTAGTGCCTGCGTGTCGCCAGCCCTCTCCTTGGGGTCACCAGGTATGGTTTGTGGTCACATCATGCCTAAGCCCACTTGGAGGCTACCCGGCTTTGCCAGCCCCTCTTGGCACCTCCCCCATGCCTATAGGGAGCCTGCATCTCCATGGCCTTTGCCTTCATCCACTGTGCTGCCAGCTGGGTGCTTATCTGATGCCTTTGCATGGTGACCCCCATTGCTGGGTCCTCCAACCCCTGAAGACCTCCCTTCCTGGCAGCTAGATCCTCCACTTTATTTCTCATATTTGGTCAAACATTGAACCCCCCCCTTCCTGAGTGTACCAGTATTGAGAATGGCCTAGGAAGATATGAGAAAGCTCTGATTATTAATAAATATATTTCAAAAATCATTTTGTAGAAGAAAAGGGCAGACCTGGAGAAGGACCTGGTTTTGGCCAGGAAGCAAGCAGCTATTATAAATTAAAGGAATCTAGCTAAAAGTAATTAGCAAGTGGAAAGAGAAGGGGAGCTAGGACTTCATTCTCAAGACAGGTTTATATAATAATTGAGGATGGGAGGAGGTGATGAACCTTCTGAAAGGAGAAACCTGGGCATAGACCAGGAGTTTGGTGGGAAAAATAAGGGGAGGGACTTTACCTAAGTTAGAATTACATAGAACAAGATGGAGGGCCTGATGTTTATAAACAGGTTTTTCCGTGTTTTGTATATTGGTGTTTTGTTCGAAGCACCTCTCCCCCTTGTTAATGCCCCTGGGTTCAATCTCCAATATTAATACACCACCACCACCACCATCACCACCACAACAACAACAACAACAACAACAACAACAAAAACCTGACATTCTCGTACATTTTTCCATTAGGAACCAAATTCAATATAAACCAGCACCAGAAACCCATCTGTAGTTTCATGAATGTAGTATGTTTATCCAACAACTACCAGAGAGGTGGGGGAACAAAATGAAGGTAGTACAGCCTGTGCCCAGCCTTTTCTTCTGAAAGGTTCTGAACACAGGGATGCAGGAAGGTGAGGGTCTGGTTCCCTCTTCACCCGGGGTATTTGCAGGCCCATGACCACCCACAGTCACCCCTAGGATCCAGCAGCAGAAACATACTAACAGCAATGTACTTTCCTTCCTGGACTGCTTCCTTCAGTCTTCCATGGACTGCTGGGCTTGGAGAGGTAGTGTTTGTCTTGAGAGTGGGGCCTGGGACTCAATAGGACGTGTATTTCAAGGCAGTGGAAATGACCGTGGTTGCCTAATCCAGCAGGCTGGAATGAGATTCCTGCTGTAGGAATTTCGCCCAACAGGGGTAGGAAGAATCTATGCGTGAACAACTGCTGGGTAAAGTGAATTTGACTAGAGAACAGGTCTCTGAGGAGTTCAGCCTGCATTCCACCCTCTGTTGGATAAAAATTGTTTGGAATTAGGAAAATGGTGAGTCAAAAGCTTTATGTTTACTGTTACCTATTGCTTGATTTTTAGAGCAAAGAAACAGGCAGACAAGGACACAGGACTCAAGTAACATACTTGAGAAGGGAAGATTCCCTGTCACTCGGGGGCACTTGGCCACTGTTTCCAATGTAGGCTGAGTCTCAAAGTTCCTGGTCCTCATTTCCTTTGATCTACTGTCATCTTAGTTTGAGCATTTCTTTTACAAGACATTTGCAATACTTGGTAGGATGGCGGTTGGACAATATTAAGTTCGGGGTTCTGTGGCTCATTTCTCCTTTTATGTGTGTTACAGGGAACAGACCCCAACTGCAGTGATGACAAAGGCCAGCCTGCTCTTACCAAAGCTGTCATGAATAAGCACCATAACCCCACTCCAGTTCTTGTGCAGGAGGAGCCGACATTGACCAGCAGTGAGGACCGTAAGTGAAATGTGCTGAGGACTGAATCCAGGGGCAGTCTACCTCCAAGCTATACCAGCAGTCCTTTTTAGTTTGAAACAGGGTATTGATAAGTTGCTGAGGTTCTTCCTAAGCTACGGAGACTGGGCTCACATTCGTGATCCTCCTGTCTCCCTCTTGGGAAATTCCTCCTCTCCTGAGATCTCTACAGGACCAAGACTATATGTCGCGTCCCTCGACCAGCGATTAAGACACGACACGAAGCTCTTCTTGCAAGCCGTTTATTCAGGATACTCGTAATGGCGGAATGGCGAAGATCTGCCTCGCGCAGGGCATTATAAACATTAACTCCCCCAATCACTTCTTGCCACATCTCACTCACTCACTGGCTCACGCTCGTCAGGTCACCACCACGTCATGTGTTACGCAACCCTAGCCTCCAAATATGGAGTTGCTTCCTGCACAGCCATGTGCCTAATCAAGCTCAGAGGCAGGAAGCCGGCGCCATCTTTCAATGGCGGCTCACCACAATTCCCCCTTTTTGTTTTTATAGGCAACAGGTAAGAGCAGAGGTTTGACCCCTATTAATCACTGGCACCTTTTTCTAGGGACGGGTACTTGGGTGCCTAACCCGTGTGCAGTCAAGCGTACTCTTCCTGAGGACCAAACTTGTGCCCTCAGCTGCAGTGCTTTGCCTTGCAACCTGAGCAACTATGCCTTAGCTGCCACGAGCCAGGCTTGGGGTGATTGTCCTGCCTCGATAGCCACACAGGCCTGTATAAACATGGCTGTATTATGATCAAAACTTTGGCGAAGACGAGCAATGCACCAGACACAAAACAACACAGCCACAACCAATAATCCCATCAAGGCCCCCAATTCAGCCCATTCCTTTAGATGATTCATGGCACGAGTTATCCAAGATGACAGTCCTTCAGCCAAACTGATGTCCACACGAGTTGAGTTGACGGTGACCACGGCAGTGCGTAATCTCTCTAGTTGGGTTTCAAATTCTCCCGACCAGTTGCCTAAAAGATAAATTGACAACTCCCGAGACAGGTTAGCGGCTTTTGTAAAATTTTCATATTGAACGCTGGTAACACAGAGACCAGGATATCTCCATTCACATCCAAGCTGTGCAAGCTGCCATAATACCTCAACTTGTTCTTAATTTTGGTTAGATTACCAGCAGATTCCCCTGAGCTCCTAAGGGACTTCCATGCTCTAATAGCACAAAAATTTATTTGATTATAAACTTCCAAAGGAAGTCGGGTTTGGTTTTGGGCATGTAGCCCTTGTCCTAAAATCATATCTCGATCCCATTGAGGATTTCCAGCAAGAGCATTAGCAGCAGCCTGATCAGAGGCATATTCTATGTTAAAGGCCTTCCATTCCAAAAATTGTCCAGGGGTGAGGCATGCTTGTGTTAATCCATTCCAGTCCCCTGGCGTCATGCAGTTTCTAGCCAGAGCTTCCACTTGGGCTAATGTAAAGGAAGCTGTGACCCCATACATGCGAACTGATTCTGCTAATGCCTTAATGACCTTAAAATCAAGGGGTTCATAAAAACAAGCACCCTGTGTATCTTGAAAAATAGGAAAGGCCAACGGGAGCTCAGTTCTAACACGTGACCAAACTTGAGGGCAAAAGGAATTATGAGATCCCTGAGTGGAGGATGGTAAGGATGGCGGTGGCCCAGGAGGAGGATCTTGTAAACCTGAGGGCATAGGAAAGTCCGGATCTAATTTAGGCAAACGAGATTTTTTCGAGGCTGAATGAATTGACACACAGGCCATTTGTTTCTTTAACGAACCCTTTTCTTCATCAGAAGAATCAGAAGAGGAGTCTGGCCCTTTAAATTCAGACAAATTCGGATAGAGTGAGGAACAGACAGGTTCCTTTGCTTCACTAACTGCCCGTTCTGACTTATGCTTTTCAGATTTCTGTTCTTTGAGTAACTCGAGGGCGGTTTGCCCTTCCTTAATAGCATCATCATATTTTTGATCTTCTAAACAACCTTTGACCAATTTCCAAATAGGTAGAACACAGGGATTAAGGCTTCCCTGTTGCTTGGCATATTCAAGATCTCGACCAAGCTTTTCCCAACTAGGAACTGTCAGGTTACCTGAGACAGCAAACCATGGAGCAGCTCTGTCACAATCATTTAAAAATTTCTCTAAAGTAGACTCTCTAAATTCTAAACTTCTAGAATAAAGTAGCTCCTGGAGAGCCAAAAAAATTGGATGAGACTGCGAAGCCCCCATCCCAAAACTAAGCTCAAAATGAAATTCAAAAATGGTCCGCCTTAATCGCGGCTTTACCTTCGCGTTCCCGCGACTGCTTTAACCGCAATTCCACTTTCACTTTTTCGCGTCTGCTTGACCGCAACTCCACTTTCACTTTCCCGCGTCTGCTTTAACCGCAACTCCACTTTTCACTTTCCCGCGTCTGCTTTAACCGCAACTCCACTTTTCACTTTCCCGCGTCTGCTTTAACCGCAACTCCACTTTCACTTTCCCGCGTCTGCTTGACCGCGGCTCTACTTCCATTTTCCCGCGTCTGCTTTGATCGCAGCTCTACTGTCACTTTCCCGTCTGCTTTGATCGCAGCTCTACTGGATTTGCTCTCCCCTTATCCACAGGTGAGAGCGGTTACCCGCATTTTTCGCGGACCCCCCAACTTACCAGGGGACTTACCGGTGCACCTTCCCTGACGACAGCAAGTTCTGAGCTTCACGCACGGGAGCTGTTTTTTCCCCGTACGGGCCACCAGTTGTCGCGTCCCTCGACCAGCGATTAAGACACGACACGAAGCTCTTCTTGCAAGCCGTTTATTCAGGATACTCGTAATGGCGGAATGGCGAAGATCTGCCTCGCGCAGGGCATTATAAACATTAACTCCCCCAATCACTTCTTGCCACATCTCACTCACTCACTGGCTCACGCTCGTCAGGTCACCACCATGTCATGTGTTACGCAACCCTAGCCTCCAAATATGGAGTTGCTTCCTGCACAGCCATGTGCCTAATCAAGCTCAGAGGCAGGAAGCCGGCGCCATCTTTCAATGGCGGCTCACCACAACTATAGCCGTACTAAGGACCAGCCTTTCCAATCTTGAGTAACTCAATCCTTATGTCTTCCTAAGAACCAAATTCTTGCATAACAGTGGAACTATGATTCCAAGATATCGGTATCATTTCTATCTTTCTTTCTTTTTATGGGTCTGGGGATAGAACCCAGGGGCATTTGACCTCTGAGCTATACCCCCTGCCCTATTTTTTTATTTTGTATTTTGAAAGTGGGTCTCACTAAGTTTTGGAGTATCTAAGTAGCCAAGGCTGTCCATGAACCACGATCCTCTGGTCTCAGCCACCCAAATGCTGGGATTATCAGTGTGGGCCACCATGCCCGGCTCATTTATTTCTTATACACATGTGAATGAGGTACATGCCAAGTTCCAGATTTGTAATATCAAAGTTTATTAGAATAAAAGACCACAAAACATGGGGAATTACTGAGGAAAAAATAAACTTAGTCAATATCCTTGGATGGCTTTTAGAATGCATTTTTCCATTCCATTTCAGGGAAGTGTAAAAATTTTGATCATTGTCCTCTCCACCATCTTCACTCTCAAAGAGAACAGTAGGGGTCAGAAGGCCGCTCCACAGAGGCCTCCGAGTGGCGCTGGAGTGGCATTTGTGGTGGACACACTTCATCTTCCTGTGTCTGTGGAGGTGGACTTCTGGTGAAGCGTTGACCATGGCTCTTACACACATAATCCTTGTCTCTCTGCGGTGCCACTGATGTGACTTGTGAATAACACTGTGACCACCCTGCACACGCAAAGCTTCCCTTCCTGGTGCACTGCCTTAGGCTTGATTAAGGCCGACTTGCTGCTGACGCCCAGAGCACACTGCCAGCATTTGTACAGCTTCTCTTGCAAGTGCTCCCTCGTGTGTCTGATGAGCCTTGCCTTGTAGCAGAAGCCTCGCCCCCACTCCTGGCACAAGTACAGCGGTGACCTTGTGTGTGTCTGCTGGTGTGCAGTGAGTCTGGACTTCTGGCTGAAACCTTTGCTGCGCTCATGGCACACGCACAGCTTCTCACCTGAGTGCGTCCTCTGGTGATGGAGAGGGTGAACTTCTGGTTAAAGCCACACCCGCTCTGTGGCACACATAGGGCTTCTCACCTGAGTGTGTCCTCTGATGTCTAACAATGGCTGACTTCAGGCTGAAGCCTTTGCCACACTCAGTGCACACCTAGGGCTTCTTGCCCGTGTGCGTCCTCTCATGGATGATGAGGGTGGACTGCTGCCTGAAGCCTCGGCCACACTCACGGCACACGTATGGTTTCTCACCTGAGTGTGTCCTCTGGTGATTGACAAGTGTGGACTTACGGGTAAAGCCTCGTCCACACTCATGACACACATAGGGCTTCTCACCTGAGTGCGTCCTCTGGTGGACGATGAGGTTGGACTGTTGACTGAAGCCTCGGCCACACTCATGGCACATGTACAGCTTCTCACTAGAGTGTAATCTCTGGTGGCTGACAAGGTTGGACTTACGGGCAAAGCCTCGCCCACACTCATGACACACATAGGGCTTCTCACCTGAGTGAGTCCTCTGGTGGTTGGTAAGGTTAGACTGATGCCCAAAGCCTCGGCCACACTCGTGGCATATGTACGGCTTCTCACCCGAGTGTGTCCTCTGGTGGCTGACAAGGGTGGACTTACGGGTAAAGCCTCGCCCGCACTCATGACATGCATAGGGCTTCTCACCTGAGTGCGTCCTCTGGTGGACGATGAGGCTGGACTGTTGACTGAAGCCTCGGCCACACTCGTGGCACATGTACGGCTTCTCACCCGAGTGTATCCTCTGGTGGCTGACAAGGGTGGCCTTACGGGGAAAGCCTCGCCCACACTCATGACACACATAGGGCTTCTCACCTGAGTGTGTCCTCTGGTGTTTGGTAAGGTTGGACTGATTCCCAAAGCCTCGGCCACACTCATGGCACACGTACGGCTTCTCACCCGAGTGTATCTTCTGGTGGCTGATAAGGGTGGACTTATGGGTAAAGCCTCGCCCACACTCATGACATGCATAGGGCTTCTCACCTGAGTGTGTCCTCAGGTGGATGGTGAGGTTGGATTGTTTCCTGAAGCCTCGTTCACACTTTTGGCACACGTACGGCTTCTCACCTGAGTGCGTCCTCTGGTGGTTGATGAGGTTGGACTGCTGCCTGAAGCCTCGGCCACACTCATGGCACACGTACGGCTTCTCACCCGAGTGTATCCTCTGGTGGCTGACAAGGGTGGACTTATGGGTAAAGCCTCGCCCACACTCATGACATGCATAGGGCTTCTCACCTGAGTGCGTCCTCTGGTGGATGGTGAGGTTGGATTGTTTCCCAAAGCCTCGGCCACACTTGTAGCACACATATGGCTTCTCACCTGAGTGTGTCCTCTGGTGGCTGATGAGGCTGCACTGATGCCTGAAGCCTCGGCCACACTCATGGCACACATACGGCTTCTCACCCGAGTGTATCCTCTGGTGGTTGACAAGGTTGGACTTATGGGCAAAGCCTCGCCCGCACTCCTGGCACACATAAGGCTTCTCACCTGAGTGCGTCCTCTGGTGGATGGTGAGGTTGAACTGATTCCCAAAGCCTCGCCCGCACTCCTGGCACACATAGGGCTTCTCACCTGAGTGCGTCCTCTGGTGACTGACAAGGGACATCCTTTGGGTGAAGCCTTTGCCACACTCACAGCACACGTAAGGCTTCTCACTCAAGTGCGTCCTCTGGTGGACGACGAGGGCTGACTTACAGCTGAAGCCTCGCCCGCACTCACTGCACACGATGGGATTCCCCCCTGAGTGCACCTTCTGGTGCCTGGCCAGGCTCTTCTTCAGACGGAAGCCCTTCTCACACAGGCCGCACACGTGTGGCTTCTCCCTTGAGTGTGTACTCTGGTGACTGAGCAGGTGGGTCGTCTTGCTGAAGCCCGGTGACCACTTGCTGCAGCTGACTGCTCCAAACCCAGAGATGCCAATTCTCTTCAGCACCTTGTCGGCGTCTTCTGGGCTCCGAGCCTGAGCTGGGCTCGCCTCCATCCTCAATACTCTGATGCCATGACAGGAAGTCCTTTTCCTTGTCCTACCAAACCAAGGCATGGTGCCTTCCCTCTCTTGACCTTCTGTTCTGTCTCTCCAGCAGCTTTCTTCTGAGGCTTGCCCATGCTGCTTCTGGTCCCCCGGGCTTGGGTCCCCAGGCTCGAAAGGACTTTCTACACATAAGCGTGTGACGTCCCAGGCGTGGTGATCACACGGCATGTGTTGCCTCAGGAACTTCTGGTTGGAGGCATCTGAAGGGCAGAGAGCACCGGGCTGCACTTCTGGCTGTAGTCCCGCTGCAGAGAGAAAAGTCCCAGTCACATGGAGCCTCATCTGATGGGGAGACTCAACCCATTCTTCAAAATCCTTAAAAGTAAATGCTACTCACCAGGACTCACTTTGTATGGCCGACCTCCTAGCCCATCAGTACAGCTCACGCCTCCTAAGATAATTCAGACACCCCACTGTAGATGTGAGGCAGTAAAAGCTTCAATGGCACTTATGGTGTATAAATGGGGCAAATGCAAAGGTCTACACAATTATCACTGCAATTACTTCCTAACTCAGAACCACACAGAGAAACCATGACGGTAACATTTTTCTTCTTTTTTATTTAGAGCTTCTAAGTATATGGTATTGTCTGCCCTCTTCCCATAATAACAAAGGGACAGGTGGATTGGAGTCATTCCCAATGGGTAGAAGAACCCAGTGTAGGTGGCTATGTAAGAGAGAGATTAAAACCCAGGCACTGTGGAACACAACTATGTTCCCAGTACTTGAGATTCTAAAAAGGAGGATTCCAAGCTCAAGACCAGCCTCAGCAAGACCATCTGCAACTAAGTGACCCTGTTTCAAAATAAAAATAACATAGTTCTGGGAGTGTATCTCAGAGATAGGATGGCCCCAGGTACCACAAAAATAAAGCAAAACAAAATTAAATAAAAAATCAAAAAGAGCAGGTTGCAGTGGTGCATGCCTATAATCCCAATACTTGAGAAGCTGAGTCAGGAGGATCCACCGGTTCAATGCCAGCCTCAGCAATTTATCTAGACCCTCAGGAACATAGGAAGACCTTGTTTCAAAATAAAAAAGGCTGAGTCTAATGGTATATCTCAGAGACAAAATGCCCCTAGATTCAATCTTTAGTATATAAAAAAAAAGACCGAACAAGCAAACATTCGTGGATGTGCAATTAAACTGTGTGAGATATGCTGAGTTGGTGGCAACACTTATAATCCCAGTGCTTGGGAGGCTGAGACAGGACATTACAGGTTTGAGACCAGCCTCAGCAACCTCTTGAGAGTCTCTTTCACAATAAAAAATAAACGCAGAAATAAAATAAAAAATGAAAGCAAATAAAATAAAAATAAAAGCAAAATAAAAATAAAAGTAGCTTAGAGGTAGAACACCGTTTTTAATCCCCCATTCCACATACAAAAAAAAATAAGAAAAAACTGTGAGACACATGAACTGGAGTGTCCCTCACTGCCAAGTCACTATCAGAGGACGACTCTGAGTCAGAGTTTTCATGAGGCGGCAGGCCCTGTGCAGCGAACAGCACAAAGACAGTCCAGATCCCCACTGACTTAAAACAGCTCTCTCTTGGTGCCCCTCCCATCTCTAAACTCTGTTAATTTCCATAGTTAATGTAACATTTCTTAGAGACCCGTGTAAAAGGACCGTTTTCAGGCTGGGCAGATAGCTTCATGGTAGAGGGCCCTGGGTTCAAACCCTAGCACCACTAGCACATCAACTCCCACACAAACAAAGAAGGACAGCTCTTCTACACAGCACCTCCTTGTGGGCAATGGAAGCCATGAATGTATTATTCATCATAGCTGCTCTAGTGAGCTGGACAATGACAAACAATTTGAGAAACTACTACAGATCTTATCTGTTCCTAACTCAACAATCTTCTCTTGAACAATGAGTAATCAAACTTATTAGAACTGTGTATACATCTACAGCCTAGAATTGCACCATCCTATACAGATTTCTATTTTCAATGATAATTGATCAGTTATAATTATTATTCAGCATAATATGTTATAATAATATCATAATCATTCAGCATAATAATAAATATAATTAGCATAGCCACCCTTCCCTAAAACACAGAAGTTCCTGCTTCTTTCCACTAAGTAAACTAAATGAATACCTTCCTTTTGTGTTTCAATGCCTGGAAAATAAATACGCATACCTTCTCTCTCTTAACAGCTCAGGGGTCTTTACTTCAGGCTTGATGACAGTGTGAAGATCCACTGATTTGCCTGATGCCCACCTCTTCCCAGCCCAGCGCTAGCATGGATACCTACGACTCATCATCCCTCTGCAAAGACTGAACCCTGACTACTTTCACTGAGTCTCACTGTTTATTTTGTTTAATATAGGTTACTTAAGGATCCACAGCTCACAACTGATTTTACATTTCTAGTTCTGGCCAGCAAACTTCCTCGAAGCATGGTGGTAACACTTGTAATCCCAGTGCTTGGGAGGCTGAGACTGGAACATTGCAGTTTTGAGAGCAGCCTCAAAGAATTTGCGAGATTCTCTTTCAAAATAAAAAATAAAATCAGGCTGGGGGATTTACCAGCGTGACCAGATCATTGTAACTCTGGACTGGGTGGAGTTTTCAGATTTGACTAGTTGGCAGTTTTTTCTCTTGAGTGTGACAAGACTAAAGAAGCAAGTGCTGGTCTCTCCTCGGTCTGCTCTCAAGTGAACACATCAGGGCACGGTCATGGTAAAGAGGTCTTCTGACAGAAGAAATTCAGTGTCCGCTTTGGTAAGCAGGGTGACTGTGATTTTGATACAGAAAATATCTTCCCCCGTCCTTATGGTAACTGCGGCTCTGATATGAAGACTAGCTTTTGTGGTGTACAAAGTGGCAGGCTTTTAGTTACAGCAAAGATTCAGAATTATAGTGGCTCCTTTTGAGAACTTTGTCATGATTTTAATATATGAAGTGACAAACAGGAAAACAAAATTTTCATTCCCCACTCATCAATCTTTTCAGTTGGTTGTAAAATCTGTCATTATGTGTATTTTCTAGGAATATTTAGTCTGAGAGAGGTAAATTCAAAACATTATCAAAATGATAAACTTAGTTCATAAAATATTTTAAACCCACAGATATTCCTGTTCTGATAGCTTTATACTGCTTCATGAATACTGTACATTTAGAATCCAATAACTCAGAAATATCTATATTAAAATAAAAATTGATGGCTGGAAATGGAGCTCATATGCTGAGTTTACACTTAGCATGTACAGGGCCCAATGTTCAATCCACAGTGAAATAAAGTAAAACAAAACTGAACTCCCAGTGACTTAAATGACCTGGTTCCTGAAGGAAACCTTTTTTTGTTACTGCTGGAGCTGTAGCTCTAGGAAAAAAGCCTGGCACAATGGCAAATGCCTGAAACCCCAGCCGAGGCGGAGGCAGGAAGTTCAAAGTTTGAACTCCTTCAACAACGTAGTGAAACTCCAAAATTTAAAATTGAAAAGTGCTGAGGGTGAGACTCAGTGGTAATACGTTCTGGGTTCAATTCGCAGTACAAAGAAGATAGAGAGGGAAGGAAGAGGGAAGGAAGAAGGGAGATTATTTAACTTAATTTAGGAGCCTCGGTACTTAAAGAAAGAGGCATTGAGGGCTTTTACCTTAGGGAAAGAACTTTAACAACTGATATATAACTATAATATTTCAAAGTATGGTAAAGCCTGGAAGTTAACAGATGTTATATCTTTTTCTAATTTGATCACAGTGTAATACAATGTTGGCATAATTTTCTTTAATAATGGGGATGGAAGCAAGGGTATTCTGCCTCTGAGTTCCACCCTTAGAAAAGGCCCCACATCCTCTATTTCTGCCCCACACTCCTTCCAAGTCACGGGCTAGATATGCCTCTTTTGTCCCAAGAGGAAGAACTGTGCCTCCCTCAGGTAGAAAGCACCACAGAGCTGGTGAATGTCCCTGCTTCACGATGCTGCTTCCTTGTCCTTGCCTACGGCTCACCATTTAGGATCATGATCGGCCTCTTGATTTCACAGCCTTCTCTCAAGACCTGGTGACCTGGCTCACATCCTCACCATTCCAATATCTGCCGCAGTTTCAGGGGCTGGTGTAGGGGCGACCCAGGGGTGACACGGGCTGTCAGCAGCACTTGCCTCCCTCCTCACCAGGTGCTGATGCTGTAGTCCCTGTCACACGCTGAGAGTGCACACTCATCAGTGTCACTCTTGTGCTTGCTTCCTTCTCTGTATTGGAGCCTTTCATTCCAGCTCACTGTGCTAATTCCCGTGGCCACACTGCCCAGAACCTTTCTCTTCATATTGTAGTCCTTCATCTTACCACTTCTTCACACAAAAGAGACTCAAAGACTTACAGGACCAATGGACATGTATGGAGATGTGCATTATTTGAGAGTCTATGGAAATACATGGTGTGCTCACCAAAACTGGATTGTGTCCCTGCCCCCTCCCCAATTCTCTCAGGTTTTGCTGTGTTCTTCTTGATTTTTTTTTTTTTTTTGCAGGTCTGGGGATGGAACCGAAGGGCATTCAACCTCCAAGCGATACCACTTGCACTATTTTTTCTTCTTTATTTTGAAACCGGGTCTCACTAAGTTGCAGAGGGTATCACTAAGTAGGAACTGAGGCTGTCTATGAACCATGATCCTCCAGTCTCAGCCTCCTGAATTCTGGAATTACAAGTGCATCTATCATGTCCGGTTGTTCTTCTTGATCTTTTTTGTGCATGTATGTCTACAAAAGTATTTTCTTTATACCACTATGATGTATGAATACATTGCACCAATAAAAAATAAATAAAAAAAAATAAAAATAAATAAATAAATAAATTCCTGACCTGCTTACCAAAAAAAAAAAAAAACCATAATAAGAGAAGGAAACCCATAAACAAGAAAGAGAGTGGAGTTTGCCTGGGAAGACCAAAGCTTCCTGGAGGAGGAAAGAGACAAGAGGCCCCAAGAAATTCCCTCCTGTGGGTGAAGATGGAGATCTGGAAGGGAGGACGTGCCGGGCAATATCAATGGCAGCCAAGAGGTCAAGAGAAAAACATCCCTCCAGTACGGGATCAACACCGCCTCCCTCCCAGCCCTCTTAGCTGCTGACATCCTCTATTCCTCTACCTCATGGGACCAGTTTCATCCCACTCACCTGCACTGGAGGCTGGTGCACATTTTCTCTCTTCTCTCCAGGTCTCTTTCACTTGCTCCAGCTGGATGATAAGTTTTGGTTTAGGAAACAGAATTCCTGCCCACAGGAAAAGAAAACAAGATGACCATACATTTACTTTGTGGTGTGAAGGGCCCACTGAATATTTCAGAGCCAACTATATAAGGAACTTGGAAGTGTGAAACAAAGGCCTGAGAATGGGGGAGCTGATCAACTCAAAGAGGGCATGCTGATTCTGTTCCAGGCTTGGTGAAGAACATGCCCATCATTCATCATGTAAAATAATTAACTCAGGAAGAGAGCCTGGCCTAGCAATGCTGAGTATTACCCCGCATGCACATGAAGGCACACACACTTTCTACAAAATCGAATCTTCGCTCAAGAAACAAAGTACAAAATTGCTTTGCTTGAGAGGGAAGTGAATGCTAAGTAAAAAAAAAAAAAAAAAGATTCTTAGCTAGGTGTGGTGGTGCATGCTTGTAATCCAAGTACTTGGGAGGCTGAGACGGAAGGATCAAATGTGAGATTTAAGCAACTAAGTGAGGCCCTTTGCAACTTAGTGAGACCCTGTTTCAAAATCAAATAATAAGATCTGGAAGGGGAAGGTGGCGACTCAGAGTAGCAGCATGTATGTGTCCTGCTGACACGTGACCTCCATTGCTTCAAAAACAGTGCTCTACAAAGCCAGATAATACTACCAATAGAGGAATAGAAATGATAAACACAAGGGGCAGAGATAAAGAAGACTAGAACATGGACCAGAGAGGAAAAAAATCACACCTGCCAGGTGGCGGTGGGTGCCAGCACCAGCACAGTCTTTCCGTATAGCACCACACTCCAGAGACAAAAAGGAAAACAAGGATTTGAAGTGAGCAGCAGCAGATCCATAGGTTGTAAGTCATCCCACGCAAAGACCTGCTACAGCTTCCAGGAGCTAACCACGGTCTCCAGGGACCCAAAATGTAGCTCAACAAATCAACACCAGAATATAAACCTGCTAGTTGCCAGGTGTGATGGCGCATGCTTGTAATACTCGTGCTTGGGAGGTGGAGACAGGAAGACTGTGCTCGTTCAAAGCCAGCCTCGCTGGCTTAAGAGACCCTGTTTCTTAATAAAAACATAAAATTGGACTGGGAGTGTAGCCTGGAGGAAGAAGTGTTTCTGAACCACATTATCACCAAAAATTAAAAAAAAAAAGCAAAAATAACACTGGCTAGTGTCATGGCATGTCGCAGCAGTGGAGCCATCACGCCAGCGGCAGCCCAGCTCATCACATCCCCCAGAGTTCCAGGCCAGCACACACCAAAATCATGAGTAAATCTCTGTCCGTCAGGAGAACTTCCAGTGCTGTGCCCCTGGGAACTCGCATAGCCCCGATAAACATCCCAGGTCTGAGACTTCCCGATACAGCCCGGAGAAAGCGGGAGAGGAGGCTGCTGTTGGACATAACAGAAACTCTGACAGACTCAGGCTTTGATCAGCGGCAAGTGTGGGGGTAAAGTCTAACTTGACCCAACTAATAGAAGCTCGGAGATCACCACATACCTCCTGATCATCGTAAATGGGGAGAAGTAAGACCAGAGCAGCCCTTTCTGTGGAGAACAGATATTCCTACATTGAGTTTGGTCTCAGAGGCATACATCACCAAATGTTTCAGGGACAGACTGAGACTCCAATATTGTGGAAAGTGTGGAGGGTGAAATGTGCTTAATACTTAACCCAGCCCCAATGGTATTGGCCAGCTGCATAGACTGAGAAAATATCAGAGAACCAAACTCACAGCAGGAAGGGTGCTGGTGGTACTTGGTATTTGCACAGAGAGAGACTGCAGCAGACATATCTGCTGAATAGTCATTTCTTTGTAGAGTTGCATTAATTCGTTTTTGAGGTAGTTTTGGTTTGTGTTCTTTTTTTGTGTGTATGCCTGGTTGGTTTTTGTTTGTTTCTCTTTGTTTTTGTTTTTAACCTATTCCCAAACCCTCTCCCGAGCTTCTTCCTTTGCACATACCAATTCTCTTCTCATTGTCCCTTTCCTTTCTTTTTTCTGCTTTTTATCTCTTCCTTGTCTTGTATCAAATCTACTTTATATCATTATACCACAAACTCCACATCGGTTACTAGAATTCCACAATTATAGAACCTGATAACACAGAATTGCAGAGATCTCCAGATGGTCAAATTAGGAATGTAGCTGTAGAAATAATAGAGAAAATCCAAAAAGAATTTAGAGAGAGTCTGAAAGAAATAAAGGATGCAATAGTAGGAATACAAAAGTAAAGGCATCTATTCAAACTATAAACAATCGCTTAGATCACCTGGAGAGTAGAATTTTGCTCCTAGAAGATAATTGCTCCAAATATGAACACATAGGGTATAACAGAAAATACAATTTGACAGCAAGACACTGCAATATGGGCACATATTAAAGGAGCTAACCTACAAGAATTGGCATAAAGGATGGGAAAGAAGGTGAAACCATGGGGTTCATCAATATTGTCAATGAAGTAATAGCAGAAAAATTTCCAAACATAGAGCAAGAGATTGACAAACAGGTATAGAAATTTATAGAACCCCCTTTAAACAAGATCAAGGATAGGTTCCCCACGCCACATATTAGTCAAAATGACCATGTAGAATCCAAGGAGAGAATCTTAAAGGCAACAACAACAAAAAAGACAAAGTAACATTAAAAAAGAAACTAATTAGAATCACTCCAGACTTTCCAAACCAAATCATGAAAGCCAGAAGGGCCTGGAGTAACATATTCCAAATTCTGAAAGAAAACAACTTGCAGTCACAAATTTCCTACCCATCAAAACTATCTCTCAAATTAGATGGGGAAATAAAAATCTTCCATGACTAACAGAAGCTGAAGGAATTTATGTCTTCAAAACCAGCACTACAGCCAGGCATGATGGCGCACGTTTGTAATACCCACACTTGGGAGAATGAGACCAGATCACACAGGTTCGAAGTCAGCCTCATAAACTTAATGAGGCTCTCAACAACTTAGTCAGTTCCATTTTCCAAAAAAAAAAATTATAAAATAGGTCTGGGAGTATAGCTTGGAGGTAGAAAATCTCTGGGTTTCACCCTCAGTAACAAAACAAAGAAACAAACAAAATAGCACAGGAGAAAATACTCAGAGAGTAACTACAAAGAATAAACAAGTTATACACACCAGAAACAAAGAAACAATTTCTACTCAGCAGACAACTAAGAAGAGAAGAACAAACAGTATTTCAAACAGAAGAAGAATCTCAACATTTTAGGAAATAAAAATCATCTCAATATTAATACTGAAGCTGTGCGTGGTGAGACACCCTTGTAATCCCTGTGCTTGGGAAGTAGAGACAGGAGGATCACGCTGGTTCAAAGACAGCTGTGCTGGCTTCAGAGACCTTGTTTCCAAATAACAACTATAAAATAGATCTGCAAGTGTAGTCCAGAGGTAGAAGGGCTTCCAGGAACCCCAGTACCACCAAGTAATAAAAATAAAAATAAAAATAAAAATAATACTGAATGTAATTGACCTCAACTCCCGTAAAAAGACATTAAGTGTCCTTTATGTCTTTTTAATCCATTTTAAAAATGGATTAAAAAACCAGAACCCATCTATATGCTGCTTGCAAGAAACATACCTTACAAGGAAAAATAGAAACAAACTTAAGGTAAAGGGCTTCAGCAAGGTAATCCATGGCAGTGGAACTTGAAGATAAGCAGGAGTTGTAACTATGATATCAGATAAGTTAGACTTCAAGCCGGAGCTGATTAGAAGAGGCAAAGAAGGTTATTTTTTACTAGTAAAAGGAAAAATCCAGCATGAAGAAATAATGATAATTAACATTTTTGCCCCAAACTTATGGTGCAGCTACTTTCATAAAAAAAACTCTTTGTGATATTAAGTCACATATGAATCCCAATACAATAATACTGGGAGACTTCAACATACCTCTCACATCATTAGATCGATCTTCTAGAAAAAAGGTTAGTAAAGATACCTCAGACCTAAAGAATACCATTAATCAAATGGACCTGATAGACACATATAGAATATTTTACCCAACTTCAGGAGAGTTCACATTTTTTTCCGCTGTTCATGGAACTTTCTCCATAAAGGATCAAATATTGGGCCACAAAGTGAGCACTAGTAAATTCAAAATATGTGATGTACTTCCCTGTGTCTTTTCAGATCATAATGGAATGAAATTAGAAATGAACTCTAAGAAGACTCACAGGAACCACATAAACATGTGGAGACTGAACACCACACTTCTAAATGAAGAATGGGTCATAGAAAAACTAAGGGATGAAATCAAGAAATTCCTAAAAATAAACAAAAAAAATAATGATACAAAATATAAAAACCTCTGGGACACACTGAAGGCAGTATTAAGAGGAAAATTTATAGCACTGAGTTCTCACAGGAGAAAAACAGAAAATCAGCCAGGCGTGGTGGTGCACGCTTGTACTCCCAGCATTCGGGAGGCTGAGACTGGAGGATGATGGTTCATGGACAGGCTCAGCTACTTAGTGAGGCACTCTGCAACTTAGTGAGACCCTGTTTCAAAATAAAGAATAATTGTGGGATATGCACAAAATGGAATTTTACTCAGCCATTAAAAAACTCAATTACATCATTTTCAAGGAAATGGATAGAACTGGAGGACATTATGCTAAGCAAGATTAGTCAGTAAAAAAAATTAAAAATTGGATGATTTCCTTAATATGTGAAAGCTAAGGAAAAATGGGTCATGGGAGGAAGTCTAGGTGAAAAAGGGACCCTATAGAGGAGCAAATAAGGCAACTTAACTGAGGGTTGGGAGTGGGGAAGAAGGAAACTCTCTAAAGCAAATGATGTACGTAAACAAACATATCAAAGTCAATCGCTCAGCTAAGCATGGGATGGAGGACTAGGGAGGGAGTAGGGTGGGGATTAGGTAGGGGCTAACTGGGCAATATGTGCATGTATGTCTACACAAGTTTTTTTATCCCATTATGATGTATAAATACAATGCACCAGTAAAACATTTAAAAATCAAATGATAAAATAGAACGGTAAGTGTAACTCGGAGGTAGAATGCCCCTGGGTTCCATCCCTAGTACCACACACACACACACACACACACACACACACACACAATAAGTAAGAATGAATGAGTGAAAGAATGACTGAAAGGCTGTTGCATCAAAATATCCTAAACTTCCCAGGGAAGGAATATGAGTCTTACACATACTGCACTTACCCAGAGAGACCAGGTGGCTGTAGTTCTCCAGCATCACCTCCCTGTACAGGGTCTTCTGATCAGGGCTCAGCAGGCTCCACTCCTCCTGGGAGAAATACACGGCCACATCCCTGAATGCCATGAGTGCCTGGAACACAAAACACAGCCCTGCTCACCTGAGGCCTGGCCTCGCTCAGGTGAGGGCCTGGGATCAGACTATTCTGGGGAGGCTGTGGAACGTCTAGATCCTACCTTGACTGCACCGCTGTTGCCATGTGTCCTAAAACCTTTAAACCTGTCTATCCAGCCAGCAGCACTTGTGAACTGACATGTGTATTCAGAGACCTGGGTGGTCTGTTTGGCTATACATGGAAAAAAGAAGAATCCCTAATTGTTGGGAACTTTAGTGCTAGGTAGAAGGGCAAACAACATAAAAAAATTAAACAAGAGCAAAGTATAATACACTGAGTTTTAAGAACAATTTAAAAGATCAATAGTTAGCATACTGGTGCTGAAGGATCTGGGTCACGGAAGTTCATACAGTTCCATAATGGCACAGATTAGACCACAGCCCAGCCTTTCCCCAAATCTCACAGACCTCAGCCTGCTCGGGCCTGCTGAGCACAGACAGAAGTAGCCAAGTATTTGAACCCTGGTGTCTGAGGTGGGGCCCCTATGCTTCTAGCTAAGGCCTCCATTTTCCAACTGTGCAATGTGAACTTCCTTCTGCACCCTGAGCACACGCCCATGCACAGGAACTTCACAGCCACTCAACTCTGTTTCAACAACCTGCCACTTGCATCCTTTGGTTATCTCCTCAGCACTATTGAGACATAAAGGTCATGCTAAGAGGAGGATTCTCAACAGGGCCTGGAGTCTGCTCCTGAAGAGTAGGAAGAAAGCAAGGGAAGGAGAAAGTGCTAAGTAGTCGAGGCCCAAAATGTGGTCAGGGAGGACCACCCGGGAGGAACAGCATGGACCTACCTGGACAACATGCCATAGGTGGAGTAAAGAATGCTTTACAAAGTTTCAGAGGTAAACTGAGGTAAAGCATACATAACTCAAAATTGACTATTTCTTCCATTTTTACATGTACAGTTTGGTGGCATCAAGTGCATTTAGAGTGTTGGTCAACTATCTCCAAAGCATATGTAGCATTTCCGTACTCAAACTCTGTGCACATTAAATGATAACTTCCCTTTCTCTCCAACCTCCAGACACTATAGAAAGTATATGAACTTTATATACATTTTGTCATTCCATATAGCTAAGATATGGAAAATCATACAATACATGTTCTTCTCTGAGTGGCTTATTTCACTTAGCATAATATCTTCAAGATTCTTACAATATCTATGTAGAAACATACACTCAGAATTTCATTCCTTTTTAATGCTAAGTAGCATTCAGTACATGTATATACTACATTTTATTGATTTTTCTATCCATGGACTCAACTCCTGACCACTATGAATGATTCTGCCATACAGTTAACAATAAAAACTCAGATCCTTTAGAGCTGGTGTAAAAAGTCCTTGTTGAGTACAAAAAACCAATTAGACCACATGGAGAATAGAATCTCGTTCTTAGAAGATGATCACTCCAAAAATGGATGCATAGTTTCTAATTTAGGGAAAAAAATACAACAGCAGGAATCTGACATTGAAGAAATATGGGCCCATTTTAAGAGAGCTAACCTAAGAATAATTGGAATAGAGGAGGGAAAATAAGGTGAAACCAAAGGGATCAACAATCTCTTCAAGGAAGTAATAGCAGAAAAATTTCCAAACATAGAGCAAGAGGTCGATACACAAGTCCAGGAAACTTACAGAACTCCCTTTAGACAGGATTGGAGAAGAGGATCCCCACGCCACATAATTGTCAAAATGACCAATGTGGAAGCCAAGCAGAGAATCTTAAAGGCAACAAAAACAAAGGGCCAAGTGACATTCAGAGGCAAATCGATTAGAATCACTCCAGACTTCCCAAACCAAGTCATGAGACCCAGAAGGGCTTGGAGTAACATATTCCAAACTCTTAAAGAAAACAACTTCCAGCCAAAAATTTCCTACCCAGCAAAACTTTCTATCAAATTAGATGGGGAAATAAGAAGCTTCCATGACAAACAGAAACTGAAGGAATTTATGTCTTCAAAACCAGCGCTAGAGAAAATACTCAAAGAGATTAACTACAAAGAAGAAATAGGTAACACACACCAGAACCAGAGAAACAAGATTTTCTATCCAACAGACAACTAAGATTGGTTATCTGTGGAGATTCATTATTTATGTTAGTCTTTTACATATCCCTAAATTGGATTGTTTGCTTTTATTGTTGCTAAACTTTAGGATTTCTAGGTGGAATATTAATATACCTTCAGATATAGCATTTGGAAATATTTTATCCCATTCTATCAGTAACTTTTAACTCTGTTTACATTGTCTTTGGATATACAATTTTTCTTATTGGGGGGGGGGTTTGTTTACCCATCTGTTGCCTGTGCCATTGAAATCATATCCAAAAAATCACTGCCAATTTCAATGTTGTGAGGTTGAATGACCCAGATCTCTTCTAAAAGTTTATAGTCTTAAGATTTATATTTAGGTCTTTTATCGATTTGGAGTTAATATTTGTATATGGTGTTAGGTAAGGGTCCAATTTTATTCTTTTTCATGTAATTATTATTTTTCAACAATATTTAGTTAAAAGATTATTATTTCCTCCACCAAATATTTGTGGAAACCTTGTCAAAAATAACTTGACAATATATGGAAGAAAGTATCTCTAGGCTTTTATTTAACTCCAATGGTTTATATATCTGCCTTTATAACAGTACTACACTGTTTCAATTATTGTAGCTTAATATGGTTTGAAATTAGAAAATATACATCTTCTAGCTTTGTTCTTTTTCGAGATCGTTTTGGGTATCTAGAGTCCATATTCCATATTAGGATAGATTTTTTTCTGAAAAATAAATAATGTATGATAGTTTCACCTAAATAAAAGGAAAAATATTCTCTGGTAAGAAAGAAAACAAAAGGAAATATTGAAATGTTATCTTTAAGTCATCAAAAGCTTGGTATCAGACAAATGAAACTGTTATGTGAGATTATCATTGTTAATTTTGGATAAATTGCTATAATACTAGATGTCAACCACTAAGCCAAGCATGGGAAGGAGGGATGGGGAAGAAACGGGGTGGGGATCGGGTAGGGGCTAATTGGATGATGTGTGCATGTATGTCTACAAAAGGTTTTTTTAATCCCATTATGATGTATAAATACAGTGCACCAATTAAAAAAAAAGTCCTTGTTGTCCACAAGCCATCTGCAAACTGCTGTAGGATTCTGTTCATGGCTGCCTGCCGTGGTGCTGGTAGAGTGGGAATAAATAGCTGCTACTGCACTAAGAGCTGAAACTAACTGTGACATACCAGCATGCCTTCCCAGAAGCAGCAAGTTTCACCTAAACTCTTCCAAGACAGGTACACCTGACAGAATCCCCCAATACAACGGTCATAAAGGGGAAGACACATTCCTGCTTCTTCCTTTTCTGCTATCAGAATGTCACTCTCAGCCAGAGGTGTGTTTGAAGCTGAACAAAGGAATGTGGACTCTGTCTGATACTGCAGGATTAGGTGTTGTTCAGTGTTAACAACTAGGTGAATGACCCAGTAGTGGACTGAGCAGAGACAGGTGCTGAGGAAGGGCTGCAGGTAAAATGGCTGACAGCCAGAGCTCGAGCTGACCTCTGCTAAGCACCAGGCAGGCAGGCAGGGTATAACTCTCAGTTTAAGAAGTCCCCAAAGACCACCAGGAGACTGTCACCATATGCAAAAGCAAAGAGCCTTTTTTCGGGCATAAGCTTGGACTCTCTGACCTCACCGATGCAGTGGATCGGTACAGGGAGCCTCGAACAGCAGTTAGACAAAGCTTTTGTTGTGGTTAGGGTAGGGGTGGGGGAATTCCAACTGAGCAGTTACATGACTGGGTGACCTTTTAGCAGGGTTGGTCTGGAGCAATGGAATGGTCCCTACTGACCACATCAGCTTAAACGTTTTATCTATCATGCTCAGGGGCCTTTGGTATCTCCTGCTAGCTTCTCCAGAGCCTTTTGGAATTTCCTACTGACTCCTGATTGGCTGGTGCCTAGGACGATGCATTCCAGGAGCTGTTTGTGGTTATTCCAGTTGTCAGGGTTCTTTATTACCCCTTCTCTTGTAACAAGGTCCAATCATGGGTCCTGGATATCAAACCCCTCTAGGGGTTTGTGACCAAAGAACCAATAGCTGTAATGCATTAACTCGCTCTGGGATGAAAGCCATTCATCTATTAATAATGCAAGGACCTAAAGTTAAAGTGAGTATCAGGAGGAATAAACGTCCTGCCATTTCAGTAAGTAAGGTGCTTAGCCAAGGTAACCATGAAAACAAAGATTCATATGAGTTTTGATTTTGAATCCTGTCATTTTCTCCTTTTTGTAATCTTTTTCTGAGGACAGCAAGCGAATCTTTAATGACCCCAGAATGATTGACATAAAAACAGTACTGTTCTCCTAAGGCTGCACAAAGTTCTCCTTGCTGGAGAAATAGGAGGTCAAGCCCCCTCCTGTTTTGAAGGGCGACTTCTGCTAGAGATAAAAGGGACTCTTCTAGGTGTTTGAGGGAGGCCTCTATCTCTTTAAGGTCTATGTCTATTGTGGCCTGAAGGGAGTAATAATTTTTGGACTGAAGCATCAGCACAGAAGTCCCAGCACCCACTGCCCCGATCCCCAGAAGGTTAGAAAGAACAATGGCAGTTGTTATGTGTTCTCTCTTAGGACGTACTGGGGAGTAGTCCACTAATCCCTCTTTTTCTTCTTCTCAATGATAAAGAATGTGGGGCACCAGCTGAGTTAGTATTCCAGGAGCCCGTTGTGTTTTTTCCAGTTGTCAGGGTTCTTCCTTGGCAAGGGAGGGTTGAGGGAAGCCTGTGACAGCAGCATGGAGACAGGACACCTGCACCAGACCCCTCACCTTGCAGGACGCTGGACCACTTTCTGGCCTCCCTAAAGGGCAGAATCTCAGAGGGTAGATCTGGGTAAGGAAAATGGAAATGAAAGGGTGTCAGATGAGGACTCTCCCCATGAGTGAGGCAGGGCCTGCCCGCTACCCACAATGAGTGGAACAGCACCTAAGAGAAGTATAAGAAAGCATAGAAAGCACACCATCTGCATCAACAAGTGAAGGGAAAGCCCTGAGAGAGAAACTCAGGACTTTGCAAAATAACAGGCTGATTTCCCAGAGGAAGAGCTGGAGCTCCGATCCTAGGAGTGAACACTGTAGGACACGAAACGTCAATGCCGAACAAAGAAAACCTACTCATGGTTCAAGAGGTAAAAAGCAAGTGGCACTCACCTGAAGCTGGGTAGTCAGGAGCCCCGGAGTCCTCCCTTTCCCCAGCAGGCAGTCCTCCTGAGCAGCCAGGGTCTCAGGAGTCAGAGCAACAAAAAGTGTTGAGAAAAGTCACTGGGAATCCTCAAGGGCCAAAAGGGTAGCACCCCTTCCTCCTTAAGGGCATCAGGAGGGACCTGCCACAGAAAAGGGAAAATTTGTGAGCTGCTTTCTAGGAACAGCGCTGGGATACAGTCTAAGAACACAGCCTGCCAGCCGGTGCAGTCAGGAGCTGAGGCAGAAGGATTGAAAATATAAGGTCAGCCTGGGAAACTTAGCCAGGCCCTGTCTCAAAATTAAAAAAAAAAAGAGGTGTAATTTGGTGGTAGATCATGCATAGTTTCAATCCCCAGAACAACAAAAAGGTAAAAAGGGATGAGGAGGTCTCCTCTGACATGCTGTTGACACTTAGCCTGAAGTGTTTCTCTAATACTAATAAAGGAAGTATTCACTGAGCACGTACTACTTACTAGAGACTGCTCCAGGCACTGTGTGAGTCTCACCTCATCTGTCCTCACAACAGCCCAATGAAGTAGATGCTGTTGGCTGTACAGATGAGAACACTGAGGCTCAGTGAGATGAGTCCCTTGCCCAAGGTGCAAACCTGTGAAGGGACAACCTGAGAAGTCTGGCTATGGAGACGAGGCTCGTAAAGGTTGGACATCCAGATACCTTGAGATGAATCAAGATGGGTCATGAAGTTGTAAAGTGTTACATCTGGGTCACAAGTCGGGGAGTTCTACCTCCATGTGGGCATTTGACATTTCTCAATTTGAAACATTAAAATGCAGTTTAAAATCCTGTGGTTTTTGTGGTCAGTGCTGGTCCCCTGGACCTTTGCAAAACCTGCTGAATGAGCCCCAGCTCAACCTCTTTCTCCAAGGCTGAAACCCAAGGACGATCAGACAAATTGGTACACCAAGATGAGTCACAGGGCCACCCCACGACCAACCAACGCCAAGCCGTCTGGTTAAGCCAGCCTGCCCTGAATCCCGCATCAGAAAGGCAGGACTGTTGGGCATGAACATCACCAGATCTCAACTGACCAAAAACCAGGTGCACCTGGCCCTAGGAACAGTCACAACCCAACCCTGGAGATGCCAGGCCCCTAAAAGCCTACTTATTCAAGTCCCCCAATCTTGGAGACTTATGCCATAAGCAACGACCACTCTCACTATACCGGAATTTCACCCAAGGCCCTCAACTGACAGAAACACTAGCACAGAGGGCTGGAGCCTGCACCCACCTCCCACCGCTCTTAGCTGAGGCTCACCTCGCTCCCCCAGGGACGCGGCTCCACAGCCAATGAGCCCTCCAGAAAAGCTGTGTCACCAGCCAGCTGCTCTGCTCCCCCCGTCGCTCAGAACCTGGACAAGGGCCTTGTGGAGAATCACCAGCGCCAACAAAGACCTGAACGCTACCTCTGCTAGCAAGGCACCTGGACGGCAGCTCCCAGAATGCTCTGCGCGACAAGATTCTCTCCTCCCAGGGTGCTCTGCGCAGCAGGGACCCTATGCCTTAGAATGCCCTGCAGCCTCACTGGCCTTCCACGGGCCTATCTCTGGGTGACCATCTGGCCAGCTGGAGAATGGCACTGAAAACCCTGACAACTGTAAGAAGACTTAGACAGAACAAAATCCGTCTGTCTTTAAGCTTTCAGCCCAAAGCTGCAGCCAGTATTGACCTTGGTCAGCTAAGAATTGGCTGTTAGCCCAGCTGCATACTGACTGTCGAAACCCAAACACCTGCACTTAAAAAGTTTAAGCTGGTGTGGATTGGTCTTTTTGTGCTGAACCTGCCTTGCTCAGAGATCACCCAATCATGTGGTTGGGTAGTTCTGGCACCCCTACCTTACCCGCCATAGAGGCTTTGTCTGGCTGCTGCTCGGGGCTCTCGGTACAGATTCCCTGTGGCAGTGAGGTCTGAGAGTCCGAACTTAAGTCTGAATACAGTATCTTTGCTTTTGCATATGGTTTCGCTCACCTGGTGGTCTTTGGGGACTCCTCGAAATGGGTGTTACAGGTGCATTCCCCTTTCCCTTTTTTTTTTTTTTTTGTTGTTGTTGTTGGTGTGGGGATGGAACCCAGGGGGCATTCGACCTCCAAGCTACACTCCCTGCCATAATTTTTTTAATTCTTTATTTTGAAACAGGGTCTCACTAAATTGTGGAGGGCCTAAGTAGCTGAGGCTGTCCACAAAATGCAATCCTCTGGTCTCAGCCTCCCCAAAGCTGGGATTACAGAAGCGGGATCGCATCCCCTTTTACTTGTCATGCTCCTCCCTGGTGAAGTTCCCGCCCTACTGGGACACTGACCCATGCTTCTAACTCACAGACTCCACTTCCCAGCGATCCCTGCTTGACTGCCACATCCGGGATGCTGGCCCTCGCCCAGCGGAAGTGACTGCTGCTTGCCAAAGGTGAAAGGCCAAGATCATTCTTTGCTGCACCTTCGCTCTTTCCCGGACCTCTGATCTCCTGCTGTGGAGTGGGAAATCTGCCCATATTTCAGAATCACCAAGCACAAGTAGTCTCCTCCAACTTGTATACTCTTGCAGCTGGATCCTGGGGATTAAACCTAGGGACATTTTACCTAAAGCTATACCCAGAGTTCTTTTTGTTTAAAACAAGGTCTCTCTAGGCCAGGTGTGCTGTGTCACACTTGTAATCCCAGCATTCTGGAGAGGAAGACTGGAAGGGCCAGGTGTGCTGTCTCACACTTGTAATCCCAGCATTCCGGAGAGGAAGACTGGAAGAATGGTTTGCAGACAGCCTCAAGCTACTTAGCGAGGCTTTTGCAACTCACCGAGATTTTGTTTCTAAAATAAAAAGACTAAAGAAATAGTCTGGGGGTGTAGCTCAGTGGTACAATGCCCCTGCGTTCCATTCCCGGTACCCCCAAACAAAACAAAACAAAAGTCTCTCTAAATTGCTGAATCTGACCTTGAACCTGTGACTCTCCTGTCTCAGTCTCTCAAGTACTGAATTACAGGCATGCACCATCACCATGGCTGGAAACTGATTTTTGACAAGACTGTTAGTCTGTTTAATAGTTTAATAGAGAACAGAACATTTTTTTCAAAAAATTATGTTGAGAGAGCCTGATTTCTACCTCATACTATATTCTAAACTCAGCTCACAGGGTAGGCTTGTAATCCTAGTACTTGGGTGGCTGAGACAGGAGGATCACAGGTTTGAATCCCACCTCAGCCATTTAGTGAGACTTGTCAGTAAGTGAGATCTTGTTTTCTAATAATAAAAAGGGCTGGGATGTGGCTTGGAGGTAGAATGACCCTGGGTTCAATTCCCAGTACCACACCCGCCCAAAAAAAAAAATTAGTCACAGTTTATTAAAGGCTAATATAAAAGACAACATCATAAAAATTTTTTAGAAGAAAAGAAGTGAATCTTCATGATCTTGAAATTGGTTGTGATAGCAAAAGCATAAACTAAAGAAAATATAAATTTAAATTTAAAAATAAACATATGTACCAAGTATTATCAAGAGGGTAAAAAGTAAATTTTTGAAATAAGAGAAAATAATAGGGATTAATATAAATAGCTACTATGACTGAACAACCAAAGGATACAAAAACAAAACAACCCATTTTTACAAATGGGCAGGCCCAGTGTGGTGACACACACCTGTAATTCCAGTACTTGGGAGGCTGGAACTTGGGGATTACAGTGGCAAGGACAGCTTCAGCAAGTAGTGAGACTCTCATCCACCTAGCCAGACCATGTTTCAAATGGAAAATAAAAAACGGCTGGAGGTGTAGCTAGGAGTTAGAATGCCCCTGGTTTCAATCTTCAGTACCACAATAATAATGATTATAATGATATTTAAAAATGGGCAAGGGACTTGAATAAACATCTATTTAAGAAGGATATATAATTGTCCAGTAAGCACATGAAAAGATATTATCATTAGAGAACTGTAAAATAAAAACCATCATGAGTTTATCAATTTACTCATACTAGGACAGATATAAGAATCATTTTTTAAAAACTAACCAGTGTTGGTAAGGACATGAGGAAATTGGAACCATTGTACATTGTAGGTAAGATTGTAAAATGGTGAAACCACAGTAGAAAAGTTTCCCAGTTCCTCAAAAAGCTGCACATAGACTTAGCATGTGATGCAGCAATTCCGCTCGCAGTTCTATGCCCCCAAAATTGAAAATAGTGACTCAGACAACTGCATGTCAATATTCATGGCAGCATTATTCACAATAGCAAAAGGTAGAAACAGGGAAAGTGTCCATTAACAGATGACTGGCTAAACAGTATGTGCATCTATAGACATAGACGGGATTCTACTCATCCAGGGAAAGGAATGGGGTTGTGGTACAAAAGCCTAATAAATGTAAACCTTGAAACATTATGCTATGCAAGAAAAAGCCTCACAGAAGAAAATAGTATATGATTCCGTTTCTATAAAAGATCTAGAAGAGGCAATTCATAAAGATATCGTGTGGGAGTGTTTTCTGGTTTCTTTTCCCTGACTAAATTACTACAGAATTCCATACATTTAAAGGAGAACTAATTTCTTAATCTTAAGCCATCCCCAAATATTGAAATGAAAGGGACCTGGCCAAATTCTTTTTTTTTTTTTTGAGTGAGCTTTGTTCTAATACAAAAACCAGAAAAAGATAACAGCAACAAAAGAGCACTACAGATCCATAGTCATGTTGAACATAGATGCTTTGTAGTCCTGCCATGTAAGTAGCTACTCCAGACAGCTACCCAAAATTGTCTTTTCACACAAAAATGACCCAGAGTAAGATATGATCTGGAGAAAATTATAGTTAATGGCTGTAATAATGTGTGGGTTGTTTGGAGAGGAGTTAGTGAGGCCCTCTGCTACTTAGTGAGACCCTGTTTAAAAAAATAAAGAATAAAAAACAGGGCAGGAGGTGTAGCTCGAAGGTCATATTCCCCTGGGTTCCATCCCCAGAACCCTCCCCGCCACACACACACAAAAAAATGATTTAAATGCATGGATTCTAATTCTCGTTATTTAGAAAATACAAAATGTCGTCCACACCCCATTAGCAATACACTGGGTGGATGTGCTCCTCCATCTCCAGGCAGGGAAGCTTAGGAAGTGGCTGGTCACCAGGACCCTCACACACCGCACAGGGGACATGGCTGTCGTTTTCTTGGTCCTCCTGCAGGGCCTGTGCCTGGTGCTGTTGGTGGAGGACAGCTCGCTGCTGGACTCCATGGCTGCTCAGCTTGTGCCCCCGTCCCTGACTCCTGTGAGAATGAAGAGGTGGGCAGTTCCTTCTCTATCCCTCCCTGAGGCTCTTCCTGGGCTCTCCCTTCGATTTCTTTTGAACGAAAAAGGGGGAGGTGACTGGTTGGCCAGGACCCGCAGCCTGCTCTGCCTGCTGGGGTGGCAAAGGCAGGAGACAGCACTTGGGCTTCAGAGGGCAGGAGTTGCTAGTGGACCCTCAGACCACGACCATGGGGTCTCCAAACATGTCTCCTTGGTCACGACCCCAGAGTGGGTGTGTAGAGAGCTGGAGGTCTCTGCAGAGGCCAGCTCATCTAGCTGCAAGCAGGGAGCCTACAGGCGGGGCAGATGCTGTAACCTGAGAGGTCAGCAAGGTGCTCACACATAGCCATAGCGGTGGGGTGGGAACAGCGTAGAGCACGGAATGGGGAAGGCTGTGGGTCCCACGACCCTTCCTACCAAGAAAGTCGCTCATTTAGAGTTCTGTGGGACAGATGCAAGGGGGGGAGAAGACCTAGAGAGCTCTCCTTGGTCCCAGCAGCCTCTGAGACACATGAGCGGCTCCATGATGGCTCTTGGGCTCCCGGCAGGAACCCCCATAGCTGGGGTGCCACACACTGATTCCCCGCCTCCTGAGTGGCCTGAGCACTTGTGTATCAGTATTGGGAAATGGGTTCTAAAGGTATTTGAAAAATGACTTTGGTATTAATGTCTTGTGTTACAGTTTGGGAGAAGATGTAATGGTTTGGGAAACTGTCCCCAGGTTCCTTTGTTAGACACCTGGGAATAATTTCCTCCCCCCAAAAAACACAAAAAAGCTCGGGTTCTTGTCCTGAGCTAAGGATAGATATGCAATAGCCCGGACTCTTGCTGAAGATTTAAAGAAGTTTATTAAAAAGAGAAAAACAGAAGAAAGTTACAGCCTCATGTTACGAAGGGGTGCTTCGAATGAAACCACTGAAGTACAAAACACAGAACAGACTTTTTATACCTGACACCATCATCTTGTTCACGTAATTCTTTCCATCTTTGTAATAATAAACTTATTTAAGCTTACAGCAAGAGTTTTGTCATCTGCCACAGGCTCCCCAGCCCCGTCCAATCAACTGCGATGGCGCTGATTGGCACGTCAGCCATCAAAGCCCCGCCCCAATAACTGCCACGGCGCTGATTGGCACGTCATCCATCAAAGCCCCGCCCCAAGCCGGGCGTGGTGGCGCACGCTTGTCATCCACGCGCTTGGGAGGCGGAGACAGGAGGATCGCGCAGGTTCGAAGCCAGCCGCGCTGGCATAAGAGACCCTGTTTCAAAAATATAAAATAGGTCTGGGAGTGTAGCCCGGAGGTAGAAGGGCTTCCAGGAACCCCAGTACCACCCAAAAAAAAAAAAAAAAGCCCCGCCCCATCAACCGCACGGCGCTGATTGGAACATCATCAAAGCCCCGCCCCATATACCGGCATGGCGCTGATTGGAACGTCACCCATGAAAGTCCCGCCTCCGACTCGTCCACCGCCACAGCCCTGACTTGGACGAGTCCTCGGCCACAGCCACGACCCCGAGACCGCACCCGCCACAACCCCGCCTCCAACGTGTCGAACGCCAGAGCCGCCTCTGATTGGTCCCCGCAAGCCCCGCCCACACAGCAGGTGCCACCCCCGTCTCTGACAGCAGCCACCACATCATCCAGCAGAGTCGCCCCAGGTCGTCTCCACAGCCTCGGCGCCCGCACATCACCCGCCAAGGTTCTCCTTAAAAGCCGTCCGAGCCCAGGTGCCACCCCGTGCCTCAGCCCGCCCTGACACGTCATCCACGGCAGCCCGACCCTGCGTCTTCAGCACAGCCCGCCTCCTCCATGCCGACCGCCACAGCCCGCCCAGAGCCTCCCTGACACGTCCTCAGCCACGGCCCCGCCTCTCTACATCTTCAGACAAGCCCTGCCTTGCACGTCATCAGCCAGAGCCAGGTCTCTAAAGTGTCATCAACCACAGCCCGACCTCATACGTCATCCACCGCGCCCCGCTGACACTTCCTCACCACAGCCCGCCTCTGTGCATCATCTGCCAGCGACCCACACTGCACGTCATCGGCCACAGCCGACCTCATACGTCATCAACCACAGCCCCGACTGCATTCATCTACCACAGACACCCCCTACAATGTCATCCGCCATAGCTCCGCCTCCTACGTCATCGACCACAGCCCCGCCTCTTACGTCATCCACCTCCGCCGGCCCTGACACTTCCTGCACCACAGCCGCCTCCAAAGCCTCATCCCCCAGGCTCCACCGCGGGTACCTCACCTGCTGCATCCTCGCTCCCCACACGTCGTCCGCCTCAGCTGCTCCTGGGAGTCATCCTCCGTCAGCCGCCACAGCTCCGCTTCTCAGCGTCATCCCCAGACGTTACCCCTCCACACTCCAGACAGACCACACGCTTCCTTCCCTGAATCCCTTTGTCCTCTCCGGACTGCATCGTGCCGTAAGGAACTTCATTAAATGCAGTGCTGTAGGACCCAGTAGATATTTCCCTTCTCTCTTTCTTGGGTTCACAATTGGAAGTAAAGCGCTTCAGAAAAAGTGCCCTTGTACTGCTTCCCATAGTACTTTGCGGTACACAGAAGAACCACCAAAACGTATTGCTGATGAACGATTGAGAACTCATAGGACAAAGGTTCTTCTTGCTACCGGTCCTGTTTCACTTCTACTCCCAGATGACTCTTTCTTGCGACAACCTCTATGTCCTCAGACCTGGCCCCTCACCTGGGTCTGCTTGCGAAGGGTATTATTATTATTATTATTGCATAATAAGGGGGTTTATTCCTTGATCCCAGCCCACACAGAGGCCTGAGCATCTCTAAGACAGCTGGCATGAGGGGCTGCAGCACCAAGGCCTGCCCCTTTCTGAGCTGTCTTCTCTTCCTCCTGCCCCATTGCAGGTCTTGGGGCTCTACCTGCAGGTGCTGATGACCTGGTGGTGACCTTGAGCAGACTGCACTACTGTGCCTTCAAGGCCCTCTACAACATCATAAAGGTGGCCCCGAGTACTGTGCTGCCCCACTTCAATGTCCTCTTTGACAGAGTGAGTAAGGTAACCGCTCCCAGCTGCACACAGCCTGGCGTACCCACTCACACTATCTTCTGGCTGCTTGGGACATCCAGCCCAGATTCAAGTTGAGCAGAGAAGCCTGTGGTTGTGAAGAATACATGCTATGTCTTGAGTCTCATAATTGTTTAATGGGTTTATATATTTTTTCAATTCACTATTTCACTTTAATTGTTCTTTACAAAAAGAAGCTCTCCCCATACTTTGCTCAGCTTCACTGAAGACGGTGGCCATTAGGTTTTGAGCCGTGCTCAGCCTTGGCTGTGCTTTGCGCTCGAGTCCTTGGATTCCATTAGATTGTGGCCACTGTCTCTGTGCCTCTCTCCTATTTCTGTCCTCATAGTTGGCTGCTGACCCAGACCCAGGGAGAAAAGTGGGTCTGAGCACCTAGACTGCCTCGTGAAGGTATTTATACCTTGTCTCCGCTTTAGTTTCCAGTATCTATCTCTTCTCTGTAGAACTTAGAAAGTCTAGGGGTGGGGGTTTCTTCCTAATTAAAAAAGCAAGTTTACACACAGTAAAATTGACTACCTAGCAAATAATTCGATGACATGTGTGGAATAAAATAAACTTTATCACTGTAATAAAATAAGTTTCCACATAAAAATGCATAATGGTATTAGTGACAAGAATATGAAAAAAGATTCCAAACGTTTTACAACTATTAAAAAGAACCCAAAATCAAAATAGAAATATCATTAAAATGTTCTTTTGTTATTCAAACTCTATCCACATTAACCCCAATTATTGGCATCAGTACAAAGATTTTTGGATTTTAAAAATAGTTGCAATGACATATGCAGACCTATGTTCATAGCAGCACAATTTGCAATAGCCAAAATATGGAACCAACCCAGATCTCCATCAACAGATGAATGTATTGCAAAACTCTGGGAAATACACACAGTGGTTCTACTGAGCCATAAAGAACAAAATAATATAATTTGCAAGAAGGTGGAAAGTCCTGGAGAACATTATGTTAAGTGAGATCAGCCAAGCACAGAAGGAGAAGGTAAATATGTTCCTTCTAATACGCCCAAACTAGGCAACGTAGAGGATACCAGTGGTACTCCAGGTAATGGAGTGGAAATACCAGCAAATCTTGAATGGAAAGATAGGGGAGGAGAAAGACTGAACTTGATTAATGAGGGTCTACATCGAATATGTGTAAAATTATGAATATGGCATGGTTACCCTGGACAATCATTGGTGGGAGGGGGGAGAGGGCACCAAGTATAGTTTAAATATACCATTTATGTTCAATAAAAAAATTTAAAAAATAAATAAAATAAGCAGTGAAATGAAAAAAAATAGTTGCAATGAATAAAGGGGTATGGATTGAACCCAGCCTTCAGACGAGGAAGCACAACAGCGACTGAACACCTAGAGGAACAGACTGCGCTATCACCCTTTCAGAGGCCCTTGCTGAGTGCTTGGCTTGTCTTGAGTGGAAACCCAGAAGAAGAGAACAGAAACCAGAATTCACGGCAATGCAGGCAGTAGAATCAAAGACCACTGAGAATATCATAATACAATTCACCCAGGAAGAGTGGGCCTTTCTAGACACAACATGGAAACAGCTGTACAGAGAGGTGATGAGGGAAAATATCAACCATACTTGTAATATTGAAACCTGAAGACACACTCAGAGAAGGAAAAGCCTCTGTAATCTGGGTGGAAGACTCCAAAGTCATTCTTACTCCACTGTGGACATGCATCAATGCACAGGGAGAGCCATATTCATGTGTGACTTGTGGAACTCACTGAAGCAGTGTTTGTGCATAGCTGCTATAACTCACCATGTGACATAATCAGTTTAGAGGCCTTCAACCACAACTCTAAGGTGTAATCACAATAGAGAACTTGGGGGGGAAAGAACCGTAAGAAGAGCCAGGTTACAGGGAGGGTTCTGAATGAACCCTCTGTGATTTCCTACTTCCTAACTTCCTGAATCATATTTCAAATTACTTCTTGAAAAACTAAGGACTCCTTCATAAAGAGTCACCAAAAACATGTAATTCCAGAGAATTAATTAGGAGTTAAGTATTCTTTTAGCTCTGCATATATTCTGTTATAGTATAAAGATGATCAATATCATGCTAATGTGTTAGAACTATATTTTATTAACTTTGATCAATATTAGTGACAAATAGAAAAATATCATAATTGGAGAGTGACACAATAGAATACTAGATTTAAAATTTGTTGGCTTTTAACAATAATTTGTTCCACAGCTCTTTGAATAAGTTTCCTTCTATTTGAAATTTATACTGAGATCACAAAACATGTAACGGGTCTTGATACAGACAACATTCCTGGTGTATTCTCTTTCCATTTTACTCTGCACTTCACAAGTCACATATTCAACTAAGAATATGCCTGATACTTGTTCCATGTGACATCTCTTCATCCAGCTCTGCCTTAGCATGTAAATGATTCAGCTTCAGATCTTACTGAGGAGTTTGGTATTGGGTAGGTTACCAAAAGGTACAGGTTCAGAAAAAGAAATCCAAGGGCTGTGGATGTAGCTCAGTGGTAGAGCACTTGCCTAGCATGTGGGAGGCTCTGGTTTCAAACCCTGGTACCACCAGAAAAAAACACAGAAAAGAAAAACAAAATCCAGACCTCCCCCCAGAAAAGAAAGGTGGACCTGTATTGTTCATTGGAACTGAGCACAAATAAATAAATATGGAGGAATGGAGCCAAGATGTCAGGAACCAAAGGCCTATGTGCAACCAACTTAGACTCATGGGTGGATGCTATGTACACACCAGGGAATAAATATGAAGAACAAACATTCACATGACTTCGAGGAATTAAAGGCCATAGACGGTGAATTAACTAAGTCAAGAGAAACAAGACAAAAAACGGGTACTTTCTTCATTGGCTAATGTCTGTGCATAGAGGCTTCAAACGTATCTTGAGCCCTGTGTTCACCAACAAAACTGGCTTCCCTCTGGGGACTTCTCCCCTGTGTGGGAGCTTTACTTCTGCTTCCCTTGAGTGGATCAAATGGATTTTGGGGAGAAGCAGTGTGCACATCCCAGGGTACCCGCAGGCAGTGCCAGCATGCCCTCCTGGACTCCAGAGTCTGTTAAGACTCCTAGGGATGACCTGCCTCTCTATTTGCTTGCACTTTTACAATAAAATTACTACTTTTCAGTTTTAAAAAAAGATAAAGAGGAGTATGTTTGATAAAGTAACAGTAAAACTAACATTGGATAAAACTGGCAACATGTGAAATTAAATATTAAAATTGCATTAAGTTGTTTACACTGTTCTTTTTATAAAACATTAGAAACAGTATTGCACATCATAACAAAGAATAGAGTTTAGTCATGCTTCCAAAGCTGTGTTATATTCAACTTTTTTAGTATGTTAGAGGAGGGGCTCTGTACAGTCAGATGCACCACGGATAAAATATCTAGTGTTTTCCTTAAACAAATACATAAAGTGTTTCCTTCCATACAAAAGGTGTAGATTTTAAAGTATTTTGTTCTCCATAGTCATATTTTGGATAGTAATATGAACACTTAGGAAACATAAGGGAAGGAGTTTGAAAGTAAAAAAAATAACAGTCTACAAGGTGATAGCCCAGCATGAAGGGCTAGTGTCCACCGGTCCAGGGAGGGCTGGTGTCCACAGGATCAGGGTCCATGGGGACTGGCACGATGGTGCAGGTGAGGAGTCCAGTGTGGGATCAATTATGACTTTATAGTGAGGGCATGATAAAGCTCTCTGCAGTTGCTTCCTTGTGCTTAAAATGCAAGCAAAAAAAATATATATATATGGTGGAATGTGGAGGTGGAGGAGACTGTGGAGGAAGGCAAGGGTATGGGGATATTAGGAGAGTTGTTGGTGGAAGGGACTAGAGGAGGGGTGTGGGCAGAAAGGTGAGGAGATCGATACACATGGGGGTTGAGGGTTCACTAGTGCAGGGGACCAGCTTGAAGGGTGAGGTTGGAAGACAGGCGTGGGAGGAGGTAGAGGGATGGGCAGGATCTGGGGTGCAGCCGCATTGCCTGCCAAGGCAGGGGTGGGAACAATCATGGAAATGTGCAGAGAGCCAGGGGCGGAGGCGGGGAGTCTGCATTGTGGGCCACAGGTGAGGCTGTCGGTGTAGCATAGACTGCTGTGTGACCAGATCAACGCTGGCACTATGTCTCCTTCTCTGGCATCTGGGAGCTAAGATATTGACCTATTGCCAAGGAAGGAAGCTTTGAAAATGGAAGCCCATTACCTCCACCCCACAGTAAGTACAAGTGAAATACCTCAAGCATGCCTTGTGTCCTTTTACAGGGCCTGTATCTGATGGAGGTCAGTGGGGGCAAGATGAAGGTTGGCTCTGTGCCTTCCTCCATGACACTTAGGAGCAAATATATGAATTCTATTGCTAAGCAGGCAAGCTTAGGCTGTGAGAGCCTGTCACCTCTTCCTCACAGTAAGTACAAGGGAAGCACCTTATGCATGTCAAGTTTCCTTTTGCAGGGCTTGTGCCTGGTGTCAGAAGGGAGAGGACAGCTTGCTATGGGACAGATGGAGGCCTTGGGCCCACTCCTTTAGACCAAGTGCACCCTGTGCAGCTGCCCTTGGTTACATCACTGGAACGTGGGGTGTGAGCAGACAGAGTGCAACACAGTCATTCATTTACTCAGTATTTCTCCAATTTCATACTTAAGACCTTGGATCCTATGAAAAATCAAATTTCTGGATCCTCCATCTGGCATCTTCTCCACCTCTGTGTCAGGGACCTCCATTGTCATGGAGGTGTGAGGGCCTATGGAGTCTTGGAGGCATTTGTCCATATTTTCAGGTTCTTGGTTTGTCTCATCAAGAGAGGGCTTGAGAACAAGAGAGGGCTCAAGACCACGGGGCTGAGGTGGGGTCACGGGGTCCTGCAGCCATGGCTCACATTGTCTTCGTCTCCAAGAGAGCCACAATGGAAACAGCGCCGTCCACAGCAGGTTGGATGCATGAACTGTGGCCTCTCTAGTCCTGTAATCAAATAAAATATAGAAATAAATTTAGAATTTTGCCGGGCGTGGTGACACACGCTTGTAATCCCCACGCTTGGGAGGCGGAGACAGGAGGATCCCGCAGGTTCGAAGCCAGCCATGCTGGCTTAGGAGACCCTGTTTCCAAATAAAACATGTAAAAATAGGTCTGGGAGTGTAGCCCGGAGGTAGAAGGGCTTCCAGGAACCCCAGTACACCAAGAAACAAGAAATAAATAAATTAATTAATTAATTAATTTAGAATTTAAATATGCTGTTTCAAAGCTTTGTAACATACACACAGAAACAACACACATACAACACACACACACACACATACACACACACACACACACACACACACACACACACACTGAAAACCCCATGAGAACGGTGGTCCCCATTACAGAGTTAGAGAAGATGCCAGATGGATTTCAAAGAGTTGTGATTTTCCATAGGATAAAAAATCGTAAGAATGAATTCAGAGAAAATATTCAGGAAAGAAAGGAGTGAGCTCCATCACCCTGTCTGCATCAAATTCTTTTTTTTTTTTTTTTTTTTTTTTTTTTTTGGTGGTGGTACTGAGGTTCCTGGAAGCCCTTCTACCTCCGGGCTACACTCCCAGACCTATTTTATATTTTTGAAACAGGGTCTCTTATGCCAGCGCGGCTGGCTTTGAACCTGCACAACCCTCCTGTCTCCGCCTCCCTAGCGCGGGGATTACAAGCGTGCGCCACCACGCCCGGCTGCATCACATCCTGATGATATCACAAGGGGACAGGTGCACAAGGAGAGAATCTGCAACATGTGCGATGAAACGTTAAATTTGTATTAAATTGTTTACATTGTTCTTTTTATGAAACTTGAGAGATGGGATTGCACATCACAACACAGAATACAGGTTAGTCAGACTTCCAAAATGTGTTATATTCAACTGTTTTAGTATGTTTGAGAAGGGGCTCTGTGCAGTCATATGCAACAGTGATAAAGTATCTAGTGTTTTCCTTAAACAAAACCATAAACACGGCCCAGCAAGGGACACTGGGCATGTGTCAGTTGTCACCCTGACACCTACTGTGCGGTGGAGCTGATGGGCCCCCACCTGCTAAGTGTCCCTGCTTGCGAACAGATGACTATCGTGGATCTCAGGGGTCAGAAAAGGAGATGCAAAGCCGGTCGTGGAGGCACACGCTTGTCATCCCCGCGCTTGGGAGGCGGAGACAGGAGGATCGCGCAGGTTCGAAGCCAGCTGCGCTGGCATAAGAGACCCTGTTTCAAAAATATTAAATAGGTCTGGGAGTGTAGCCTGGAGGTAGGGCTTCCAGGAACCCCAGTACCACCAAAAAAAGAAAGAAAGAAAAAAAAAAGGAGATGCAGGTCGCGCCTTCCTCTACAGCAGGCTGTCCTCCATCCAGTCCCCAGACCCAGGGCCCACAAACGTAAGCGAGACATGCCCGAGGTGTTTCCATTCTGTATACAGTGGGGTCGAGGTGAAGAGCCCCCACCTCCCAAGCACCCATGCTTGGGATTAGACCCCCATGTTGACTCCCAGTGGTCAGAGAAGAAGGTTGAGGTCCAACCTTCACCTTTTGCTGCCCAAACGTGTGAAAAAGGAAGGAAAATACTTTAAAAATTAACTTGAATGTGTCGACAGCCACCGCCATTCACTGACTTGTATTGCCAAAGCCCTGCCTCCGACACATCATCCGCCACAGCCCCGCCGGACACATCACCTGTCACAGTTGCGTGCCAATATTCATGGCAGCATTATTCACAAAAGCCAAAAGGTGGAAACAGGGTGAGTGTCCAGTCACAGATGACTAAACAATATGTGTGACTATGGACGTAGAAGGGATTCTACTCAGCCAGGGAAAGGAATGGGGTTATGGTACAAGCCTAATAAACATAAACCTTGAAACATTATGCTATGCAAAAGAAGCTTCACAGAAGAAAATAGTATATGATTCCGTTTCTATAAAAGATCTAGAAGAGGCAATTCATAAAGATATCGTGTGGGAGTGTTTTCTGGTTTCTTTTCCCGGACTAAATTACTACAGAATTTCATACATTTAAAGGAGAACTAATTTCTTAATCTTAAACTATCCCCAAATATTGAAATGAAAGGAACCAGGCTAAATTCTTTTTTTTTCTTTTTCTTTTTTTGAGTGAGCTTTGTTCTAATACAAAAACCAGAAAAAGATAACAGCAACAAAAGAGCACTACAGACCATGGCTGTGTTGAACATAGATGCTTTGTTGTCCTGCATGTAAGTAGCTACTCCAGACAGCTACCCAAAATTGTCTTTTCACACAAAAATGACCCAGAGTCAGATATGATCTGGAGAAAATTATAGTTAATGGCTGTAATAATGTGTGGGGTGTTTGGAGAGGAATTAGATGACTATACGCCCGAAACGCCTAAGCCACTATTGCTTCTAAGAAGCTTTAAACAATGCATCATAAATGTTAATCAAATACATAAGCCAGTGAACTGTTACCAGACAAAATAAGAAAGATCAATGAAACAGTCATGTGAAAAGCTTAGAGGAAGAAATGGTCTAATATGACTGGGCAGGGAAGACATAGATGATCACAGTCATGGATGACGTCACGTGTCTTGGGATGTGTCTGTGTGTGGGCAAATTCCACCCAACCAAATACTGTGTGTTCAGCTTGGGCCAGGTCAAGGTGTTAATCTCAGTTTGCAATCCTAAAAAAGCCCTAAACAATAAATAACTATAAAAAATCTCAATAACCATAACAAGATTAATACAACAGTTGTTTGTAAAGGGATAAGCAGAATTCACAAAACTTTTTCTAGATTATAAAGAATAAAGGGGGAGAGAGCATGCAAGAGAACCCAAAAGAGAAAAATTAGAAATAAAAAGGAGATAGTGTGAAGTTCAATGAATCATAAAAGCTACTGCTAATGATTGCATTATAAAACTGCAGGAAATGGATAAGTTCTTGAACACATACAATATACCAACACAGAATAAAGAAAAAATGGAAAATCTAAACAGACCAATAATAAGTAATGAGACTGAATCAGTATTGAAGACTTCCATCTAGAGCTCCATCTAGATCACTGTAGTCTACACCCGAACCCCAGCTACTTGAAAGGATCAGGAGTTTGAGGCCTGCCTGGCAATGAGGAGAGTCTGTCTCTCAAAAAGAAAAATGAGGCCGGGCGTGGTGGTGCATGCTTGTATGCCCTGCCTTTGGGAGGCGGAGACAGGAGGATCGTGCAGGTATGAAGCCAGCCTCTCTGGCTTAAGAGACCCTGTTTCCAAATAAAATATAAACTAGGTCTGGGAGTATAGCCTGGAGGTAGAAGGGTTCTGTCCCCAGTACCAACAAAAAAATTTAATAATTAATTAATTAAAAAACAAACAAGAGGTAAGTATGAAGCAAAGAAATAAAATTTTAAAAAAGAAAAACAAAGCCTCCCATTCAAAAAAGTTCCAAGATCTGATTAATTTACTGCAGAATTCCATAAAACATTTAAGGGAGAAATAATTTCATCTTAAGCTATACCCAAAAAAGAAAATGGAAAGAACTTGGCCAAATTATTTTATTTTTGGAGTGGACTTATCCTAATTCAAAAACCAGAAAAAGATAACAGCAAATAAAAGGAACACTATAGATTCATAGCTCTACTTAGTGAGGCCTTTTGCAACTTCGTGAGACCCTGTTTCAAAAATAAAAAGACTGAAAAATAGGGCTGGGGTGTAGCTTGAAGGTAGAATGCCCCTGGTTTCCATCCCCAGTAATGCAAAAAAAAAAGTTTTCAATTAGTGGCTTATGCTGGCCTTGAACCTGTGATCCTCTTGACTCATTCTCCCAGGTATCAGAATGATAGTTGTGTACCTCAAGCCCAGCTCACAGAATTATTTCAGATGACAGCTGAGTTTTGAACCACACATTAAGGAGATTAACCTGTAACAAGGCTCCTTCAAATATCTGATTAGGTCAACAAAAAAGATTAAGTTTATGCTAGTAAGTCTTTACTTTTTAAACATTTTAAATTTCATTAAATAATTTACAAACATAAAATTCATATTCTGTTGAAATGTTGAGTTCAATGAATTTTAGTATACTCAAATTGTACAATAATTTTCACATATAATTTTAAAACATTCTCATCACTTTACAAGGAATATTATGCTTGTTTATAGTTATTCCCAATTTCTTCTTCCTTCCAGTGCTTGAAAACCACTAATTTCCTTTTTTTAGGCTCCACAAACTTGATTTTCTGACATTTTTATAACTGGAATCACACAACAGGTGGTTTGTGACTGGCCTCTTTTTCACTTAGCATAATATGTTTGAAGTTTACCCATGTTGTGACATTTTATGACTGAATAATATTTTGTTGTATGACTAGGCCACATTTTGTTGATTTATTCCTCCACTGGCATCTGATTTGTTTCTCCCTTTGCTATTATGAAAAACATGACTATGAATAATCATGCACAGATTTTCTGTGGATGTATATTTTCATTTCTTTTGTGTATGTACCCAGGAGTTGAATTTCTGTGCCATATTGTAACTCCATGGTTAGGATTTAGAGAAACTGCCAGACTGTTTTGCAAAGTCCTGGCACCATTTTATATTCCTAACACAACATATGGGGTTTCAATCTACGAACATCCTCATCAACTCTTGGTTATTAGCTTTTTTTTTTTTTTTACTGTAACTATCTTCACTGTAAGTGTGTGTGTGTGTGTGTGTGTGTGTGTGTGTGTGTGTGTGTGTATGTGTGCGTGTCTTGATTGCCGCTGACTCACGGGGTCATCAAGAACACCTGCCTGACTGTGTGTCTTGGGGAAGGGTGGGAAACACCAAGGATAGAAGCTAAGAAGTGAGCCCAGTGGCCTGGGCTTGTGGTACCGGGCCAGCATGTCTCCTGCCTCCTACTTCCCCTTCCCTGGAACCCTTTTGATTTATTTTTAAATAGAAACGGTATTTTTATTGTAATTATTGCCAATAACAATAGTTCATTTGTCAGTTAAGAATATTAAAAATATTTAAAAATTAATAGTTGACAGCAAATTATTCCATGAAAGACTAAATTACCAACACAACAGACAAAATAGATGTAGACACCTGAAAGACAGCAATAAAATATACTAAGCCAGGCGTGGTGGCACACGCTTGTAATCCCAGCAATTGGGATGCTGAGACCAGAGGATCGCGGTTCGCAGACAGCCTCAGCTACTTCGTGAGGGAGGCCCTCTGCAACTTAGTGAGACGCTGTTTTAAAAAATGAAGAATATGCCGGGCGTAGTGGTGCATGCATGTAATCCCTGGCCTTGAGAGGTGGAGACAGAAGGATGGCGCAGGTTTGAAGCCAGCCTCCCTGGTTTAAGAGACCCTATTTCCAAATAAAATTATAAAATAGGTCTGGGAGTGTAGCCCTGAGGTGGAAGGGCTTCCAGCAACCCCAGTACCACCAAAGGGGGAAAAAAGCATAAAAAACAGGGCAGGAGGTGTAGCTCGGAGGTCGATAGCCCCTGGGTTCCATCCCCAGATGCCCCCCCCACCTTCAAATAAATGATTTAAAAGCATTGATTCTAATTCTTGTTATTTAGAAAATAAAAAATGGCTTTCATACACCATTAGCAATATACTGGGTGAATGTGCTCCTCCAACTCTAGGCAGGGAAGCTTAGGAAGTGGTTGGTCACCTGGACCCACACACACTGCACAGGGGACATGGCTGTCATTTTCTTGGTCCTCCTGCAGGGCCTGCGACTGGTGCTATTATTGGAGGACAGCTTGCTACTGCACTCCATGTCTGCTCAGCTTGTGCCCCCGTCCCTGACTCTTGTGAGAATGGAGAGGTGGGCACTTCCTCCTCTATCCCTCCCTGAGGATCTCCCTGGGCTCTCCCTTCGATTTCCTTTGGATGAGGTGACAGAGGTGACTGGTTGGCCAGGACCCGCAGCCTGCTCTGCCTGCTGGGGTGGCAAAGGCAGGAGACAGCATCTGTGCTGGAGAGGTCTCCTGAGGGCTTCAGAGGGTCCCAATGGGCAGGAGTTGCTAATGGACCCTCAGACCACGACCATGGGGTCTCCATCATGTCTCCTTGGTCAGGACCCCAGAGTGGGTGTGTAGAGAGCAGGAGGTCTCTGCAGAGGCTCATCTAGCTGCAAGCAGGGAGCCTACAGGCGGGGCAGATGCTGTAACCTGAGAGGTCAGCAAGGTGCTCACACATAGCCATAGCGGTGGGGTGAGAGCAGCGTGGAGCAGGGAATGGGGAAGGCTGTGGGTCCCAAGACCCTTCCTACCAAGAAAGTCGCTCATTTAGAGTTCTGTGGGACAGATGCAAGGGGGGGAGAAGACCTAGAGAGCTCTCCTTGGTCCCAGCAGCCTCTGAGACACATGAGCGGCTCCATGATGGCTCTTGGGCTCCGGGCAGAATCCCCCATAGCTGGGGTACCACACACTGATTCCCCAGCCTCCTGAGTGGCCTGAGCACTTGTGTATCAGTATTGGGAAATGGCTTCAAAACATATTTGAAAAATGGCTTTGGTATTAATGTCTTGTGTTACAGTTTGGAAGAAGATGTAAAGGTTTGGGAAACTGTCCCCAGGTTCCTTTGTTAGACAACTGGGAATAATTTCCTCCCCCCCAAAAAACATAAAAAAGCTCGGGTTCTTGTCCTGAGCTAAGGATAGATATGCAATAGCCTGGACTCTTGCTGAAGATTTAAAGAAGTTTATTAAAAAGATAGAAAAACAGAAGAAAGTTACAGCCTCATGTTATGAAGGGGTGCTTCGAATGAAACCACTGAAGTACAAAACACAGAACAGACTTTTTATACCTGACACCATAATCTTGTTCATGTAATTCTTTCCATCTTTGTAATAATAAACTTGTTTAAGCTTACAGCAAGAGTTTGGGCTATAGTTTTCTACACAGAGCTCAGAACAAGATTCCACGGCTATACACCTCACTGTAACATTTTCTGGGACTCAACAGGGCCCCTGAAACAGTTCACTACCATAACAGCTTGTGTGGACTCTAGTGCCTGCATGTCGCCAGCCCTCTCCTTGGGGTCACCAGGTGTGGTTTGTGGTCACATCATGCCTAAGCCCACTCGGAGGCTACCCGGCTTTGCCAGCCCCTTTTGGCATCTCCCCCATGCCCACAGGGAGCCTGCATCTCCGTGGCCTTTGCCTTCATCCACTGTGCTGCCAGCTGGGTGCTCAGCTGATGCTGTGGCATGGTGACCCACATTGACTGGGTCCTCCAACCCCTGAAGACCTCCCTTCCTGGCAGCTAGGTCCTCCACTTTTTTTCTCACATTTAGTCAAACACTGAAACCCCCCACCACCACCACCTTCCTGAGTATAGCAGTATTGAGAATGGCCTAGGAAGTATCATTCCCCAAGACTCCGACCCGCAGGGACTCAGAACGACATGGGCACCTCTTCAGCTGGAACAAGAATCTTCCTTTATTCACGCAACCACCTGTATATATACAACTCCGAAGGCCCTTCCCCCTGACCTTACAGTACAGTTTCCCATTGGCTACTCCACTGATAGATATGATGAACGCAGGCACTGATCACGCACCTGACACATGATCAGTCGCACTGCGCATGCGGCTATCGCCAGCAAACAGAGTGGCACGTGATCTGGCGCCTTGCCGCGGCGCCATCTTAGAGCTGCTGACCCACCTCGGACCAGCCGAGTGGGCTCCGACATCTCCCCCTTTTTGTTTTATCAAAGAAACAAAATGCACTCAGGGTGCGCTCAGGGACCGTGCCTGGCTTAGGTTGTCGAATGCAGCAAATATTCTTACCCGTCATGGGATAAACAGCATCATGGTTGTTTTCCTGTCTTAGGTTGATATATCTCTGCACTTGATCTTACCCGTCATTGACTACCGGTCCAGCATATTAAGCCATATATGAGGAGACATCCCAGCCTCTAAGGCAGCCATGGCTTGGACAAGGACACATTGTTTTGCTGCTTGCCACTTAATTTGACGTATGTACCCAACAATCATACCACCCATAACCACCAGCAAGAACGCCCAAAAAGCGACTCCCCCCCAATCCTTAAGAAATTCCACAGTTCCATGGATCAAATCCATCCATTGCTGAATCGAGGCGATTTCTACGCGAGAAGCATTCATGGTCACAATCAACGCACGCAGATCAGCCATGGTTCGTTCAAATTCCTGATTCCAATTTCCTAAAAGCATATTGCTCATTCTGCAGGACAAATCAGCTACACAAGCTAGATTATGATACTGAACAGATGTGATGCATAAACCCATCGACCCTAGCATTCCAGTAGGGGGTCAAAAAACAGGTATCATTAAAACAAGATAAACTCATTAATTTCAGACCCACTAAAAACAATCCAACAGAACGGTGGAGCCAAACAGACAGGGGTTGGCTTAAATACTAAGGACTGTCAACTAGAGCAATTTACCTGTACGCTATCCTCAAAAGAAAGTGAAAAATTTTGAATATAACTACAATTTCTTACAGCTCCCCCTAACAACAAAGACATAGATGTTATATCTGTACAACTACCATTATCCCTGTGGTGATGGGCAGAGGAAGTGGGAATGCCGGAACAATCCCCCACAATTCTCTCTCACCCTTCCCCAGATGCATCATCACCAATAATTGCAGGATCAACAACCTGATGCTTTGGCTCCTCCTCCTGATCTCGAACATGGTGAATCAGTCTTTCTGGGACCCAAATAGGCGTTTCCTTATCCTGCGGAAAAACACACACAGAGCCTCAAGCCCATGTTAGTACTGGATCTGGACCATTCCATCTCCCTGTCAACACATCCTTCCACATGGCTCAGCCTGCCCTTCGCAAGCAAGGTGAACAGTGCCGTTCCACCGCAGAACGTCCATCCACATCCAATGTTAAAAAATTTAAAATAAATAAAGCAAGATTGAGTTGATCTTTAGGTGCTTTCCATTGTACTCCTATTCCCCCTTTTTGTTTCATCAAGGTACGTTTGAGAGTAGAATGGGCTCGTTCCACAATTCCTTGTCCTTGAGGGTTATATGGCAACCCATGACATAACTGGATTTGCAATTGAGTACAAAAATGGGAAAATCTTTGAGATGTATAAAAGCAGGGCCATTATAAGTTTTAAATTGCTTAGGTTTTCCCCAAGCTGCGAAAGCTTGCAGACTGTGGGAAATAACATGCTGAGCTTTCTCACCAGTATGAACTGATGCAAAAATAACACTAGAACATGTATCCACAGAAACATGCACATATTTCAGAGAACCAAATTCAGGGATATGAGTAACATCCATTTGCCATAGGTGAAGCGGTTGCAATCCATGAGGATTGACTCCTCACGAGGGCTGTGGTAATAAAGTAACACAATTTTTACATTGCAAAATGATGTTTCTGGCCTGTTCCTTAGTAATTTTAAACTTCCATCGTAATGTCTGAGCATTCACATGAAATTTAGTGTGAAAATCTAGAACTTGTTGCAAATTATCCTGTCCCATGAAGATAAATACTGATCGGGTATATCGATCAGCTTCGGAATTCCTTGCGGCTAGGGGACCAGGAAGTCCAGAATGAGCCCTTATATGCATGGCATAAAATGGACATTTTTGATCCCAAATGCATTGCTGAAGCGTAGCTAACAAAGATAATATTGTGGACTGTCCTATAATCTGATCTACACACTCAAGAGAATTAACAGCTAGTATTACATATTTACTATCAGAAATCAAATTAAAAGGAAGAGACTTGTATAATACAAATGCTTGAATAACAATCAAAATTTCCACTACTTGGGCAGAAACATATGGGAAAAGAAAAGTTTGAGGCTCATGACCTTCCACAATCAAGGTCCCCATTCCCCCTTTAGAGCCACCTGTGAATATATTGGGTGCTCCTGGAATTGGAACATTTTTAGTAAGTCGTGGAAAAACCACTGGATGCACCAATATAAATTTAAGCCAAGGATGAGCAGGATAATAATTATGAAATCTCCCTGTTATAGTGGTATGAACCACTGCCCAATCCGTGTCCACAGCTGCCAACATCGAAAGCTGATCAGTTAAATATGGAGTGATAATAACATCCGGCTGTTTACCAAAAGCTGTTATGGTGGCTTTTATTGCTTTCAATATTATTTGAGCTATACTGGCTGGATACCAGGGCAATACTTTATGAGGGGAATGAGGAAGATGAACCCACATTATGGGACCCTCTTGCGATAACACACCTGTAGGAGTAAAATTGGTAGTTAAAACACACAATAACAGTTCTTTATTATAATCAATTTGGTCCACTTGAGCCTCAGATAATCTGAACTCCACTAACTGAAGGCATTTCTGAGCCTCAGGGGTTAATTCCTGAGGGGAGAGCAAATTAGAATCCCCCTTCAACAAATCAAACAAGGGTTTCAAGTTGGCATTGCTAAGTCTGCAATAGGGAAGTATCCAATTAATATCCCCAAGAAGTTTCTGAAAATCATTTAATGTTTTTAATTTATCTACATGAAGGTTAACCTGCAAAGGGCGTACTATAGTTCCTTCTAGCCTGGCCCCAAGATAATGCTTCACATCCTGCTGTTGAACCTTCTCAGGAGCAATTTCTAAATTCCATTTTCTTAGATGGCTAACAGTTTGTGCAAACATCTCATCTAATATTTGCTGATGTTCTGTACACAATAGGATATCATCCATATAGTGACAATAGAGGGAAAAGAATCTCTAACAGGCTTTAACGCTTTGTCAACATAAAGCTGACACAGAGTGGGACTATTAGCCATACCCTGGGGTAACACCGTCCACTCATATCTCTGATCCACTTGTTGATGATTAATAGAAGGCAAAGTAAAGGCAAACCGGGTGGAATCCAATGGATGTAACGGAATGGAAAAAAAGCAATCCTTAATATCTAACACCATAGTAGGCCAATCCCGAGGAAAGGCTGAAATTACTGGCAGTCCCAAAGGCACAGGCCCCATAACCTCCATGCTGTCATTTACAGCTCTCAAATCGTGCAACAGCCTCCATTTCCCAGATTTTTTCTTTATCATAAAAATAGGAGTGTTCCGGGGTGATACAGAAGACTGTAAATGACCAGCATCTAATTGCTCTTGTACAAGTTGGTGGGCAGCTACAATCTTTTCTTTAGGAAGGGGCCACTGAGGCACCCACACTGGCGCATCAGCCTTCCACTTGATTTTCAATTGCTCAGTGGCCCCACGGAGAAACCCAATCCCCTCCGATTCTTGGGATTAGCCCTTCGTTTCAGTGGAATAAGGGAGGACCAGCCTTGCTCATAACAGCCAAGACCCCTCTACCTGAATAACTGGCCTTAGTCATGAGTTGATGGCTCTGTACACTATACGCCGAATCAGTGGTTAACTTAACACCCATTTCTTGTAAGACATCCTGCCCCAACAGGGACACTGGGAGTTCCAAGACAAAAGGCTGGAATGTTCCTGAATGCCCTTCTTCATCCTTCCATTCCAGATGAGTGGCACTGCAATCTGGACTTTGAACATACCCCAATCCTTTTAATAATTGATCTGTTTTTTGTATGCCCCAGCTTTGAGGCCAATCTGAGGCCTTAATAATACTCCTATCAGCTCCAGAGTCCAACAACCCCCAGAATGAAATTCCTTGGATTTGAAGCTTATACATAGGCCGGGACCCCATACCCATGGTAAGCCATGCACCTGGGGCTCCTGAGGAGCCAAACCCTTGATTTCCTCTTGGTCCCTTTCTACTGGGAAAATTGGCATGTGTACTGGGTAATATAAGAATTTGAGCCACACAATCTCCTGCATTAATGACTGATATCCCTCGAGGGGAGGATACTAATATTTTTTACATTGCCTTTATAATCTTCATCTATCACTCCAGGATGCACAACCAACCCAGATAGAGTGGTTGAACTTCTTCCCAAAAGCAGTCCCACTGTATTGGGGGGGAGAGGTCCATTAAAATCTGAGTCTAATTTCTGAACTCCCATTTCAGGGGTTATTACGAGTCGGGCAGTGGCACAGACGTTCCATCCTGCACTCCCTGGGGTTGCCCTCCGTATGGTGGGAGAGGCTGCTGAAATCGAGGCACCTGCCTCATCTGTGGCCCTACATTCCCTGTCTCCTGTTGAATTGCCCCATACATTTGAGGGCCCTGAGGCACAGGGCCCCTCTGCCCGTTTTTTGGCCTCGCACCCAATTGCAGTGGGGGAAGAGGCTTTCCATCCACATCCCATTGAGATCTGCACTCTCCGGCCCAATGATTGCCTTTTCTACATCGAGGACACAATTTGGGAGTCCTCTGAGCCTGTCTAGAGAGTGCTCCAGGATTAATCTGTGTGCAATCTCTTTTAAAATGTCCCGGCTGACCACATCGGAAACAATTTCCTGAGATACCTTTCTGTTTTTTATTGTAAGGCCTGCCCTGTAACCCAGCAGTAACGGCAGCGGCTATGGCTTGTCCTTGTATGACTGAATCAGTTATGTCCCGGAGTACCTTAAGCCAGATTTCGAGCCCTTTGTTTTTGTAGGGACGAATGGCATCCCGGCAAGGTTTATTTGCTTGTTCATAAGCCAACTGTTTAATCAATGGCATGGCAGCGTCCACATCAGGGAAAATCCAAGAAGCTGTTTCCACAAGCCGGGATAAAAAACCAGCAAAAGGCTCATTGGGTCCTTGAGTAACTTTTGACAGACTGGCCCCTAAATTACCTGTCCATGATAACATCTTCCATGCCCTTAATGCTGCTTGATTAATCTGCCCATACACTTGCTGTGGGTACCCATTTTGATTATTTGCAAACAGTCCCTGTCCCATTAGCATATCTAAATTCCAAGCAGGTTGCCCTGCTTGAGCATTAACACAGGCTTGATCAGAGCAATATTCTATATAGGCTGACTTCCAATTAAGATAGGCTCCACCAGACAGTACAGCCCTGCACAAATTCATCCAATCATTTGGAGTCATGGAGTACCTTTCAAAGGATTCTACCAGTGACAAGGTAAACGAGGCCTGCACGCCATATGTGGATACAGCTTTTTTTAATCTTTTTACAATCTTCCAATCTAATGGCTCATGATACCTTTGCTGGTTTTGGTCTAAAAAGACTGGGAAAGCCCCCGGAGAGGGCAAAACTTCAGCCCATGGATCGCTCTCTTGCTTAGTCATATGTTGCTTATAAATTTTTTCTTCAGCAGGGTTATATGGCAGCGGCACTATTGGAGGAGGACTAGGAGCCGAAGGCTCGGGAGGTTTCTCTTTGCGGTGACGCATGATTCGGAAATGCCGCCATTCTGCAATCAGGGCTTTTTCTTCCTCATGCTCCTTTTTCCTAGACCACCCTTCTATTTCCTCATCAGATGTCTCACTATCAGAAATTTCTTTTCCTCTCTCTTGATCCTGACATTCTGACTACCTTTAGACATTTCTTCCTTAACCTCCTCTAAACGCCTGCCCCCTCTGCTAAGACCTGCCGATACCTCCCAGTTTTAGCTGCAAGGCAAGATTTAACTAGTGTCCAAATGGCTAATGTACCAGAGGGCAGGGGCTCCTCGGCATCTGCTCTTTGTAGATCCCTCCCTAAATGCTCCCACTGAGGGATGTTAACAAAGCTCTCTTCCAAAAACCATGGTGCTATATCCTTTACAGTGCGGAGGAAATTTTCAATAGTAGCTGCTTTCACTTCTACTCCTCCTTCACACAGAATTTTATTCAAGGCTTCCTTTACTCTCAAAGAACAGACTTTTGACCCCATTGCTATGTCGCTTCCCACGATCCTTAATATTCGTCGCCCTGCCTGGCAAACCTTATCAGCGCTGCCCTCTGTCGCTTACCTGCGAACTTACCAAACTAATCTGTTGTTCCCGGGTTTCGGCACCACTTATTGTTCCCCAAGACTCAGACCCGCAGGGACTCAGAGAACGACACAGACACCTCTTCAGCTGGAACAAGAATTTTCCTTTATTCACGCAACCACCTGTATATATACAACTCCGAAGGCCCTCCCCCTTGACCTTACAATACAGTTTCCCATTGGCTACTCCATTGATGGACATGATGAACACAGGCACTGATCACACACCTGACACATGATCAGTCACACTGCACATGAGGCTATTGCCAGCAAACAGAGAGGCGCGTGATCTGGCGCCTTGCAGCGGCACCATCTTAGAACTGCTGACCCACCTAGGACCAGCCGAGTGGGCTGAGACAGAAAGATTTGAGAAAGCTCTGATTATTCATAAACATATTTCAAAAATCATTTTGTAGAAGAAAAAGGCAGAACTGGGGAAGGACCTGGTTTTGGCCAGGAAGCAAGCAGCTGTTGTAAATTAAAGGAATCTAGCTAAAAGTAATTAGCAAGTGGAAAGAGAAGGGGAGCTAGGACTTCATTCTAAAGACAGGTTTATATAATAATTGAGGATGGAAGGAGGGAATCAACCTTCTGAAAGGAGATACCTGGGCATAGACCAGGAGTTTGGCGGGAAAAATAAGGGGAGGGACTTTACCTAAGTTAGAATTACGTAGAACAAGATGGAGGGCCTGATGTTTATAAAAAGGCTTTTCCGTGATTTGTATATTGGTGTTTTTGTTTGAAGCACCCCTCCCCCATGTTAATGTCCCTGGGTTCATTCTCCAATGCTACCACTACCACCACCACCACCACCACAACAACAACAACAAAAACCTGACATTCTCGTACATTTTTCCATTAGGAACCAAATTCAATATAAACCAGCACCAGAAACCCATCTGTAGTTTCATGATTGTAGTATGTTTATCCAACAACTACCAGAGAGGTGGGGGAACAAAATGAAGGTGGTACAGCCTGTGCCCAGCCTTTTCTTCTGAAAGGTTCTGAACACAGGGATGCACAAAGGTGAGGGTCTGGTTCCTCTTCACCCGGGGTATTTGCAGGCCCATGACCACCCACAGTCACCCCTAGGATCCAGCAGCAGAAACATACTAACAGCATTGTACTTTCCTCCCTGGACTGCTGGGCTTGGAGAGGGAGCGTTTGTCTTGAGAGTGGGGCCTGGGACTCAATAGGACATGTATTTCAAGGCAGTGGAAATGACCGTGTTCCCTAATCCAGCAGGCTGGAATGAGATTCCAGCTGTAGGAATTTCACCCAACAGGGGTAGGAAGAGTCTATGCGTGAACAGCTGCTGAGTAAAGTGAATGTGACTAGAGAACAGGTCTCTGAGGAGTTCAGCCTGCATTCCACCCTCTGTTGGATAAAAATTGTTTGGAATTAGGAAAATGGTGAGTCAAAAGCTTTATGTTTACTGTTACCTACTGCTCGATTATTAGAGCAAAGAAACAGGCAGACAAGGACACAGGAGCTCAAATAACATACTTGAGAAGGGAAGATTCCCTGTCACTCGGGGGCACTTGGCCACTGTTTCCAATGTAGGCTGAGTCTCAAAGTTCCTGGTCCTCGTTTCCTTTGATCTACTGTCATCTTAGTTTGAGCATTTCTTTAACAAGACATTTGCAATACTTGGTAGGATGGCGGTTGGACAATATTAAGTTCGGGGTTCTGTGGCTCATTTCTCCTTTTATGTGTGTTACAGGGAACAGACCCCAACTGCAGTGATGACAAAGGCCAGCCTGCTCTTACCAAAGCTGTCATGAATAAGCACCATAACCCCACTCCAGTTCTTGTGCAGGGAGGAGCCGACATTGACCAGCAGTGAGGACCGTAAGTGAAATGTGCTGAGGACTGAATCCAGGGGCAGTCTACCTCCAAGCTATACCAGCAGTCCTTTTTATTTTGAAACAGGGTATTGATAATTTGCTAAGGTTCCTGCTAAGCTACTGAGAATGGGCTCACTTTCGTAATTCTCCTGTCTCCCTCTTGGGAAATTCCTCCTCTCCTGAGATCTCTACAGGTCCAAGACTATACCCATACAAAGGACCAGACTTTCCAATCTTGAGTAGCTCAATCCTTATGTCTTCCAAAGAACCAAATTCTTGCATAAAAATGGACCTACAATTACAAGATATCTGTATCATTTCTATCTTTCTTTCTTTTTGTGGGTCTGGGGATAGAACCCAGGGGCATTTGACCTCTGAGCTATACCCCCTGCCCTATTTTTTTATTTTTTATTTTCAAAGTGGGTCTCACTAAGTTTTGGAGTATCTAAGTAGCCAAGGCTGTCCACAAACCGCAATCCTCTGGTCTCAGCCACCCAAATGCTGGGATTATCAGTATGGGCCACCATGCCCGGCTCATTTATTTCTTATACACATGTGAATGAGGTACATGCCAAGTTCCAGATTTGTAATATCAAAGTTTATTAGAATAAAAGGCCACAAAACATGGGGAATTATTGAGGAAAAAATAAACTTAGTCAATATCCTTGGATGGCTTATAGAGTGCATTTTTCCATTCCATTTCAGGGAAGTGTAAAAATTTTGATCACTGGTCCTCTCCACCATCTTCACTCTCAAAGAGAATAGTAGGGGTCAGAAGGCCGCTCCACGCAGACCTCTGAGTGGCGCTGGAGTGGCGTTTGTGGTGGACACACTTCATCTTCCTATGTCTGTGTAGGTGGACTTCTGGTGAAGCGTTGACCATGGCTCTTACACACATAATCCTTGTCTCTCTGTGGTGCCACTGATGTGACTTGTGAATAACACCGTGACCACCCTGCACACGCAAAGCTTCCCTTCCTGGTGCACTGCCTTAGGCTTGATTAAGGCCGACTTGCTGCTGACTCCCAGTGCACACTGCCAGCATTTGTACAGCTTCTCTTGCAAGTGCTCCCTCGTGTGTCTGATGAGCCTTGCCGGGTAGCAGAAGCCTCACCCACAATCCTGGCACAAGTACAGTGGTGACCTTGTGTGTGTCTGCTGGTGTGCAGTGAGTCTGGACTTCTGGCTGAAACCTTTGCTGCACTCATGGCACACGCACAGCTTCTCACCCGAGTGCGTCCTCTGGTGATGGTGAAGGTGAACTTCTGGTTAAAGCCGCACCCGCTCTGTGGCACACATAGGGCTTCTCACCTGAGTGTGTCCTCTGATATCTAACAATGGCTGACTTCTGGCTGAAGCCTTTGCCCACACTCACAGCGAACATAGTGCTTCTCACCCGTGTGCATCCTCTCATGTACGATAAGGCTGGACTGCTGCCTGAAGTCTCGGCCACACTCACAGCACGTGTACGATTCTCACCTGAATGTATCCTCCGGTGGCAGACAAGGGTGGACTTACAGGTAAAGTCTTGCCCATAGGCATGACACGCATAGGGCTTCTCAACTGAGTGTGTCCTCTCATTATTGATGAGGCTGGATTGCTGCCTGAAGCCACGGCCACATTGTGGCACACGTATGGTTTCTCACCTGAGTGTGTCCTCTGGTGGCTGACAAGTGTGGACTTATGGGTAAAGCCTTGTCCACACTCATGACACACATAGGGCTTCTCACCTGAGTGCGTCCTCTGGTGGACGATGAGGTTGGACTGTTGACTGAAGCCTTGGCCACACTCATGGCACACGTACAGCTTCTCACTAGAGTGTAATCTCTGGTGGCTGACAAGGGTGGACTTATGGGCAAAGCCTCACCCACACTCATGACACACATAGGGCTTCTCACCTGAGTGTGTCCTCTGATGTCTAACAATGGCTGACTTATGGCTGAAGTCTTTGCTGTACTCCGTGCACACCTAGGGCTTCTGACCTGAGTGTGTCCTCTGGTGGATTATGAGGGTGGACTGTTGCCTGAAACCTCGTCCACACTTGTGGCACACGTATGGCTTCTCACCTGAGTGTGTCCTCTGGTGGTTGATGAGGATGGACTGTTGCCTGAAACCTCGTCCACACTTGTGGCACATGTATGGCTTCTCACCTGAGTGTGTCCTCTGGTGGCAGACAAGGGTAGAGTTATGGGTAAAGCCTCGTCCACACTCATGACACACATAGGGCTTCTCACCTGAGTGAGTCCTCTGGTGGACGAAGAGGTTGGACTGCTGCCTGAAGCCTCGGCCACACTCGTGGCACACGCATGGCTTCTCACCCAAGTGTATCCTCTGGTGGCTGACAAGGGTGGACTTACGGGTAAAGCCTCGCCCGCACTCATGACATGCATAGGGCTTCTCACCTGAGTGCGTCCTCTGGTGAACGATGAGGTTGGACTGTTGACTGAAGCCTCGGCCACACTCGTGGCACATGTACGGCTTCTCACCTGAGTGTGTCCTCTGGTGGCTGACAAGGGTGGACTTACGGGCAAAGCCTCGCCCACACTTATGACACACATAGGGCTTCTCACCTGAGTGAGTCCTCTGGTGGTTGGTAAGGTTGGACTGATGCCCAAAGCCTCGGCCACACTCGTGGCACACGTACGGCTTCTCACCCGAGTGTATCCTCTGGTGGCTGACAAGGGTGGACTTATGGGTAAAGCCTCGCCCACACTCATGACATGCATAGGGCTTCTCACCTGAGTGCATCCTCTGGTGGATGGTGAGGTTGGACTGATTCCCAAAGCCTCGTCCACACTTGTAGCACATATATGGCTTCTCACCTGAGTGTGTCCTCTGGTGGCTGATGAGGTTGCACTGCTGCCTGAAGCCTCGGCCACACTCGTGGCACACGTACGGCTTCTCACCCGAGTATATCCTCTGGTGGCTGACAAGGGTGGACTTACGGGTAAAGCCTCGCCCGCACTCCTGGCACACATAGGGCTTCTCAGCTGAGTGAGTCCTCTGGTGACTGACAAGGGACATCCTTTGGTTGAAGTCTTTGCCACGCTTGCAGCACACGTAAGGCTTCTCACTCAAGTGCGTCCTCTGGTGGACGACGAGGGCTGACTTACAGCTGAAGCCTCGCCCGCACTCACTGCACACGATGGGATTCCCCCCTGAGTGCACCTTCTGGTGCCTGGCCAGGCTCTTCTTCAGACGGAAGCCCTTCTCACACAGGCTGCACATGTGTGGCTTCTCCCTTGAGTGTGTACTCTGGTGACTGAGCAGGTGGGTCGTCTTGCTGAAGCCCGGTGTCCACTTGCTGCAGCTGACTGCTCCAAACCCAGAGATGCCAATTCTCTTCAGCACCTTGTCGGCGTCTTCTGGGCTCCGTGCCTGAGCTGGGCTCGCCTCCATGCTCAACGATCTGATGCCATGACAGGAAGTCCTTTGCCTTGTCCTACCAAACCAAGGCGTGGTGCCTTCCCTCTCTTGACCTTCTGTTCTGTCTCTGCAGCAGCTTTCTTCCGAGGCTTGCTGATGCTGCTTCTGGTCCCCCGGGCTTGTGTCCCCAGGCTCGACAGGACTTTCTACACATAAGCGTGTGACGTCTAAGGCGTGGTGATCACACGGCATGTGTTGCCTCAGGAACTTCTGGTTGGAGGCATCTGAAGGGCAGAGAGCACCAGGCTGCACTTCTGGCTGTAGTCCCGCTGCAGAGAGAAAAGTCCCAGTCACATGGAGCCTCATCTGATGGGGAGACTCAACCCATTCTTCAAAATCCTTAAAAGTAAATGCTATTCACCAAGACTCACTTTGTATGGCCGACCTCCTAGCCCATCAGTACAGCTTACGCCTCCTAAGATAATTCAGACACCCCACTATAGATGTGAGGCAGTAAAAGCATCAAAGGCACTTATGGTGTATAAATGGGGCAAATGCAAGGGTCTACACAATTATCACTGCAATTACTTCCTAACTCAGAACCACACAGAGAAACCATGACTGTAACATTTTTTCTTCTTTGTTACTTACAGCTATCTAACCATGTGGTATTGTCTGCCCTCTTCCCATAATAACAAAGGGACAGGTGGATTGGAGTCATTCCCAATGGGGAGAAGAACCCAGTGTAGGTGGCTGTGTAAGAGAGAGATTAAAAGCTGGGTACTGTGGAACACAACTCTGTTCCCAGTACTTGATATGCTAAGAAGGAGGATTCCAAGTTCAAGACCACCCTCAGCAACTTAGCAAGATCATCAGAAACTTACTAACTGTGTTTCAAAAATAAAAATAAAATAGGTCTGGGGGTGTAGCTCAGAGATAGGATGCCCCCAGGTACCACAAAAATAAAGCAAAACAAAATTAAACAAAAAATCAAAAAGAGCAGGCTACAGTGTTGCATGCCTCTAATCCCAATACTTGAGAAGCTGAATCAGGAGGACCCATCGGTTTAATGCCAGCCTCAGAAATTTAGTGAGACCCTTAGCCACATAGGAAGACCTTGTTTCAAAATAGAAAAGGCTGAGGCTGAGAGTATTCCTCAGAGACAGAATGCCCCTGGGTTCAATCTCTAGTATAAAAAAATATCCAACGGCAAACATTCATGGATGTGGAATTAAAGCATGGTGAAAACAGTTCTAATCCCAGTGCTTGGGAGGCTGAGACAGGAACATTGCAGGTTTGAGATCAGCCTTAGCAACCACTGGAGATTCTCTTTCAAAATAAAAAATAAAAGCAGGCTTGAGGTGTAGCTTAGAGGTAGAACGCCTGTTTTTTCCCATTCCACACACAAAAAATGAAAAAGTATGAGACACATGAACTGGAGTGTCCCTCATTGCCAAGTAGGTACCAGAGGACGACTCTGAGTCAGAGTTTCCACGAGACGGCAGGCCCTCTGCAGCAAACAACACAAAGACAGCCCAGATCCCCACTGACTTAAAACAGCTCTCTCTTGGTGCCCCTCCCATCTCTAAACTCTGTTAATTTCCATAGTTAATGTAACATTTCTTAGAGACCCGTGTAAAAGGACCGTTTTCAGGCTGGGCAGATAGCTTCATGGTAGAGGGCCCTGGGTTCAAACCCTAGCACCACTAGCACATCAACTCCCACACAGACAAAGGACAGCTCTTCTACACAGCACCTCCTTGTGGGCAATGGAAGCCATGAATGTATTATTTCATCATAGCTGCTCTAGTGAGCTGGACAATGACAAAGCAATTTGAGAAACTACTACAGATCTTATCTGTTCCTAACTAAACACTCTTTTCTTGAACAATGAATAATCAAACTTATTAGAATTGTGTATACATCTACAGCCTAGAATTGCACCATCCTATACAGATTTCTATTTTTAATTATAACTAATCAGTTATAATTATTATTATTCAGCATAATATATAATAATGTAATAATCATTCAGTATAATAATAAATATAATTAGCATAGCCACCCTTCCCCAACACTCAAAAGATCCTGCTTCTTTCCACTAAGTAAACTAAATAGATGTCTTCCTTTCATGTTTCAATGCCTGGAAAATAAATATACATACCTTCTTTCTCTTAACAGCTCCAGGGCTCTTTACTTCAGGCTTGAAGACAGTGTGAAGATCCACTGATTTGCCTGATGCCCACCTCTTCCCAGCCCAGTGCTAGCATGGATACCTATGACTCATTGTCCCTCTGCAAAGACTGAACCCTGACTACTTTCACTGAGTCTTGTTTGTTTAATATAGGTTACTTAAGGATCCACAGATCACAACTGATTTTACATTTCTAGTTCTGGCCAGCAAACTTCCTTGAAGCATGGTGGTAACACTTGTAATCCCAGTGCTTGGGAGTCTGAGACTGGAACATTGCAGTTTTGAGAGCAGCCTCAAAGAATTTGCGAGATTCTCTTTCAAAATTAAAAAATAAAATCAGGCTGGGGGATTTACCAGCGTGACCAGATCATTGTAACTCTGGACTGGGTGGAGTTTTCAGATTTGATTAGTTGGCAGTTTTTTCTCTTGAGTGTGACAAGACTAAAGAAGCAAGTGCTGGTCTCTCCTCGGTCTGCTCTCACGTGAACACATCAGGGCACAGTCATGGTAAAGAGGTCTTCTAGCAGAAGAAATTCAATGTCCGCTTTGGTAAGCAGGGTGACTGTGATTTTGATACAGAAAATATCTTCCCCCGTCCTTATGGTAACTTGGCTTTGATATGAAGACTAGCTTTTGTGGTGTACAAAGTGGCAGGCTTTTAGTTACAGCAAACATTCAGAATTATAGTGGCTCCTTTTGAGAAATTTGTCGTGATTTTAATATATAAAGTGACAAACAGGAAAACAAAATTTTCATTCCCCACTCATCAATATTTTCAGTTGATTGTAAAATCTGCCATTATATGTATTTTCTAGGAATATTTAGTCTGAGAGAGGTAAATTCAAAACATTATCAAAATGATAAACTTAGTTCATAAAATATTTTAAAGTCACAGATATTCCTGTTCTGAAAGCTTTATACTGATTCATGAATACTGTACATTTAGAATCCAATAACTCAGAAATATCTATATTAAAATAAAAATTGATGGCTGGAAATGGAGCTCATATGCTGAGTTTACACTTAGCATGTACAGGGCCCAATGTTCAATCCACAGTGAAATAAAGTAAAACAAAACTGAACTCCCAGTGACTTAAATGAGCTGGTTCCTGAAGGAAAGTTTTTTTGTTACCGCTGGAGCTGTAGCTCTAGGAAAAAAGCCTGGCACAATGGCAAATGCCTGAAACCCCAGCCGAGGCGGAGGCAGGAAGTTCAAAGTTTGAACTCCTTCAACAACGTAGTGAAACTCCAAAATTTAAAATTGAAAAGTGCTGAGGGTGAGACTCAGTGGTAATACACTCTGGGTTCAATTCGCAGTACAAAGAAGATAGAGAGGGAAGGAAGAGGGAAGGAAGAAGGGAGATTATTTAACTTAATTTAGGAGCCTCGGTACTTAAAGAAAGAGGCATTGAGGGCTTTTACCTTAGGGAAAGAACTTTAACAATTGGTATGTAACTGTAAAAGAGGGAATCAATATTTCAAAGTATGGTAAAGCCTGGAAGTTAACAGATGTTATATCTTTTTCTAATTTGATCACAGTGTAATACAATGTTGGCATAATTTTCTTTAATAATGGGGATGGAAGCAAGGGTATTCTGCCTCTGAGTTCCACCCTTAGAAAAGGCCCCACATCCTCTATTTCTGCCCCACACTCCTTCCAAGTCACGGGCTAGATATGCCTCTTTTGTCCCAAGAGGAAGAACTGTGCCTCCCTCAGGTAGAAAGCACCACAGAGCTGGTGAATGTCCCTGCTTCACGACGCTGCTTCCTTATCGTTGCCTACGGCTCACCATTTAGGATCATCATCGGCCTCTTGATTTCACAGCCTTCTCTCAAGACCTGGTAACCTGGCTCACATCCTCACCATCCCATATCTGCCGCAGTTTCAGGGGCTGGTGTAGGGGCGACCCAGGGGTGACATGGGCTGACAGCAGCACTTGCTTCCCTCCTCACCAGGTGCTGATGCTGTAGGCACCGTCACATGCTGAGAGTGCACACTCGTCAGGGTCACTCTTGTGCTTGCTTCCTTCTCTGTATTGGAGCCTTTCATTCCAGCTCACTGTGCTAATTCCTGTGGCCACACTGCCCAGGACCTTTCTCTTCATATTCTAGTCCTTCATCTTACCACTTCACACAAAAGAGACTCAAAGGACTTACAGGTCTAATGGACATGTATGGAGCTGTGCATTATTTGAGAGTCTATGGAAATACATGGTGTGCTCACCAAGACTGGATTGTGTCTCTGCCCCCTCCCCAATTCTCTCAGGTTTTGCTATGTTCTTCTTAATTTTTTTTTTTTTGCAGGTCTGGGGATGGAACCGAGTGGCATTCAACCTCCAAGCTATACCACTTGCACTATTTTTTCTTCTTTATTTTGAAACAGGGTCTCACTAAGTCGCAGAGGGTATCACTAAGTAGGAACTGAGGCTGTCTATGAACCATGATCCTCTGTCTCAGATCCTGAATTCTGGGATTACAAGTGTGTTCTATCATGTCCGGTTGTTGTTCTTGATCTTTTTAAAAAAAAAACATAATAAGAGAAGGAAACCCATAAACAAGAAAGAGAGTGGAGTTAGCCTGGGAAGACCAAGGCTTCCTGGAGGTGGAAAGAGACAAGAGTCCCCCAGGAATCCTTTCCTGTGGGTGAAGATGGAGATCTGGAAGGGAGGACATGCCAGGCAATCTCAATGGCAGCCAAGAGGTCAAGAGAAAAACATCCCTCCAGTACGGGATCAACACCGCCTCCCTCCCAGCCCTCTTAGCTGCTGACATCCCTGTATTCCTCTACCTCATGGGACCAGTTTCCCCCCACTCACCTGCACTGGAGGCTGGTGCATATTTTCTCTCTTCTCTCCAGGTCTCTTTCACTTGCTCCAGCTGGATGATAAGTTTTGGTTTAGGAAACAGAATTCCTGCCCACAGGAAAAGAAAACAAGATGACCATACATTTACTTCGTGGCATGAAGGGCCTACTGAATAATTCAGAGCCAATCAGATAAGGAACTTTGATGTGTGAATCAGAGGCCTGAGAATGGGAGAGCTGATCAACTCAAAGAGGGCATGCTGATTTTGTTCCAGGCTTGGTGATGAACATGCCCATCATTCATCATGTAAAATAATTAACTCAGGAAGAGAGCCTGGCCTAGCAATGCTGAGTATTACCCCGCATGCACATGAAGGCACACATACTTTCTACAAAATCGAACCTTCTCTTGAGAAACAAAGAACAAAATTGCTTTGCTTGAAAGTGAAGTGAATGCTAAGTAAAAGAAAAAAGATTGTTAGCTAGGTATGGTGGTGCATGCTTGTAATCCATTGCTTCAAAAACAGTGCTCAACAAAGCCAGATAATACTACCAATAGAGGAATAGAAATGATAAACACAAGGGACAGAGATAAAGAAGACTAGAAGATGGACCAGAGAGGAAAAAACCCCACCTGCCAGGTGGCGGTGGATGCCAGCACCGGCACAGTCTTTCCGCATAGCACCACACTCCAGAGACAAAAAGGAAAACAAGGATTTGAAGTGAGCAGCAGCAGATCCATAGGTTGTAAGTCATCCCACGCAAAGACCTGCTACAGCTTCCAGGAGCTAACCACGGTCTCCAGGGACCCAAAATGTAGTTCAACAAATCAACACCAGAATATAAACCTGCTAGTTGCCAGGTGTGATGGTGCACGCTTGTAATACTCGTGCTTGGGAGGTGGAGAAAGGAAGACTGTGCTCGTTCAAAGCCAGCCTCGCTGGCTTAAGAGACCCTGTTTCTTAATAAAAATATAAAATTGGACTGGGAGTGTAGCCTGGAGGTAGAAGTGTTTCTGAACCACATTATCACCAAAAGTTTAAAAAAAAAGCAAAAATAACACTGGCTAGTGTCATGGCATGTCGCAGCAGTGGAGCCATCACACCAGTGGCAGCCCAGCTCATCACATCCCCCAGAGTTCCAGGCCAGCACACACCAAAATCATGAGTAAATCTCTGTCCCTCAGGAGAACTTCCAGTGCTGTGCCCCTAGGAACTCGCACAGCCCCGATAAACATCCCAGGTCTGAGACTTCCCGATACAGCCCGGAGAAAGCGGGAGAGGAGGCTGCTGTTGGACATAACAGAAACTCTGACAGACTCAGGCTTTGATCAGCGGCAAGTGTGGGGGTAAAGTCTAACTTGACCCAACTAATAGAAGCTCTGAGATCACCACATACCTCCCGATCATGGTAAATGGGGAGAAGTAAGACCAGAGCAGCCCTTTCTGTGGAGAATAGATATTTCTACATTGAGTTTGGTCTCAGAGGCATACATCACCAAATGTTTCAGGGACAGACTGAGACTCCAATATTGTGGAAAGCATGGAGGGTGGACTGTGCTTAATACTTAACCCAGCCCCAATGGTATCGGCCAGCTGCATAGACTGAGAAAGTATCAGAGAACCAAACTCACAGCAGGAAGGGTGCTGGTGGTACTTGGTATCTGCACAGAGAGAGACTGCAGCAGAACTATCTGCTGAATAGTCATTTCTTTGTAGAGTTGCATTAATTCGTTTTTGAGGTAGTTTTGGTTTGTGTTCTTTTTTTGTGTGTATGCCTGGTTGGTTTTTGTTTGTTTCTCTTTGTTTTTGTTTTTAACCTATTCCCAAACCCTCTCCCGAGCTTCTTCCTTTGCACATACCAATTCTCTCCTCATTGTCCCTTTCCTTTCTTTTTTCTGCTTTTTATCTCTTCCTTGTCTTGATCAAATCTACTTCATATCATTATACCACAAACTCCACATCGGTTACTAGAACTCCACAACTATAGAACCTGATAACACAGAACTGCAGAGATCTCCAGATGGTCAAATTAGGAATGTAGCTGTAGAAATAATAGAGAAAGTCCAAAAAGAATTTAGAGAGAGTCTGAAAGAAATAAAGGATGCAATAGTAGGAATACAAAAGTAAAGGCATCTATTCAAACTATAAACAATCGCTTAAATTACCTGGAGAGTATAATTTTGCTCCTAGAAGATAATCGCTCCAAATGTGAACACATAGTTTATAACAGAAAATACAATGTGACAGCAAGAAACTGCAATATGTGCACATATTAAAAGAGCTAACCTACGAGTAATTGGCATAAAGGATGGAAAAGAAGGTGAAACCATGGGGTTCATCAATATTGTCAATGAAGTAATAGCAGAAAATTTGCCAAACATAGAGCAAGAGATTGACAAACAGGTATAGAAATTTATAGAACCCCCTTTAAACAAGATCAAGGAAAGGTTCCCCACACCACATATTAGTCAAAATGACCATGTAGAATCCAAGGAGAGAATTTAAAGGCAACAACAACAAAAAAGACAAAGTAACATTCAAAAAGAAACTAATTAGCATCACTCCAGACTTTCCAAACCAAATCATGAAAGCCAGAAGAGCCTGGAGTAACATATTCCAAATTCTGAAAGAAAACAACTTGCAGTCACAAATTTCCTACCCATCAAAACTATCTCTCAAATTAGATAGGGAAATAAAAATCTTCCATGACAAACAGAAGCTGAAGGAATTTATGTCTTCAAAACTAGCACTACAGCCAGGCATGATGGTGCACGTTTGTAATGCCCACACTTGGGAGGATGAGACCGGATTGCACAGGTTTGAAGAAAGCCTCAGCAACTTAATGAGGCTCTCAGCAACTTAGTCAGTTCCAGTTTCAAATAAAAAAATTATAAAATAGGTCTGGGAGTATAGCTTGGAGGTAGAAAATCTCTGGGTTTCACCCTCAGTAACAAAACAAAGAAACAAACAAAATAGCACAAGGGAAAATACTCAGAGATTAACTACAAAGAATAAACAAGTTATACAAACCAGAAACAAAGAAACAAGAATTTCTATTCAGCAGACATCTAAGAAGAGAAGAACAAACAGTATTCAAACAGAAGAAGAATCTCAACATGTTAGGAAATAAAAATCATCTCAATAATAATACTGAAGCTGTGCATGGTGAGACACCCTTGTAATCCCCGTTCTTGGGAAGCAGAGACAGGAGGATCGCACTGGTTCAAAGACAGCTGTGCTGGCTTCAGAGACCCTGTTTCCAAATAAAAACTATAAAATAGGTTGGAAGTATAGTCCAGAGGTACAAGGGCTTCCAGGAACCCCAGTACCACCAAGTAATAAAAATAAAAATAAAAATAAAAATAAAATACTGACTGTAATTGACCTCAACTCACGTAAAAAGACATTAAGTGTCCTTTATGTCTTTTTAATGCGTTTTAAAAATAGATTAAAAAACCAGAACCCATCTATATGCTGCTTGCAAGAAACATACCTTACAAGGAAAAATAGAAACAAACTTAAGGTAAAGGGCTTCAGCAAGGTAATCCATGGCAGTGGAACTTGAAGATAAGCAGGAGTTGTAACTATGATATCAGATAAGTTAGACTTCAAGCCAGAGCTGATTAGAAGAGGCAAAGAAGGTTATTTTTTACTAGTAAAAAGAACAATCCAGCATGAAGAAATAATGATAATTAACATTTTTGCCCCAAACTTATGTAGCAGCTACTTTCATAAAACAAACTCTTTGTGATATTAAGTCACATATGAATCCCAATACAATAATACTGGGAGACTTCAACATACCTCTCACATCATTAGATCGATCTTCTAGAAAAAAGGTTAGTAAAGATACCTCAGACCTAAAGAATACCATTAATCAAATGGACCTGATAGACACATATAGAATATTTTACCCAACTTCAAGAGAGTTCACATTTTTTTTCCGCTGTTCATGGAACTTTCTCCATAATGGATCAAATATTGGGCCACAAAGTGAGCACTAGCAAATTCAAAATATGTGATGTACTTCCCTGTGTCTTTTCAGACCATAATGGAATGAAATTAGAAATGAACTCTGAGAAGACTCAGAGGAACCACATAAACATGTGGAGACTGAACACCACACTTCTAAATGAAGAATGGGTCATAGAAAAACTAAGGGAGGAAACCAAGAAATTTCTAAAAATAAACAAACAAAAATAGTGATACAAAATATAAAATCCTCTGGGACACACTGAAGGCAGTATTAAGAGGAAAATTTATAGCACTGAGTGCTCACAGGAGAAAAACAGAAAATCAGCCAGGCGTGGTGGTGCACACTTGAACTCCCAGCATTCGGGAGGCTGAGACTGATTGATGACGGTTTGTGGACAGGCTCAGCTACTTAGTGAGGCACTCTGCAACTTAATGAGACCCTGTTTCAAAATAAAGAATAATTGTGGGATATGCACAAAATGGAATTTTACTCAGCCATTAAAAAAAAAACTCAATTACATCATTTTCAGGGAAATGGATAGAACTGGAGGACATTATGCTAAGCAAGATTAGTCAGTTAAAAAAAGTAAAAAAATTGGATGATTTCCTTAATATGTGAAAGCTAAGAAAAAATGGGTCATGGGAAAAATAGAGTAGCAAATAAGGCAACTTAACTGAGGTTTGGGAGGGGGGAGAAGGAAACTCTCTAAAGCACATGATGTACGTAAACAAACATGTCAAAGTCAATCGCTCAGCTAAGCATGGGATGGAGGACTGGGGAGGGAGTAGGGTGGGGATTAGGTAGGGGCTAACTGGGCAATATGTGAATGTATGTCTACACAAGTTTTTTTTATCCCATTATGATGTGTAAATACAATGCACCAGTAAAAAATTAAAAGATCAAATGATAAAATAGAACGGTAAGTGTAACTCGGAGGTAGAATGCCCCTGGGTTCCATCCCTAGTACCACACACATACACACACACACACACACACACACACACACACACACACACAATAAGTAAGAATGAATGAGTGAAAGAATGAATGAAAGGCTGTTGCATCGAAATATCCTAAACTTCCCAGGGGTAGGAATATGAGTCTTACACATACTGCACTTACCCAGAGAGACCAGGTGGCTGTAGTTCTCCAGCATCACCTCCCTGTACAGGGTCTTCTGATCAGGGCTCAGCAGGCTCCACTCCTCCTGGGAGAAATACACGGCCACATCCCTGAATGCCATGTGTGCCTGGAACACAAAACACAGCCCTGCTCACCTGAGGCCTGGCCTCGCTCAGATGAGGGCCTGGGATCAGGCTATTCTGGGGAGGCTGTGGAACGTCTAGATCCTACCTTGACTGCACCGCTGTTGCCATGTGTCCTAAAACCTTTAAACCTGTCTATCCAGCCAGCAGCACTTGTGAACTGACATGTGTATTCAGAGTCCTGGGTGGTCTATTTGGGGTATACATGGAAAAAAGAAGAATCCCTAATTGTTGGGAACTTTAGTGCTAGACAGAAGATCAAACAACATAAAAAAATTAAACAAGAATAAGTATAATACACTGAGTTTTAAGAAGAATTTAAAAGATCAATAGTTAGCATACTGGTGCTGAAGGATCTGCATCACTGAAGTTCATACAGTTCCATAATGGCACAGATTAGACAACAGCCCAGCCTTTCCCCAAATCTCACAGACCTCAGCCTGCTCGGGCCTGCTGAGCACAGACAGAAGTAGCCAAGTATTTGAACCCTGGTGTCTGAGGCAGGCCCCCTATGCTTCTAGCTAAGGCCTCCATTTTCCAACTGTGCAATGTAAACTTGCTTCTGCACCCTGAGCACATGCCCATGCACAGGAACTTCACAGCCACTCAACTCTGTTTCATCAAAATGCCACTTGCATTCTTTGGTAATCTCCTTAGCACTATTGAGACATGAAGGTCACGCTAAGAGGAGGATTCTCAACAGGATATGGAGCCTGGTCTTCAGAGTAGGAAGAAAGCAAGGGAAGGAGAAAGTGTTAGGTAGTCGAGGCCCAAAATGTGGGCAGGGAGGACCACCCGGGAGGAACAGCATGGATCTACCTGGACAACATGCCATAGGTGGAGTGAAGAATGCTTTACAAAGATTCAGAGGTAAACTGTGGTAAAATATACATAACTAAAATTTGACTATTTCTTCCATTTTTACATGTACAGTTTGGTGGCATCAAGTGCATTTAGAGTGTTGTTCAACTATCTCCAAAGCATATGTAGCATTTCCGTACTCAAACTCTGTGCGCATTAAATGATAACTTCCCTTTCTCTCCAACCTCCAGACTCTATAGATAGTATATGCACTTTATGTATATTTTGTCATTCCATGTAGCTAAGATAAGGAGAATCATACAATACATGTTCTTCCATGAATGGCTTACATCACGTAGCATAATATCTTTAAGATTCATCTATGTAGAAACATACACTCAGAATTTTATTCCTTTTTAATGCTAAGTAGCATTCAGTACACGTATATAGTACACTTTGTTTATTTTTCTATCCATGCACTCAACTTCTGACTACTATGAATAATTCTGCCATACAGAGGTAACAATAAAAACTCAGATCCTTCAGAGCTGGAGTAAAAAGTCCTTGTTGTCTACAAGCCATCTCCAAACTGCTGGAGTAACCTGTGCATGGCTGCCTGCCGTGGTGCTGGTAGAGTGGGAATAAATAGCTGCTACTGCACTAAGAGCTGAAACTAACTGTGACATACCAGCATGCCTTTCCAGAAGCAGCAAGTTTCACCTAAACTCTTCCAAGACAGGTACACCTGACAGAATCCACCAATACAACTGCCCCCAAGGGGGAAGACAGATTCCTGCTTCTTCCTTTTCTGTTTCAGGATGTCACTCACAACCAGAGGTGTGTTTGAAGCTGAACAAAGGAATGTGGACTCTGTCTGGTACTGCAGGATTATGTGTTGTTCAGAGTTAACTACTAGGTGAAAGACCCAGTTATGGAGTGAGCAGAGACAGGTGCTGAGGAAGGGCTGCGGGTATAATGGCTGACAGCTAGAGATTGAGCAGACCTCTGATAAGCACCAGGCAGGCAGGCAGGGTGTAACACCCAGTTTCAGAAGTCCCCAAAGACCACCAGGAGACTGTCACCATATGCAAAAGCAAAGAGCCTTTTTTCGGGCATAAGCTTGGACTCTCTGACCTCACTGATGCAGTGGATCGGTACAGGGAGCTTCGAACAGCAGTTAGACAAAGCTTTTGTTGTGGTTAGGGTAGGGGTGGGGGAATTCCAACTGAGCAGTTACATGACTGGGTGACCTTTTAGCAGGGTTGGTCTGGTGCAAGGGATTGGTCCATATTGACCACATTAGCTTAAGCATTTTATCTATCACTCTCAGGGGCCTTTGGTATCTCGTGCTTGCTTCTCCAGAGCCCTTCTGCTGACTCCTGATTGGCTTGTGCCTAGCATGATGTATTCCAGGAGCCTCGTGGTTTTTCCAGTTGTCAGGGTTCTTCATTGACAAGAGAGGGAACGAGGGTAGCCTGTGACAGCAGCATGAAGACAGGACACATGCACCAGAACCCTCATCTTGCAGAACCCTGGACCACTTCTTGGCTTCCCTAAAGGGCAGAATCTCAGAAGGTAGATCTGGGTAAGGAAAATGGAAATGAAAGGGTATCAGGTGTGAACTCTCCCATGAGTGAGGAAGGGCCTGCCCGCTACCCACAATTGTTGGAATAGTGCCTGAAAGAAGTATAACAAAGCATAGAAAACAGAGCATCTGCAAACAACACAGTGAAGGCTAAAAGCACCAAGAGAGAAACTCAGGACTTTGCAAAATAAAAGAATTTAAAAATATATCAAAGTATTTAGAATTTCTCCTCCTCTGAAACCAAGTAAGTAAACCATACTTTTGTCATACTGACAAAACAGTATCCTTGAACTAAAAGAGTCCCCAACACACACCAAGGGGTGGGGAGAGGAGAAAATATGAACAACTCAACTAAAGAAAATCTAACCAAAAACATGGCAAGACAAGAAAGAAAATGACAAACCCATAATTACAAACCGAATTTAATGTCCTCAAAGATTTTCAAATGTATCATCTTGAATAAAAAGTTAAAAAAATAAAAAATTAAGAATAGAACCGGGCATTGTGGCACATGCCTTAATTCCAGTACTTGAGAGGCTGAGAGAGGAGGATTGCAGGCTCCAGCCTACTACAGCAACTTAATGAGACCCTTACAAACTAAGTGAGACCATTTCAAAATAAAAAAATAAAATAGGGCTGTAGATGAGGTGTAGTTCAAAGGTAGAGGGCCTTTGGGTTCAATCCCAGATACCAAAATGTAAAACAAACAATTTAAGAATAGAAATGGCAAAAAAAAAATCAAAACAAGGTATTATGGAACTTCTGAAAAGATCCTTGTGGTTGCTGTAATAAATCTTAGCAGGCTGTCTCAGCCTCCCAAGTACTGGGATTACAGGAGAATGCCACCAAACCCAGCTCACATTCCATGCTATTGTCATGTTGCATCCCCCATGCCCTTTTATGGGTACTGAGGATTGAACTCAGGAACATTCTACTTCAGGTAGACAAAAGATGAAGTCAAGAGACCATTTAAACTGGGTATGGTGGTGACACCTATAATCCCAGTACTTGGAGGCTGAGACAGGGGGACTGCAGCTTCAAAGTCAGCCTCAGCAACTTAGCAAGGTTCTCAACAACCTAGTGAGACGCTATTTCAAAATACAAAGTAAAAATGGTTGGAGGTGTAGCTCAGAGGCAGAATGCTCTTGGCTCCAATCCCCAGTGCTTAAAGAGAGAGACAGACAGACAAAGAGACAGGGAAACGGAGAAGGAGAGAGAGAGGGACAGGAAGAGAGAGAGAAAGACCATTCAAAGGCAATGATCCGAGGGAATAGTGGCCTGGACCTTTGTGGGAGCAGCAAGGCTTGGAGACCTTTAGAGCTTGAACTTGCCAATGTACATAGAATATAAGAGCAAGAAAGCAACTGAGGATGAGCCTGACAAACCAAAATACCAGGTTTTGAGCCTGAGAATCCAACAAGTTGCCATGTGATCTACCAGGAGCTGCCAGGCCTCTGTTCCCTTTGAAAGAACTTCTGTAGCCCATTGGACTGAAGCATGTTTCTGAGGTAATCAGCATTTGTTATTGGACGCGTTAGGTTTGAGACATTCATGAGATACGCGTTAGGTTTGAGACATTTATGAGATAGAAAAGTGAAATGTAGGAGACGGGGACGTGGAGTTGAAGGAAGAGACCTGGGCTGAATCTCAGAGCGATGGCATCCAACACATCAGCAATGGACACTACCACCGAGGACAGTACAGCGGGAGAAGACGAGGGAGCTAGGAACTGAAAGCTGCAGAGGTCTGGGAGGAGAGGAGGAGCCAGCCAAAGGGACCAGGGAAGAATAGCACATGGGGTTAGAGGACAACTGAAACCAACCGCAACTGGGGGAAAGGACGCCCTGAAGAGGAAGTAAGCAGCTATGTACACAGCTGCTAAGGACTGACTGTGGCATTTAGTCACAGCGAGAACAATGGTGACCTTGAGAAGGATGTATTTTGGTAGGTAGACCTGAAAAAGCTAGATGGCAATGTTTAAGAGACAACAGGATAAAGAAATGGAGACAGCAAATACAATTCTTTCAGAAAGTTTAGCTTTAATGGAAGGAAAGACATCGAAAAAAGTAGGAGGAAAGACAGGAGGATGGGGTGGTGTGGGACTGGAAACACAGAAGGAGTCAAGTAATGTGTGTGGGTGGAGAGAGAATTCAGCAGCCAATCAAATGGAGAGGGAGTTTGCAATGAATGCAGACAGCCAATCAAATGGAGGGTGAGTTTGCAATGAATGCAGACAGCCAATCAAATGGAGGGTGAGTTTGCAATGAATGCAGACATAGAGAGCTCAGAGGCCCAGCTTCTACAATGAGGTAACAGTGACAGCTATTAACATGGCTCACCAAGATCAGAAGAAATCACATGAGAAACAGAGAGAGGGTAAAACATGAGGATGAATTCTAGATACTTCTCTTTTCCTGGCTCTTGTCAATATTCTGACTGGGGAAAGAAGTTATTTTCTAAATAATTGGGAAAAATTAAATATGGACTGGAATAAGAATTTGCACAGTTAAAATGTATATACCTTAAAAATAAAATTAAACATAATATATTTTGTGTTAGAGGTAGCTACTGGAAGTTATTTGCAGGTGAACTAATAAATCTGACCAGGCATGATGGCACTTGCCTTTAATCCCAGTACTTGGGAGGCTGTGAAGGAGGATCGCAGGTTCAAAGCCAGCCTAGGCAAGTAGTAAGACCCTCATTAACCTAGCAGGACCCTATTTCAAAAAATAAAAGAAAAAGAAAATAGAGCTGGAGGTGTAGCTTGGAGGTAGTATGCCCTGGGTTCAATCTCTAGTACCACATACACATAAGAGAAATAAAAGATAAATGTGGATTTGCTACAAATTACTCTAGCAGGAAGAGACTGAGTGCAACGGAAGACACAGAACTGAATGCTGACAATTTCAAGGCACCAGATAATACATAGGAATGAGAATTCTGAAAACTGCTGAGAGGAGAAAGGTAGGAGTATAAATGGTGGAGCAGTAAATGAGTATCAGGTTGGCAGGCTCTCTGTAAAAGCTGTTACAGTTAGATCAGGCCTGATTTTAGAGGAACCAGCTGGAGCTCCGATCCTTGGAGTGAACACTGTAGGACACAAAATATCAATGCCGAACAAAGAAAACCTACTCATGGTTCATTGTTCAAAAAGCAAGTGGCACTCACCTGAAGCTGGGTAGTCAGGAGCCCAGGAGTCCTCCCTTTCCCCAGCAGGCAGTCCTCCTGAGCAGCCAGGGTCTCAGGAGTCAGAGCAACAAAAAGTGTTGAGAAAAGTCACTGGGAATCCTCAAGGGCCAAAAGGGTAGCACCCCTTCCTCCTTAAGGGCATCAGGAGGGACCTGCCACAGAAAAGGGGAAATTTGTCAGCTCCTTTCTAGGAACAGCGCTGGGATATAGTCTAAGAACACAGCCTGCCAGTGGGTGCAGTCAGGAGGTGGAGGAAGAAAGATTGCAAATATGAGGTCAGCCTGGGAAACTTAGCAAGGTCCCGTCTCAAAATTTTTTTAAAAAAGAGGTGTAATTCGGTGGTAGAACATGCATAGGTTCAATCCCCAGAACAACAAACAGGAAAAAAGGGATGAGGAGGTCTCCTCTGACATGCTGTTTACACTGAGCATGGAGTGTTTCTATAATACTAATAAAGGAAGTATTCACTGAGCACGTACTACTTACTACAGACTGCTCCAGGCACTGTGTGAGTCTCACCTCATCTGTCCGCACAACAGCCCAATGAAGTAGATGCTGTTGGTTGTACAGATGAGAACACTGAGGCTCAGTGAGATGAGTCCCTTGCCCAAGGTGCAAACCTATGAAGGGACAACCTGAGAAGTCTGGCTATGGAGACGAGGCTCGTAAAGGTTGGACATCCAGATACCTTGAGATGAATCAAGATTGGTCAAGATGTTGTTAAGTGTTAAATCTGGGTCAGAAGTCGGGGAGTTCTACCTCCATGTGGGCATTTGCCATTTCTCAATTTGAAACATTAAAATGCAGTTTAAAATCCTGTGGCTTTTGTGGTCAGTGCTGGTCCCCTGGACCTTTGCAAAACCTGCTGAATGAGCCCCAGCTCAACCTCTTTCTCCAAGGCTGAAACCCAAGGACGATCAGACAAATTGGTACACCAAGATGAGTCACAGGGCCACCCCACGACAAACAACGCCAAGCCGTCTGGTTAAGCCAGCCTGCCCTGAGTCCGCATCAGAAAGGCAGTACTGTTGGGCATGAACACCACCAGATCCCAACTGACCAAAAACCAGGTGCACCTGGCCCTAGGAACAGTCACCACCCAACCCTGGAGACGTCAGGCCCCTAAAAGCCTACTTAGTCAAGTCCCCCAAACTTGGAGACTTATGCCATAAGCGGCGACCACTCTCACAATACTGGAATTTCACCCAAGGCCCTCAACTGACAGAAACACTAGCACAGAGGGCCGGAGCCTGCACCCACCTCCCACTGCTCTTAGCTGAGGCTCACCTCGCTCCCCCAGGGACGCGGCTCCACAGCCAATGAGCCCTCCATAAAAGCTGTGCCACCAGCCAGCTGCTCTGCTCCCCTCGTCGCTCAGAACCTGGGCGAGGGCCTTGCGGAGAATCACCAGCGCCAACAAAGACCCGAACGCTACCTCTGCTAGCAAGGAACCTGGACGGCAGCTCCCAGAATGCTCTGTGTGACAAGATTCTCTCCTTCCAGGGTACTCTGTGCAGCAGGGACCCTATGCCTTAGAATGCCCTGCAGCCCCACTGGCCTTCCACGGGCCTATCTCTGGGTGACCTTCTGGCCAGCTGGAGAATGGCGCTGACAAACCCTGACAACTGTACTAAGACTTAGAACAAAATCCTTCTGTCTCTAAGCTTTCAGCCCAAAGCTGCAGCCAGTATTGATCTTGGTCAGCTAAGAATTGGCTGTTAGCCCAGCTGAATACTGACTGTCGAAACCCAAACACCTGCACTTAAAAAGTTTAAGAAGCTGGTGTGGACTGGTCTCTTTGTGCTGAACCTGCCTTGCTCGGAGATCACCCAATCATGTGGCTGGGTAGTTCCCCCACCCCTACCTTACCCGCCATAGAGGCTTTGTCTGGCTGCTGCTCGGGGCTCTCGGTACAGATTCCTTTTGCATATGGTTACGGTCTCCTGGTGGTCTTTGGGGAGTCCCCGAAATGGGTGTTACAGGTGCATTCCCCTTTCCCTTTTTTTTTTTTTTTTTTTTTTTGTTGGTTTGGGGATGGAACCCAGGGGGCATTCGACCTCCAAGCTACACTCCCTGCCATAATTTTTTTAATTCTTTATTTTGAAACAGGGTCTCACTAAATTGTGGAGGGCCTAAGTAGCTGAGGCTGTCCACAAAATGCAATCCTCTGGTCTCAGCCTCCCCAAAGCTGGGATTACAGAAGCGGGGTCGCATCCCCTTTTACCTAAGTCATGCTCCTCCCTGGTGAAGTTCCCGCCCTACTGGGACACTGACCCATGCTTCTAACTCACAGACTCCACTTCCCAGCGATCCCTGCTTGACTGCCACATCCGGGATGCTGGCCCTCGCCCAGCGGAAGTGACTGCTGCTTGCCAAAGGTGAAAGGCCAAGATCATTCTTTGCTGCACCTTCGCTCTTTCCGGGACCTCTGATCTACTGCTGTGGAGTGGGAAATCTGCCCATATTTCAGAATCACCAAGCACAAGTAGTCTCCTCCAACTTGTATACTCTTGCAGCTGGATCCTGGGGATTAAACCTAAGAACATTTTACCTAAAGCTATACCCAGAGTTCTTTTTGTTTAAAACAAGGTCTCTCTAGGCCAGGTGTGCTGTGTCACACTTGTAATCCCAGCATTCCGGAGAGGAAGACTGGAGGACTGGTTTGCAGACAGCCTCAAGCTACTTAGCGAGGCTTTTGCAACTCACCGAGATTTTGTTTCTAAAATAAAAAGACTAAAGAAATAGTCTGGGGGTGTAGCTCAGTGGTACAATGCCCCTGCGTTCCATTCCCGGTACCCCCAAACAAAACAAAACAAAAGTCTCTCTAAATTGCTGAATCTGACCTTGAACCTGTGACTCTCCTGTCTCAGTCTCTCAAGTACTGAATTACAGGCATGCACCATCACCATGGCTGGAAACTGATTTTTGACAAGACTGTTAGTCTGTTTAATAGTTTAATAGAGAACAGAACATTTTTTTTCAAAAAATTATGTTGAAAGAACCTGATTTCTACCTCATACTATATTCTAAACTCAGCTCACCGGCAGGCTTGTAATCCTAGTACTTGGGTGGCTGAAACAGGAGGATCACAGGTTTGAATCCCACCTCAGCCATTTAGTGAGACTGTCAGTAAGTGAGATCTTGTTTCCAAATAATAAAAAGAACTGGGATGTGACTTGGAGGTAGAATGACCCTGGGTTCAATCCCCAGTACCACACCTGCCAAGAAAATTAGTCACAGTTGATTAAAGGCTAATATAAAAGCCAAAATCATAAAAAATTTTTAGAACAAGTGAATCTTCGTGATCTTGAAATTGGCTGTTATAGCAAAAGCATAAACTAAAGAAAATTTAAATTTAAAATTAAAAATAAACATGTACCAAGTATTATCAAGAGGGTAAAAAGTAAATTTTTGTAATAAGAGAAAATAATAGGGGTTAATATAAATAGCTACTATGACTGAACAACCAAAGGATACAAAAACAAAACAACCCATTTTTACAAATGGGCAGGCCCAGTGTGGTGGCACACACCTGTAATTCCAGTACTTGGGAGGCTGGAACTTGGGGATTACAGTGGCAAGGACAGCTTCAGCAAGTAGTGAGACTCTCATCCACCTAGCCAGACCATGTTTCAAACAGAAAATAAAAAACGGCTGGAGGTGTAGCTAGGAGTTAGAATGCCCCTGGTTTCAATCTTCAGTACCACAATAATAATGATTATAATGATATTTAAAAATGGGCGCGGGACTTGAATAAACATCTATTTAAGGAGGATATATAATTGTCCAGTAAGCACATGAAAAGATACTATCATTAGACAACTGTAAAATAAAAACCACCATGAGTTTATCAATTTACTCGTACTAGGATAGATATAAGAATCATTTTATAAAAACTAACCAGTGTTGGTAAGGACATGAGGAAATTGGAACCATTGTACATTGTAGGTAAGATTGTAAAATGGTGAAACCACAGTAGAAAAGTTTCCCAGTTCCTCAAAAAGCTACACATAGACTTAGCATGTGATGCAGCAATTCCGCTCGCAGTTCTATGCCCCCAAAATTGAAAATAGTGACTCAGACAACTGCATGTCAATATTCATGGCAGCATTATTCACAATAGCCAAAAGGTAGAAACAGGGAAAGTGTCCATTAACAGATGACTGACTAAACAGTATGTGCATCTATAGACATAGACGGGATCTACTCATCCAGGGAAAGGAATGGGGTGATGGTACAAGCCTCATAAATGTAAACCTTGAAACATTATGCCATGCAAAAAAAAAAGCCTCACAGAAGAAAATAGTATATGATTCCGTTTCTATAAAAGATCTAGAAGAGGCAATTCATAAAGATATCGTGTGGGAGTGTTTTCTGGTTTCTTTTCTCTGACTAAATTACTACAGAATTCCATACATTTAAAGGAGAACTAATTTCTTAATCTTAAGCCATCCCCAAATATTGAAATGAAAGGAACCTGGCCAAATTCTTTTTTTTTTTTTTGAGTGAGCTTTGTTCTAATACAAAAACCAGAAAAAGATAACAGCAACAAAAGAGCACTACAGCTCCATAGCCGTGTTGAACATAGATGCTTTGTTGTCCTGCCATGTAAGTAGCCTCTCCAGACAGCTACCCAAAATTGTCTTTTCACACAAAAATGACCCAGAGTCAGATATGATCTGGAGAAAATTATAGTTAATGGCAGTAATAATGTGTGGGTTGGTTGGAGAGGAGTTAGTGAGGCCCTCTGCTACTTAGTGAGACCCTGTTTAAAAAAATAAAGAATAAAAAACAGGGCAGGAGGTGTAGCTCGAAGGACATATTCCCCTGGGTTCCATCCCCAGACCCCTCCCCGCCACAAAAAAAAAATGATTTAAAAGCATGGATTCTAATTCTCTTTATTTAGAAAATATAAAATGTCGTTCACACCCCATTAGCAATACACTGGGTGGATGTGCTCCTCCATCTCCAGGCAGGGAAGCTTAGGAAGTGGCTGGTCACCTGGACCCTCACACACCGCACAGGGGACATGGCTGTCGTTTTCTTGGTCCTCCTGCAGGGCCTGTGCCTGGTGCTGTTGGTGGAGGACAGCTCGCTGCTGGACTCCATGGCTGCTAAGCTTGTGCCCCCATCCCTGACTCCTGTGAGAATGAAGAGGTGGGCACTTCCTTCTCTATCCCTCCCTGAGGCTCTTCCTGGGCTCTCCCTTCGATTTCTTTTGAACAAAAAAGGGGAGGTGACTGGTTGGCCAGGACCCGCAGCCTGCTCTGCCTGCTGGGGTGGCAAAGGCAGGAGACAGCATCTGGGCTTCAGAGGGCAGGAGTTGCTAGTGGACCCTCAGACCACGACCATGGGGTCTCCAAACATGTCTCTTTGGTCAGGACCCCAGAGTGGGTGTGTAGAGAGCAGGAGGTCTCTGCAGAGGCTCATCTAGCTGCAAGCAGGGAGCCTACAGGCGGGGCAGATGCTGGAACCTGAGGTCAGCAAGGTGCTCACACACAGCCATAGCGGTGGGGTGAGAGCAGCGTGGAGCAGGGAATGGGGAAGGCTGTGGGTCCCACGACCCTTCCTACCAAGAAAGTCGCTCATTCAGAGTTCTGTGGGACAGATGCAAGGGGAGGGAGAAGACCTAGAGAGCTCTCCTTGGTCCCAGCAGCCTCTGAGACACATGAGCGGCTCCATGATGGCTCTTGGGCTCCCGGCAGGAACCCCCATAGCTGGGGTGCCACACACTGATTCCCCCCTCCTGAGTGGCCTGAGCACTTGTGTATCAGTATTGGGAAATGGGTTCTAAAGGTATTTGAAAAATGACGTTGGTATTAATGTCTTGTGTTACAGTTTGGGAGAAGATGTAATGGTTTGGGAAACTGTCCCCAGGTTCCTTTGTTAGGCCCCTGGGAATAATTTCCTCCCACCAAAAAACACAAAAAAGCTCGGGTTCTTGTCCTGAGCTAAGGATAGATATGCAATAGCCCGGACTCTTGCTGAAGATTTAAAGAAGTTTATTAAAAAGATAGAAAAACAGAAGAAAGTTACAGCCCCATGTTACGAAGGGGTGCTTCGAATGAAACCACTGAAGTACAAAACACAGAACAGACTTTTTATACCTGACACCATCATCTTGTTCACGTAATTCTTTCCATCTTTGTAATAATAAACTTATTTAAGCTTACAGCAAGAGTTTGGTCATCTGCCACAGGCTCCCCAGCCCCGCCCCATCAACTGCCACGGCGCTGATTGGCACGTCAGCCATCAAAGCCCCGCCCCATCAACTGCCACGGCGCTGATTGGAATGTCATCCAAAGCCCCGCCCCAATAACTGCCACGGCGCTGATTGGAACGTCATCCATCAAAGCCCCGCCCCATCAACTGCCACGGCGCTGATTGGAAAGTCATCCATCAAAGCCCCGCCCCATCAACTGCCACGGCGCTGATTGGAACGTCATCCATGAAAGTCCCGCCTCCGACTCCTCAACCACCACAGCCCTGACTTGGACGAGTCCTCGGCCACAGCCACGACCCCGAGACCGCTCCCGCCACAACCCCGCCTCCAACGTGTCGAACGCCAGAGCCGCCTCTGATTGGTCCCCGCAAGCCCCGCCCACACAGCAGGTGCCACCCCCGTCTCTGACAGCAGCCACCACATCATCCAGCAGAGTCGCCCCAGGTCGTCTCCACAGCCTCGGCGCCCACACATCACCCGCCAAGGTTCTCCTTAAAAGCCGTCCGAGCCCAGGTGCCACCCCGTGCCTCAGCCCGCCCTGACACGTCATCCACGGCAGCCCGACCCTGCGTCTTCAGCACAGCCCGCCTCCTCCATGCCGACCGCCACAGCCCGCCCAGAGCCTCCCTGACACGTCCTCAGCCACGGCCCCGCCTCTCTACATCTTCAGACAAGCCCTGCCTTGCACGTCATCAGCCAGAGCCAGGTCTCTAAAGTGTCATCAACCACAGCCCGACCTCATACGTCATCCACCGCGCCCCGCTGACACTTCCTCACCACAGCCCGCCTCTGTGCATCATCTGCCAGCGACCCACAGTGCACGTCATCGGCCACAGCCGACCTCATACGTCATCAACCACAGCCCCGACTGCATTCATCTACCACAGACACCCCCTACAATGTCATCCGCCATAGCTCCGCCTCCTACGTCATCGACCACAGCCCCGCCTCTTACGTCATCCACCTCCGCCGGCCCTGACACTTCCTGCACCACAGCCGCCTCCAAAGCCTCATCCCCCAGGCTCCACCGCGGGTACCTCACCTGCTGCATCCTCGCTCCCCACACGTCGTCCGCCTCAGCTGCCCCTGGGAGTCATCCTCCGTCAGCCGCCACAGCTCCGCTTCTCAGCGTCATCCCCAGACGTTACCCCTCCACACTCCAGACAGACCACACGCTTCCTTCCCTGAATCCCTTTGTCCTCTCCGGACTGCATCGTGCCGTAAGGAACTTCATTAAATGCAGTGCTGTAGGACCCAGTAGATATTTCCCTTCTCTCTTTCTTGGGTTCACAATTGGAAGTAAAGCGCTTCAGAAAAAGTGCCCTTGTACTGCTTCCCATAGTACTTTGCGGTACAAAGAACCACCAAAACGTATTGCTGAGGAACGATTGAGAACTCATAGGACAAAGGTTCTTGCTTTCCTATTTAACTTCTGCTCCCAGATGACTCTTCCTTGAAACAACCTCTATGTCCTCAGCCCTGGCCCCTCACCTGGGTCGGCTTGCGAAGGGTCATATTACTATTATTATTATTATTATTATTATTATTATTATTACATAATAAGGGGGTTTATTCCTTGATCCCAGCCCACACAGAGGCCTGAGCATCTCTAAGACAGCTGGCATGAGGGGCTGCAGCACCAAGGCCTGCCCCTTTCTGAGCTGTCTTCTCTTCCTCCTGCCCCATTGCTCTACCTGCAGGTGCTGATGACCTGGTGGTGACCTTGAGCAGACTGCACTACTGTGCCTTCAAGGCCCTCTACAACATCATAAACGTGGCCCCGAGTACTGTGCTGCCCCACTCAATGTCCTCTTTGACAGGGTAAGGTAACCGCTCCCAGCTGCACACAGCCTGGCGTACCCACTCACACTATCTTCTGGCTGCTTGGGACATCCAGCCCAGATTCAAGTTGAGCAGAGAAGCCTGTGGTTGTGAAGAACACATGCTATGTATCGAGTCTCATAATTGTTTAATGGGTTTATATATTTTTTCAATTCACTATTTCACTTTAATTGTTCTTTACAAAAAGAAGCTCTCCCCATACTTTGCTCAGCTTCACTGAAGACGGTGGCCATTAGGTTTTGAGCCGTGCTCAGCCTTGGCTGTGCTTTGCGCTCGAGTCCTTGGATTCCATTAGATTGTGGCCACTGTCTCTGTGCCTCTCTCCTATTTCTGTCCTCATAGTTGGCTGCTGACCCAGACCCAGGGAGAAAAGTGGGTCTGAGCACCTAGACTGCCTCGTGAAGGTATTTATACCTTGTCTCCGCTTTAGTTTCCAGTATCTATCTCTTCTCTGTAGAACTTAGAAAGTCTAGGGGTGGGGGTTTCTTCCTAATTAAAAAAGCAAGTTTAGCACCGGGCATGGTGATGCACACTTGTAATCCCAGAGCTTAGGGAGGCAGAGAGACAGGAGGATTGCACAGGTTCGAAGCCAGCCAGGCTGGCTTAAAACACCCTGTTTTTAAATTTTTTAAAAGTATAAAAATAGGTCTGGTAGTGTAGCCCGGAGGTAGAAGGTTTCCAGGAACACCAGTACCACACACACAAAAAAAATAAGTTTACTCACAGTAAAGTTGACTACTTAGCAAATAGTTTTGATGACATGTGTGGAATAAAATAAACTTTGGCTATCACTGTCAAAAATTATATGTTTCCACATAAAAATACACAATGATATTAGTGACAAGAATATGAAAAAATATTCCAAATATTTTACAACTATTATAATAAAAAGTCCCCAAATGAAAATAGAATTATAAAAACATTCTTCTTTTGTTATTCAAACACTATCCGAATTAACAACTCTTGGGATCAGTACAATGATTTCTGGATTTTAAAAAGTTAAAATGAAAAAAGGGGTATGGATTGAACCCAGCCCCCAGACCAGAAAGCACAACAGCGACTGAACTCCTAGAGGAACAGATGCTGCTACCAACTTTCAGAGTCCTTTGCTGAGTGCTTGGCTTGTCTTGAGTGGAAACCCAGAGGAAGAGAGCAGGAACCAGAATTCATGGCAACGCATGCAGTGGAATCACTCGGGAAGCTGGGCATGGTGGCACATGCTTGTAATCCCCGCACTTGGGAGGCGGAGACAGGAAGATCATGTAGGCTCGAAGCCAGCCTCGCTGGCTTAAGAGACCCTGTTTCCAAATATATATAATAGGTCTGGGAGTGTATCCCAGAGGTAGAAGGGTTACATCCCCAGTACCACCACAAAAAAAATTTGAGGAAGAGTGGGCTCTTCTGGACACAACACAGAAACAGCTGTACAGAGAGGTGATGAGGGAAAATATCAACCATTTGATATCCCATGGATATCACTTTTACAAATCATTTAAGATTTTTCAAATAAATTGCTTCAACCACAGACAAACTGAGATTGTAGACTCTGGAGAGAGAGAATATAAATGGCATCTATATGGGAAAGCCTTTATTCAAATCTCTGATCTTAGAGAACACAAGAAATCTAACACTGAGTGAATCTGCATAAATATCATTTTTGTGGGAAAATCTTCATTTATTCTTCTAAGCATAGACAACATGAGAGAACTCATACTGGAGAGAAACCACATAATAATAAACTCTGAAAAAGCCTTGTCACTCTTATACACTTAGTCAGCATGGAGGAAAACGTACTGGAAAACCACAGGAATGTCATCTGTGTGGTACAGCTTTTAGGCACCTCTTCCCTTAGAGGACACAGGATGATTCACACTGGAGAAAAGCCATACAAATGTCATCTGTGTGAGAAAACTTTCAGTAATTCCTTCCCTCTTATAATTCACAATCGAACTCATATTGGAGAAAAACATCTAGTTGTCTAACCATAAACAACACCAAATTACTCACACTAGAGAGAGGTTTTACAGATATCATCTATGTATAAAATCATTTATTTAGAACTCTGACCTTAGAAGGCACAGTCAAACTCACACAGGAGAGAAACCATATGTCCTATGTGTGAGAAAGCCTTCGATTTATCTTCTAAACTTAAACACGAGATAACACACTAAAAAACCCATATGCATGCCACATGTGTGGAAAAGCTGTCATCCATCTCTTGTACCCTCAGACAACACAAAATGATGCACACTGGAGAAAGACCATGCCAACATCATCTGTGTCAGAAATCCTTTATTTTTACTTTGGATCTTAGAAAGCACATTCAAACTCAGTGGAGAGAAGCCCTATAAGTGCCACCTGTGTAGGAAAGTTTTGGGTCACTCTGACTGCCTTAGCATCAGAAAATCCACACTGGAGATAAATAATTAAAGAACCATGTAGCTGGAAAATCATTGTCTTGTTCTGTAGTTTGAGGACTGAGGGGACACACACTGAAGGAACATGAAAGCCTGCGGTGTGCGTTCTGGCACGCGATGATGTGCCATCATACATGGAGTGAAGGTGAGTGCTGTACCATACTTGTAATATTGAAACCTGAAGACACACTCAGAGAAGGCAAAGCCTCTGTAATCTGGGTGGAAGACTCCAAAGTCATTCTTACTCCACTGTGGACATGCATCAATGCACAGGGAGAGCCATATTCACGTGTGATTTGTGGAACTCACTGAAGCAGTGTTTGTGCATAGCTGCTATAACTCACCATGTGACAATCAATTTAGAAGTCTTGAACCACAGCTCTAAGCTTTAATCACATTAGAGGATTTGAAAAAAATCACCTGTATGTAGAGGCAGGTTACAGGGAGGTATTCAGAACCCTCTGTGATTTCCTTCTCCCTAACTTCCTGATCTTATTCCAAATTGCTCCTGCTGGAAAAACTAAGGACTCCTTCAGAAAAGTCACCAAAAACATGTAATTCCAGAGAATTAATGAGGAGTTAAATGTTCTTTTAGCGCTACGTATATTCTGTTTTTACAGTATAAAGGTGATCAAACACATGCTAATTTTATTTACTTTTATCAATATTAGTGATAAATAAAAAATACCATGATAATTGGAGAGACACAATAGTAGATTTAAAATTTGTTGGCTTTTAATGACAATTTATTCCAAAGCTCTTTGAGTTTTCTTATATTTGAAATTTATACTGAGATCACAAACATGTAACAGCTCTTGATTCAAACTTCCTGGTGTTTCCTCCTTTCATTTCACAAGTCTCATATTCAACTAAGAATACGGATTATACTTGTTCCATGTGACATCTCTTTTCAGCCAGCTGTCTTCTGCATGTAAATAATTCAGCTGCAGATCTTAATGAGGAGTTAGGTATTGGGTAGATTACCAAAAGGTAAGGCTTTAGAAAAACCCAAGGGCTGTGGACGTAGCTCAGTGGTAGAGCACTTGCCTATCATGTGGGAGACTCTGGTTTCAATTCCTGGTACCACCAGAAAAAAAAACACAGAAAAGAAAAAATCCACACCTTCCCCCAAAAGAAAGGTGGTCCTATATTGGTCATTGGAACTGAGCACAAATAAATATGGAGGAATGGAGCCAAGATGTCAGGAACCAAAGACCTATATGTAACCAACTTACTCATGGGAGGATGCTCTGTATAGACCAAGGAATAAATATGCAGAACAAACATTCTCAGGACTTTGAGGAATTAAAGGCCATAGATGATGAATTAACTAAGTCAAGAAAAACAAGACAAAAAATGGGCCTTTCTTCATTGGCTAATGTCTATATATAGGAGCTTCAAACATATCTAAAGCCCTGTGCTCAGCACCAAAACTGGCTTCCCTCTCAGGACTTCTCCCCTGTATGGGAGCTTTAGTCCTGCTTCTTTTAGGTGGATCAAGTGGATTTGGGGAATAGGTAGTGTGTGCCTGGGCTAATCTAAGGCAGTGCCAGGATGTCCTCCTTGACTCCAGAGTCTGATAAGGCCTCTCCATTTGCTTGCCCTTTTTAAATAAACGTTCTACTTTTCCCTTTTGAAAAAAAGGAGAGTTTTCTAACAGTAAAATTAACATTGTGGATAGAACTGTCAAAATGTGAAGTGAAAAATAAATTTGCAATTAAATTATCTACATTGTTCTTTTTATAAAACTTTAGAAACAGTATTGCACATCACAACACAGAATAGAGGTTAGGCTTCCAAAATGTGTTATATTCAACTTTTTTAGTATGTTGGAGGAGGTTCTGTGAAGTCAGATGGAACAGGGATAAAATGTGTTTTCCTTAAACAAATAGATAAACATTAAATGTTTCCTTCTATATAAAAGCTGTGGATTTTAAAGTATTTTGTTCTCCACAGTCATATTTTGGAGAAAAATATGAACATATGAAGCACAAAGAAAATAGCTTTAAAAATAAATACAGTCTGCTAGTCCAGGGAGGACTAGGGTCCACTAGTCCAGGGAGGGCTGGTGTCCACAGGTTCAGGGACTATGGGGGCTGGCAGGATGGTGCAGAGTGGGGTGTGTAGGTGACAGGAGAGAGTTTCTGCTGAAGACAGCTTGAATAGCTACAAGTCAGCGGAACCTGCTTGAGGGGTAGATGCCTATAGCCGGAAAGGATTCAGCGGGTTGGTACTATTAAGCAGCAGGAGCATGGTGGGACATAGGACACAGCAGGCAGTGGGGCTCATCACCTTCTCACCAAGAGTTCACTTACTCAAAGAGCTGTGGGTCTGATTCTAGGAGAGGAGGAAATAAGAGAGCTCTCCTTGATTCCACTTGTTGGAAACCAAGTGCTCCCTGTGCAGATACCCTTTGTTACATCACTGGAAAGTGGTGTGAGCACAGGGAATGGAACACAGTCCTTCGTGTCCTCAGTATTTCTGTGATTTCATCCTTCAGACCTTGGATCCTATAAAAAATCACATTTCTGGATCCTTTTCTGTCATCTTCTCCACCTCTGTGTCAGGGACCTCCATTGCCACGCAGGTGTGAAGACTTATGGGAGTCCTAGAGGGATTTGTCCATCTTTTCAGGCTCTTTATTTTGCAGTTGTGCTTTTGTAGTTCCTGCTTTCCCTGTTTGCTGGTGTGTTCTCTGTAGTATTTATCTCCTTAAAATAAGACTGGAAATAATTTTATGATTAGTCTTTGACCATCTGCTTTTTATAACTGAGAGTTTAATCCAGCCCTCAGCCTGTGGAAGGGGGCATAAGAACTGGCACATCTGAGACAAGTCAGTGGCCTCGTTGGCTTGTTGCCCATCTAGGCTGTCATGGGAGCTTGGCAGGAATGTTTGTGTATCTGGAAGAGAGTCCATCAACAGTATCCTTTGCTTGTGTTGAGCCTGAACCCTGTTGTCCACCACCGCTGGTTGCAAGGCCTGTCTCCAGGGTCACTGCATCTGTCTCATCAAAAGAGGGCACAAACCACAGGGCTGAGGTGGGGTCGCTGGGACCTGCAGCTATGGCTCACATTGTCCTCATCTGCAGGAGAGCGCAGCCCTTAGGACTTTCTCGTTCTCCAATGTCCTTTCTGCTCTGCAAAGAAATTCCATTCACCAACAAGAGAAAGTCACGGGAAAGGTCTCCATGTGGGTGTGTCATCCACCCTATTGGCTCTTCATAGACCAGCGCAGGCCTCTCCACTCGGGGAGACAGGAGGTCCACACCCAGAAGACAGGGCACTGGTGGGCAGCCCACAGGTGTCCATGGTCCCCAGTCAACACATACTGGAGGAGCAACTGGGGAGGATTTCAAAGTTTACCGGGCAAATACAAATTTCCTTGTAAAGTTGAAATCAAAACTTGTCCAGATAGAGCTTCTCTGCAGAAAAGGGGACAAGGGCTTATTTCTTCAGCAGCAAGGCCCCTCCCCTGTCCTGGTAGATTGAAGTGTTTTTCTTATAGAAAAAGCTTTTCTCTTCCTTCCCCTGCCCACCCTCCTGTCACCTTCTGCTGCCCTTTCTCAGGGACACCTGGTGGATACAGCAAAGCTGTGTGAGCATTTCTTCATTGAAAAAAATCTCACTGGACAGAGAGCTGCTCCCAAAGTTGAGGTCTGGGGGACACTGAATGGGAGGGTAGGGTTGTGTTATCAGTTCTTCAGTGAAAGATTGCAGTCCTGTATCTCCTAAATGTAGAGAAGGCTATGTTTTGCCTTCTGACAGGAAGGGAATTTGGGGAACCAAGAGGCTCCTGTAATGGGATATAGTCTAGGAAACTGGGTTTTTGCTTTTGGGCACATGAGGAGGCAGGATTAGAGGTTGCTGGCCTCTGGCTAGGGTGGAGCCCCACCCAAATAGTGTTGTGGAGAAAGGTTATGTGCACAATGTGATTTCACTTACGGAATATGACATAAAAATCCTAGTGGGACTGTTCATTTTTTGCTAATATTTTCACAGTTAGCAATTAAAGCAAACTTTGTAAGTCACTTAATCTTTACGGAGGAAGCCAGAATGCAAAGTCTAGGTTGAAGTCTATGTGCATGGTGCTTCAACAGAGTGGATCCCTGGTTCCTAGCAAAGAAATCTGTATTTAACATAAAGACTTAAGAGTCTTATTAGCTGTCTACAAGAGCTATCAGTGTAGGGCTATTATATAATATATATATATCAAAGGAATACTTAAAATTATTAAAAGATATAAAAAATTAAGGGTTAAAAATGAATTTAGAAATGGCTCAAAACATGAGGAATAAAGGTAGGTATATTGACATTATGATTGTCATTTTTCTTTCAGTGCTCTGGCTCAAACACATGCCCACAAGGCTCTACGACCTAGCCACGTCCCCACAGAAAGGAAATATCTTGAACCAGCAGCTCTCCCTGTACCAGCCTCACTGGAAACAGCAGGTTGGATGCATGAACTGAGGCGTCTCTAGTCCTGTAATCAAATAAAATACAGAAATAAATTTAGAATTTAAAAACATGCTGTTTCAAATTTTTTTGTAACACACACACAAACAAAACACCAACCACACACACTGAAACTCCTCTGAGAACATTGGTTCCCGGTACCATAAGGATTGGGTGCAGGGGACAAGCTTGAAAGGTGAGTTTGGAAGACAGGCTTGGAGGAGAGAGAGGTATGGACAGGCTCTGGGGTGCAGCAGCCTGGTCTGACAAGGCAGAGATGGGAGCAAAGATGTGGATGTGTGGAAAGCGACAGGGTAGGAGCAGGAAGGTTGAAGTGTGGGCCACAGGTGAGGCTGTATCAGCCTGCTGTGGGACCTGATCAAGGCTGGCCCTATATCTCCTCCCCTGACACATAGGAGCTAAGAGATCCACCTATCGCCAAGTAGGGAAGCTTTGGACATGGGGTCCCATCACCTTGACCCCACAGTAAGTACAAAAGAAACAGCTCAAGCATGTCCTGTGTCCCTTTGCAGGGCCTGTATCTGATGGAGGTCGGTGGAGGAAAGATGAAGGCTGGCACTGCACCTCCTTCCCTGAAACGTGGGGGTCAAGATATTTATCTACTGCTAAGCAGGCAAGTGTAGGAGGTGGGAGCCTGTCACCTCAACCCCATTAAGTATAAGGGGAGCACCTTGGACATGTCAAGTGTCCATTTGCAGGGCCTGTGCCTTGTGACATTTGGGAGACGGCTTGCTATGGGACAGATGGAGGTTTGCCCTTCATCTCTGTTTCTGACAGCTGGAGGGAAGATATTTTCTATTGCTAAACAGGCAAACTCAGGAGGTGGTGCCTATCACCTTATCCCCACAGAAAGTACAAGGGGGATACCTGAGGCATGTCAGGTGTCCTTCTTCAGGCCTGGTGTGTGGTACTGTTGGTATGAGCCACCTTGCTATGGGATCGGATGCAGGCTGGCCCCAAAACTGCTTCCCTGACTCCTGGGAGCCAAGATATTTGTCTTTTGTCAAGCAGGGTGGCTTAGGGTGTGACACCACAGTTAGTACAATAGAACCTCAGACATGGCGAATGCCCTTTTGCGGGGCCTATGTCTGGTGGCTGTTGGTGGAAGACAGGCTGCTTCAGGATAAATGAAGGTTGGCCATTCATCTCCTTCCCTGACACTGGGAGTCAAGATATTTATTGCCAAGCAGGGCAGCTTACAGGGTGGTGGGCCCCCACCTCATTCCCACAGGACAGAGAAAACACTGCAGGCATGTCAAGTGTCCTTTTGCAGAACCTCTGTCTCGCAGCTATTGGTGGAGGACAGCTTCCTCCTAGACTCCAGGGCTTCTCAGCTTGCATCTCCTTCCCTGAATCCTGGGAGCCTGGCGAGCTGGCCAGTTAGTGGGCAGTTCCTTCTCCATCCTTCCCAGAGGATCTTGTGGGGACCTCACATCTATTTGGTTTGTGCAAGGAAAAGGGAGGTGACTGGCTGGCAAGGGGCCCACAGCCGGCTGTACTTGCTGGGGTGGTGAAGTCAGGAGAGGGTATCTGGGCTCGAGAGGCATTCTGAGGCATCCTGGGGGCTTTGGAAGACTTCAAAGATAAGAGATTTTCTAGTGGACACCTCAGGCTGCATCCACAAGATCTCCAAACATATCTCCTTGATCTGAACCCCCAGAGTGAGGTGTGGAGGTGGCAGAAGAGGGTTTCTACTGATGTCAGCTTGAATAGCCACAAGTCAGAGGAACTTGCTGGCAGATTAGATGGCTGAAACCAGAAAAGTGTCAGCGAGGTGATCCCAGTCAGCAACAGGAGCAGGGCGGGACAGAGGACACAGCGGGCCATGGAGCCGGTCATCTTTTCACCAAGTAGTTCACTCATTCAGAGAGCTTGGGGTCAGCTCCAAGGAGAGGAAGAAATAGAGAGCTTTCCTTGGGCCCAGTCCCTTAGACCAAGTGCACCCTGTGCAGCTGCCCTTGGTTACATCACTGGAACGTGTGGTGTGAGCAGAGGGAGTGGAGTACAGCCCTTCATTTCCTCAGTATTTCTCTGATTTCATACTTAAGACCTTGGATCCTATGAAAAATCAAATTTCTGGATCCTCCATCTGGCATCTTCTCCACCTCTGTGTCAGGGACCTCCATTGTCATGGAGGTGTGAGGACCTATGGAGGCATTTGTCTATATTTTCAGGTTCTTGGTTTGTCTCATCAAGAGAGGGCTTGAGACCAAGAGAGGGCTCAAGACCACGGGGCTGAGGTGGGGTCACTGGGTCCTGCAACCATGGCTCACATTGTCTTCCTCTGCAGGAGAACGTAGCCCTTAGCACCTTCTCATTCTCCAATGTCCTTTTTGCTCTACAAAGAAATTCCACTCGCCAAAAAGAGAAAGCCAAGGGAAAGGTCTCCAGGCTGGTGTGTCATCCATAGTATCAGGTCTGCGTGAACCAAGGCAGGCCTCTGCACTTGGGGAGATAGGAGCTCCACACCCAGTGGGCACAGCACTGGTGGGCAGGCCACTGGTGTCCATGGCCCCCACTCAACACATCTGCAGCAGGACACAGCTTCCTTGTCACTCAGATAATGGTGGAGCCACTGGGAGGCATTTCAAGGTTTATATGGCAAACACAAATTTCCTTGTAAAGTTGAAATTAAAACTTCTCCAAATAGAGCTTTTCTACAGAAATGGGCATGAGTACTTATTGCTTCAACAGTAAGGCCTCTCCCCTCTCCTGGCAGTTTGAAGTCTCTTTATAATAGAAAACTCTTTTCTCTTCCTTCCCTACCTATCCTCCTGACTGTCACCTTCTGCTGCCCTTCCTCAGGGACACATGGTGTATCCTGCAAAAGCCATGTGAGCATTTCTTTACTGAGAGAATCTCACTGACCAGAAAGCTGCTCCCAAAGTCAGGATCCAGGGGACACTAAATGGGAGGGCAGGGTGGTGTCATCAGTTCTTCACTGAATGCCCCTGTGAAAGATGGCAAACTGTCTCTCCTAGATGTAGAGAAGCCTCTGTTTAGCCTTCTGACAGGAGGGGAAGTTGGGGGAGCAAGAGGTCCTGGTAATGGGGTGTAGTTTAGGAAACGGAGCTATTGCTTTTGGGCACATGAACAGGCAGGATTAGAGGTTGCTGGCCTCTGGCTAGGGTGGATCCCCATCTACACAATGTTGAAGATGTATGTATTTCCTAGTAGAACTGTCAATGGTTTTGCCAATATTGTCACAGTTCGTGATTAAACATTGTAAGACACTTAATCTTAAGGAGGAAGCCAGGATGGGAAATCTAGGTTTAAGTCTGTGTGCACGATGCTTCAACAGAGTGGATCCCTGGTTCCTATCAAAGAAATCTGCATTTAACAAAAAAAGACTTAAGAGTCTTAGTAGCTGTCTATAAGAACTATCAGTTTAGGGCTATTATTTGTATATATGAAGCTAAGTATCAAAGGAATATTTAAAATTGCTAAAAGATGTAATAAAATTGAGGGTTAAAATGAATTTAGAAATGGCTTCAAACATCAGGAAAACAGGTATATTGGCATTAATATTGTTATTTTTCTTTCAGTGCTCTGGCTCAAATGCACGCACACTGGGCTATACTACCAATCTTCATCTCACAGAAAAGAACTATCTTGGACCAGCAGCTCTCCCTATAAGAGTCACAATGGAAACAGCGCCGTCCACAGCAGGTTGGATGCATGGACTATGGATCTCTAATCCTGTAATAAAATCAAATATAGAAATAAATTTAGAATTTAAATATGCTGTCACAGATTTTTGTAACATACACACAGAAACAACACACATGCACACACACACACGAGCGCGCGCGCGCGCACACACACACACACACACACACACACACACACACTGAAAACCCCATGAGAATGGTGGTCCCCAATACAGAGGTAGAGAAGATGCCAGAGGGCAATCAAATAATTTTGATTTCCCATCGGATAAAAAATGGTAGGAATGAAATCAGAGAAAATATTCAGGATAAAAAAGAGTGAGCTCCGTGCACCCTGCCTGCATCACATTCTAATGCTATCACAAGGGGCAGGTGCACAAGGAGAGGATTTGCAAAATGTGCAGTGAAAAGTTAAATTATCATTAAATATTTTACACTATTTTTCTAAAACTTGCAAGATGGTATTGCACATGACAACACAAAATAGAGGTTAGTCAGGCTTCCAAGATGTGTTATATTCGACTTTTTTAGTAAGTTTGAGAAGGGGCTCTGTGCAGTCAGATGCAACAGGGATTAAAATATCTAGTGTTTTCCTTAAACGGAAACATAAAGTGTTTAGGGAACAGGGGGGCTCTCTGCAGTTGTTTCCAGGGGTTTTCAAATGCAAGCAAAAAAGACAGGTGGGCTGTGGAAGAAGGCAAGGGTATGGGGATATTAGGAGTTGCTGGTTGAATGGACTAGAGGGATGTGGGCAGAGAGAAGAAGAGGATCAATACACATGGAAACTGAGGGTTCACTAGTGCAGGGGACCAGCTTAAAGGGTGAGGTTGGAAGACAGGTGTTGGGGGAGGTAGAGGTATGAACAGGATCTGGGGTGCAGCCACCTGGTCTGTGAAGGCAGGGGTGGAGCAATAGTGGGGATGTGCAGAGAGCCAGGGGTGAGGGCAGGGAGTCTGCAGCGTGCGCCACAGGTTACGCTGTCGGTGTAGGATAACTGCTGTGGGACCACATCAAGACTGGTCCTGTATCTCCTCCCCTGACACCTGGGAGTCAAAATATTCATCTATTCCCTGGAAGGGAAGCTTTGGCCATGGGAGCCCATCACCTCAACCCCACGGTAAGTACAAGGGAAACACCTCAAGCATGCCCTGTGTCCTTTTGCAGGGCCTGTATCTGATAGAGTTCAGTGGAGGACAGATAACGGTTGGTCCTTCACCTCCTTCCCTGACATGTGGGAGCCAAGTTTAGGAGGTGGCGGCCTGTCACCTCGACCCCGCTGTAAGTACAAGGGGAAACCATAGTCGTGTCCATTGTCCTTTTGCAGGGCCTGTGCCTTGTAGCTTAAGGGAGACGACAGCTTGCTATGGGATAGAAGGTTGGCCCTTCATCTCCTTCTCTGACAGCTGGATTGAAGATATTTTCTATTGCTAAACAGGCAAACTTGAGAGGTGATGCCTGTCACCTTAACTCCAAAGAAAGTACAAGGGGAATACCTGAGGCATGTCAGGTGTCCTTCTCATGGCATCTGTGTGGTAGTTGTTGGTAGGTGACAGCTTGCTAGGGACTGGATGCAGACTGGCCCTGACCTGCTTACCTGACACCTGGAAGCCATGATATTTGTCTATTGTCAATCAGGGATGCTTAGGTTGTGGCAGCCATCACCTCAATGCCAGTTAGTACAAGGAAACCTCAGGCATGTCTAGTGTCCTTTTTCAGGGCCTGTGTCTGGTGGCTGTTGGTGGAGGACTAGCAGCTACAGGACAGATGAAGGCTGGTCATTCATCTCCTTCCCTGACACTGGGAGCCAAGATATTTATTGCCAATCAAGGCAGCTTACAGGGTGGTGGGCCACCACCTCATTACCACAGAACAGAGATAACACACTGCAGGCATGTCAAGTGTCCTTTTGCAGAACTTCTGTCTGATAACTGTTGATAGAGGACAGCTTTGTACTAACTCCAGGGCTTCTCAGTTTGCATCTCCTTCCCTGACTCCTGGGACCTTGGGGAGCTGGCCAGTTGGTGGTCAGTTCTTTTCCATCCCTCCCTGAGTCTCTTGTGGGGCCCTCACCTCTATTTGATTTTGTGAAGAAAAGGGAGGTTACTGTCTGGCAAGGGGCCCGCAGCCTGCTGTACCTGCTGGTGTGGTGAAGGCATGAGAGGGTATCTGGGCTGAAGAGGCATTCTGAGGACTTTGGAGAAAATCAGCATGTGGAGTTTCTAGTGGACACCTCAGGCTGCACCTACAAGATCTCCAAACATATCTCCCTGGTCATAAACTCCATAGTGGGGTGTGTAAGTGTCAGGAGAGAGTTTCTACTGATGCCAGCTTGAATAGCCATAAGTCAGGGGAGCCTGAGCCAAAGAAGATGGCTGCAGCCAGAAAGGACTAAGCCAGTTGCTCCCAGTCAGCAGCGGGAGCACGGCGGGGACAGAGGACACAGCGGGCTATGGGGCTCGTTACCTTCTCACCAAGAAGTTTACTCATTCAGGGAGCTGTGGGTTGGATTCAAGGACAGGAAGAAATAGAGATGCAGAGAGAGAGCTCTCCTAGATCCCACTCCTTTAGACCAAGTGCACCCTGCGCAGATGCCCTTTGTTACATCACTGGAATGTGTGGTGTGAGCACAGGGAATGGAACACAGTCCTTCATGTCCTCAGTATTTCTGTGATTTCATCCTTCAGACCTTGAATCCTATGAAAAATCAAATTTCTGAATCCTTCATCTGGCATCTTCCCCACCTCTGTGTCAGGGACCTCCATTGTCATCGAGGTGTGAGGACTTACTGGAGACTTGGAGGGATTTGTCCATCTTTTCAGGGTCTTGGCTTTGCAGTTGTGTTTTTGAAGTTCCTGCTTTCTCTGTTTGCTGGTGTGTTCTGTGAAATATTTGTTTAAAGTGAGACTGGAAATAGTTTATGATTAGTCTTTGACCATCTGCTGTTTATAACGGAGTTTAATCCAGGCCTCACTACCTGTTGAAGGCGGCGTAAGAACTGGCACCTCTGAGACAAGTCAGGGTCCTCGTTGTCACGTTGCTCCTCTAGGCTGTCATGGGAGCTCGGCAGGAATGGTTGTGTATTCGGAAGATAGCCCGTCCTCAGAACCCTCTGCTTGGGTTGAGCTGGAACCTTGATGTTCATCACTCCTGGATGCAAGTTGTGTCTCCCAGGTCCCTGCATATGTCCTGCCTTTGGAGATCAGGGCATGTTCTTATAGAGCCCCTTCTTCCCAAATCAGTAGTTGGTAGGTCAATTTGAAAGAAGCCTTCATCCAGGCTGATGGAAAAATGAGTTCCAAAGTTTGTTTCATCTCATTTAAACCGTTTTGGACAGGAGAAGAGCAAGACAAGAGTTTGTGAATACACAGAGAGTCTACATAGTGAATGAAAACCCCAGACTGCTTTGATTAAGGTTTACAGGTTATTTTTGGTTTTGGCATAAGGGGAGGCTGACTAGAATATACCCCTCCCATCTTCCCTTGGTTGCAGAAAAGTCCTATGCATTTGTAGGAACCTTGGAAGGAGATTCTGTTTGTCTATGTCCATGTACCTCAAGGACATAGACAAGCAAGAACAAACCAAACTGCAAATCTGTAGATGAAAAGAAATAACAGACATTAAAAAATATAAACAAACCACAACAAAGACAACATCAAGAAAACGGTCTTTTTTTTTTTTTTTTTTTTGGTGGTACTGGGGGTGGAACCCAGGGGTTTTCTACCTCTGGGCTACACTCCCAGACTTTTTTTTCTATTTATTTGGAAACAGGGTCTCACTAAGTTGCTGAGAGCCTCACTCAGTAGCTGAGGCTGGCTTCGAACCTGTGCGATCCTCCTGTCTCAGCCTCCCAAGCGCGGGGATTACAAGCGTGCGCCACCGCGCCTGGCTGAGAAAACAGTCATTTTTGAAAGGATAAGCAGAATTTCTCTAGATGATGAGGAAAATGGAAAAAGAGCGACTCAAAGGACTCAAACAGAGATGACAAGTGAGATACTATGACACCTCAGGAGTTCTACAATCCTCAAAAATCTAATCTTTTTTTGTTTTGTGATACTGGGGGTAGAATCCAGGCGCTTTTTACCTCTGGCCTATACTCTTAGATGTAGTTTATATATTTTACTTGGAAACAGGGTCTCACTAAGTTGCTGAGAGCCTCATTAAGTAGCTGAGGCTGGCTTCGAACCTGTACGATCCTCCTGTTTCAGCCTCTCAAGTGTGGTGATTACAAGTTTGTGCCACAATGTCCCAAAAAATCTAATCATTTTTTGATCTGGTTTTTATTTCTTAGTGTTAAAGTTTTAAGTTGGTTATCTTTCTCTCTCATATACACACACATACAAACATTTTATATATATATTTTTTTTTCCAGCAGTTTCAAAGCTCTCTATATATGAAGAAATCTCATATTTATAATTTATATGTATAACTCATATATATAAACTCATATATATGTATATATTTATGTAGGTGGAGAAGACCTTCTCCCATTCTGTAAGCTCTCTGTAGAATCAGAATAAGTTTCTTTTCTGCGCAGAAGCTTTTAAACTCAAGCTATCCCATTCATTAACATTTACTTTAAATACCAAGATTTTGGGGTGCTATTGAGGAAGTTTCTACCTGTACCTGTATTTGGAGGTTTGCTCCCATACCTGCCTCCAGCACTTTCAAAGCTTCTGGTCCACTTTCTAGGTGTGGATTTGCTGTGTTGGTTGGTGCTCTGGACTCCATACTGTAGTGGTGATGCTGCTGGTGTCAGTGCATCGGGTGGTGCTGCGTGCCATCTCTGGCCATTGCCATGCTACCTGGGCATGCCGCTGTTCTGGCTTCAGCGGCGTCTGAAGTTGTTGGACCTGAGAAGTTGAAAGGCCAGAAGAAGTCAGCTGTCCTGCAGGAAACCTCATGCCTGTACCCGAGATAAAAGCTCTGCCAATGGAAATGAAGACGATGGCTGTTAACAGTGAGGAAATGAAACCCCACAGACCGCTCTTAGGAAGAACATGGAAAGCACTGTAGGAGCAAGGCCTGGTGGTGCACGCTGGGATCTCAGTACTTGGGATGTTGACATAGGAGGATCCGATGTTCCAGGACGGCCTCAGCAACTTAGGGGGCTCTCAGCAAAATAGTGAGGCTCTCCTTCCAAATAAGCAATAAAAAGGGCAGGGAGTGTAGCTCAGAGGTAGAATTCCTTGGTTTCAGTCTTTATGGACAATACACACATATACACACACAAACGTTTACATTAATGAATAAAATAATACTCAAGTTACAATGATTAAGAATGACACTAGCATCGAGACCATCTGACCTATGGAACAGAATATAAGGTGCAGAGACAGATGCATATGTATTTTAGACTGCTTTATGACTGCAAGGCCACTGCAGATCAGTGGCGGGAGCAGGGAGTGAATAGTGTTGGAAAGGGGATTTTCCATCTATATTTCCCATGACATAAAAATTTCACTCTTCAGGACGTTCCCTGAGAAATTTGTGTGTGTGTGTGTGTGTGTGTGTGCATATCATGTAGTATGTTCTAGGAAACGGGGATACAGCTGTGAAAAAAAACAAAAAGATTTTGTTAACTCCTGCCCCTTGGGTGAATGAAGACCAACATACAAAGAAGGAAGTTATAGAGCATGTTGGAAGTTCATGCTGTAAGAAAAAATTAAACACAATTGAGATTCATTTAAAAGATGGTATTTGAGCAAAACAAAATATTTCAGAGTTTATGTATTCAAAATAGATTTCAATACATTATGTGAGACTATAATGCACCAATAAAAATATAAATTAAAAAAGAATAGATTTTAAGCATAGCATTAAAAATATGAGCAGCATTAAAAGTCCAGTTAGTGTGACTGTGTAGGATGACCTTGATAAATGTGGCATGAGCTCAGGTGCTTGGAAGTTAACCCAGTTCTGAGCACTAGCTCTGTGGGGCATTGCCTATCTGACATTCCTCTTTGGGCTTGCCATGGTTGGGATGGCTACTGACAAACAGAGGACCAAAGGTGACTTTGTGTAGAGATACTGCCAAATAAGGCACAGTGTCAGTAAGAGGATGCTAACAGTGTCTGTCCCGTCCCACTCTGCTCTTCTGTAAGAAATATGAACTATGGAAATGTTCCACAGAGGGACAAGGCTGATGGACTCGGGCTTTACCTGCAACTGCTGTGGTGCAGGATCTATTAACCACTGAAGAAAGAGGCTGTTGTTTGGCATTGTGTTGCCAATGCTGGGGATCAAAACCAGGGCCTCTTGCACATCAGGCAAGGGTTCTACCAGAAGCTCCGTCCACAGCCACAGGAGGCTTTGGGGCTTGGGTGAAGCTCAGTAATAGTGTTCTTAAGCATGAATGAGGCCCTGGCTTCAATCTGCACCATCCATCCTCCAAATTAAGGACAAAGAGATGCCAAGGGAGAGGCCTGCCTGGGGACAGTGACTGCAGGTGCTGCCTGGGGTCAGCAGGCCAAATGGGTCCCCAGACTTGGGTCCTAATACACGTACTTGGGAGGTAGGTGTGTGTGATCACAGGCTTTCAGCTTTGTCCCTCTGGCAGAGCTTGCTGATAGGTCACAGACAACTCACTGGAGACACCACTGGATATAAAGTCTTGGCTGGTGCCCTCTAAACATCAGGACCAGTGAATGCAGGGAGAGTCCTTCCTCACCCACCTTGGAAGCTTCCACGTAAACAAGGAAGGACTGTGTCACTTCTCCAGGAATGCTGGGCAGCTTCTGATTCAGAGTGGACAGAGCAGAGTTTTATGCAGGGAACATGGCCAAGAGCTCCTGGGAACAGGAAGCCTTTGGAATAGCCGAGGATGCACATAAAAGACAGAGGCTTTCAGGGAACTGGGACTCGCAGGAGCCTGGGACACTCTGCACCTGTCCACCTGGGGCTTAATTTTTCTGAGAAAATAGACTAACACCCAGAGGTGAGAGCACAGGATACTTGGCTGTGGCCAGATAGAGTCAGCCTCCACTGAGCATGGTGGAGTCCTGGGCAAATCCTGGCTGCTTTCTGGGTCTCATTTCTTTTGCCTTGAAAATGGAGGATGAGCTGTGTACTGACCTCACTGGATATGGAAGCTGCGATGGCATCAGGAGTGGACAGGACTGTGCTGCAGAGGGTCGAGTGGGGACAGCTGCAGTGGAAGGGCATGGCAGGGAGTGCCCGCTGACCCCAGGACTCAGGTTTAGTCTAGTCCACAGTTTGCAGAGGAGGAAACAGGAAAACATGGCCAGGTCTGGCCCAGGAACCTCCGGTGAGAGGGAGAGCAGGGCCTGACCTAGAACCCATAAGCCCTGGGCAGGTTCAGGTTTGAGTCTGACCCGAAGGCTGAGGGTGAGTCCAGGACGCCCTCAATTGGTCATTCTCCACCCTGACAGGAGGGATCTTCACGATTACAAGCTTGGAGATGCAGCACTGTAGAGCCCAGAGATGGCCCCTGGGATGGACAGACACCATGCCCAGGGCCTGGAGTCCCCCATGGGACTCCCATCTGGGCCCACTGAACAGCCAGAAGTCACCACAGAGCTCAGACCACCCTCCGAATCATCCTGTGGGACAGGCATCCATACTGCAGAACGTCAGCTGCCAGCTGCTGCTTCATGGAGCTGCTGCCCATCTTCTTGGTGACCCTGGGTCCTGCTCTTCTCCCTGTGCCGGGTGCCAGTGCAGTGGCTCATCAGGGTGACACCAGTGGGGTTCACTTTGGCAAACAAGGTATTCAGGCAGCAGTGAAGTAAATTAAATCTCTCTTCAGACAATGTCAGAAATCTTTCAACTGTGAAAAATGGTATGGACATCCATTTTCAGGTATTTTTTAGAACCCACTCAGACAAGATCAAAGATCATTTCTGTTAGGATAAGCAGCCCAGTCATGCCAAAGATGGCGCCTCTCTGGCTTCTCTTCCGGATTGTGCTGATTACCTCATAGCCAGCCAAAGGGGGGGCACGGGATGTCCAACAACCAGTCCTCTGATAATACACCCACTGGGGTATGAGCCACTCAATCAGTAAACGCCCCGTACTTTGTGCAATCTTCCACTGTGGGCGGAAGCTCCCTCCTCCCAGCTGCCTGATATAAAAGGGAACTGGGCTGTCTTAATAAAGCTTTTGCTTGCTTGCTTATCTCCGACGGCTGGCCTTGGGTCTTTCTTGCACCGACCCCCCTTCATTGGTCCCGAAGACCCCCGACCCCCTTCAATTTCACCCCCATGTTATAATCAAAATGTATAACATAGAGGCTAAGGAGAGAATCCTGAAATTATTGGGAGCGAAAAACCAGGTGACATTGATTCAGCCATAAAAATTTAAGAATCAGTCCAAATTTCTCAAACCAAATACTGAAAAACAGGAGTTTATGAGTGGTACACTTCAAGCTGTTCTGGAAAACATCATCTAATCAAGACTGATGTATCCAAGAAAGTTATATTTCAAAAATAATGGACAAACCCAGGTGTGATGGCTCATATTTGTAATCCCCGCGCTTGGGAGGCCAAGACAGGAGGATTTCACAGGTTCAAAGCCAGCCTCAACTACTTAGTGAGGCTCTCAGCAACTTAGTGAGATCCTGTTTCCAAGTAAAATATGAAATAGGTCTGGGAGTATAGGCTGGAGGTAGAAGAGCCTCTGGGATCCACCCCCAGGAACACAAAAAATGGACAAATGAAAGCCTTTTTTGCAAAAGCAGATGCTAAAAGAATTCTTGATGAACAACCTATCATTCAGAAAACACCCAAAGAAATGAATCATGGAGAGGTCAAAAATAAATATCAGAAACAGAGATGTGAATACCTAACCAGAAAAAATGCTAAGCAAAAGATAACTAATATTGTTTCACGTGAAAAATATGTCAAATGACAAGTAATAGAAGTCGTCTCTTCATAATGAAACTGAATGTTAATGGCTTCAAATAATCAATTAAAAACATGGACTGGTAAATGGGATTAAAACTCATAATTTAACTATATGCTGCCTGCAGAAAGCATACTTCCTAGGACAGGCAGAGAGATACAAAAGCTGAAGGTGAAAGGATGGAAAAGATCTCATGAAGATGGAGATAATATAAAAGCAGGGATAGCCAGGCTCATATGTGATGCGGTCAACTTAAAGGTCAATGGGAAAGATTTATTTTCAACCAATAAAGCTGAAACAACTGGATATTTCTCTAAAGGGGAAATTAAGCAGCATATGTGAAAATCAATAAGAAATTATTTAAAATCAGAAAAGGTAAGATGTAAAGCTTATAAATAATAATTAATATAGGTGGACACCTTCCTGCTCTTAAAAGTTATAAAATTTTACTTATTAGACTCCCTGTCCTCTCAAGAGAAAAAACTTACCAAGGAAAATTTGATAAATCATATTACATAGGAATTAAGGACTTTTGATGATAAAGAGAAAACTTTAAGACAGTAAAAATATTTGGAGATGGTTTTGTTTTGTTGTTTTTGAGGTCCTGGGGAATAAACAAAGGATCATTCTATCTCCGAGATACAACTGCATTCTATTTTTTTTTTTTACTTTGAATCGAGGTCTTAAAAGAGCAGTGAGGGCTGAGATTAAACACATTAGAAGAAGAAGCAGATGTCCAGCATCAAATTCAAAATCTACTTCCAGTCACATATAACAATAAAAGTAGTACACAGAACCTACTAGCAAAAATAGATGGCAAAAACTACAAAGAAACAACTGTAAAACTCAGAACTCTAAAAATATGGGAAAAAATCCACCAAGACTCTAATAAGTCCTCACAACCCCATGACAATGGAAGTAACCAATAAAAAAAAGGCAGAGAATATGCAGGATGGAGAATTCAGGGGTTTGATTTTTCCTTAGGATCAAAGATGGTAAGAATGAAATCAGAAAAAATATTCAATGAATGGTGTTGGCAAAACTGGTTAACCATATGCAGAAAATTGGAAATTAATCCCACTTTCTCATCCTGAACAAAAGTCAATTCAAGATGGATCAAAGACTTGGAAATTAGACCAGAGAGCTTAAGGCTCCTTGAAGAAGGCATAGGTCCAACACTGCAACACATAGGCACAGATAAACACTTTTTCAACAAGACCCCCCCCCCAAAGGCACGACAAACAAAAAGGTGAATAAATGTGTGGGATTACATGAAATTGAAGAGCTTCTGTTCAGCAAAGGAAGCTGTCAAGAACCTCAATTGAGAGCCAACAGAATGGGAGAGAGATTTTTGCCACCTACACCTCTGATAGAGGACTAATATCTAGAATGTACAGAGAACTCAAGAAACAACACTAAAAAAATCATCCAATCAAAAAATGGGCAAATAAACTAAATAGACAATGAAAGAAGAAATTTAAATGGCCAAGAATGCATGAAAAAATGCTCAACATCACTGTCAATCAGAGAGATGCAAATAAAAACTACCCTGAGATTTCACCTAACTCCAACTAGAATGGCAATCATTCACAATACAAACAACAACAAATGCTGGTGAAGATGTGGAGAAGTGGGAACTCTAAAAACATTGTTGTTGAGATTGCAAATTAGTGCTACCACTTTGGAAAACAGTATGGAGAATCCTCAGAAGACTGGGAACAAATCTACCATTTGACCCAGCGATACCACTTCTGGGTAACAAAAGAAAGGAAACCAAACTACCAAACTACCGCTTGTGTATCTATGTTCATAGCTGCACAATTCAACATAGCCAAACTTGGAACCAGCCCAGATGTCCATCAACAGATGAATGGATTACAAAACTGTGGAATATGTACACAATGGAATTTTACTCAGCCATAAAAAAAATACAATTGCATCATTTTAAGGGAAATGGATGGATCTTGAGGACATTATGCTAAGCAAGAGTAGTCAATCACAAAAAGTAAGGAATCGGATGCTTTCCCTAATATGTGAAAGCTAGGGTGAAAGGGGTCATAGGAGGAACTCCAGGTGAAAAAGGAGATCCGATAGAGGAGCAAATAAGGAAACCTAACTGTGAGGATGGGAGGTGGGGAGAGGAAAACTCTTTAAAGCGTATGATATACTTATTTATATTGAAGTCAACCACTAAACCAAGCACGGGAGGGAAGGATGGGGAGGGAGTGAGGTGGGGACTGGGTGGGGCTGGTGGGGTGATGTGTGCATTTATGTCTACACAAGTTTTTTTTTATCCCATTATGATTAAATACAATGCACTAGTAAAAATAAAACAAATTCAAGATAGAAAGGGGTACAGTCCATGCACCCTGCTTGCATCACACATTCCAGTGATGTCACAAGGGGGCACCTGGTCTCCAAGGAGTGGGGTCAAGAAGAGCTTGCTCAGTCTCTATTTTGTTCCCTCTTTGGATCTGAAGACAGTGCTCACAATGGTCGGCTTTCTTGGAGGGCAGGTTAGCCGGCTCGGAAGTCGGTCCTTTCCTCTCTCTTGCCCTGTTCTCACTGAAGACTGGGAGCACCTCTATTACTCCCATTTCCTGTCTGCCCTGCCAGCAAGCTTCCCTGCATTGTAGCTACTCTAGCTGGTTTACCAGAAACCCTCTCCTGCCACCCATTCGCCCCACTCTGGGGTTGTGAACAAAGAGATGTTTAGAGATCCTGCGGATGCAGGCTGAGGCGTGTACAAGCCACTCCTGGCCATGGGGACCCTCCAAAACCCTCCAGATGCCTCTCCAGCACAGACACAATCTCCCTTCTTCACCACCCCAGCAGGTGGACCAGGCTGCGGGCCCTGGGCAACCAGTCACCTCCCTTTTCCTGGCCCAGAGGAAATAGAGGGAAGGGCCCAGGAAGAGCCTCAGGGAGGGATGGAGGAAGAACCGCCCACCACTGCCCACCCACTGATCCTCACAGGAGTCAGGGAAGGACGTAAAAGCTGAGCAGCCTTTCATTGTAGCTACAAGCTGCCCTCCACCCAGAGCTGCCAGACACCGACCCAGCTCGAGGACACTGGACATGTGTCAGTTGTCACCCTGACACCTACTGTGGGGTGGGGGTGATGGGCCCCCACCTGCTAAGTCTCTGCTTGCTAACAGATGACTATCGTGGATCCCAGGAGTCAGGGAAGGAGGCAGGTCGCGCCTTCCTCTACAGCAGGCTGTCCTCCATCCAGTCATCAGACCCAGGGCCCACAAACGTAAGCAAAACATGCCCGAGGTGTTTCCATTCTGTATACAGTGGGGTCGAGGTGAAGAGCCCTCACCTCCCAAGCAACCATGCTTGGGATTAGACGCCCATCTTGGCTCCTGGGGTTCAGGGAAGAAAATTCAGGGCCAGCCTTCACCTTTTGCTACCCAAACATGTAAAAAAAAAAAGGAGGAAAAAATACTTTAAAATTAACTCGAATGTGTCAACAGCCATGCACTGACACTTGAACTGCCAAAGCCCTGCCTTGGACACGTCATCAGCCACAGCCCCGCCCCGACAATCATCTCTCACAGCTCAACTTCAAACATCATCCATCAGATCCAGCCCCTGACACGTTATCTGCCACAGCCCTGACTTCATCCATCAAAGCCACTGCCCCTACATGTCATCTGCCGCAGCTACGCCTTCAACAGGTCAACCGCCAAGCTCGCCTCTGACAGGTCATCTGCCTCAGTCCCGCCCCAACAACCAACTGCCACGGTCCTGATTGGAACGTCGTCCATCAAAGCCACGCCCCCACGTCATCTGCCACAGCCCCGCCCCATCAACCGCCACTGCCCTGATTGGAGCGTCGTCTATCAAAGCCACGCCCCCACGTCATCTGCCACAGCCCCGCCCCATCAACCGCCACTGCCCTGATGGAACGTCGTCCATCAAAACCAGGACCCCTAAACATCAACCGCCGCAGCCCTGACTTGGACAAGCCCTCGGTCACAGCCGCGACCCCGCCTCCAACATGTCGAACGCCAGAGCCGCCATGACGGGTCCCCGCCACAGCCCTGACCCCGCATGTCTTCGGCCACAGCCTCCTCTCTGACCTCGGCCGCCACGGCCCTGCCTTTAAAGAAGTCCACACCGCCCGTGACACGTCATCCACTGCATCCCGAACCCTGAAGGCCTTCAGCCACAGCCCCCTCCCACATGTCCACCGCCATGGCCTGCCTCTACAGGCCATCCGCCAGCACCCCTCCTCTACCTCATCAACCACAGCCCCGCCTCTGTACGTCATCAACCGGAGTCCGTTCCTACAATGCCATCCACCTGGGCCCCGGACTGACATTTCATTCACCACAGCCCGCCTCTGTACATCAACTGCCAGACCCAAGCTGACACATCATCGGCTGCAGCCACGCCTCTACTACGTCATCAACCACGGCCCGCCTCAACGTCATCAAACAGCTCCCCTCTAAAATGTCATCGACCACAGCCCCGCCTCTCCACGTCATCCACCTCCGCCGGCCCTGACACTTCCTGCACCACAGCCGCCTCCAAAGCCTCATCCCCCAGGCTCCACCGCGGGTACCTCACCTGCTGCATCCTCGCTCCCCACACGTCGTCCGCCTCAGCTGCCCCTGGGAGTCATCCTCCGTCAGCCGCCACAGCTCCGCTTCTCAGCGTCATCCCCAGACGTTACCCCTCCACACTCCAGACAGACCACACGCTTCCTTCCCTGAATCCCTTTGTCCTCTCCGGACTGCATCGTGCCGTAAGGAACTTCATTAAATGCAGTGCTGTAGGACCCAGTGGATATTTCCCTTCTCTCTTTCTTGGATTCACAATTGGAAGTAAAGCGCTTCAGAAAAAGTGCCCTTGTACTACTTCCCATAGTACTTTGCGGTACACAGAAGAACCACCAAAACGTATTGCTGATGAACGATTGAGAACTCATAGGACAAACGTTCTTCTTGCTACCTGTTCTGTTTCACTTCTGCTCCCAGATGACTCTTTCTTGATACAACCTCTATGTCCTCAGACCTGGCGCCTCACCTGGGTCGGCTTGCGAAGGGTATTATTATTATTATTATTATTATTATTATTGCATTATAAGGGGGTTCATTCCTTGAGCCCAGCCCACACAGAGGCCTGAGCATCTCTAAGACAGCTGGCATGAGGGGCTGCAGCACCAGGGCCTGCCCCTTTCTGAGCTTCTTCTCTTCCTCCTGCCCCATTGCAGGTGCTGATAACCTGGTGGTGACCTTCTTCAGTGAGGAAAACAGCAGACTGCACTACTGTGCCTTCAAGGCCCTTTACAATATCATAATCATTGACTACTTAGCAAATAGTTCGATGACATGAAGAATAAAATAAACTTTAGTTACAACTGTCATAAAGTTATATGTTTCCACATGAAAATACACAATAATATTAGTCACAAGAATATGAAAAAATATTCCAAATATTTTACAACTATAAAAATAAAAAGTCCCAAAAGTCAAAACATAAATATCATAAAAATGTTCTCCTTTAGTTATTCAAACACTATCCAAAATAACACCAATTATTGGCATCAATACAAAAATTTCTGGATTTTAAAAATAGTTGCAATGAAAAAAGGGGCATGGATTGAACCCAGTCTCCAGACCAGGAAGCACAACAGTGACTTAACTCCTAGAAGAACAGACTGTGCAATGACCCTTTCAGGTTCCCTTGCTGAGTGCTTGTCTTGAGTGGAAACCCAGAGGAAGAGAGAAGGAACCTGAATTCATGGCAATGAAGGCAGTGGAATCAATGACCACCAAGAATATCATGATAAAATTCACCCAGGAAGCACGGGCCCTTCTGGACAGAACACAGAAACAGCTGTACAGAGAGGTGATGAGGGAAAATATCAACCACTTGATATCCCATGGATGTCAATTTTGCAAATCAGATACGATTTTTCAACTAAATTCCTTCAATCACAGACAAACTGAGATTGCAGACTCTGGAGAAAGCTCATATAATTGGCATCTATGTCAGAAAACCTTTATTCAAATATCTGATCTTAGAGAACACGAGGAAACTCACACTGGATCGATTGTACCTGAATGTCATTTTGTGGGAAAATCTTCACTTATTCATCTAATCACAGACAATACGAGAGAACTCACGCTGGAGAGAAACCACATAATTGTCAACTTTTGGGGAAAGCCTTCAGTCAGTCTTATACACTTAGTCAGCATGGAGGGAAACGTACTGGAAAACAACCACAGGAATGTCAATCTGTGTGGTACAGCCTTTAGCCACCTCTCTTCCCTTAGAAGACACAAGATGATTCACACTGGAGAAAGCCATACAAATGTCATCTGTGTGAGAAAACTAATACTTTCTACCTTATAATTCACAATGGAACTCATATTGGAGACAAACCATATGAAAGTCATGAGTGTGGGAAAAACTTCAACCAGCTGTCTAACCTTAAATACCACCAAATTACTCATACTAGAGAGAGGCCATACAAATATCTATGTATGAATATATTTATTTATAAATATATTTTAAAAATTTATATAAAAGTTATATAAAAGTTATATAAAAGTTATATAAAATTATATTAAAATTATATTAAAATTATAAATATATTTATTTATAACTCTGACCTTAGAAAGCACAACGAAACTCACACAGGAGAGAAACCATATGAATGTTGTGTGTGGGGGAAAAAGCCTTCAATTTATCTTCTAAACTTTGACAACACAAGATAACACACACTAAATAAAACCACATTAGTCTCACATGTGTGGGAAATATTTCAGCCATCCCTCAACCCTCAGACAGCACAAATGTCTCACACTGGAGAAAGACCATGCCAATGTCGTCTATGTCAGAAATCTTTTATTTTTACCTTGAACCTTAGGAATCAGATTCAAACTCACAGTGGAGAGAAGCCCTATAAGTGCCACCTGTGTAGGAAAGTTTTGGGTCACTCTGACTGCCTTAGCATCAGAAAATCCACATGGGAGATAAACAAAGAACCATGTAGCTGGAAAATCATTGTCTTGTTCTGTAGTTTGAGGACTGAGGGGACACACACTGAAGGAACATGAAAGCCTGCGGTGTGCGTTCTGGCACCCGATGACGTGCCATCATACATGGAGTGAAGGTGAGTGCTGTACCATACTTGTAATATTGAAACCTGAAGACACACTCAGAGAAGGAAAAGCCTCTGTAATCTGGGTGGAAGAGACCAAGTCATTCTTACTCCACTGTGGACATGCATCAATGCATTGGGGGAAGCCATATTTATATGTGATTTGTGGAACTCACTGAAGCAGTTTGTGCATAGCTGCTATGATAAAACTCACCATGTGACATAATCAATTTAGAAGTCTTGAACCACAGTTCTAAGCTGTAATCTCACTAGAGTGCCAAGACATCCTGCTGCCTCGGCATCTATGTGTTGAGACCCCCACTCCACATAGTTAATTCGGCAAAAAGCCCCGAGAAGGAGGTGTCGTCTCTGGCCAAAGTACCCCCCACTTTTACTATTATTCTTTTTACTCTCTACACGAATTGCTCCAATGATGTGAAATCAGGACTATGATGAAATTGAGTCCGTGGAAATAAAATCTCTAATAATTTGCCTAAACGTCCTTGGCTCTGCTCAATAATAATAAAAACTGGCCAGAATTCAGATGCTGTGATAAGCATTCCAGCTGCAGCAATCACAAAGGGTCTCCGACCCTCACTCCTTTCACTAGGTTAAGCTATTAACTCCGGTAAGGTAGCTCAGTTTAAGGTAACTCTGTTTACCCTTGAGATCCTGCCTAGAGACAGAGAAGATAAAAACCTTGTGTGTGACCGTAAAGCAATTTAGTTGATAAACAACTTAGTTGCCCAAATACAATAGACTCAAGGAGAAAGATTGGTGACTTTTACGCCCAGTGTAAATATTCCTGAAGACAGAGAGGCGGACCGCATGGTTAATGAATATGACAAAATAAAGGACAGACGTTCTAAATATATATGTATGAAGGAAAAGAAATATCGTAAGAGTAAGAAAAGCATTTTTGCATGAAGAAGAGCTTATCATAAGAAAGTCCCAACTGGGAAAGAAAGGAATTAGAAAGTTAGAAGCAGGTTGCAGAGGGTTTGTGACAGAGAAATGGATTATTAAAGATGGATAGACCTTTAATAGGCTTGTGTCTAAAGAAGAGTGTTCAGCAGTTAAGGAAATACATCTGACAATTAAAACCAAGAACCTTGTGGTGTTGTTTGTGGTATTTTGTCTGCAAAACCGTGTTGTGAGTTTGCTTAAGCTTTCAGATTTAGAAGATAAGATGCCAACACCTGGAGAAACTCTATCACATCCACCTGAATCACCACATCTCCCCACACTTGCTATATGAACTGAGCCCAAAAGATGGAAAGTTCCAAGAAAGCCAAAGAAGATTCTCCGAGAAACCCCCAAGCCTTGGCCATGCTTGTTTATTTTGGGAAGTGGCCCCCTGGGACTGCTTATCTGCAAAGACCTTGGAAAAGAATCCGGAGTCAATCTCTCGAAGGCCAACAGCCAGCTGAAGGACTAGTTTTATTACCTTTGTTTACATGTCATTCATTATTATTTCACAATGATTACACCCACCTCCCTTTTCTCTTATTATTAACTTTACTGGTGAAGGGTATAAATTTCTTGGAGTTTTTGTAATAAAGTGTCATTGGCTCAAGAAGCCTTTGTCCATCTCAGGTTCTTTCCAAAGCGTCGTACCTAAAAACTTAAGGAATTCATAGAGGGGAAAGAATCGCTGCAGATAAGTTTCTGCAGAACTCCACCTGCCTTTTGCCCCATCTTTCTGAGGATTTGACCGGGAGCTGACAATAACGACCCAACTGAGATTAGTCGGCAACACTAGAGGACTTGACAAAAAAGCACCTGTAAGTAAAGCCAGGTTACAGGGAGGAATCCAGAATCCTCTGTGATTTCCTCAACTTCCTGAATCTTATTCCAACTTGTTCCTTCTGGAAAAACTAAGTATTTCTTCAAAAAGAGTCACCAAAAAAAAAAAAAAACATGTAATTCCAGAGAATTAATTAGGAGTTAAATTTATTTAGCTTTGCATATATTCTGTTGTTGCAGTATAAACATGAATGGCCAAACTCATGCTAATATGTTAGAATTATAATGTATATACTTTGATCAATATTAGTGAGAAGTAGAAAAAATATAATTGAAGAGATACACCATAGAAGAATAGCAGATTTAAAATTTGGCTTTTAATTACAATGTGTTCCAAAGCTCTTTGAATAAGTATATTTGAAATTTATACTGAGATCACAAAACATGTAACAGGCCTTAATATAGAAAACCTCCCTGGTGTTTTCTCCTTCCATTTTACTCTACATTTCACAAGTCTCATAGTCAACTAAGAATATAGACGATACTTGTTCTGCATGTCATCTCTTTTCAGCTCTGTCTTCTGCATGTAAATAATTTAGCTGCAGAGCTTACTGAGGAGTTAGGTATTGGATCGGCTACCAGAAAGTAAAAGTTCAGAAAAACAAATTCAAGGTCTTTGGATGTAGCTCAGTGGTAGAGCACTTGCCTAGCATGTGGGAGGCTCTGGTTTCAATCCCTGGTACCACCAGAAAAAAAAACACAAGAGAAAAACAAAATCCAGACCTTCCTCTCCAAAAAAGAAAGGTGGTCCTGTACTGTCCATTGGAACTGAGCACAAATAAATAAATATGGAGGAATGGAGCCAAGATGTCAGGAACACTTATGTGCAACAAACTTAGACTCATGGGTGGATGCTATGTGTAGACCAGGGAATAAATATGCACAACAAACATTTTCAGGACTTCGAGGAATTAAAAGCCATAGACTATGAATTAACTAAGTCAAGAAAAACAAGAGAAAAAAAGGGTACTTTGACTAAAGTCTATACATAGGGGCTTCAAACATATCTAAAGCCCTATGCTCAGCCCCAAATTAGCTTCCCTCTCAGGACTTCTCCCCTGCATGGGAGCTCTAGTTCTACTTCCCTTGAGTGGATCAAGAGGATTTTGGGGAGAAGCAGTGTGCATGGTTCGGGTTACCCTCAGGCAGTGTCAGAATGTCCTCCTGGACTCGAGTCTGTTAAGGCCCCTAGGGATGATCTGCCTCTCCATTTGTTTTCCCTTTTAAAATTTCTACTTTGTACTGTTAAGAAAAAGAAAAAAGAAAAAAGGAGTATGTTTGATAAAAGTAACAGTAAAACTAACATCGTGGATAGAATCTGCAAAATGTGAAATTAAAAATTAAATTTGCATTAAATTGTCTACATTGTTCTTTTTTATAAAACTTCAGTAAAAGTATTGCACATCATAACACAGAATAGAGGTTAGCGAGGCTTCCAAACTGTGTTATATTCAACTTTTTTACTATGTTAGAGGAGGGATTCTGCGCAATCAGATGCAACAGAGATAAAATATCTAGTGTTTTCCTCAAATACATAAACATTAAATGTTTCTTTACAAAAGTGTAGATTTTAAAGTATTTTGTTCTCCAGTCATACTTTGGAGAGTAGTATAAACACTTGGGAGACATAAGGGAGGGATCTTTGAAAATAAAAATAACAGTCTACAAGGTGATAGCCCTGCATGAAGGGCTAGTGTCCACCGGTCCAGGGAGGGCTGGTGTCCACAGGATCAGGGTCCATGGGGACTGGCACGATGGTGCAGGTGAGGAGTCCAGTGTGGGATCAATCATGACTTTAAAGTGAGGGCATGAAAAAGCTCTCTGCAGTTGCTTCCTGGTGCTTCAAATGCAAGTAAAAAAAAGTCCACCATGGTGGACTGTGGAGGTGGAGGAGACTGTGGAGGAAGGCAAGGGTATGGGGATATTAGGAGAGTTGTTGGTGGAAGGGACTAGAGGAGGGGTGTGGGCAGAAAGGTGAGATCAATACACATGGGGGTTGAGGGTTCACTAGTGCATAGGACCAGCTTGAAGGGTGAGGTTGGAAGACAGGCGTGGGAGGAGGTAGAGGGATGGGCAGGATCTGGGGTGCAGCCGCCTTGTCTGCCAAGGCAGGGGTGGGAACAATCATGGAAATGTGCAGAGAGCCAGGGGCGGAGGCGGGGAGTCTGCATTGTGGGCCACAGGTGAGGCTGTCGGTGTAGCATAGACTGCTGTGTGACCAGATCGACGCTGGCACTATGTCTCCTTCCCTGATAACTGGGACCCAATATATTCTTATTGCCAAGCAGGGAAGCTTTGGACATGGGAGCCCATCACCTCGACCCCACAGTAAGTGCAAGGGGAACACCACAAGCATGCCCTGTGTCCTTAAAGCAGGGCCTGTATCTGATGGGTCAGTGGAGGACAGATGAAGGTTGACACTGCACCTTCTTCCCTGACACGTAGGAGTCAAGATATTAATTCCCTTGCTAAGCAGGCAAGCTAAGGTTTGGGGAGCCTATCACCTCACCCTCACTGTAAGTACAAGGGAAGCACCTTAGGTATGTCAAGGTTCCTTTTGCAGGGCCCGTGCTTGGTGGCTGTAGGGAGAGGACAGCTTGCTATGTGACAGATGGAGGCTGGCCCTTCATCTTCTTCTCTGACAGCTTGAGAGAAGATATTTTCTATTACTAAATAGGCAAACTTAGGAGGTGTTGCCTATCACCTGAAACCCACAGAAAGTATTAGGGGAATACCAGAGGCACATCAGGCCTGTGTGTGATTGATGTCCTTAGGAACAGCTTGCTATGGGACTGGATGCAGGCTAGCCCTGAACCTGTTTCCCTGATACCTGGGAGCCAAGGTATTTGTCTGTTGTCAAGTAGGGAGGGTTAAGGTGTGATGGGCCATCACCTGGATGCCACAGTTAGTACAAGAAAACCTCAGGCATGTCTAGTGTCCTTTTTCAGGGCCCGTGTCTGGTGGCTGTTGGTGGAGGGCAGAATGTAACAGGACAGATGAAGGCTGACCATGCATCTCCTTCCCTGACACTGGGAGCCAAGATATTTATTTATTGCCAAGCAGGGCGGCTTACAGGGTGGGGGCCACCACCTCATTCCCACAGGACAGAGATAACACTGCAGGCATGTCAAGTGTCCTTTTGCAGAACCTCTCTCTGGCAGCTGTTGGTGAAGGACAGCTTCCTGCTAGACTCCAGGGCTTCTCAGCTTGCATCTCCTTCCTCGACCCCCAGGGAGCCTGGCAAGCTGGCCAGTTAGTGGGCAGCTCCTTCTCCATCCTTCCCTGAGGCTCTCGTGGGGCCCTCACCTCTATTTGATTTGTGTGAGGAAAACGAAGGTGACTGGCTGGCAGGGGGCCGCAGCCTGCAGTACCCGCTGGGGTGGTGAAGTTAGGAGGGGGTATCTGGGCTCGAGAGGCATTCTGAGGCATCCCGAGGGCTCTGAAGGGTCTCAAAGGCAGGAGTTTCTAGTTTTGCCTTAGGCTGCATCCACGAGATCTCCAAACATATCTCCCCGGTCAAAACCCCCAGAGTGGAGTGTGTAGGTGACAGGAGAGAGTTTCTACTGAAGCCATCTTGAATAGCCACAACTCAGAGGAACCTGCTGGCAGGGGAGATGCCTGAAACCAGAAAGGACTAAGCAAGGTGATCCCGTTCAGCAGCGGGAGCAGGGCGGGACAGAGGACACAGCTGGCCATGGGGCTCGTCACCTTCTCACCAAGACGTTTACTCACTCAGAGAGCTGTGGGTCAGATTCAAGGTGAGGAAGAAATAGAGACCAGGGAGAGAGCTCTCCTTAATCTCACTCCCTGGACACCTAGTGCACCCCGTAGAGCTGCCCTTTGTTACATCACTGGAATGAGTGGTGTGAGCAGGAGGAGTGGAGCACAGTCCTTCATTCCTCAATATTTTCTGATTTCAAACTTAAAGCACGAATCCGATGAAAAAACAATTTCTAGATCCTCCATCTGGCATCTTCTCCGTCTCTGTATCAAGGACCTCCATTGTCATGGAGGTGTGAGGGCCTACTGGAGTCTTTCAGGGATTTGTCCACCTTTCCAGGTTCTTGGTTTTGCAGTTGTGTTTTTGTAGTTCCTGCTTTCCCTGTTTGCTGGTGTGTTCTCTGTAGTGTTTAAAATAAGACTGGAAAGAGTTTATGATTAGTCTTTGACCATCTGCTTTTTATACCTGGGGGTTTAATCCAGCCCTCAGCCTGTGGAAGGAGGCATAAGAACTGGCACATCTGAGACAAGTCTATGTTTCCTCATTGGCCCTCTAGGCTATCATAGGAGCTTGACATGGATTGTTGTGTATTTGGGAGGAGAGCCCATCCTCAGAACCCACTTCTTGGTTTGAATTTGAACCCTGCTGACCATCACCCCTGTGTTACTACATCTGTCTCATCAAAAGAGGGCACAAAATACAGGGCTGAGGTGGGGTCGCTGGGACCTGCAGCCATGGCTCACATTGTCCTCATCTGCAGGAGAGCGCAGCCCTTAGGACTTTCTCGTTCTCCAATGTCCTTTCTGCTCTGCAAAGAAATTCCATTCACCAACAAGAGAAAGTCACGGGAAAGGTCTCCATGTGGGTGTGTCATCCACCCTATAGGCTCTTCATGGACCAGCGCAGGCCTCTCCACTCGGGGAGACAGGAGGTCCACACCCAGAGAGCAGGGCACTGGTGGGCAGCCCACAGGTGTCCATGGTCCCCAGTCAACACGTCTGTAGCAGGACACAGCTTCGTCTCCCGGATACTGGAGGAGCCACTGGAAAGCATCTCAAAGTTTACAGGGCAAACACAAGTTTTTTTGTAAAGTTGAAATTAAAACTTCTTTAAATAGAGCTTCTCCTCAGAAATAGGGATGAGTACTTATTCCTTCAACAGAAATGGTCCCTTCCCTTTCCTGGCAGTTTTAAATATTTTTCCAGTAGAAAAAGCTTTTCTCTTCCTTCCCCTGCCCCACCTTCCTGTCGCCTTCTGCTGCCCTTCCTCAGGGACACCTGGTGGACACAGCAGAAGATGAGTGAGCATTTCTTCATTGAAAAAATCTCACTGGACAGAGAGCTGCTCCCAAAGTTGGGGCCTGTGGGACACTGAGCGAGAGGGCAGGGCAGTGTTATCAGTTCATCTCTGAATGTCCTCGTGAAAGATTGCGGTCCTGTCTCTCCTGAATGGAGAGGAGAAGGCTCTGTTTAGCCTTCTGATAAAAGGGGAATCTGGGGAAATAAGAGGCCCCCATAATGGGATGCAGTTTATGAAACTGGGTTATTGGTTTTGAGCGCATGAGCAGGCAGGATTAGAGGTTGCTGGCCTCTGGCTAGGGTGGAGCCCCATCCACACAGTTTTGAAGAGAAAGGGTTGTGTGCACAATGTGCCTTCACCTATGAAATATGACAGATATTTCCGAGTGGCATTGACAAGTCAGTGTCCTCGATTCCTCGTTGCATCTCTAGGCAGTCATGGGAGCTTGGCAGGAATGGTTGTGTATTTGGGAGGATTGCCTGCCAACAGAATCCTCTGCTTGGGTTGAGCTGGACCCTGCAGTCCATCACCCCTGGGTGAAAGCCATGTCTCCTGGCTCCCTGCATCTGTCTCATCAAGAGAGGGTACATGACATGGAGCTGATGTGGGGGTCACTGGGACCTGAAGCCATGGCTCACATTGTCCTCATCTGCAGGAGAACGCAGCCCTTAGGACTTTCTCACTCTCCAGTGTCCTTTCTGCTCAGCAAAGGAATTCCTTTACCAACAAATGGAAGCCAAAGGAAAGGTCTCCCGGTGGGTGCCATCCACCCTATCGGCTCTTCATAGACCAGGGCAGGCCTCTCCACTCGGGGAGACGGGAGCTCCACACTCAGAGGCCAGAACACTGATGGGCAGGCCACAGGTGTCCATGGTCTCCAGTCAGCATGTCTGCAGCAAGACACATCTTCCTTGTCTCCCAAATATTGGAGGAACCACTGTTGAGGATTTCATGGTGTATATGACAAGCAAAAATTTCATTGTAAAGTTGAAATGAAAGCTTCTCAAAACAGAGCTTCTCTGCAGAAATGGGGATGCATATTATTGCTTCAACAGTAAGGCTCCTCCACTCTCCTGGGAGTTTGAAGTGTTTTTCTAATAGAAAATGCTTTGTCTTCCTTCCCCTGCCCACCCTCCTGACGGTCACTCTGCTGCCCTTCCTCAGGAACACCTGGTGGACAGTGCAGAAGCTGTGCAAGCATTTCTTTATGGAGAGAATGATCACTGACCGGAGCTGCTCCCAAGGTTTGGGCCTGGGGAACATTGAATGAGAGGGCAGGGTGGTGTCATCAGTTCTTCATTGAATACCCCGTGAAATATTGCAGTCCTGTTTCTCCTGAATGTAGAGGAGAAGGCTCTGGTTAGCCTTGTGACAGCCCACAGAGCTTCAATCTATGTCCCCCACAGAAAGGAAATATCTTGAACCAGCAGCTCTCCTTGTAAGAGCCAACTGGAAACAGCAGCCATCGACAGCAGGTTGGATGCATACACTGTAGCATCTCTAATCCTGTAATGAAATAAAATATAGAAATAAATTTAGAATTTAAAAATATGCTGTTTGAATTTTTTATCACACACACACACACACACACACACACACACACACACGCTGAAAACCCCATGAGAACATTGGTCTCCAATACAGAGGCAGAGAAGATGCCAGATGATGAACAAAGAATTTTGATTTTCCATACGACAAAAGATGGTCAGCATGAAATCAGAGAAAATATTCAGGATAAAAAGAAGTGAGCTCCATGCGCCCTGCCGGCATCACATTCCAGTGATATCACAAGGGGGCAGGTGCACATGGATAGAGTCTGCAAAATGTGCAATGAAAAGTTAAATTTGCTTTAAATTGTTTACACTATTCTTTTTACAAAACTTTAGAAACAGTATTGCACATCACAACACAGAATAGAGGTTAGTCAGGCTTCCAAAATGGATTATATTCAACTTTTTTGGTATGTTTGAGAAGGAGCTCTGTACAGTCAGACGCAAAAGGGATAAAATATCTAGTGTTTTGCCAGGCGTGGTGGCGCACGCTTGTAATCCCTGCGCTTCGGAGGCGGAGACAGGAGGATCACGCAGGTTCGAAGCCAGCCGCGCTGGCTTAAGAGACCCTGTTTCCAAATATATATATATAATAGGTCTGGGAGTGTAGCCCGAATGGGGGCTCTCTTTAGTTGCTTCCTGGGGCTTAAATGCGAACAAAAAAACGAGTGGGCTGTGGAGGCAGAGGAGACTGTGGAGGAAGGCAAGGATATATGGATATTAGGAGTTGCTGGTGGAAGGGAATGGAGGAGAGGGTGGATAGAAAAATGAGGAAGATCGATACACAGAGGGGTTGAGGATTCACTAGTGCCGGGGACCAGCTTGAAGGGTGAGGTTGGAGGACAGAGGTAGCGTTATGGGCAGGATCTGGATATGGGCAGGATCGGGAGTGCACATGAAATTAGAGAAGTACTAAGGACATGCTCATGTCCTCAAAGAGCAGGCAGTGTCCTCTTTGCCTGGCATCTTCTCTGTGGCATCATGTCCTCAAATAGCCAGGCAAAGAGGACACTGAAATATTTCAGATGTGCCAGGACTTAAAGGGCCAGGGAGGGCTGAGTATCAACACTGAGAAAAGAAGATGCTCAGAGACTAATTCATAATCCACTTCCGGTCTCACTATGAAAAGAAAAACACGATCCAGGACCCACTCGGAAAAACAGAAAATGAGAACTATGGAAACGCAACTGCAAAAACCAGAACCTGTAATTATGGGGAAAAAACACCAAGAATCCAGAAAGTCTTCAAAACCCAAAGTTGCTGAAAAGGAAAGAAAACAACCCTACTGACAACAGCTAAACATAAGATATTTAGGAATAAATCTAAGAAGAATCAAAAGTCCCTACTATGAAAATTACAGAAAGCTAATGAAAAATTATAAAGGAGAGAAAAATATAAAAAGGCTCCTATATTCAGGGACTAGAAGAGTTAATATTGTTTTAATGTTTCTATTACCCACAGCGAATTCTAGATATCAATGGAATAGAAAAAAGTCTAAAAATTTGTACAGAACCACAAGGAATCCTAAGTGATCCTGAACACATACCACAAGGTGCCCTTCACATCAACAGAACTATGGTGTCTTCAGACAGTGGGAAGATCTTCTCCATCCCGCACATACTACACCAGAGTAGTAGGCAAGAAAAATACCAGAACCCAAAATTGTAAAAAAATTTTAAATTATCCATATTTGGATAAATGTAATCAAGGTGTGAAAACTCTGAAATCCAAAGGCAGAGCCCTGTGAGATATATACTCCACTACCAGTCGATCTAGACACAAGTGGGATGGAAGGTCACCCACAATATCATGCCCGTACATCTCCAGGACACAGACAGAGAGCACTGGGACAAGAGAATCAACTCCCCACAAACTGAAAGGAGGTCTGGGTCAGGTGGAAGTTCTAGACAGTACGAGAGTATCCACAGAACAGTCACGCTGAGAACATGCCATCTTCCTGAGTACACAACAATCTATACCCATCCCACAGGCTGCCTAGAGGAGGTAGCAAAACAAAGAGGACATTGAAATATCTCAGAGTGCCAGGTCATAAAGGGGCCATGAAGGATAAGTTTAACACAGATTAGATTAGAGAAGCTGCTCAGCAACTAATTCATAATCCATGTCCAGTATGACTAAAAAATACTACACAGAACATACTAGCAAAAGGAGAACAATGAAACTACAAAAACACGAATGCAAAACAAAGAACCTGGAAATATGAAGAAATACCAAAACAAAAATACCCTCAAAACCCCATGAGGATTTTAAAAATGTGCAATGAAAAAGTAAATTTACATTAATTTGTATACAAACATTAGAAAAAAATAATGTGCATAGCAACACAGAACAGAGGTTAGTCGGCCTTCCAAAATGTTATATTCAACTTTTGGAGTATCTTTGAAGAGGGGCTCCGTGCAGCCAGATACAATAGGGATAAAATATCTAGCATTTCCCATACAAAATTATATAAATTCTAAATGTTTACTTCTTTAGAGAAGGTATCCATTTTTACAGTACTTTTTCCCTCCATGGTCATTCTATGGGCAGTAATAAGAACAATAACAAAACACAAGTGAAGGAGCTTTAAAAATACAAAAATACATTTGTTTATGTACCTCCTGCGTTTTAAAGAGGCTCCATCCTCCACTATTCCATACCCTCTGATTGGTCACCTTAGTTGCTTCACTGTAGGGCCCTTTCTATAGCTCAACCTCTTCCTGTTGCCCCTTTCCTCCTAGTTTTTGCTGATTAGGGGAAGCATCTGATTTATATTTTCTGTGATATTTCTCTGTGCATGCTGCGTTGCAAGTACCGATCCCACTCTTGACGGCCCCAGTAGTGGCCTGGCTACCCAGTGGACTGATCCAGACCTCGCTGGCTCAAGCAGTGGCCTTGCCTCATGGGAGGCCCCGGTTCTGGTCTTGCTGGCCCCCACACCGGCCTAACCCCTCAGCTGGCTCCGATCCCGGCCTTGGAGGCCGCAGTAGTGGCCTTGCCTCACGGCAGGCTCTGATGCTGGCCATTGGCCCTGGCACCGGCCTAACCCCTTGGCAGGATTCTGATCCCGGCCTCGGAGGCCTCTTTAAAACGCAGGAGGTGCATAAACAAATGTATCAAAGTTAATCACCAAACAAGCATGGGATCGAGGGAGGGGGAGGGAATGGGATGGGGGCTGGATGAGGGCTAATTGGATGATGTGTGCTTGTATATCCTCTCAAGTCTTGTACTCCAATGTGAATGATATATGACTACAATGCACCAATTTAAAAAATAATTAACTTAAAAAATACAAAAATACCCTTATATGTGGAAGTTAAGGAGAAGTTGGACACAGGACAGATTCCAGACAAAGGTGCAGACACTTTAGTGGAGTGATGAGGAGACTCAAGTGTGGGAGGCAGGAGAAAGAGGAGGAAGTGCAGAGGGGAAACACATCAATGGGCTGATGGACATAAGCAGATTTATCAATACCAATCACAGTGCTGTGCGCAGGAAGGCAGTGAGGGAGAAGGCGCGAGGTGGGAGCTATCATCCCGAACTTCACATGATGTGTAACTAGATGACACCACCAAAAAATGAAAAGACATCAAATAAAGAACCTAACCGTGTACCTCAAGGACTCAGACAAGCAAGAACAAACCAAACCCCAATTCTGCAGACAGAAAGAAATCTTATAGATAAAAAGAGGAAAATAAAAAACCACAACAAAAAGGGATCAATAAAACAGTTATGGTTGAAAGGATAAATATAATTCACATATTTTTCTGTAGATAACCAAAGAAAGGATAAGTAATATTATTTCAAGTGGAAAACATAACTCTACATGCCAGGAAATAATAGTCATTTCTCTATAATAAAGCTAAATGTCAGATAGTTTCAATTCCCCAGTTTAATTTGAATGGGTTGGCAAATGGGATCAAAACTCATAATCTAATTATATGCTGCCTGAAATAATTACACCAAAGAAGATGCACAGAGAAATTCACAACCTCAGGTGAAAGAATGAAAATGATGCCATGAAAATGGAGATTGAAAACAAAGCAGAGATAGCTATGCTCATACACGGCACAGCAGAATTTTAGTTAAAGTGGCAGAAGAGGCAAAGAGTGTCACTTCTCCCTGTTAAAAAGAACCATCCAAAACAAGTTGATAACCACAGTTCCTATCTCTGTTCCTAATATTGGTATAACTACGTACGTAAAACAACTTCTTCTTGATGTGAAGATCCAGAGAGGCCCTATCATAATAGTCTTGGGAGACTTTCACACACCTCTTACACTGTTAGATCGGTCATTCAGACAAAATATTAATAAGGATAATGCTAATCAAAGAGCACAGCTAACCGATTGGACCCAACAGATGTCTGTTACAGAATATTCTATCAAACAAATGACTACACATTCTCCTCAGGTGCTCAAGGAAACTTCTCCAAAGCAGACCATATTCTAGGCCACAAAACAAGCACTAGCAAATTTTTAAAAATAAGACAATTCCTTGCATTTCAAATCATAATGGCCAAGAAGAAGAGCTGAACAATAAGAAAATCCAGAAGAATCGCAGAACCACATAAAGATTGACACAAACAGTACTAAATGAAGACTAGAAAAGGAATAAAGGGAAAATTAAAGAATTCCTACGATTATAGGTTAAGAGTTTCTAGAGTAAACTTTAAAACTCAGCTGGATGTGGTGATGCATTCTGGTCATCCTAGTACTTGGGAGGCTGAGACAGGAGGATTGTAGGGTGGAAAACAATCTCAGCAATTCAGGAAGACTCTTAGCAACCTAGTGAGACACTGTTTCAAAATTAAAATTAAAATTGTGCTAGTGGTAGAGCTTGGTGATTGAATGCCTCTGAGTTTACTCCCTAGTAATACACACACACACACACACACACACACACACACACACACCACAAACACACACAATTATCACTCAGCAGGGCATGGTGGGAGACATCTACCATCTCACTACTTGAGAGGCTGAGACAGGAGGATTACAATTCCAAATAAACCCAACTTAGCAAGGTTTTCATCAACCCAGTGAGACCTTTTTCACAATATCATCAACAAAATAAAAAAGAGGTAGAATCTCCCTGGGTTCAGTTGCCAGTACTAACAACAACAATGTAACAACAACAACAAAAAGACAGAAAAAAGTCAACGGCCATTTTTCATAGTAGGAAAAGTCATTTACTGACATGTGATATGATTGTTAATGCAGAAGGCTCACACATAGTCAAACTATGAGAACTAAGAATGCTAGAATCAAAAACCAATTTAATAAAATATTCACTATACTTTTTCACTCCAATATGTCCTCACAACCCCATAAAAATTGAAGTCACTAATACAGAGGTGAAGAAGATGCTACCTTCAAACAGCCGGATGATGCTCTTTCATCTTGTCTGAATGGGGTTCTGAAAGTTTTCTGCACACAGATCTCCATATCTTTATCCATGTTTGGGAATTTTCTGATATTTTTTCTCTGCAGAGATATTTCATTGATTTGATCCATACGTGGCTACCTCCTTTAATGCCAATTACTGGGAAGTTTGGGTGTTTAATGTTATATTTAATGGTATAAATTCTAAGCAGCACATCCCACAACGAGGGGATGTGGAATTTTGACTTTCCACAGGATAAAAAATGATAAGAATGAAATCAGGAACATTCAGGATACAAAGGACTGTGCTCCGCATGCCCTGCCCGCATCACACAACCCAGTGATGTCACAAAAGGCCAGGTGCGCAGTGTACTTGGCCTTCAAGGAGTGGGATCAAGGAGAAATCCCTATATCTGTCTCTTCCTTTCCTTGAATCCAACCCACAGTGCTCTGAATGGGCAGTTTCGTGGTGGCCAAGGCGACAGGGCCAGCAGGCCTCCCTGTCCTCTATTCTTTCCTGCTCCCACTGCAGAGCAGGAGCACCCTGCTGCTGACTAGGAGCACCTCAGTGACTCCCTTCTGGTTACGGCCATCAACCCTCCCAGCAGGATTCCCTGCATCATGGCTATGCAACCTGGGTTTTGCAAAAACCCTCTCTTGCCGGGAATTGTGACCAAAGAATTATGTTTAGAGATCCCATGGACACAGCCTGAGGTGTCCACTAGCAACTCCTGTTTGTTGGGACTCTATGAACCCCTCAGGAGGCCTCTCCAGTGCAGATGCCCGCTCCTGCCTTCATTACCCCAGCAGGCTGTGGGCCCCTTGCCAACCAGTCACCTCCCTCTTCCTCGCCCAGATAAAACAGAGGTGAGAGTCCAGGAAGAGCTTCAGGAGGGATGGAGAAAGAACTGCCCACTTAATGCCCACTTCTGGCAAGATGTGGCTTCTGGGGGCAGCACCTCTGGATTCAGAGAAATCTGGGTGTTTCTGAGATAAGAACTGTACCTCTTCAGAGCAAAGAGGTCAGGCCTTGGGGTAAAACTGTATAAGTATTTTCAGATCACTAAAAACTAATAGAGGGATAAGGAGGAAGCTTCATGCAGCCAAAAGAACTGCCCAGGGTTTCCAGGGAGCAGAGAGGACTCCACCAGAGGCTCTTTGTGGCTGAGGAAACATGCCAGGGGATCTTACCCAGGAGATGTTGAGCGCCAGGTGCAATGGTTGTTGGAGCACGTCCCCTCCCACAACGAGGGGATGAAGCCCACTAGGTCCAACTTGTTGCTCTTAGTCACAGTGTCCTGTGGATCATAGCATTGTGAGCCACTGAGTCCCAGAGACCAGGCCTCCCTGACCTGCTGCACTGCTGGCCCAGGCTGACTCCAGGGGCCACATAATCGTGAAGGGAAATGGCAGAGCCCAAGTGGAAAAGAAGAGGTCCTGGGGAATCCATCCTATCACAGCCAAGGGACAAACAGAACAGGTGACTGAAAGTAGGAATCAAGGTCAAGAGAACCCAAACAGTGAAACCCACTCCTGGTAGTCTGGACTGAGCACCCAGGCTCTGCTGTTGGGAATTGTGGTGTGGAAGGAGAACTCCTCTGCTCTGGGTGGGACCTTAAAACAAGGGTACCCTGAGGGGATGGCTTGGTTCTATATGGCAGTGACAAACCTCTCCACACGTGTCATGGAACTATTGGCTAAATAGTAAACTTTACTGTATGTAAACCTAATTTTTAATTAGGAAGACCATCTCCAATGGTATAAATTCTGAGCTGCACAGATAGAAAATAGAGTATAAATACATTCAAAAGATGGTCTAGGATCTCAAATCCACTTTTCACACAGAGTCTGAGTCAACAACCAACTATGAGGCATAAAAAAAAAATCACAGAGACAATGGTCAGAATAAAATAGAAGCCAAGGAATCTAACAAAAACCCACGTCCAAGGCTGAACGCAGCTTAAACACCTATGGGCACCTCTCTCAGAACCTGCTGAAGAACCTGTGAATAGAGAAGGCTCTGTTATGAACCCCTGCCAGGTTCCCTGTGTCCTGTCCTGATGGGGCCCGGGGGTCACTTTCTGTCTTAAAATGCTGTGGCCTCTCCTACTCCTATGGGACTGGTACTTAGGAAGGCCAGTGGCATTCATTCCCAGGGCACCAGAGCTGCAAGACTCTGTGCTCTGGGAGGACTGCGTGAGTCTGTGGCTTTGAGGAGAGGATCAGGGATTCCAGATGCCATGGTATATAGAGCTTCGTGCTTTGCTTTCTCGAGAGCACTTGTGAGCTAGAATAGTCTCCGCCCTCTACCTGAATGGTGCAGTCACCATTATCACCTTCTACCTGGGAGGTTAGTGCTTAAGCTTTCAGGTCTTCCCCTCCAATGTGTAGAAGATTGGTCATTTTTTTGAAGTATGATACAAATGAAACCGAAAAATGGAAAAAATAAACTCATTATACAATTATGAGATTCTAGAGGTAGCACATGCCCATTGCAATCGCAGGCTTATCTGCTCAGCCTGAATCTTGGTCTGGGTGTTCCGAGCACCCAGAAGTCAGTTTAAATAGGTGTACCAAGCTGTGCCCAGCGAGAAATGGTTACCTTACTCAGCCTGTCAAAGAAAATATTGGGGGGAAAAGCAGGTCAACAGTGGCTCCAAGAGCCCCTCAGTAGAGCCCCGAGTCCTGCAATGGGGCAGGAGAAAGAGAAGACAGCTCAGAGAGGGGCAGGCCCTGGGTGCTGCAGCCTCTCGTGCCAGCTGTCTTAGAGATGCTCAGGCCTCTGTGGGAGGGCTGGGCTCAAGAATGCACCAGTAATAATAATAAGCAACCCCCAGAAGAGGGCCATGTCTGAGGACATTGCTGAAAGACCATAAATCCAGCAAAGTTCTAAAGTGATAAAGTACAGGTCTGCCTCACCCCGTGGGTCTTGGGTAGAGGGAAGGCCACGACTGGCATGTCTGTTCCTTGGGAGAAGGCCCGCCATGCCCTGTGTGATGAAGCAGGTGTCCAGGCCCATGAGGTTCCCTTTTCCAGCTATGGGGGGTGGGGGGTTCTAGGACAGGGTAAACTCCAACAGGGTCTGGTTCACATGCCTAATTTGCAGCGTGTGTTCTGGGCCAGGAACTCCCACACCAGCCACACCAGGAGAGAGAGAAGAGAAGAGAAGGGGGTGTGGGACTGGCAGAACCAGGTGACCCCACTGCAGCGTGGGCTCTGGGGTGGGGGCTGGGATGAGGAAAAGAGATGACTGTTTAGAAGGAGAAATTGGGGTCAGACCTCTCAGGGCAAGTCCTCTCCGTTTTCCTGTTGCCTGGAAATTGCTGGCTGGGTCATGGTTGCTTCCCTACTCTGGGTCTCGGTTTCTCTTTGTGAACAAGGGAATGAGGGACAGCGCAACTATCTCACTTTCAGGAATCTGGGAACACAAAGCAGATTCTCATTAGGGACCAAAAATACTGTGAGCCCAGATGGGGCCGGGCCCAGTGGTGGTCCAGATGGAGGAAGGCCCAGTGGCTGTGACTGAAAAGGGCTCAGTGGCAGTGACTAAAGAGGGCGTGACTACTCTTCCTCTATTCAGTCTCGGCATCATATAATGCTGACTTTGCTGAAAAGAGGGGGGTCATGGAGGCTTCCCCTCTGATTCAAAGGAAGGCCTTGGGAGTCAGGCCATGTGTGGCAGGGTCAGATTCCCTGCAAGCAGGCCCAAAAGAGGCGATGGTGTGTCTACACACACTGTCTGTTTGCCGGAGGGTCACTTTGCCCAGGCCAAAGGAAGGATATATTCAAATATACAATATTCTACATGTAGAGCAGATGTTCTTTGAAGCCAGCGCATCTCAAACTTTCAGATGTGTGACATCGCCTAGGCACCTTTCTAGCCCATTCTGTCCTACACCTCACAAACCTTAAATTGGGCAACAAATCGTATTTGAATATTCATGATGGTCAAAGAACTGAAAACCTGGGACTTAACGGCTGAGGTGCAGATCTTGACTCTACATCTGGCTGGGGTGAAGCTGGAATGTCTCTTTCTAACAAGCTCTCAACTCTGCTCTCTGCAGGACCTCTGAGCAGCTAGTTCCTTCAGCTGCAATGTCATTCCTCCACCAAAAATGTATGGCTATTCATTTATTTGGATACCAAATGCCAAAAAAAAACGGAGTCTCTATTCTGAAGAGATTTACGGTCCATTTTAGGTCTTAGAGTATTTCTCTGAATTGCATAAATCAAGGGCAGTCTAGTACAAAATGAACTCCATTAAGGACAAAAGCCTTACAAAAGCAGAGTACTTCCATAGGTCGTACTTCAAGGACCCAAGAGATGACTCAGGCTAGGATAAAACTAGATATTCCTGAGAAGCCAAGTCGATAATGGCCAAAACTGGGTGTCGGTGTGCTACAGTTTGGGTCGTGTGTGTGTGTGTGTGTGTGTGTGTGTGTGTGTGTGTGTGTTACTGGGGATTGGACTCAGGGGCATTCTACCTCCGAGCTACACCCCCAGCCCTATTTTTTCTTCATTTTTGAAACAGGGTGTCACTAAATTGCAGAAGGCCTCACAAGTTGCTGAAGCTGGCTGCGAACTTGCAATCTCCCTGTCTCAGCCTCCCAAGTACTGGTATTAGAAGCACACACCACCATGCCCGGGCAGTTTGGGTCTTAAGTGACGCTAAAGGCCATGTAATACAGGCTTAGACCCCAGCTTGGTGCTATTTGGAGGTAGAGCCTGCTGGGAGGTCTTCCCGTCACTGGAGGTGCCACTGAAGGGGACAGTGGGACCCCAGCCGTCTTCTTCCTCTTTCAAGGCCTGACCAGGAGGTGAAAGGCATCCTTTCAGCGTGCAATCCCTGCCTCACCACAGCCCCAAAGCCATCAGGGCCACATGACCAGGGACAGAGTCACCAAAACCGTGAACCCATATGCACCTTCTCTTATTACCGGTTGACTGCCTCTTGTGTTTGATTCAGTAATGGAATGCTGCCGAACAGGGCGACTTCAAAGCCAACGAAACCCATGGACACGGAAGCATGTCTGCACATCCCCTCTGGGTCCTCCTACTGGCATAGGCAATTCTCATTAAGATTTTCTAGCACTGGAGAGCCAGCACGGAAACAGAGAATTGTTTGAAAAGAAAGCAATCTAGACATAATGGATTTTGGAGAATATTGAATTTCTCAACATAATAAATATTGAATGGGTAGAAGGGTCTTTTTTTTTTCTTAATCATAATACAGGAGAAAACTAAAATTCAAAGCAGTTAAGACAGTGGTTCTCCAGTGGGACAATTCTGCACCTCGGGGGATACTGGGGAATGTTAATTTGGTAAAGGCAATTTGATCATTACAACGGATGGAACACTACTGGCATCTAGTGGGGGGAGAAGCCGGAGATAGCACTCAAAATCCGACAAGGCACAGGAGAGCCCATCGCCACTATGAAATATTTGTTCCAAAACAGCACTAAGGTTAAGAAATCCTGAGTAAACGAATCTGTCCCAAGTCAAGGAGCGAGTGTTGTGCCATGGACGAGATTGGGGCTGTCGGGTAGACAGTTAGTTGTGCAAGGATCGTTCTAATCTGTGCTACCCATCACGGTAGCCACTCGCCACCTGTAGTTCCTGCAGGTTTGAAATATAAGTAACATGACCAAGGAGCTGATTTTTAAAATTTTTTTAATCTAATTTTTTTTTTTTTTTGGTGGTACTGGGGTTCCTGGAAGCCCTTCTACCTCTGGGCTGCACTCCCAGACCTATTTTATATTTTTGAAACAGGGTCTCTTAAGCCAGCGCGGCTGGCTTCGAACCTGCGCCATCTTCCTGTCTCCGCCTCCCAAACCCAGGGATTACAAGCGTGCGCCACCACGCCCGGCTAATCTGATCTTTAATATTTTTTTTTTTTTTTGCGGGTCTAGGGATGGAACCCAGGGGCATTTGACCTCTGAGCTACACCCCCTACCCTATTTTTTATTCTTTATTTTGAAACTGGGTCTCACTGAGTTGCAGAGGCTGTCCGCAAACCACAATCCTCCAGGTTTCAGCCCCCCCCCCAATGCTGGGATTACAAGCATGCGCCACCACGCCCAGCAAATAATTTAAATTTAAGTAGTCACACGTGGTCAGTGGTTACCCTACTAGACCAGGCAAAACTGCAACTCACCTTTTCTCATTCTTAGACTGATATTTTCCCCGTTTTACAGCTCACTTCTTTTCACTATTCTAAAGTAACCTGCCCACCTGACTTTATCGCAATGATTTGGCTGGGAAAAAATACAAAAGAAAGCAATTTAATCATCGATTCCCAGTTAGCCTGCCCCTGTTTTGAACTCTGGGAAACAAAGCAAAATCACGGGTCAGGGTTACACATACTCTTCAGAAAGCTCAAATGGTTCCTTACTTCCACTTACAGAGGAGAGGGATACGACAAGGGAAAAACAAACCATCTTCTGTGTTCACTATCATAAAATATCATGAAGCTTCAAACTTATTTCTCAACCCTGTTACTTAGCAGTCCTGCGCAATCTTGGAAACTACGTAAGAAATCAGTCTGTTCAACCTCACTTTTCTGTTTTTTTTTTTTTAATTTAGTCTTAGACATAGTCTCCCTAAATTTTCCAGTTCGGCCCCAAATTTGCTATCCTCCTGCTTCAGCCTCTGGACTCACTGGGATGCCAGGCGTGCAGTCCTGGGCCCAGTGATCCGCTGGTGTTTGTTTTGTTTACTGTTGGTAGTGAAACCAGGAGCATTCTAGTCTGAGCTATATATCCCTAGCCTTATTTGGGGAAGCAGAGGAGGTGAATCCAGGGGCGTTGTACTTCTGAGCTACACTCCCAGCCTTTTTTTTATTTTTCATTTTTATTTTGATACACGAGCTTGCTGAGTTGCTGGGTCTGGCCTCAAGTCTGCGATCCTCCTGTCCCAGCCTCCTGAGTCTCAGCTTTACGGGCCTGCATCGTCTAGCCCGGCTTGATCTGCTGGTTTTGACCTGGAGAGCACCCTGAGGACTTACCAAGAGCGGGGTCCAGTGGCTCCGACTTCGTGAACTCCAGCCCCGCCGCCTTCTGCTCTTCACAGAGCTTGTCCTGGAGGGCAGCGCGGCATCGGGCACAGGTGGCCGGCCTTTCTCCGGGATCCCGGCCGCCTAAGGACTCCCGGGCCGCTCCTGCCCGGCGCCCGCAGCGGTCACCGGGCAGCGGGCGTTGCTCACATCACGTGACCCCGCGGGCCCCGCTGCCTTCCACGGCGCGAGCCCGCCCCCCTGGCCACGCCCCCACGCGGACCACGAGTGGATTGGACATGCCCTGCCAGGCCCCGCCCCCTCCCGCCCGCTCTCCAATCAGCGCTGAACACCCGAGCGTGTTTGACAGGCGCTTTTACTGGACCGGATCTCACACGCTCAGCTCCTGCACTTAGTAGGCTTGGCACGTAGTGGGCTTCTCAAGACCTTTGCGATACGGGAAGGATGTGCGGAGCCTGGCTTAGCACAATTTCTCCTAAATTCATTAGTTCTTTCAGGTCTATTGCGCAGACGCCAAAAATTACCCACCATAATTTTTTGCCGTTTCCCAGATACTTGTATTATTACGTAATGGTTTTCCTCAAATCGATTCTCTTTAAAAAAAAAAAAAAAAAGCTCTTAAATTCCCATTTTGGCCCTACTTCTGCTCTGAAACCGTGAGTTTGAATAGTTATGTTTTTTCCTAAGACATATTAAAATAATTTCGTAATTAAAAATGGTATTTCTTAGGGCTGGCAATGTAGCTCAGTGGTAAGTCACCTGCCTAGCATGAGAGGTCCTGGGTTCAATCCCCAGTACCAAAGATGTGAATGATGGGAGAAACTGCCCCTCTCCCACTTAAAACCCTGGGTACCACAGTGGCTGTCACCCCGTGTCACCCCATCACTTGGAATCAAGGCATATTTCCCATGCTTTGATTAGCCAGGATGGCTGGGGTATAGACAGAAGACCAAAATTGTCTGAGTGCGAGTGTTGGATGCCCTGGAAAGCAGCTTTTTGAGGGGGTCTTTGTTTGGTTTGGTTTGCTGTGAACATGAGGTACTGAGAATTGAACCCAGGGACATCTACCTCTGTGCTATACTTCCAGCCCTGTTTTTATCATTATTATTGTTGTTGTTGTTGTTGTTATTTATTTTGAAAAAGGGTCTCTTTTTGCTGAAGGCTTCACTGAGGCCTTCCAACCTTCTTCGTAGCCTCCTAATAACTGGGATTACAGGAGTGCACCACCACACCCAGCTCTCTGAGTGCTTTGAGAGGCGCACTAAATCATGGAATAGAAATGACAGCTCTGTGATAGAATTAAAAACAAACCGAAGGTGATTTGTGTCCACAGTGTTGTCAAAGGTGCAAAAAAATAGGGAGATGCACCAGAATTTCTTAGCGTAAACTTCCAGAGTGGATAGAAACGTGTGACGAGGACATAGGCTGCCTGATACCTATGTTACTTGGAGGCGTCAAACAATAGGGCACGCTTGGGAGAGAAATTCAGTTATGACTCAAAACTTTGTTCCTGAGACCCAAAAGAAAGCGTCCTGCTGGAGTTTGACTGGGCACAGCTAATGGAGGAGACTCAGTCTCTAGCCACTAACCCGCATTATCTCTACCCTAAAGAGGGGATGGTAAAACCACACATCCCTGAAGAGCCCGTTTCTGTTCCCCAAATGGGAATTTAAGAGCTTTTTTTTTTTTTTAAGTGAATCGATTTGAGGAAAACCATTACGTAATAATACAAGTATCTGGGAAACGGATACTTTAAGGGATCAATGAAATCAAGGCTAGATCAGAAACTCCAGATAATATGTTTGGAAGGACACTGGCTTTCTCTGGTGCACACTGTCAGCTAGGGCGAGCTAGGGCAGCCGCTTCTTGAGATGGTGATCATACAAGCAGACTAAGCAAGCGGCTGCTGCTGCTGCCGCCACCGTTTTTGCAGCCTCATGTAGAAATCCCCTCTCTGTGTGGGGATGGCTGGAGGACTGAGGTCACTGTGGAAAGGATGCAGGTCACTAGCCCCGCCAGATGCCACTGGATCAAACTCTGTGAGGGAAGGGAGGCGCTGCTTGGCCAAGCACTGGGAGGGACGGAGGTGCCATCTGTTGTCCTGTCTCTATTAAACTCTCCTTAGAGCACTCTCTGATCTCGTGTGAGCTCTCTCCAATAAGCCGTACGTCTCCCATGCTGTCTTCTTCTTCCTATCTGCAACCTACACCGCTTCCCTGTGAGTAAGACATCGCCCGACTGACACACCAAGGACGAATGTTTTCTCCCTAAAGCATTGGGTTGCTCACAAATAATGGACACGAAGAAATCGCAGGGATCTTTTGTAAGTGAATAGAAAGCTTTTAAAAGAAGTAAACTAGCTTATGTTTCCAATCTACTGTATGTTCTAGCTGAGTTTATTCTGAAATTATTAACTGACCAAGACATTCTCTAATTCCTTAAAAGTAACCATCAGTATCTGTTGAATTTGTAAAATTCTTTTTGGAAAATCTGGCCTTTTCCCTGATGGCCTTTGAAAGCATGTCAGCATGACTAGTTGGCACAGTTGAAAGCTCTCCAGGTTTTTTTTTATCTGTCTTAATCTAGGGGTTTCCTAATCACTCGTCATATGTTTCTGTTTCTAGTACATATATATTTATTGGTGCACTGTAGCTAGACATCAGAATTAAATTCAGGGTGTTAGAAACATTCGTGCGTGTGGTACTTGGTGTGTTCAGTTCGAGATCCTATCCTGCTTCCTCCCTGTCTTCATACATGCTAGTGGGGTTGATGCGCTTTGTCCATGATTTGAACTATTTCCTTGTACATATGATTATTTGAACTTTCTTCTTTATCAAGCCTCCTTTCCGCCTTACTTCCCTCCCTTAATCCCATTCCAATATTTTACTGGACTCTCCCTTCATTTATCTAAAATCTTTCCTGTTTCTGAATTTCTCTATATTTTTAACATATCAGAGAAAAATACATCTGTCTTTATTGAAAAATTCTCAATAGTTTGACATTAATGGGTTAATGCAGATACTTATTTCTGAATCACATATGCTTAAGTTTGCCTACCCTTCAGAGAAACCTTTACAGATAAATATAGGGATTATATAACATAAAAGCTAGTTTTACTCCTGAAAATCCAGGAAGATAGTACAGAGCAAATAAATATAAATGCATCAATAGCCACTTACTTTATTCCTATATCCCTTAGTCAACCTGTAGAAAATCAGTAAAATAGCTAGGCATGGTGGTGCAGGTTTGTAATCCCAGAACTTGGGAGGCTGAGACAGGAGGATCACAGGTTCAAAACTAGCCTTGGCAACTTAGTGAGGCTCTCAGAAATTGACTGAGAACCTGTTTCCAAAGAAGAAAACTGGGGCTAGGGGTGTAGCTTGGAGGTAGAATGCCCCTGGGTTCAAGCCCCAGTAACAAATAAATGAATAAATCAATAAAACAAAAAACAAATAATTCAGTAAGGAGACTGAGAACCTAAAATAACAATCATAAGATTGCATTTTATCGGATAAGATTGCAATATTGCTTTGATATCAAAGTATTCTTTTCTTTCAGGAATTAGAATCATCTGTGTAATTCATTTATTTATTTATTTATTTATTTATTTATTTATTTATTTATTTCTGTGTAATTCTTACCCTTGTAAGAAAATGTCCTGTTGCTGTGATTCCCAGCACAGACGTAACAGGCCTCATTAGCCACCCTTCTCTGTAAGGAAATTGATTTTAACTGTGCAAATCCCAGGTCTGTTAGTCTTCTTTCCTTAAAATGTCCTTTTGGACTCTGCTGCCCTCTACTGTCTCTAAAAACAGAGGACACTGAGAAAAACCTCCGCACGTGTGAGCCACAGGAAAGTGGGAGTGTGTCCTCACAGTTAATGACTAGTGGAGATTTCCTTGAATTTCCTTAAGTCTCCTGGCCCTTGCAAGTGGGTCTGCGTGCCTTTGGGGGGCGCGCCTTCAGTGCCTTGCAATTGACATCTCTATTTTAGTCTTCGTTTTCTACTTGCTCCGAGAGTCAAGGTCAGCTACAAGTGAGAAAGAGGGGCCTTGTCAGATTTGTTCTAGGTCTTTCCACGGTCTTAGCATGCATTTGGCGTTCTGGATTTTCTAGAATATATTGGAGCTTTTCAACCTCCCACTGAGGTTCATTTACTCTGCTTTTTCTTTTGTTCTTGCTTTTTCTCTCTCCTCTTTCTCCTCTTTCTCCTCCTCTTTCTCTCCTCCTCCTCCTCCTCCTCCTCCTCCTCCTCCTCCTCCTCCTCCTCCTCCTCCATCTTTCTCTCTCTCTCTCTCTCTCTCTCTCTCTCTCTCTTCCTTATTTTTCATTTTTCTTTTTCTGGCACTGGGGATTCAATCCAAATTCAACTCCAAGCTCCAACCCTTCAACACTTTTTTTTAATTTTGAAGCAGAGTCTTTCTAAGTTGCTAAGTGTCTAGCTAAGTTGCCGCGTCCGGCCTTGAATCTGTGATTCCCCTGACTCCGCCGTCTAAGTACTGGGATTATAGGCACGTGCCATAGTACCAGCTCCTGATTTTCCTTTCATATTCTTTGGCCACCCTTTTGTTTGCCCCAACGGATATTCTCACCGCTGGCAAGTGTGCTGTTACACGGCGACCACAGATTCCGAGGGAGAATGCTGAGTGACATGAATTAAATATGAGCTGTGCAAGCAGAGACTCTCCGGGGAGCTACCAGACAGGTCAAATTGGAAGATTATTTGGGAATGGTGCTTTGGGGGATCTTTTAACCTTTTCTGTCACCTCTAGTGGCTATTACCTAATTTGTGGTGCAATACTCTGTGTTAAACCTGTGTAACCTCTGCATTCTCTGTAACTAAGTCTAAGATGATGCCACAAACCTGTACTTATGCCTGTACCAAATGTAATAGCAAAAGTAACTCCATTTGGTTAAAGTAAATTGTGCGGCTCAAGGTTGAGACATTAAGCTCTTGCCAAATAAGATATAGATAACCCCCAGTTCTGCTTCTGTAAGATGGCTTGCTTACTCTGCCTCATCCTAAGGCCACCCGCGTGGTTTTGTTTTTCTCTCTTCGGTCACCTCTTGTGGGTTTTTTTTTTTTTCCTTATAAACCCTTGCCCCCGGCAAGTTGGTGCACCCTCCAGTCAGATTTCTAGACTGAGGGTACCACCGCTGGCCAGCTAGTAAAGGCTTCAGGTGGCACTTTCTCTTGGACTTTCAAGTCTCTCATTTCTCACTGAACCTGCATAGAACAGTTGGTTTCAATGCTACAGTAGAACTGAGGCCAAGAGGATGGGTTTAGGGCAGGTTATAAGGTTCATTTTTGTTATCATGTGTCAGCCAGTTCTTGCATATGTGCCCTTTGGACTGGGAAAAAGCCTTTGGTTAATTTTTAGGGTCCTGAGAAAATTCATTCTAACAACTTATCGATACTCTCTTTGCTTAGTGTAGATGAGCAGATTTTTAGAGGTTCTAATGGGTACCCACAAATGCCAGTCCCTGTAGGAGATTTTCCAAAAGGGATCTTTTCTTCCACTAAGCGTCGTAAAACCAGAAAGAAAAAAAAAAAATCAAAGTCGATCACCAAGAGTATACTCTATTCATAGGCCAGAGAATGGAGACGCAGAAGCCGAGGCTCACAAGTCAACTTCTCAACCTGTTGTTGGCGGAGAACTTAGACAGAGTAAAAGAAATGAAGGGCAAGAAATAAAGTGGTGGTAAAAGAGGTAGGTTTACTGGGATACGTAACAAAGACCTAAATCGCTGAAAAGGGTGAGAAATGTCTGTGCACAGATCACTGTTGACTAAAATCCAGTGAATGCAAAAATACGAGACATTCTGCAGCAGAGACCTAAATAATACGGTTCCACGTTGGGAGAGTTTGCAGCCGTTTCTAAAACAGGAAGGCACTAGCAAATGAAGTCGAGGGCTATGGCTTATGTTTTAAAAATAGAAAATGGCAGGGAAGGAATAGATTAGCTTCAACCAGTGGTGCTCAGAACAGGGATAGAGTGGGGTACAGTGAGAGGTAAGGACACCTGCAGGGGCATGTGGTGCACACAGCAGGCAGGACGGAGTGGCCAGGACACCCAGTGCCCCTTTCTGACTTCTGAGGCAGGATCCATTACCGCCCTCTAATTATAGGACTCGGGCTGAAGGCTGAAGAAATTCAGCTGTTTCAGTTATTCAGAATAAGATCAGTCATGCTTAAGCATAGGCCATTTACCAAAAAGCATATTGTGTTTTCTAATGCCTTGAAACTAAAACAGAACCTTGGAGACAGAGATACATTCGTACAAGCCAAAGGGCTTTCCCCTCCGTGTCACTAGGTCCTGCTCTCTCCTTATTTCCCAAGTATTCCTAATGTTTATTTCTTCAGTATGTTCTCTCCCTTTGGTTTCTTCATTTTTTCATAAATTTAAATATTTTTATTTACCACATCTATCAGGTTATAGTTTTATTAGAAGTCCTTGTGGTCTTATCCCTCTTTTATTTTATTTATCCCACTTTTATTTTTATTGGTGCATTGTAACTATATTGATTCTTAGTGTGATAGAAACACCCACACACGGGACACCCAGAGCATTCCCTTCGGGATCCCACTCCCTTCTTCCCATTCATAATATTGAAATGGGTACCGATGGGCTCAGAAATTCAGCAAAGGGTTGTTTGGACTGTGTCCTTCACGAGTCTTTCCCTTTTCCCTCCCCACCTCTCCCTCCAAATCCCCTTCCCACCATTCTACGAGTCTCCCTCATGTATCTGAATTCTATTTTGCTTCCCAGTTTTTTCTCTGGCTTCCACATATAAGAGAAAACACGTGACCCCTGACTTTGTGAGACTAGTTAATCTTACTAGCATGCTATTCTCTAGTTCCACCCATTTTCCTGCGAATGACACGATTTTGTCCCTCTCTAGAGCAGAGAAAAAATTCCATTGCGTGCATATACCACAATTTTGTAACTTATTCTTTTAATTTTTTTTTTGTGTGTGTGGTGGCGTGGATTGGACCCAGGGGCATCCTACCTCTGAGCTAAACCCCTGGGCCTATTTGATTTTTATTTTGAAACAGAGTCTCCCTAAGTTGCTGAGGCTGGCTTCTTCTGTTAAATCCTTTAAGATTAAACACATTCCAGGTAGCGACACAGTTCTCCATTGTCAGTAATGTTATTCCCAGACGGTTTTCTACAGACCCTACGTGTGCAAATTTACCCCCAGACTTTCTAGAAATTGGTCATGTGCCACTGAGAGGGTGAGAGTGGGCATGGAATTTCTTCTGAACAGAGGAAGTACACTATCGATGACCCACACCTCTGTTTCTTCTTTAAGGAATCAGAGGCTCTTTATAAGAATCATTTTGCAGAAGGGGCCTACCACTTAGAGCAAGGAATGTATATGGCACCAGGAAAAGATGAGGATAAGGAGGAGAGCAGACAGAAAGCAGCACAGACATCACAGGAGCAAGCATCTGTTCCTGAGGCTCACATCATGTTCATCTCTGCATGGCTTCCTGTCTGAGCAGTCATCATTAGAGTCCAGCTTATGTCCTGGGGCTTATTATTTGAAGAGGCTTCGTAACTGATGGTTCCCAGTTTTCTGTGTGCCAGGTTGCTATAGATTTCAGAAGACACTTTTGGAAAACACCCCTCTCACCACTAGCCAAAAATTTTCTACGTGCCTTCCTACTCAAAGGGGATTTTTGTTGTTTATCTAATGTCTCTCCTGACTGTACTTATCATATGACAACACAAACACACGGGCTTTTTCTTTTGTTTGGAGGTTAAGAATGATGCTATTTTCTTAGTTACTTCAATGTATAATGGAGTCTAAGATACAATCCTAGGTGGCCCACCAAAAAACACATGGTGGTATCAAGTTAAACAGCTGGCATCTTTTTTGAAACACGAGCTCCCCGAGAGAGGCTTAAAGGGGAAATCACCAGCTGGCAGAGTATGCTAATTTCTGACAGGTGTATTAATCACACTATGTCATTCCTTCCCAGCCACACCCTTGCTTCACTCTTGCACACATAACTGATGTGCACGGGTCATAATTTACGCTGGTGAATGTCCAGGGAGAATTCAGTTAGAATTTTGATTGACAGGTTTCCAAAGTAGTTTTTTCTCATATGTCTTTTAGATTGAGTCCAGGGGGATTCTATGGTTCTACCACAAATGGGAAGATGTCTGCCTTGTTTCGCTTCCTTATTTTGTTGTTGTTGTTGTTGGGGTTTTTTTTTTGTGTGTGTGTGTGTTACTGGGGGTAGAACCCAGGGACTTTCTACCTTCAGGCTATATATACTCCCAGACCTATTTTATATTTTATTTTGAAGCAGGGTCTCACTAAGTTGCTGAGAGCCTCACTCAGTAGCTGAGGCTGGCTTCGAACCTGTGCGATCCTCCTGTCTCAGCCTCCCAAGAGCGGGGATTTTACAAGCGTGCGCCACCACGCTCAGCTCACTTTCTTCTTTTTAATGGCAGTTTGAAAGATCTAAGTCAGACCCAGTGTCACATATCTGTAATTCCAGTAATCAGGATATGGCAACAGAGGTATCTTAGGTTCAAGCCAGTGTGTAGTAACTTAGGGAGACCTTGCTTCAGAATAAAAAGGGCTGGGGGTATAGCTCAGAGAGGGAACACCCCTGGGTTCAACCTCTAGAACTAACAAAAAAGTTCTCTGAGTTACCTTTTTCTTATCGTCACAGCTTTTGGGAAAGAGTCTTCTAATTAATCTATCAATTACCTTTGAATATAGGGTATCTTTCTGGCCTTCCTTATTTTATTCAGAGTCAACATTGATTCGGCGTCTTTAAATATATTCTGAGATTCTTTCCTACCATGAAAGCTTTGGTCTTTCGTTTCTCACATATTTTGATACTCATCTGCAAACAGAATAGTCTTCTACTGGTCTGTAATCTCACCTACTTAGGAGGCTGGAGCAAGAGGGTCACAAGGTCAAGACCAGCCTGAGAAGCACAGTAAGACCCTGTCTCAAAATTAAGTTAAAAGGAAATAACTCAGTGACCGAATAGCACTGGGTTTCCTCCCCAGTATTGAAAATTTTGTTTGAACCTCTAATATTAAAATTGTAAATTATTGCAGAAATATTTTTTCATGATACTTCAACTTATTTTCCATTAGTTTATTCAACAATTTTTTTTAATCTGGGCGTGGTGGTGTACACTTGTAATCCCAGCATTCGGGAGGCTGAGCCAGGAGGATCGCAGGTTCACAGAGCAGCCTCAGTTACTTAGTGAGACCCTCTGCAACTCAGTAAGACCCGCTTTCAAAGTAAAAAATAAAAATAGGGCAGTGGGTGTAGCTTGGAGGTTGAATGCACCTGAGTTCCATCCCCAGACCTGCAAAAAAAAAAAAATTGTTTGTGGGGGGGGGGTACTAGAAATTGAACCCAAAGGCATTCTATCTCCAAACTACTCCCCCAGTCCTATTTTTTAATTTAATCTTGAAACAGGGTCTCACTAGACTAAAGAGAGTCTCACTACTTACTGAGGCTGTCCTCAAACCTACCATCTCCTATCTCAGCATTCCAAATACTGAGATTCCAGGCAGGTGCCACCATGCCTGGCTAGTGAGCAAGCTTTTGAAGTTTGCGCCTACTGTGTTCTCTGCTCCTTGCTGAGCCAGCGGTGAGCAAAGAGAGTGGATCTCACTAATGTGTATGGGAAGGGAGAAAAAAGAGGGGATATGAGGAGGGAGATATGCCAAGTGCTGTGTGTATGTTTGTATTGCTTCAAATCTCAATATGTGTACTATTACATCGCACCAATAAAAGTTTTGAAAAGAAATAGTGTTCCTTGTATCATGTAAATTATAGTCTAGTAGAAGTGCCAGAAAATAAAAAAAAAATCATAGCTGCTGTAAGTGCTCTCTGAAGGAGGTCTATGGTGCAGGAAAGGTATAGGGCACCTTTATATTGGCAAGAAAAGGTGTTTTAATAAACTTTTCTGTCACTGTTACCAAAATACCTAACAAGTTCAAAGGTTCAGTCCATGGTTGGCTGGTTCCAAGTCAGAAACATCATGTTGCTGTGGCGGAGGGAGTCTTTTCTCAGCTCAGGGCAGTCAGAAGGAGAGAGAGAAGAACAGGAAAAGGAAGAAGAAGGAGAAGGAGAAGGAGAAGAAGAAGAAGAAGAAGAAGAAGAAGAAGAAGAAGAAGAAGGAGGAGGAGGAGGAGGAGGAGGAGGAGGAGGAGGAGGAGGAGGAGGAGGAGGAGGAGGAGGAGGAGGAGGAGGAGGAGGAGGAGGAGGAGGAGGAGGAGGAGGAGGAGGAGGAGGAGGAGGAGGAGGAATACCAGGGGCATTCTACCTCCAAGCTACACCCCAGCCCTATTTTTTATTCTTTATTTTGAAACAGGGTCTCATTGAGCTGCAAATGACCTCACTAAGTAGCTGAAGCTGGCCACAAACCTGTGATCCTCCTGTCTCTGCCTCCCAAATACTGGAATTACAGGTGTGTGCCACCACGCTCAGCTCACAGAAAATATTAAAAAAAATTTTTGGTGGTACTGGGGTTTCTGGAACCCTTCTATCTCCGAGCCACACTCCCAGACACCTATGTTTTATATTTTTATTTGGAAACAGGGTCTCTTAAGCCAGAGTGGCTGGCTTCAAACCTGTGTGATCCTCCTGTCTCCGCCTCCCAAGCACGGGGATTACAAGCATGCGCCACCACGCCTGGCTTAAAATAATTTTTAAAGTATTCAAGAGTAGTTTGGGATTCTATACATGTTTGACCTAATTCTTTATCCTACTAGTATCAACCACAGTTATTCATAATCAATATTCAGTAAATGTTTATAGAATATAAGAAAAAGAGTAGTTTTGAGGCTACTGTGTGAAAGTCATTAAGAAAGATACGTTCTGTTATTCACCCACAAAGTTATTTGTGATACAATGAGACACTGGGGTTCCGAACACTTTCAAATTTAAATATATTTTTTGAGATGTGCTCAGAACACAGAGCCCAAAGAATGGCTCCTTTGTTTACAACACTCCGTACTGTATAATTGACATGCACCAGTAAATATAAAAAGGAAAGACAAAAGCCAAGCATAGTGGTACATGCTTGTAATCCCAGTAGCTGGGGGGCTAAGACAGGAGGATGGCAGATTGAAGGACAGCATCAGCAAATAGACTATTTGCAACCTAGTGAGACCCTGTTTCAAAACACAAAAGGAAATTGAGCTTGGTAGGAGGGGGTAGCTTGACAGTAGAATACCCCTGGGTTTAATCCCTAGCATTGCTACCCCCTCAAAAAAAGAAAAGAAAAATTGGAAATAAAAAATATATACTTCTTTCTGTGAATCCTTATTACTTCTTCCTTTGACTTCTGCATTCTGAAATAACTCTTCCCACTCTTCACATGTGCCACCCTGCTGGGTCTGTGCTCACCTGTCGGGGCTGTCATGGTAGGCAGCACTCCTCTGTTCCAAAGACATCTCCAGGTTGAATCGCGGCAATGGATCCCATGATCCTAGTAGTGCACTTTCCTAGAATGAGCGAGACCCTGGTTTCAATCCCAGAGCTGAAAAAAATTTTAAAACTTTTATGCTTTTAATGACATCACTAAGATATAGAATATATTATAGATCAATATAACCTATTCAAAAAATGGCAAACACTTTTCCAAAAAAAAAAAAATATATGTAAGTAGCCAATAAAAAGCAAGGCATGGCGGCACATGCTTGTAATCCCAGTACTTGGAAGACTGAGGCAGAAGGATCATGGATTCAAGGACAGCCTCAGCAAGTAGTGTAATGGTGTGAGATGGGAATGTGGGTTCTTGTTCTTAGCTACTTTAGAAAAAATAGCCAGAACTATACTACTGCAAGCTTAAGCAAAGTTTATTATTACAAAGAAAGAAGGGACAGAATAATAAAGCACTGCATCAGAGAGAGGAATGCAGTGGAGTGCCTTGAAAGTAAGACACTGAAGTTTTTGAACACTAAACAGTTTTTATAAGGATTCATTATCTCCCATCCAGCTTAACCAATAGTCTTTCTACTTGCCCCCAACCTGATGCAGGTGTGGGCCCACGTATTATCTCTAGTGCAAGCTTTTGTTATGATAAAGATTCACTACCTGCCTGACCAAGTTTTTTTTATCTGCCTCTGACCCAATGTAGGTGTAGGCTCCCCTATTACCTCTGGTACAAACCTTTTTTTTATGACTAAGATGTGTTACTTGGTTAACAAAGTCAGGGGTCACCTGGTATATGCCCTCTTTGAGGAAGGCCTGTACCATCCTCCTGTGTCCTTGGGGAGTTTTAGCTTTTTTTTTTTTTTTAGCTCTATCTGCTGGAAGTTATGTAAACGCGCCTTTAGAGTATGGAGACCTTGGACTACAACTCTTTTGTGTACTTGGTAATCAATATAGGGTTCTCTTAACAACCTTAGTTTAACATTCCATGTTTAGCTGGGCTAACAGCTAACTTTAAGCTGACCAAGGTCAATATTGGATGTAGCTCTTGGCTGACAGCTTAGAGGCAGAGAAAAGGATTTTATTGTTTTGCCTAAGTATAAAAACTTATTCTTATTAGCAATTAATACAGCTCTTATTAACAATCAATACAGGCTCAGTCCCATCAAGTATTGAAACTCTCATCAGCCTAGTGAGACCCTTTTTCAAAATAAAAATAAAATAGGACTGGGGTATAGCTCAGAGGTATACTGCCCTGGGTTCAATCTCCGATGCCACAAAATAATAACCAATAAACACAAGTAAAGATGCTCAACAACACTAGTGATTAGGTAAATACAAGCCAAACACCAGTTGGTGATACTACTTCACCTATGGCTAAGATAAAAAAATATATATGGGAAGGAATGTTGGTGAGAATATAAAGAAAGTGGGGCTCCCATTCACTGCTAGGGGGAATATAAAGTGGTATATAGCTACTTAGAAAAACAGTTTGGTAGTTTGTTAAAATATTAAACACAAGTTATCACGTGACCTAGGGATTTCATGGCTAGGTATATGCCCAAGAGAAATGCAAACATTTATTAATACAAATATTTGTGCAGGAAGGTTTATAGCCAAAAGGTAGAAATAAGTAAAAGTATATCCATCAACTAATGAATAGATAAACAAAATGCCATGGATTCATTCAGTGGAATATTATTCAACAACATAAAGAAGGAAATGTTGATACATTCTGATAAGTATCAGTGGTGCACCATCATGGAGAAATCTTAGAAACATGATAAAGAACATTTCAAAGAATGTCATAGAGAAGCCAGTCACAAAAAAACCATGTGATTTGATTAAATAAAATCACATTAAATAAAATTAAATAAATTTTAAATAAAATTTTAAATAAATTTTAATAAAAAATTTAATAAAGTTAAATAAAATGTCCATAACAGGTAACACATTTATGGGGAAAGAAGTAGTTTCATGGTCACTTGGGGGTGTGAGAAACTGTGGGGATAGAAGGAGTTAACTGTTAAGGGATTTGGGGGGCTTGGGGAGATGATAAAATATTCTGAGATTGATTGTCATGTTGATTGCATAACTATTGTAGGGAGCTCCAAGCTTTTCCTCTAAAGAGCCAATCATTTTAGACTGAAATAAAACTGACAATATAAAGATTAACAGGAAAAATAACATACAGATTTACTAACATGGAAACATCAGAACTGTACACCAGAAGACCCAAGGGGAAGGTCAAACAGGAGAAGCTTAAATTCTTCCGTCATAGAGGAGAAGATGTGGGTGTGACCAATTTTAAAGGGGTGACATGTAGTTTTTAGGGTAGATGAATAGGCCCAGAAGAGTAGAAAATGTCCTTGGGACAAACTTCCAGGCTCTCCGCATGGCATCTGAAGTCCATTCTTCTTTCTGGCCTGCAGTATGTACTGAATCTTTGCTGCTTGTTGACATTTTAATGAGGAGTCTGAAGGTGATTGTGCTTCTCTTTTGGCAAGGAGCGTCAGAAAGAAAGGAAACTTTTGCAGAAAGTCTGTCTGTGTGCTAAAATGCCAGAAACAAGTGCCAAGTAACCTTGAATCACAGCAGCTCAAAGGCTTCTTTATTAGCCTATCCAAGCGCCAGCTGGGAGAAGGGGTATCATTTTCTGATGCTTGGCACTGAGGATATATTCAACACCATTAAATTATATGTGTTAAATGAGAAAGTTGTAGTATAAGATGTGTTCTTAATTTGAGGTCTGTGGACCTGTAAGCCAGAGCCAACTGTCAAGGTCAATAGGGTTGGGAAAATTTTACTAGGAAAGAATTTAAGATAAAAAGAAAGGTTTTGAATGGGGTGGGAATTGGGTAAGGGCTAATTGGGTGAGGTGTGCATGTATATCTTCACCATCTTGTATCCCATTAAGATGTGTGACTACAATGCACCCAAAAAATTAAAAAAAGAAAGCTTTTATTAAGATGAGCAGTTGGCAAACCTAAGAGACAAAGCCTTTGGGACCAAACTAAAGCAGATACCACAGGAAGAAAGAGAAGTATAAGCTTTATAGAGGAATTTGCTGTCTAGAGCCCCATGCAGGTGCCCTATGCAAATGAGGGAGGCAAGATTGCTCTGCCCTGATTGGTTGCTTTTAGCTGCATGCAGCTTATTTTAAATACTTGATAGTTCTGCATGTGTCCAGTGGCCACCATATTGGATAATGTAGATGTGTTGTTCTCGACAGCACCCATTCCAGATTGGTTACCATTTATGTATGACCATAGGTCATAGTTCATTGGTCAGGTCTGAGTAGCAAAATAAGACTTAGTGGAGGGGAGAGGGCTTTTACCTTGGCAAGTGGCATAGGAATATATCTGGCAAGGTCCGCAAAGTTTAACTTGTGCTCTTTGCAAAGGCTGACTATGTGTTTGGCCCCACAGTCTGTCTCCATTGTGAATGTAAGCTCCATTAGTCACTTGGGACACTTCTTGGGGATTCAGATTTTTTTGTGTGTGCTACAAGTTGCTTTGTAGACTTAATTTAAATTAAACAAAAACTTTAGTTCATTTGCATGCAGCTTATTTTATTTTACTTTTGTGTGTGTGGTACTGAGGGTGGAACCCAGGGGCTTTTCTACCTCCAGGCTGTACTCCCAGACTTATTTTATATTTTATTTGGAAACAGGGTCTCACTAAGTTGCTGAGAACCTTACTAAGTAGCTGAGGCTGGCTTCGAACCCGTGCGATCCTCCTTCTCCGCCTCCCAAGCGCGGGGATTACAAGTGTGTGCCACCACACCCGGCTGCATGCAGCTTATTTTAAATACTTGCTAGTTCTGCATGTGTCCAGTGGCCACCATATTGGATAGTGTAGATGTGCTGTTCTTGACACACATAATCCAGGAAAACCCAAAAACATACACAGTACTTTGAACACACTGGTACTCTTTCTTAGAAAAGGTATCTAAGATCCTCACTCAGAATTTTCTAAAATCACCAAACTATTAAAATATCAAAGTAATTTCTCACTAATCCTATACTGACCAGAAATTTGACTTCATTTAAGGGCCTGATTTTACTATCTACAAAGGATGTAGAAGCCTTGTTTCTATTAACACTGTCATGGAAGAAGAGAAATCTTTGGAAAAGGGGAGGAGTTCCTGGAGTAGGGGAGGACTCAAGCCAGGATCAGCAGGTTCTTTGTCATAGGTGATGGAAAAGGATTTTGTCACATGTCAGAAGAGGCATAGAGATTTATTTAAGGAAGCACGGAGTACACATTCAAGGAAGAACAGTGAGAAATGGGATTTGGGGCTTCATTTTTCCTTTTCTCTTTCGGGAGGGGGTTACTGGGGATGGAACCCAGGGCATTCTACCTCCAAGATACATCCCCAGCCCTATGTTTTAAATTTTATTGATGTATTTATACATCATAATGGGGTAAAAAACCTGTGTAAGCCGGGCGTGATGGCGCACGCTTGTAATCCCCGCACTTGGGAGGCGGAGACAGGAGGATAGCGCAGGTTCGAAGCCAGCTGTGCTGGCTTAAGAGACCTTGTTTCCAAATAAAAAGTATAAAAATAATAGGTCTGGGAGTGTAGCCCGGAGGTATAAGGGTTTCCAGGAACCCCAGTACCACCAAAAAAAAAATTGTGTAGACATAAATGCACACATCACCCAGCCAGTCCTCACCCCACTCCCTCCCCATCCCTTCCTCCCATGCTTGGCTTAGTGGTTGACTACGCTATGAAAAAGTACATCGTGTGCTTTAAGGAGTTTCCTTCTTCCCCCCTCCCATCCCCACAGTTAGGATGCCTTATTTGCTCCTCTATAGAATCTCCTTTTTCTGCTCAACATCATTGGCAATCAGAGAGATGCAAATCAAAACTACCCTGAGATTTCACCTTACCCCAACTAGAATGGCAATCATTCAAAACAAAAACAACAACATTGTTTATTGGTGGAATTGCAAATTAGTGCAGCCACTTTGGAAAACAGTATGGAGAATCCTCAGAAAAATGGGAACAAATTTACCATTCGATCCAGCAATAACACTTCTAGATATCTACCCAAAAGAAAGGAAACCAAACTACTAAATTAATGCATGCATATCTATGTTCATAGCTGCACAATGCACCATAGCCAAACTATGGGACCAGCCAAGATGTCCATCAACAGATGAACGGATTGCGAAACTGTGGGATATGTACACAATGGAACTTTACCCAGCCCTATTTTTTATTCTTTATTGTGAAACAGGATCTTACTGAGTTGTGAAGGATCTCAGTAAGTAGCCGAGGCTGTCCCAGAACCACAATCCTCCTGTCTCAGCCTTCCAAATGCTGGGATTACAAGTGTGCGCCATAGCACCCAGCTCATGTCTCTTTTTTTAAAATAAATCTTAGTGAAAGGTGGGTATGGGAAGGAATGGAGAGATTACCTCAGTCCAGTGGTCTTAAGATTCTTCATGGCTTTATACTTTATGGTCTTAAGATGTTTAATTGCTATTTTCCAGATCAATAGGTAACATTGGAAAGTCTCCTAAACTACAGGTTTCTCAAGATAGGGTATCTCTCCTCTTTCAACTATTCAAAGGGGTGGTTGATTAGCTATGCATGAGGTAATTATCATAGGTGACTGAGTTTTTAGTTAACTTTTTTTTTTTTTGGGTATTGGGAATTTTGCCCAGGGCATTCTACCTCCAAGCTATAATGCCAGACCTTTTTAAATTTTTTATTTTTTGTAGTACTGGGGATGCAACCCAGGGGCATTCTACCTCTGAGCTACACTCCCAGCCCTATTTTTTATTTCTTATTTTAAAACACGGTCTCACTAAGTCGTGAAGGGCCTCACTAAGTAGCCGAGCCTGTCCGCAAACCCAGATCCTCCTGTCTCAGCCTCCCAAGTACTGGCATTTCAAGCATGCATCACCATGCCCAACTCATTTTTTAAATTTTTGAGACAGGGTCTCGCTAAATTGCTGGGGCTCTTGCTAAGTTGCTGAGGCTGGTCTCAAACCTGTGACTCTCCGGTTGTCAGTTTCTAAGGTATAGTGGTTAATGCTAAGATTTACAGATTCCCAGGAAATTGGGAATGACCGACCTGGCAGAAAGACTGATGTAGGGAGACAGGCTTGGAGAAGTATGAGGAACTTCTGAGTTAAAATTTTACTTCTTCCTCCTTCCTTTATGTCTGCTCTCTACCTATTTCTTTTTTTTATTCTATCTTCCCTCAACACTGCACTACTTTTCCCTGAGAAACAAAATACCCAGAAGTCATTAAATTATGACCTGCTTCATTAAATCAGCACATGCATTCTTGTTACTCAAAGCCGTAATTATTATGCCAGAAGCCCCCAAAGCTGATGTCACATTGAGTCTGAGTTAACATGAAAATGGGTGTGTTGCTGAGTGATAACGGGTCAGGAATCGGTGAAATGACGGGATGGTGTGCAAAGCCCGGGCACATCTGAAGGCTCTCACGGCCCTGCAGGATGCCAGGGCTCAGCCATGACTCTTTATCACTGTCTGCCTCAGAATGGAGGTACATTCCAGGGAAAGCCTCCAGAGAAGGGCCATCACGAATCCTATGTTATGGTGGAAAAGCGATCTCAGTGTCTGAAATGCTTCAGTTTCGTCTGGCAGTCCAGTATCACCAGCTGGACTAAAATTTGAAATCTGCCAGCTGTCCTTTGTACTCCTCGTTTCTAAAACATCGACACCTGGTACCACGCAGTTGCGCTCACACAGCAAGGAATTCTTGCGTTCACTGAAAGGAGGAAGTGTGGGGGCCGCCGGCACCTGTGACCCTGGCTGACAAATGGCTTGTGTCACGTCCTCTGCAATGGGACCCTCCTGAGTAACCACACAGATTGATCGTCATGCGGGATGCTGTTGGTGCTCAAAACCGACAGCAGCTACTGTCGAAGGGCATCTGTGCGTTGGCCGCAGCCACCCTAGTTTTGACCATGTAACTTAGAGGACAGAAGATTTATTTTCTTAGTTTTAGGTTCAGTCTTCTCATCTTGGTGATGAGAAGCCGGCATTAACAATGGCAATCCCATTTGTCCCTCACTAACGCATTCCACAGGAAAGACACCAGGTCTTACGATCAAATGCCCAATCACGGTTTGCTGGTGGCTCATGGACAAGACAGCGGGTATGGTATGCACACAGTAGCTCCGGTCACTCCAGAGATGCCAGTGCCAAGAAGAAAGGCCCCTTTCTCTCTGGCATAATATTCAGTTAATATTTCTCTGTTTTCAAGAAGTCACACTTGGTTTCTTTTCCTTCAGATTCAACCTTATGTGTGTTAGTACGGCAGAGAAGTTACAAGAAGGCCCCTTACAGAAGAGACCTAGACGTGCCCTAGATCTACTGCTCCCAAACCATAGGACCTTGGACCCAGCACTCTACCACCTTGAGCATCAGCTTCCTCATCGGGAAAATAGTAGAGGTCATAGCAGATATTTTAAAGGGCCACAAGAACTAAATGATGTGATTCAAGTATAGGTCATAACAGGACCTGGTTCAACGTCAAAGCCCAGTGTTGGCAGCTACTGTAAAGTGCCTTGACAGAGCTGGGGCTTAGATGCCTCAGAAGAAGTCCAGGGTACAGGGAACAATGGCAGGTGTTATATAAAATAAAATGTCCCTGAAGGAGCTCATTTGTTAATGTTCTGAGCTGATGTGATTGAGTCATGAAGGTTGTAATCCCAGCAGTGGATAAATCCATAATGGATTTGTCTGGGTGGTGACCCAGCCAGCAGGGTGTGGCTGGAGGGGTGGCCTTGGGGATTATATAAATGGGTCCTCCTCCCCTGAGCTCTCTCTCTTTGGGCATCCATGATGTGAAGAGCACAGCCCATGTGCCCTTCATCTCTCTCTGTCTCCTGCCACCATGATCTGAGTTTCTATGATCCTCAGCCTCACATGAACTGAACCTGAAACTGTAAGAAAATAAATCTTCTTCCTTCTAAGTTACATGGTCAATCTTTTATATTATAGCTGCATGAATACTGACTGGAACAGCAGGCAGAAGGAGGTGGAGCAGACTGAGTCCCCTGGAGAATGCTAAAGGGCCCAACAGCTTTAGTTCAAATATAACATTCAGAAGATACAGCAGAGAAGAAGGCTACATTCTGCATGTCATTGGTGTCCTCTTGCTACCATGCCTTCTCTGTGGCACTGTAGTAAAAAAGTAAGTAAGCCGGGCCGGGCATGGTGGAATATGCTTGAGAGGCTGAGACAAGAGGATCTGGGTTTGCAGCCAGCCTCAGCTACTAACACTAACTTTAAAAATAAGGCAGCGGGGATGTAGCTTAGCAGTAAAGCATTTGTCTAGCATGTGCAAGACCCTAGATTCGATCCCCAGCACCACAAATAATAATAAATAAATTAGACAATAAATGTGCTCCATGTCACTGAACTATATACTTCAAAGTGGCTACAGTGGTCAGTTTTGTGTTGACTATTTTGTCAGTTCTGTGTTGTGGCAACAACCAAGAATGTACACCTCACACAGAGAATGAAGTCTGGAAATGTCCAGTGCTTCCAAGTCTTTCTAGGAACTCATGGAACAACCAAGCCAATGTGTGGGCAACTCTGCCCTGCAGGGCTCAGCACTGTGGAACACTGACTACGCTCTGCTCAAACCACAAACCCACAGCGGGTCTCCTTAACCCTTTTTTCAGGAAAAACTTTCTATTTGTGGTTACCCCCAAATATACCGCAGATTTGGCATGGTTCCGTAAGTTGGAGAACTTTGTGATGATATCATTGTTCCTTATTCTGCCCACAAGTGTCAACATTAAATGTCCTGCTAAGCAGCAGCCTTTAAATATCTTATTCACAGGAGTAACTCTGACAGGCTCAACTCTTGCACCACTCTTCCTAGTTCCTCAGCTCAGGGCGAGTTTTAGATTAAATGAGAGGATATAGGTAGAGTCTTTAAAAATTATCTGGCCCATGAAATAGCAGAAGAGTCAGTGTTTAATAAATACTTGCCTTGGTGATAAGTGTGAGGAGGTTTTTATTCAGATTTAGATATCTCGTTGACCAAGATATCTGGCTTGTCATCTCATGATGGGCTGCCTTTGATGATCCATCCCTGTAACCTTGACCTCTTGAGATCTTTATTATTGGCAAAAAATAAGCCCCTTTCTAGTTCTTTGAGGTATAATTCAAGTATACCAAAATTCACATATTTAGAATGACTAATTTAATGCGTGCTTACGCCCAAGAAACTTTAGATAATGAATAGATTCATCACCCCCAGAAGTTTCCCTTGCACCCTCTTGCCACCCCTTCCCCTTCTCCCTACCTCATCCCCAGAAAACCGCCACTCTGCCTTCTGTTTCATATAAATTTTAGGAGTGCCTTTTCTCTATCTGTGAAAAATGTCATTGGGGTTTTGATAAAGACTGCATCAAATCTATAGGTTGCTTTAAGTATTATGGGCATTTAAATAATATTGACTACTTCAATATATGTCCATGGAATATCTCCATTAATTTTCATCTGCTTTAATTTCTTCCATCAATGTTTTATAATTTTCATGGTCTGAGTCTTTTACCACCTTTTTAACTTTTATTCTGACAGAACACTCTTGAAGTGTGCTAAAGTATATTGCGGTCCCCCTGTTTTCTTTTTTTCCATTATTTAAATATATATATCCATAAATACATTTAAGTATATCCATTATTTAAATGTATGTGAATACATTATACATACGTGTGTGTGTGTGTGTGTGTGTGTGTGTGTGTGTGTGGTGCTGGGGATTGAATCTAGGGACATTCTATCTCCAAACTTCACCCCCAGCCCTATTTTTTATTCTATATTTTGAAACAGGGTCTCACTGAGTTGCAAAGGGCCTCGCTAAGCAGCTGAGGCTGTCTGAGGTCTGCGATCATCCTGTCTCAGCCTCCCAAGTGCTGGGATTACAAGTGTGCACCACCACGCCCGGAAACAATATATATTTTAATGACAAACCTGGTCCGACTAAAAAGAAAGAGGAATGTTTGGGAACAGAAAAACAAAGTGGAAAACCAATACTTTTCGCTTTCTCCTCACACACGATTACATATTTAGCTTCTCCTTAGAGTGGGTGTTTTAGGTTTGGGAGTAGAATGTCCCTGGGACCTCATCTCTGAAGGCCACCATGCTTGGACATGGGCCCCTGGGGCTGTGGCCTCTGAAATTGGCTCCCTGGGGGGTGTGGCCTTGGGGATTAGGTATGTCCCTTGCTTCCTCCTCTTCTCTTTCTCTCTCTGCTTATCTTCCATCTTGCCCTAAGAACCTATAGCCCCGGCTCCTGCTTGGCAGCCCATGTAAGTGCATTATATGTATTACAGATTGAAGTCTTCAGAATTATAAATAAATCTTCCTTCGTGTGTGTGTGTGTGTGTGTGTGTGTGTGTGTATGTGAGTTATTAAATCATAGCAGTAAGAATGCTTGATTTCACTGGTGAATTGGGTATAGTGGGAAGAATAAAAAGGTCCTCTGCCACTAGGGAGACCCTGTTTCAAAATAAATAAAAAATAAAAAGGGTTAGGAATGTAGCTCATGTTTGAGCACCTTTGGGTTTTATATATTCCCAGTGTTTTATATATATACACACACACAAAAAAAAAATTGGTGACAATAAGGACTGTACAACTCTAGCAAGGTACTAAAAGTCATTACATGGAGAAAAAAAAAAAACTCCCTGAGGAGAATAGTCTGGGTTATATTTCTACCCCTGGACCCATGAAGAGATGTTTAGTGAATAGGTCTGCTTCCATAAGTATGTGAATGTAGGATGGGAAAAGGGAAGGAACTTTTTTGGGGGGTGGTTCTGGGGGTGGAACCCAGGAGCTTTTCTACCTCCGGGCTATACTCCCAGACCTATTTTATACTTTATTTGGAAACAGGGTCTCACTAAGTAGCTGAGGCTGGCTTCGAACCCGTGCGATCCTCCTATCTCAGCCTCCCGAGCGTGGGGATTATAAATGTTCGCTGCCATGCCTGGAAGAAGGAATTTTTTTTTAAAGGAGCTGTCTAGATAGATAGAAAACCCAATCAATAACCCAACTAAATGTTTCCTCAAACAGAGTGTAGTGGTAGATTTGCATGAGTATAAATACCTTTTATTAAACGTACCCTTCTCCTCTATTTAGTCCATTGGAAGGTAGTTTTAACTTGCTTGTTAAAAACATTGTTGGAGCCGAGTGTGATGGTGTATTCCTGTAATACCAGTACTTGGGGTACTGAGACAGGAGGATTGCAGGTTTGGAGCCAGCCTCAGCAATTTAGCAAGGTTCTCAAGAACTTCCTAAGAGCTTGTTTCCAAATCAAAAATAAAAAGGGCTGGGAATGTAACTCAGAGGCAGCATGCCCTGGGTTTAATCCCAGTACTACTAAAAAAAAAATTATTGGACACTATAAGAAATATTTTGACTTAAAATTTTTGACTCAATATAATTATTCTTGTGTCTATGAAGAGATACTTTAACTAAAGGCTATAAATAAATAGGAAATGGATGCTTTATTTTCCTGTCTTCTTAGAACACAAACACTGAGCCCAACTAGGCCCCATGACTTCTTTGGCTGGAAAAATTTGGTGGAAGTTAGTTTTACCAATTTGAGGGCTTGGGTTTTAAGGCCCTGAAAGCTAACATACTCTCTCAGAGCCCTAAGTTAGCATGAAGTCCAGCTACCCCAACCTTGTTGGAGAAGCCATACATAGATGTCCACCCACTAGCCTCAGCTGAGCCCAGCCTGCTAAGCAAGACTCTTAACCATGGGCAAAGCCAGAGTAGGGCTTCAGTCCATCCATTTGTCACCAGAACAGATGAGTGACCAGAAAGGAATCCAGTCAACAACCAGGTGAACTCAGGGAAGGCCACAGGGAGCAGAGGAATCACGCTATCAAGCCATGCCCAAATCCCTCACCTATGGAGTTCTGGAATACACCAGAATGGTTGTTTTGAAACATTCTGTTTTAGAGAAGTGTTTTGTTCTGCTTTTTTGTTGCTGCGACCCAAATATCTGACGTGAAGAACATGGAGGAGGAGGAAGAGTTTGTTTGGGCTCAGGGTCTCAGAGGTAAAGTCCATAGTTGGCTGATTCCAAGGTAGACTTCACAGTGACACAGAATGTGTCAGAGTACAGCAGCTCCTCTTGTGGCAGCCGGAAAGTGCCCCACCTTCCTAAACTGCAACCCAGTAGATCCATTCCAACTATTAATCCTTCAGGTGACTTATCCACTGATGACTGTGGAGCCCCGATTCAACTATTTCATCTACGAATATTGTCGCACTGGGGAGGGATGTGCTCTCAACACATGAGCCTTTTGGAGGATATTCAAAACTGAAACCATAACAGTTTGTAGGAGTTAATAAATAGAATTCTGGAAAGGCTGCCATGGATTGCTGGGCTTAAAGGACCTGCCAGAAGAAACATTATTTCTCCCTGATATTAAATGGGAGCTAAAGAAGCCATTGACTGGATTCCTTCCTGGTCATTCCTTCCTCCTTAACCTGAAGGTACTGTAGATGTTTTGAAGCTCAGTCCACAAATTCAATGTGCAAGATATTTATACTTATTTTTTCTACAGAACTTTTCAATTTTTTTTTGTGTGTATGTGTGTGTGTGGTACTGGAGATGAAACCCAGGGGCATTCTACCTCCAAGATACATGCTCAGCCCTAATTTTATTCTTTATTTTGAAACAAGGTCTCACTGAGTTGCAGAGGGCCTCACTAAGTACTAAGTTCGAGTCTATCCTCGAACCGTGATACTCCTGTCTCAGCCTCCCAAGTGCTGGGATTACAAGCGTGCGCCACCACGCCTGGCTAGTTGTCTTCTACTTATGGGTGTCTTCAGGGAATCCTTCCTTTTCCCTGGGATCAGCAAACTATGGCTCATGGACTATCTGTTTTTTATGGCCTCCAAACTTGGAATACTTTTTCAAATACATTTTTTGAAGTTGTTTCTTAAAAAGAAACAAAGAATATGCAACAGAGATCATATGTGGTCTGCAGAGTCTGAAATATGTGCTGACCATTAACAGAAAAAGTTCCCTAAGCCTTGAATGTATCGTGGGTGTTTGAGAATAATGCTGTGAAGAGGCTCTGGATTCTGTCATGCTCCTTTGAAACCTGTGGTTATTAACTTCCCAGAACTCAAACTGCAAACATTTTTTTCCCTATTATGGCCAACATCTGAAGTTTTAGTCCAGTTCTTTCCTCTTTACCTGGATTTCTGTGAGTCTGTCTCATGCATGCATGACTTTGGGAACAGCCACCAACAGGAACAGGGGATCCCACTCTGTGTCTCTCTTCTATTGCACACACATGCACACGCACGCACACACACATGCACACATGCACCCAAACACATGCACACACGTGTACATGCACACACATGCACACACGTGTACATGCACACATGCACACACATGTACATGCACACACATGCACATGAACACACATGCACACACACACACACACTTTCCAGCTGCTATACTCACCCTCAACTCTGATTTTTCCTGCCCTTTTTTTCTTTCTTAGTTTGAGTTGCTCCACATGAACTAGGGACAACCATTGGGCTAAAAATCATTAGAAAATGAAAATTCATTTATTTTTACAAGTGTCAGATTCACTATGGCATCTGCTTTGTTAGGTTGTCATCATAGACCTGTAGATAGTTGTTTTGTTAGGGTTTAATCAAAACTGATAGTCAGACTCATGGTTTCAGAGGTAAAGTCCATAGTTGGCTGGTTTAAAGGCAAACATTATGTGACAGGAGTGTGGGCCAAATAAAAAGTGCCCTATCAGCACCAAATTTGAACCCTTCCATCTTTTTGATAATCTTCATATACTCATTTGTCTTTCATCTGATCAAGAGCCCTTTATAGGTTTTGTAGGGTTTTTTTTATCTCTATTTCTTCTCCTTCTTCTTCTTCTTCTTCTTCTTCTTCTTCTTCTTCTTCTTCTTCTTCTTCTTCTTCTTTCTCTCTCTCTCTCTCTCTCTCTCTCTCTCTCTCTCTCTCTCTCTCCCCCCCCCCTCCCTCCCTCCCTCCCTCTCCTTTATTTTCATACAGGGCCTCACCAAGTAGCCGAGCCTGGCCATGAACCTGCAATCCTCCCATCTCAGCCTCCCAGGTACTGGGACGACATGCGTGAGCCACCACACCCGGATTTTCATCCCTATTTCTGTTGCTAAAAGTCTTGCTGTTGAGCAGGTGACCCCTGCACCGGCAGCTCTGGCTTCACTGGGGTTTATTAAAAATGCAAAATATCAAGCCCCATTCAGGATCACTATTCAGATTCTGGGGCAGAATCTGCCCTTCAACCATAGCCCAGGCGATTCCTTTGCCTGTTGACGTTTAAGAAGCACAGAACAGCCGGGCGTGGTGGCGCACACTTGTAATCCCCGCGCTTGAGAGGCGGAGATAAGAGAATCACACAGGTTCGAAGCCAGCCGCGCTGGCTTAAGAGACCCTGTTTCCAAATAAAAAGTATAAAATAGGTCTGGGAGTGTAGCCCGGAGGTAGAAGGGCTTCCAGGAACCACAGTACCACGAAAAAAGAAAGAAAGAAGAAAGAAAGAAAGAAAGAAAGAAAGAAAGAAAGAAAGAAAGAAAGAAAGAAAGAACAAGACGGCCACATCATTGGCACTTGGAAAATGATTATTGAAAGAGTAAAAAAATAAATTCTTCACCTCAACATGCCCTGCTAATTAAGGTTCACCTGCATTGGGAAATCATTTTTCTTTCAGATTTTAATGTTAATATCTGGTTCAAATGCATTATCCTCTTCCAGAGATGACTGATATGTAGTGGAAAATATTGGTCTATGAATGTGAGTCTAAAAAGAGTATAGGTTGAAAATTCCTAACCCGAAAACCCAAAATGTATAATGTTCTGAAACCTGACACTTTTTTAAGCATCAGTATGATACCTAAAATGTTTTGAATTTGGGAGCATTTCAGATTTTCAGATTAGAGTGGCTCACCTGGTAAAAACTGTATGCAAATGTTCCAAAGTCTGAAAACCTTTTTAATCTGGAGACCTTCTTGTTCCACACATTTTGGATAAGAAAAATTTGTCCATATTTTAAAGCTGCATCAATGAAAAGAAAAATATCACCAATGCCAAAACTACCTTTGAGGGGAACGAGTATCATGTGTGGTTGTAATTGAAACGAGAAATTATGTAGCTCAAATATTCCATCTAAATGCAACAATAAAAAATTAAAAAATATCTTCCATCTACTTTTTAAAAAAATCCCACCCAGCCTCTGGGCTGTAGATGAAAATCTCCTGTCCCCATTCCATGCATAAATTTATCCAGATTAAAGCATTCTTCTTCCTTGGCAAGCAAAGCTGATGATAATTATGGACCCTGGCAAAGAAAATCGTGTTTTGAAAATATCTCTGATAAATGTTTATAGTTTAGGAAACTACAAGATATTTTTCAAATACGGAATGTAAGAAAAGCTCAACAGGAGCCAAATGAATGCGTCCTCTTTATGTTCAAAAATAGCCTTACCCAAGTATACAATTTTTTTTTTCTCTCTGCACCAAATGGTAACTTGTGATTTTGTGTTGTACACTTTAAGGGGAAAAAATAAGCTAGGAGCATATAAATTAAAAACAAGGCAAGAGAATAAAAAGAACCATCAAATAAGGAAAGTCACCAAGAAATCAGAAATAACATTCACCAAGAAGAACTTCTAACCCACACACAGAGAAGCAACCAAAACCTTATTTGTGCATCTGGACCTTGATAATTATTTAGCCCAAAGACAAGAAATGAATACCGCAATTCTTACCCATAATGAGATGAGTTAGTCTAACATTCTTCCTCTTTCTCAATATGTGATTTCTAGTCCCATATAAGCAAGCAAAAACTAAAGTATCTATCTTTTCTTTTTTTCATCTTAGAACCTAATGTTATTAAGGAAGTGTGATTTTTTAAAAAATAATACTTCTAAAGCCTCACCGCACAGCAGGCTCCAATCCCGGCCTCAGAGGCCCCAGCACCAGCCTTGTCTTATGGCAGGTTCCTATCCCGACCTCACTGGCCCTGGCACCGGCCTCACCACATGGCAGGCTCCAATCCCAGCCTCAGAGGCCCCAGCACCAGCCTTGCCTTATGGCAGGCTCCAATCCTGGCCTCGCTGGCCCTGGCACCAGCCTCACTGCAAAACAGGCTCCGATCTCAGCCTCGGAGGCCCCAACACCAGCCTTGCCTCATGGCAGGCTCTGATCCTGGCTTCAGAGGCCCCATCATGGGCCTTGCCTTATAGCAGTCTCCTATCCCAGACTTGCAGGCCCCGATACTGGCCTTGCAACATGGCAGGCTCCAATTTCATTCCTTGGAGGCCCCAACACTGGCTTTGCCTCATGGCAGGCTCCAATCCTGGCCTCACTGGCCCCAGCTCTGGCCTCACCACATGGAAGGCTCTGATCCCAGCCTTGGAGGCCCCAGAACCAGTCTTGTCTTACGGCAGGCTCCTATCCCGGCCTCGCTGGCCCCGGCACCAGCCTCACTGCACAACAGGCTCTGATCCTGTCCTTGGAGGCCCCAACACTGGCCTTGCCTCATAGCAGACTCCAATCCTGGCCTCGGAAGCCCCAGCACTGGCCTCAGTGCATGGCAGGCTCTGATCCTGGCCTCACTGGCCCTGGCATCAACCTCACTGCATGGCAGGCTCTGATCCCAGCCTTGGAGGTCCCAACACCAGCCTTGCCTCATGGCAGGCTCTGATCCTGGCTTCGCTGGCCCCAGAACCAGCCTCACCACATGGCAGTCTCCTATCCCGGCCTTGAAGGCCCCAGCATCAGTCTTGCCTTACAGCAGCCTCTGACCCTGGCCTTGCTGGCTCTGGCACAGTCCTTACCACATCGCAAGCTCTGATCCCAGCCTCACTGGCCCCAACACCAGTCTTGCCACATGGCAGGCTCCAATCCCAGCCTTGGAGGCCCCAGCACAGGCCTTGCTTCATGGCAGGCTCCAATCCCAGCCTTGGAGGCCCCAGCACAGGCCTCACTTCATGGCAGGCTCCGATCCCAGAATTGCTGGCCCCAGCACCGGCCTCGCCTCATGGCATGCTCCCATCCCAGCCTCGCTGACCCGGGCACCGGCCTCAATGCACGGTAGTCTCCGATCCTGGCCTCGAGGCTCTAGCACTGGCCTTGCCTTACAGCAGGCTCCTATCTTGGCCTCAATGGCCCTGGAACTGGCCACACTGCACGGCAGGCTCTGGTCCCAGCCTTGGAGGCCCCAGCACCGGCCTTGCCTTATGGCAAGCTCCTATCCTGGCCTCACTGGCCCCAGCACCTGCCTCACCGCATGGTAGGCTCCGATCCCAGACTCGAAGGCCCCAGCACCAGCCTTTGCTTATGGCAGGCTCCAATCCCAGCCTTGTTTTCCCTGGCACCACCCTGGCCACATGGCAGGCTCTGATCCTGGCCTCACTGGCCCAGGCACCAGCCTTACAGCATGACAGGCTCCAATCCTAGCCTCAGAGGCCCCAGCACCAACCTTGCCTTATGGCAGGCTCTTATCCTGGCCTTGCTGGCCCCAGCACCAGCCACATTGCATGGCAGGCTCCAATCCCAGCCTTGGAGGCCCAGCACTGGCCTTGCCTTATGGCAGGCTCCAATCCCAGCCTGGCAGGTCCCAGCACTGGCCTTGCCACAAGGTAGGCTCCAATCCCAGCCTCGCTGGCCCTGGCACCAGACTTGCCTCATGGCAGGCTCCAATCCTGGCCTCACTGGCCCCAGCACCGGCCTTACTGCATGGCAAGCTCCGATGATCATGGCCTCAGAGGCCCTAGCACTGGCCTTGCCTCATGGCAGGCTCCAATCCCAGTCTCACTAGCCACGGTACCTGCCTCACCACATGGCAGGCTCTGATCACAGACTCGCTGGCCCTGGCACTGGCCTTGCCTCCCAGCAGGCTCCTATCCTGGCCTCAGAGGCTCCAGCCCCAGCCTTGTTGTGCTGCGGGCTCTTGGTCTCTGTCACTGTGAGCAGGTTGTCCACAAATGTTCCCTTTTTTTCTTCCATTTTTTTAATATGAGAAAGCAGCACATGTCTTTTGTAAAAGCTGGGAGCCCAAATACCTGGTGGCAATTAATTTTGTCTCCCTTCCAAAGGCGGAGGTCCACAGCTCACTACAGAGAGCAGGTTCTGCTGCTTCTCGTGCACCCTGGCCTCCCCCACTGTACAGAGGAGCACGGTGGCCATGAGGGCTGATGTCTTCCAGAACACGCAGCATGGCGGCCCAACCTGGCTATGTGGGGCTCCCTCTGATATGCCCCAAAGGCTTTTACCACTAAGCATGTTGTCAGGAATTCCCGAGCATGTGGGGCAGGAGCAGTCTACTTTTGGGGAGATTTCCTCAAAAGATCAAGGTGGATTGGACTGGATCTGTCTGTCCCTCCAAACACTGGTCACCGCTGCCACCACCGCCATCTTGGTTCTCTCCTGAACACCTTACCCACACATTTTTTCCAGAATTCTCAAGCATGTGCAGGAGTAGCAGTCTACCTTTGGGGAAATTTCTTCAAAAGATCCAGGTGGATTGGATCAGATCTCTGCCTCTCCCAAATACTGGCCGCCGTCGCTGCTGCCACTACCATCTCAGTTCTCTTCCAAATATTGTCCAGAATTCCTGAGCATGCGCAGTGGTAGCAGTCTACCTTTGGGGAGATTTCTTCAAAAGATCAAGGTGTATTGGATCACATCTCTGCCTCTCCCAATTACTGGCGGCCACTGCCGCTGCTATCACCATCTCACTTCTCTTCCACTTTTCCCACACAGCATGTTGTCTAGAATTCCTGAGCATGCACAGCAATAGCAGCCTACCTTTGGGGAGTTTTCTTCCAAAGTTCAAGGTGGATTGGATTGGATCTCTGCCTCTCCCAACTACTGGCCACTGCTGCCATCTTGGTTTTCTCCCAAGCAACTTTCCCACACAGCATATTGTCCAGAATTCCCGAGCATACGCAGCGATAGCAGTCTACCTTTGGGGCGATTTCTTCAAAAGTTCAAGGTGGATTGGATCAGATCTCTGCCTCTCCCAAATACTGACTTCCACTGCCTCCCCTGCTACTGCCACCCCTGCCACCTTTGCCGTCCTCCTGGTTCTCCCCTGAGCACCTTCCTTATATGGCATGATGTCCAGAATTTCTAAGCATGTGCAGCAGAAGCAGCCTCCCTTCTCAGAGACTTTTTTCCAAAATTTCAAGGTGGATTGGATAGGATTTGTCTGCATTTCCTGAATACTGGCTGCCACCCCTGCCATCTTGGCCCCTCTCCAATATTTTTAATAAAAAGAAAGACAGTATGTGTGTTTTGAAGAGGTTGTGAGATCCAGCACTCAGCAGCAATGAATTTTATCTACCCTCCAAGAGTGGAGGCCTACAGCCTCACCATGTAGAGCAGAATCTGCTGTTCCGAGCACATCATGGCCCCCAGCGCAACATATAGGAACATGGCTGACAGGCACACTGAGCTCTCCGGGAAGCGGCTGGGCTTCCCACCCGGCACTGCTGGGCTCCCTCCAACATGCCCGGATCATTTTTCTTACAAGGTATGTTGTTAAGAGTTCCCCAGCATGCGTGGCTGAAGCGGTCTTTTCTCTAATCCCTTCTGGGATGTTCTTCCAAAAATCACTTTTCTTACGTGGTGGGCACCTCATTGTCATCTTGCTTCTAATTCCGCCATTATCCACTCTCTGTCTCTCTGTCTCTCTCTGTCTCTCTCTCTCTCTGTCTCTCTCTCTCTCTCTCTCTCTCTCTCTCTCTCTCTCTCCTGTACTCTAGATAGGAAGTCATGGCTGGAAATATGGCTGGAAATGCCTCCTTAAGTTGTCCCAATCAGATATTAAATCAAAATCTGGTGTCCAGGGCTTCTTTGAGGAATGCATGTCCTATTTGGTGACCACAGTCACCACTGCGACCGTGGCCGCCACCATCTTAGTCTTTTATATTTTGAAACAGGATCTCAGAGTAGCAAGGGCCTCGCTAATTAGCTGAGGCTGTCGGCGAACCACAGCTCTCCTGTCTCTGCCTCTCAAATGCCGGGATTAGAAGCGTGTGCCACCATGCCACTGTGTCTTTACTTCTTCAGAACTTCATCTGCAAGGTGGGCAAGGTGAGAGTATACGTTAGCATTTCACTGCTGTGACCAAAAGCCCCAATGAGAACAACTTAGAGGAGGAACTTTTTATTTGGGGGTTCAGTCCACGGTTGGCTTGCTCAGGGCAGAAACATCATGGTGACAGGGTGTGGTGAGGAACTCTGTTCTGCTCTTGGCAGCTGAGAAGCCGAGAGAAAGTAAGAGGAGGGGGCCTGAGTCAGCTGTTGACCCTGGCGACCCACCCCCTCAACCACACCTCACCTCTGAACTTGCTGCCTTTGGGACCAGCCTTCAACATAAACGCTTTTGCAGAACACTCGAGATAGAAAACCATAGCAAATTACCTTCCTGATAAGCTAGTGAGAGGGTTAAATCAAATAACTTAAAGGGCTTAGTGTGACCGTAACAAGCCCTCAATAAAAGACACACTTCAGATAACAGATGGGAACATACCAAGAGGAAGGTTATCAGTACCAACCAGAAGTATTTTATCAGTGCCTTTATTTAGAATTGCTGCTGAATGCCGATAATGGAAAGCAAACTGTATTCTGTTGTTTTATTATTGCTTTTAAATCCCCTTATTAGCTGGCCATGGTAGCACAGGCCTCTAATTCCAGTGCTTGGGAAGCTGAGACAGGAGAAATTCAGGTTTGAGGCCAGCCTCAGAAACTTGGCCACGCCCTCAGAAATTTATTGAGACTGTTTCAAAATAAAATAGAGTTGGGAATGTAGCTCAGAGGTAAAACACCCTTGGGCTCAATCCCTAATATCATAAAAAAAGAAAATATTCACTTATTTTCTGCTGCTTGAGAACCTGCCCACCGCCTCCTCCCCCTTGATACATCGCTGGCTCAGACTTATCCTCTCATGGTCTTGCTCTATTCCTGTGGAATTATCTTCAACGGTTTTAGTCCCTCTTGAATTGTTGGTCAGTTGTGTATACACTGAGCTGAAAATAGATGCCACTCAAAACACCCACGGAGCGCTTCATGATAGCTGGTGACCAGTTTGTCCCCGTGTGCCCGGGACTTTCACACGCTGAGCACCAGGAGCTCCGCATTGCCTTTCTCATGCAGCAAACACAGCCAGTTAGCCCGAGCATGGCAGACAGTTAAGGAAAGATGGTGGGAGAGGCGAGAAGCCAGAGGAAACTGTGTGTGTGAGGAAACTGTTCTCATGCAGCACTCACGGTTAGGAGTGGGTCCTGCAGCAGAATGAGGCAAAAGTTCCACTTGCTTTTCCCATAGCTTGTCCACTGAGTTTAGGATTTATTTTGCCAAGTTGATGGAGACCAACTCTCTTTATGTGCTCAAGTTCCAATTGATCTGCCTTTTGAGTGTGTCTGCCTTGTTTTGCTTTCTTTCTTTCTTTCTTTCTTTCTTTCTTTCTTCTTTCTTTCTTCTTTTTTTCTTCTTTCTTTCTTTCTTTCTTTCTCTCTTTCTTTCTTTCTCTTTCTTTCTTTTTCTTCCTTTGTGATACTGGGGATGGAACCCAGGGGCATTTGACCTCCGAGCTACACCCCTAGCCCTGTTTTTTATCTTTTATTTTGAAACAGGGTCTCACTGAGTTGCAGAGGGCCTCACTAAGTAGCTGAGGCTGTCTGCGAACCGCGATCCTCCCGTCTCAGCCTCCCAAGTACTGGGATTCCGGGCGTGCGCCACCACGTCTGGATGTCTGCCTTGTTTTTTGATTATTCAGAACAGGTTTGGATCCTCATTCATGAGTTTTCTCATTCGATGGATATCCATTCCATGTGCAATCACATAGAACGGGCCCTGTGGGACACCATTTGCTCAAGAGCTATCTCAGATGTTTCTGAATTAGGCTGGCCTCCTAAGTCACTGGGAGTACAGGTGTGTAGCGCTGCACCTGGCAGGAAATGACTGCATTTAAATAAACATACAGACTGGTGCAGATCTTTCTCTCTTTCCCTCTTTTGCTTTGATTTAGTGTTGCCCCAGCCCTAATTTTATGATCTTAGTTCCATAATATCGTCTTTAGTCTTATAATCTGGACCGAGCAGAGACCATCCCAAAAGAACCAGCCCCGTTTCAAGTTGTCATAGAATGAGGCAGATTTTAGTCACCTGGTTTGTGCAGCAGGTTTTTGCGGCGCTGATCTCTAAAGCAATTAGGATACAGATGTATGCTATTTACTACTTAGTCTTATTCATTCTTGAAAGCACAGACCACTAGAGGTCAGTCTTCCCATTGAAAAGAACAGAAAGTTAGCACGTGACCAGAGGACACCCTAATACCATCTCTTCTAACTAGTCTTTTAACCCTTAAGAAAGTGTTGGTCGGCTGTGTTGGCACACACTTGTGATCCCAGTACTCGGGAGGCTGAGACAGGAGGATGACAGGTTGGAGGCCAGTCTCAGCAATTTAGTGAGACTCTCGGCAACAATAAAAAATAAAAATAAAAAGGGCTGGGGGTGTAGCTCGAGGGTAATATACCCCTGGGTTTAATTTCCTGGAACCCCTTTCACACATACACAAAGTGAGAAAATTTTATGAGCATAACCTCCGCATATTTTATACAACATTATTACCACAGCTCTGAAGTATTAGAATCAACGAGACATGAAGTTATACCCACTTAGCCCTTTATCTGCAAGTTCCCTGTCTGGATTCAACCAACCATGGGCTGAAATATTCAGAAAAAAATAATCTATACTGAACATGTACTGTGGTTTAGTTTTTGGTTTTGTCTTTTTTTGTTATTATTATTTCCTGAAAGGTATAGTGTGATAGCAATTTACATTGGATTAGCATATGTATGTGACCTAAAATGATTGAAAGTACAGGGAGGCTGTGTGTAGGCCATAAGCAAATATCACACTGTTCTGAATATGGGACTTGAGCATCCTAGAAGTGTGGTGTCCGCAGGGGCCTGGGAAGCGGTCCCTGGTGGATACTGAGGGCCACTACGTGTTTACCTTTTTGTAGAGTATACGGGAAGGATTGTATCACAGATTTGAGGTTTTTTCAGCCCTTACTCCAGTAAGATATCATTTTAGAATCTTAATATGTTGTTGGTACCCTGGCTTCCTCTGTCTGGACGCCAGTGGTGAATATTTGAACCTACAGATGTGATAAAAGTGTGTGTAGAACTCTGGACCCTCGAATCGACTTGAAACCGGACCGGTCTGAACACAGTCGGTGGGTTGTAGCTACGTTCACTTCTGGCCAATGTCCTCGAGCTTTATAAAACACCGACACTGAAGAGATCGGTAACAGATACCCAGAATCAGTCTCTTTGTATTATTTCTTTCAACCAACTGCTAATCTGCGATTACTGCAATAACAACTTTAATTAAAATAGTATAAAACAGCGATTAAAGAATTCTAACACACAGCTGGTCAGTTCAGGCTTCAGACTTGAAACCAAACATTTTTCTGCTCGCTCAGACTTACACGTTTTTATGACAGTATCTGTACAGTGATTGTTTTCACGCCCAGAGATTACTGCTTAAGTCTCGATTAAGATGATCTGAGGTAACAGTTTGGAGGGAAAAAAAGTGATTTCCAAAGTAGATCAATCATTTGAAAAACTACCACAAAAATTGCAGTACTGGAGATAGAAAATGGTGATTCTAGGAAAGCACAAATCTTTCTTCCCTTATCTGCTTTCAGAATGCTTTGCTGGGCTGGGTGGATGAGGACATGAAGTGGAAGCCCTAATCTGTATGCTCATTTGCTTCTCATGAGGAGCATTGGTTTTAAAATCAATTTTTGCAGCCGGGTGTAGCAGTAAGCTCCTGTGATCCCAGTACTTGGGAGACCAAGACAAGAGAATCACAGGTTCAAGGCCAGCCCCAGCGATGTAGCAAGCTCCTACTTCAAAATAAAAAAATACAAAGAGGGCTAGGGGTGTAGCTTGGAGATAGAATGACCTTGAGTTCAATCTCCTATACAAAAAAATAAAATAAGTCATTTTCCCTCTTCTCCATAACTCAGTCTTCCATGCTCTTCCTGGTACACATTCTTATCAGACCTGTTAACTGCCAAATTTCCTAAGTGTTCACTCCTCATGTCACCTGATTCTTTAACCGGATTCAACTCTATAGAGTTTCTAAATTTCTAAAAAGCAAAACCCCAAGTATTTCCCCACAACTGAGGCTCCCTGTCATCTCTGGAAGACCAGAAGAAACATTTCTACCAAATATCATTCTCCAGTAATCAAGCAGCCTTTGAGGCTGTACCTAAGTGTGGAGGCTGGACGGATCAGTCAGGGTGGGGTAAGTTCTGCTGTGATAACAAAACCCAACCCTGTCACGACAAAATGACAGATCAAGCTATATGTAGAATCAAATTACATAGACCTCTGTGTACATAAAAATATCTCTCTCTACACACACACACACACGAAACCAGAGGAAATCACATGCTATCTGTAGTCATAGTCCTGTACCAATCTCCCGGATTCATACTGTTCTCTTGTTAACCGTGATGTCACCATTAGAGGAAGCTTCATGCAGAGATTCTAGAACATTCTGTATGAGTCTGGCAACTTGAGAACACCTAATGATCTCTAAAGAAAACACGCCCTGGTTCTCCCTCACCCACACTGGTGTCCCTCCGCCAGTTGGCGGGCGCCTGAGTCCTGTCCCCTCCACGGACCGGGCCAACCGAGGTCTGCCATCAGGGGTGTTGCCCAGGAAAGCCCGCGTGGGCACCTGCGGGACACAGACCTGCTTCAGGCCCTGGCGACCAGGCCTGGTGGTCATGAGGGTGGCGGCAGTGCAGGAAACCCCCGGTCCTCTGCCCCGGGAGTGTGTGCCGAGGAGCAGGAATGAGTCCCACACGGAGGCCGGTGGCAAGCTGTGACGCTCTAAGTACAAATGCTGGGCCTCTGAACAAGAGATTTAGAAGGCGCAGACTCACTTAGTGGTAAATAGGTGTATTTTCCCCTGAGGCGAATTCAGGCTTCACCGCTTACTAATTAATTATGTGACTTCGAGCGCATTACACCAGCTCTCGGATTTAGATTTTCCATCTGTGAAGTGGGTTTGTTGAGAAGGAGGGGGAGATGGTGTAGAGAAGAGCTTGTGTATGGCGTCTGGATGGGAGGTGGATGCTGAGGTGGCAAATACACGGCACACAGCAGTATCTAGCCCATTGCGATTCCTCTACTATATATATTTTATATTTTTGGTACTGGGGATCGAATGAAGGTGCATTCTACTCTGAGCTATACTCCCAGCTTCTTTTCTTTGTTTTTACTTCAAAACAGGTTTTTGCCAAATTGCTGATGGCCTTGCTAAGTTGCCAAGGCTGGCCCCAAACCTGTGATCCTCCCGGCTCAGCCTCCCAAGTACTGGGATGACAGGTGTGTGCCACCACGCCTGGCGACTGTTCCACTACAATTAAATTGCTGCCATTTGTTGTCTCCATTATTGCTTCCTCTTCCCAGACCTGTCAGGACTCAGTCTAAGGAGGCGGATGATAGAAAAGGGGGCAGAGGGCATGCACAGTAGAAGGTGAAGGGCATTCCTTACTTCCTATGAAATTATGATTCTTCTACTTTGACCCACTCAGTCCCGTCTTTCTGAACTCCTATGAATCTCAGTACACTAGAAATACTAACAGTATAAGAGGAGCGAAGGGTAGTAGCTGAGAAGACTGACCTGCAGGCTGCTTGCCTAACACCATTCATGAGTGACGTCAGCCTCGTAGTCACTGACCCTTCCTGTGTCTTGATTTTCAGCAGATGACTCGGTAAAGAAAAGGCGGTATACACACGATAGAATTTTACTCAGCCACAAAGGACAAAAACCACAATTTTGTGTGTGGGTGGGTCTGGGGATGGAACCCAGGGGCATTTAACCTCTGAGCTACACCCCCTGCCCTATTTTTTATTCTTTATTCTGAAATAGGGTCTCACTAAGTTGCGGAGGGCCTCACTAAGTAGCTGAGGCTGTCCGTGAACTGCGATCCTCCACTCTCAGCCTCCCGAATGCTGGGATTACAAGCGTGCGCCACCATGCCTGGCTACAATTTTTTTTTTTTTTTTAATTAGGGGAACCTGGAATTCACTCTGGTTGGTAAACAATCTCAGAGTTCAGCCACGCTTCGCCTTTCTTGGCAATGACGCAGCGGCGCTAGCTTCACAAGACAGCACAGATGGACACTTCCCCTGAAGCAGCGCCCCAGAGCGGTGCCCACTGATGGCTGGGAGAGCCCTGGCCACACGCTCGTGGCCGCGTGGCTGCTGGGGACTCAGGCTAATTCCAGAACCCTTGGTTCAGATGATATGGTGTCCCTTGCACTCTCGCTACACTGCATCAAAGGCTAAGATGGAAACCTATCTAATCTTCTAGAATGGCCAATCTAATCTCTACTACTAACAGTATGGCTGGAGGAAAACACTTTGTAACATTATATATCTTAACACTTAACTCATGAGGCAGATGTAAAAGGTTTCTGAGATTGCAAATATTGACCAGTCTTGCCGGGCATGGTGGCACATACCTGTAATCCCAGTCCTTAGGAGGCCAAGACAGGAGGCTTGCAGGTGTGAGGCCAGCCTCAGCAACTTAATTAGGCTCTCAGCAATTGAGTGAGATCTCATTTCCAAATGAAAACTAAAATAGGGCTGGGGGTGTAGCTCAGAGGTAGAATGCCCCCGGGTTCAGTCCTTGGTATCACACACCCACACAAATATACCCACAAGAAAGGAAGGAAGGAAGGAAGGAAGGAAGGAAGGAAGGAAGGAAGGAAGGAAGGAAGGAAATTGACCAATCTCTGTTCCTCTCCAAGCAGATATACTTGGGCCATGAAAAATACCATCTGTCAGCAAGAGAGAGATGGACAGTTTGACAGATGACACCCACCTGTTTTTCAACACTCATTGCAAAACCCAAGCTGCCTGGAAACGCCTTATAATAAATTATACTTTTTAAATGTCATCTCGAAACTATATTGAATTTGACTTTAAATTCACACAAAGTCCATTTCACCAAATCTAAAGCTTTAGTCAGATATTTCTCATAACCCAGTATTCTTGTTTTTTTTTTCCTGTGTGTGGTACTAGAGATTGAACCCAAAGGTATTCTACCCTTAAGCTACACCTCCAGCCCCGATTTTATTTCTTATTCGGAAACAAGGTCTTGTTAGGTTGCTGAGAGCCTCACTAAATTACCGAGGCTAGCTTCAAACCTGTGATCCTCCTGTCTCAGCCTCCCAAGTGCTGGGTTTCCAGGCGTGCGCCACAACACCCAGCTCCCAATATTGTTTCTTGATTTTCAAATTAGCATCTCTCAGGGCATGGTCCAGCAGCCAGATCCCTGGGGTCTAGGCTGAGAACAAGTCTTGGTTCCCAGGCCAACCAACTCACTTAGAATCTCTGGGGCTGGGGCCCAGGAAATGGCATCTTTTTTTTGTAGTAGGGATTCAGTTCAGGGGCATTCTACCTCTGAGCTACACACATCAGCTCGATTTTAAATTTATTTATTTATTTATTTATTTACTTATTTATTTATTGTGTGTGTGTGTGTGTGTGTGTGTGTTGCTAGAGATTGAAATCAGGGCCATTTTACCTCTGAGCTACATCCCTAGCCCATTTTATGTTTTATTTGGAAACAGGGTCTCGCCAAGTTGCTAAGAACCTCACAGAGTTGCTGAGACTAGCTTTGAACCTGTGATCCTCCTGTCTCAGTCTCCCAAGCACTGGGGATTACAAACGTGCACCACCGTGCCCAACGGAACTAACCTTCTTCAATCAGCCCTCTATGTCATTTTAGAATTGTTGCAGTCTTACCAAATTGTTAATAGCAAATTAATAAGGATAGGTTAAATATCATATTAAGTGTTTTAAATAGATTAGCTTTTACCATATTTCCTTCTTTTTTTTTTTTTTTTTTTTTTTTGCGGGTCTGGGGATGGAACCCAGGGGCATTCAACCTCCAAGCTACACCCCTTGCTCTATTTTTTATTATTTATTTTGAAACTGGGTCTCACTAAGTTGCAGAGGGCCTTTTACTTACAGACCCCTAAAAATGCGCTCAGCATCAGGGATACAAGAATAGCACAGTTCTGCCACGTCCCTGTCCCGATTGAGCCTGTGGCATGCCGGAGGTCTTGACGGTCACACTCTTAAGTGAGGCATGCCAGTGTCGCCCTCCATGCAGAAGGGTGGGAGAATGTTCTGGAATGTTCTGGAATGTTCTGGGTTGGAGAATGTTCTGGAATGTTCTGGAATGTTCTGGGTGGGAGAACGTTCTGCCTAGCTCAGTCTCGAGGATCGGGAAGGGCATCCTGTGGGAAGTGATGTTTCAACCAACACCTTTTTTTATGACACTTTTATTGGTGCATTATAGTTTCACATTATAACGGAGATCGTAGTGATGGTAACATACATGCGCACAGCCCTTGGCGGGCTTTCCTCGGCTCCCTAAGCACTCCTCCCTTCCCCATACAGGGCACTGTGATTGACATTGGTATTCTCACATAGGTACACAAAGCCGATGGTGGTAATTCCTTCATTGATCTGCCCTCTCCCTCCTCCCCCCCCCTTTTTTTGTGGTACTGGGGGTGGAACCCTTCTACCTCTGAAATACACTCATAGACATATATATATTTGGTGGTACTGGGGTTCCTAGAAGCCCTTTTACCTTCAGGCTACACTCCTAGACCTATTATATATATAGTTTTTAAATTTAGAAACAGAGTCTCTTAAGCCAGCGCGGCTGGCTTCAAACCTGCGCAATCCTCCCGCTTCCCAAGCACGGGGATTACAAATGTGCACCACCACGCCAGGCTTATATTTTTTTTAATCTGGAAACTGGTCTCTTAAGCTAGTGAGGCTGGCTTCAAACCTGTGCACTCCTCCTGTCTCTGCCTCCCAAGCGCGGGGATTACAAGCATGCGCCACCAAGCCCGGCTCCCTTTACCCTTCTTCTAAACCATCTCCCTGGCTCCAGTGGAGTTTCTCCTTCATTATCTGGAGTCCTGGTATCCTGATTACTCCCTGGCTTCTGCATATAAGAAAAAAAATATATGATCCTTCACTTTTTATTTTTCTTTTTTCAGTACTGGGGATGGAACCCAGGGGCATTCTACCTCCGAGCTACACCCCCAGCCCTGTTTTTTATTCTTTATTTTGAAACAGGGTCTCGCTGAGTTGCCGAGGGCCTCACTAAGTAGCCGAGACTGTCCGCGAACCACGATCCTCCAGTCTCAGCCTCCCGAATGCTGGGATGACAAGCGTGCGCCGCCGCGCCCGGCTTGGCCCTTCACTCTCTGTGACTGGCTAACCTCGCTTAGCCTAATGTTGTCCGGATCCATCCATTTTCCTACAAATGGCATTATTTTGTTCTTCTTGATGGCTGAGTAGAATTTCCTGGTGTGCGTATCCCACAGTTTTGTAATCCATTCATCTGTTAATGGATACCTAGGTTGGTTTCATAACTGGGCTGTTGTGAACTGTGCCGCTATAAATATGGACATGCATATATTATTGCAATTGTCTAATTCCAATCCCTTTGGGAAGACAGCCAGGAGTGGTAGAGCTGGATTAACCAACGTCTTAAGAATAAATGAATCCCTTGTCAAGAATGAAAGTTCAAGGGCGCAATGGGGAGATGCTGGAGGAAGCGGCCAGCCTATGATATTCCCGAGGTAAGAAGTTACACGGTTCATCCAGGAGTCAGAGATGAAGCTGTGTGTGTGTGTGTGTGTGTGTGTGTGTGTGTGTGTGTATGTGTGCGTTTGCTTTTATTTGTGCATTGCAGTCTCCCATCATAAAGTAAATCATGTTGACATGACAAACGGGCACACGCTCTTGGTGCCCCCCCATTTCCCTCCCTCCCAGTACGGGGCGCACAGATTGGCGCTGGTATGAATTCACGTGTATGCACATAGTCTATATCTCCTCCCTGGCTCCCCTGAGGTTTCTCATCTGGATTCGGTGAGGGTGTTTTAGATGAATGGAAAGCACAGGCGCATGGAGATGTGGAGTCCCAGGACCAGGGCCCCAGCGCAGGCTCGGGGACATGTTAGCAGCACGACCTTGCACAAGCCCCGGTCTCAGAGCCTCAGTCTCCTAATCTGTAATACCAAGGGACTGCATAGGGGACAGAGGAGAGCAGGTGGTCATAAAGCCCCCACCTCCACTCCCTGGCACAAAGGCCCTCAGGGGTTGGTGCCAGGAGGGCAAGGACAGTAGTCGGGCGCCATGGTGCACGCCGGTAATCCCAGTACTCGGGAGGGTGAGGCAGGAGGATCGCAGGTTTGAGGCCAGCTGCAGCAATTTAGTGAGGCCCTCCACGACTTAGTGAGACCTTGTTTCAAAGTGAAAAATAAATAAGGATAGAGATGTAGCTCAGAGGTAGAACACGCCCTACTTCCGGTCTAATCCCCAGCACCAGAACACACACACACACACACACACACACACACACACACACACACACACGAAGGCCAAGGGCACTCACCTTGGTCTCTGGCTCCGGGACGCAGTGGAAACTTTCCCAGGTCTTGGAGCCACGGAAGTCGCCACCGAGTCCCGCAGCAGAGGGAGGCGTATGCGTAGCCCACCTTCTCCGATAGTCTGCGATCCTTCTCTTTGTTCAGCCTGGAAGAGAGCAAATACTTCGGTGTGATTACACGGTCCTAAAAGAACTTTCAGTGTAGAACAGATAGAAAACAAATACTGATTAGAACTTGTTAAAACTGTGTAGAAAATAAAAAACACCATCGACTGAGGCTCCTAGACGTGTCTCGCACATAGTAGGTGCTTAGTAACGGCTCCGGCTTGTTTTAAATAAATAGGTCACACATCTAGTCGACTCGTTACCGCAGGTTGGTTACGTGGAACTTGTGATTTCCAGAAAGAACTATTTGAAGCTGATTTCCCAGCAGGCGGACCCGTGCTCCTGGGGGATTTCCCCCATGTCGGTAACTTTCTTCTGACTAGAAAGGGCAACCCGTGGCCGCGGTCAAACAAATGTCAGTCAAGGTAAAATCCATATGATCACACCGAAACCTGTTGTCAAGGTCATAGAACAAACTCTGTCTTATCTTCCGGTCCTGTAGGACTTGGTGCTGCTAAGAACAACTCAAGAATACTGGAGACACAGCCCGAGGCAAGCCAGCCACGAGCCAACGGGAATGGGTTCACTGGTTCACAAGTAATGCTATATCTGATCATTGATTCTGTGTGTGTGTGTGTGTGTGTGTGTGTGTGTGTGTGTGTGTGTAAGAGAGAGGAGAGAGAGACAGAGAGAGACAGAGAGACAGAGATAGACAGAGAGAGAGAGAGAGACAGAGACAGAGAGACAGAGACAGAGACAGAGACAGAGAAAGACTGGGGATTGAATGCAGGGGTCTTCTTCCTGGGCTATACACCCCAGCTCTTTTTCTGTTTTATTTTGATACAGGTCTCTTTAAGTTGTTGAGGATAGCCTTGAACCCGTGATCCTCCTTGCCTCCGCCTCACAAGGAGATGGGATTGCAGGCAAGCTCCACCATGCCTGGCTTGATACCATTTTATAAGGAAGCGGATTCTCTCATTAAATAAACATGAAGTAAGTTCCAATCATTGCTATAAACCAGCCTTTAAAAAAAATTATTGGTGGTGATGGTGGTACTTGGAGCCGAACCCAGAGGCAGTCTACCTCTGAGCCTCCCTTCAACCCTATTTTATTTTTGTATCGAAACAGGGTCTTGCTGAGTTGCTGAGGCTAGCCTTGAACCTGTGATCCTTCCGTCTCAGCCTCCCGAGTACCGGGACTATGACCATAATCTTTTAAGCTACACCCAAGAATCATTTAAAATACATTAGTAAATAGTACATTAAAATAGCAATGTTTAGTTTGGGAAGTTTATAGTTTGATTTCATGAAAACGCACATCAAACTGTTTGGGAAACAGGACCCTCGGTGTAGACGAGCACTGGAACCGGACCAGCTGTGTGTCATGACACCCACACTCATCCCACGCTAAAGATGCGACCAGTGAGCCATCTACAGGGTGGGGAAACTGAGGCAAGAATTTCTAAGACAAGAGCATTTAAAGCAACTAGCATTAGACTTGTCCCCAAACGATGCCAACATTGAAGACGGCGATTTGCCATATTTAGAACAAACAAGCCACTACCCACTTCCTAGGTTTGGAAGATACTGATATCCATCCCCAGATTAGGTGTCCTCAAGCACCCCTTCTCCTTTTGTCCTTCCTTCCTTCCTTCCTTCCTCCTTTCTTTTTGATACTAGGGATTGAATCCAGTGGTGTTCTACCTCTAAGCCACACTTCCATACCTTTTTTATTTTGAAACAGAGTCTTGCTAACTTGCTGAAGGTCTTATTACATTGCTGAGGCTGGCCTCAAACCTGAGATCCTCCCGTCTCAGCCTTCCAAGTATCTTGATTACCTCTAAGCCACACTTCCATACCTTTTTTATTTTGAAACAGAGTCTTGCTAACTTGCTGAGGGTCTTATTACATTGCTGAGGCTGGCCCCAAACCTGAGATCCCGTCTCAGCCTTCCAAGTATCTTGATTACAAGTATAGACCACCATGCCTAGATCCCACCTCTTATCTGAGAGGCACCAGGGCAGAGCTCCAGAAATCACCCCAAAGGAGAGCACTGATCTGGTGAGTCAACCCCCAGAGGGCGACACAGGTAGGTCGTATGGTCTGAAGGTCGTGCGGCTCGCGCCCACGCTGCCCACTCACAGCAAGACTCTCGGCCACTGCTCAGCTGGACACCAGCCGTGGACCGCTCAGTCCTCAAGGGCGGGACACCTACCATCTTCTAGAATCCCAACCAACCTCTCGTTCCAAAGTCACTCCTGGAGTCTGGAAGCCTCTCAAACAAAACGTTTCCTTCTGTTCTCTTTCCAGAATGGAGGTGTGCATGGCGCCCCAAGAGAGCCTGCCTCAAGTGCTCATCAGAAAGGGGAGGGTCTGTCCATCTTCTGAGCCTTAAAGGCAATTGTCCTTTCTAGCCCACCAAGCTGACTTCCCAGGGTCATTTCTGCTGCAGGGAGAACATCGAATGGTTTGTTTAATTAACCTCTCCCAGGCACCTGCTGCCCTCTATTCCAGAAACCCTGAATAGAACATCCTGTTTTCCCATCTTTTATTTTCTGTTCACATAAGGAAAATGCATTTCTGCCAAAAATAATTTTGACATACGATGTGATATTTGCACTTGATTCTTAAAGACAACTGGCCAAAAACAGCAAGGGAAGGAGAAAAGTTCGTGAAGAACTCAAGTAACTGTTGGTTACCCCCCCACACACACACACACACTGTGTAAATGAGTTGAAACAACATATAGGAAAGATTTGCCCGAAGTTAACAGTTTGACTGCCATGTAACTGTTCACATGTATTCTGGTATCTAAAGAAAATTGTGCAGATTTTAAATGTCAATATGACATTTTTATTTTTCTTAACTTTTTATTTTTATTTTGTATTATTAGTATTATTATTGTTATTAGTGGTGGTGGTGCTGGGAATTAAATCCAGAGGCATTCCACCTTTGAGATACATCCCCAGCTCTATTTTATTTCTGATTTTGAAACAGGGTCTCACTAGGTTGCTGAGGCTGGCCTTGAACCTGTGAACCTCCTGTCTCAGCCTCCCATGTACTGGGGATTACGAGGATGTGTCATCATGCCTAGTTTTTGTAACATTTTTCTTTCAGCTTTAGAATTTTAATTTTGCACCTGGGGTCCCTAATCCTTACAGCTAAAGCCAGTATGGATAGTTTTTTTTTTTAATTTAGAAAAAAATGTAAAATGTTACACTAATCCTGACAATTTACTTTTACTAAACTGGCCAAAAAGGAAGAAAAGAAGTATAACAACATGTGATATACTGAACTATCTTCGGATAAATGAGGGTAATTTCAGAATCAGGCTAGAGATTACAGGTCTCTTGCCTAACACGGCAGCACATACTTGTAATCCCAGTACTTGGGGAATCGGGATAAGAAGATCACAGGTTCGAGGACAACAACTTAGTGGCACCCTGTTTCAAAATAAAAGTAAATATCAAAAGGATAGGATTGTAGCTCAGAGGTAGAAGCACCCTGGCTTCAATGTCCAGTACCACAAAAACAAAGAGAGATGGACCGATCAATCGATTGATCGATTGACTGATCAATTGATTGATTGATTGACTAGAGGTCCTTTCTATGATAAGATTCGCCATTATCTCAATTAGTGCTCTCACTTTGGATCTGATCATTTAGCCAAATGCCCAGAAAGCTAAAGAGATTCAGTAACCAACGTGTGGGATTAATCAAAGGAAACCCTTGTCTGCAAGACAAGTTGTCCATGAAAATGGTCTTCCTCCAAATCTCCTGCGGGAGGCTAATCATCCGTATAGGAATATTAGGGATAGTGACCAGTTGTATATTTAAAACTTTCTAGTAAACCACCTTTGCATACATTTATACTTTTGATCTTTTGAGCGACCCTAAGAAACAGGCTCAGGGACAGTTGCCATTCTTGACAAATTGTAGGTTATCGGCCTCACGGCCACCAAGATCACCCGCAGGAGTGACATTCGGGGCCAGATGTTTGGACTCGGTCCATATTCTTGGTGCCACTTTCTAAGTAGCAGAGAGCGGACTCGTGAAATTGTGAAGTCAGTCTCTCGAGAATAAATGCAGCCGGGCATGGTGGCGCACGCCTGTCATCCCAGTACGACAGGCCAAGACAGGAGGATTGCAGACTCAAGGCCAGCCTCAACAACTTCGTGAGACCATCAGCAATCTAGTGAGACCCAGTCCCAAGCTAAAACATAAAATAGGTAAAATAGAACTGGGTTGTAGTTCAGAGATACAGTGCCCCTGGGCTCAATCTCCAGCACTACAATTAAACAACAACAACAAAAAATTTAAAGGAATAATTGCACTTAGAGGCAAAGAACCTCAAGAGAGCTCATAAAGCGGGCTTTTTCTAACACTTTGTGTCAGCGGCAAGACATCAAATTTGAAAGCGGCTGAAGGACTGAGGTAGAATATTGATACCCTGAGCCTTCTAAATACCCCATTGTCCCAGGGAGAAGGACAATCCGGCCTTTGTGCTGCGGGGCAGTTTTCATCAATGTCAGATCCCTGGAAGGCCCCGGTCCCCAGAAGGGCTGATGTCTTTTTCCTGTCACAACATCAGCGCGACACATCTCACACTGTGCCCACTCAAGTCCCATTCATAGAGCCTTCTGGAACCGAGTGCTGGCTCACCGCCACCCCCTCAAAGGAAAATAAATAAATAAATGAGGAAAGTCCTGGCTTTGTCCGAGAGTTACTGGAAACGGAACTTGTGAGAAGCCCGCGCTGTTCAGTGTGGACCCAGACAATAATGTTTTGTAACGCTCCTGTTTGATGTGTGCTGCGGGGATTAATCACTGCGGTTAACACAATCGCTCTTTGTTATGCAAACTTGCTAACGGCTGCCCCCCTGTGACCTCTTGCTTTTAGGGACTCTCGGCTGCTCAAAACTGCCATCTTTCTCTGGGCGGCAGGACTCCTGCGGCAACCTCTGGGACTGAGTTATCACTTGGCCTCAAAGTCGGTCCCCACCGCCCCCTGTCACCCCAGATGACAAAGACCCCGCTACTGTACGGCATGTGCGCCCGTGAATCCTGCCCCCAAAGTGAAGTGAAATGAGTTTTTTTTTTCCCCTCCCCTTTCATCTTTTAATTTGCTGCCGTCTTAGATAGCCAGCCTTAATCAAAAGTGATCAGAGCCTAAAAATACACTATTTCTGGATGAATACCCTTCCACATGCTTTAGATAACTGTCTCCTGAGAATGCATCTTTTTCTTTCTTTTTATTTATTTATTTTGTCCTAGAGATTGAACCCAGAGACACTCTAACGTCCGAGCTACACCCCCAGCCCGATTTTATTATTTGGAAACAGGGTCTCACTAGGTTGCTGAGAGCCTCACTAAGTGGCCGAGGCTGGCTTCGAACCCGCGATCCTCCTGTCTCAGCCTCCCCAGTACTGGGATTACAAGCGTGCGCCGCCACGCCCGGCTCAAATGCATCAATTTACTCCCAAAGTAATGATAGGCAGCTGGGCCAAGGGTTGTGGGCCTTTGGAGTAGATGTTTAAGCAGTTAAGGTAGGTTCCCAGGGCCATCACTGCTTCCCAAATCCCACCACCACCACCCCAAAGGAATTCCTCCACCTCGTGGTTTCCTGAGCAACTCTGGCAGGTCTCAGGGAAAAAAAAAAACAAACTTGTAGTTCTATAATCCAAACAATTTTACACTCATAGTTTTATCATCCAATTTATTTCCTACCATCACCCCAGAGACCAGCAGATTATTAGAACCCATTCTCCAGGCTCTTTCTGCCTATGAAAATACAGAATGAGTAACCTATCACAAAGACCCACCAAGGTTCGGGCACCACGGCACGGGCCTGTAATCCCAGGACATCTGGATGCCGAGATAGAAGCATTGCAGGTTTGAGGCTAGCCTCAGCAACGTAGCAAGACCCTGTTTCAAAAAAAAAAAAAAAAAAAAAAAAAAGCTGGAGGTGTAGCTTGGAGGTAGAATGCCTTTGAGCTCAGTCTCCAGCTGGAAGTTGTCCTGTGTGAGTGGAGCGGTGGCCAGGTGTGGTGGCACACACCTGTAATCCCAGTGCGTGGAAGGCCGAGGCAGGAGGATCGCAGGCTGACAGCCAGCCTCAACAACTTAGCAAGGCCCTTAACAACCTTAGTGAGACTCTGTTTCCAAATAAAAAATAAAATAGGGCTGGGGTTGTTGTGTGGCTCAGAAGGAGAATGACCCTGGGTTCAATCCCTAGCACCACCTAAAAAAATTTTTTAAAAGACAGAAGGAGGCTCTTTCCCAGGAGGCTGCCTTCCTGGGAGACCTGGGGGGACAGCCTTGCTGGCTGCCTGGTCTTAGGTGCTCAGAGGGAGCTGCTTCAGGTCCCAGCAGAGCCCAAGGCTCCAAGCCCATGCTATTAACCATTAACGACCACAGTGCCCATGAACGAGAGGCTGTCCAGCAGCCTGCAGGCCCAGCATCTTAGATCTCAAACCCCTTTCCTCCCTCCTTGGCAAAGGAACCTCAACACCTCCCTGTCCGCAGGAATTCGCCCGTTCAAATGACCTGTTTTACCAGCGAACATTTGCTGGACGGACAGATACCTTGGCAGATAAGGCTTCAAATGGTTGTGGCTGCTGAGTCCTTTATCTGGAAGAGTCACAGCGCACCCTGGCAGCTGCGAACAAGAGCGGCCACGCTTCCTCTCTGCTTCTGATACGGCTGGGGAAGGTGCAGGCCCAGGTAGGGTTACAAGGAAATCTCTGCGCCTCACTCACATCTCCCCACCACCTGGTTTTTGCGTTTCCGGGATTACCACCTGGGCTAAGTGCACAAACCAGAACTTTAATCTTTTCCACTAGGACGTTTGTGTGAAAGCTGCAAAGATTTCTTCTATCACCCAAAGAAAAAAATATTAGGAGCTAAATGCTTTGCTACGGCAATTTCCCACTATATTATCTTTCCCTTTGTTTTATTTTATTTTTTGTGTGGTGCTGGGGAAGGAACCCAGGGGGTATTCTACCTCTGAGATACACTCCCAGCCCCATTTTTCCTTCTTTATTCTGAAACTAAGTTACAGAGGGTCTCACTAAGTAGCTGAGGCTGGCCAAGAACCTGCGATCCTCCTGTCTCAGCCTCCCAAGTACTGGGATTACAAGCGTGTACCACCACGCCTGGCTTATCTTTTCCTTTTTAAAATCAATTGCAATAAACTCTCACGTGTGTTCTTTATTGAAGACAATGGACATTCCAGAGGAGGTTTCCAGATGTACATACTAAAACTCAAGGCAGGCCAGGCGTGGTGGCGCACACTTGTAATCCCAGCATTCGGGAGGCCGAGACCCGAGAATCGCTGTTTGCCGACAGCCTCAGCTACTTAGTGAGGCCCTTTGCAACTTAGTGAGACCCTGCTTCAAAATAAAGAATAAAAGATAGGGCAGAGGGTATAACTCAGAGGTTGAATGCCCCTGGGTTCCATCTCCAGACCTGGGAAAAAAAAATTCAAGGCAGAAAAGAAAAAAAGAAATGCAGAATTTAAAAATAATAATTACCAGCCAGGTGGCAGCGCACGTTTATAATCCCAGTACGTGAGAGGCTTAGACAGGAGGACCACAGGTTCACAGCCAGCTTCAGCTACTCAGACCCTGTTTCAAGATAAAAAATAAAATAGTGCTGGGGTATAGCTCAGAGGTAGAATACCCCTGGCTTCAATCCCCAGGACCAAAAAATAAAATAAAATTGAATAAATAAATAAAAGAATAATGATCTAGTTTCTGATTTTTTTTTTTTTTTTGTCTGTGTGTGTGGTACTAGGGGTGGAACCCAGAGGCTTTCTACCTCCGGGCTACACTCCCAGCCCTATTTTAAACTTTATTTTTGAAACAGGGTCTCACTAAGTAGCTGAGGCTGGCTTTGAACCTGTGTGATCCTCCTGTCTCAGCCTTCCAAGCGCGGGAATTACAAGCGTGCGCCACCACACCCGGCTCTCTGATTTTTTTTTAAAATTTTCACTAAGAAATAATATTAAAAAATGAACTTTTAACCAGGCATGGTGGCGCACGCTTGTAATCCCAGCATTCGGGAGGCTGAAACCTGGAGGATCGCGGTTCGCAGACAGCCTCAGTCAGCTACTTAGTGAGGCCTTCTGCAACTCAGTGAGACCCGGTTTCACAATAAAGAATAAAAAATAGGGCAGGGGGTGTAGCTCAGAGGTCAAATGCCCCTGGGTTCCATCACCAGACCCGCAAAAAAAAAAAAAAAAGAAAAAAGAAAGAAGAAAAATGAACTTTTCTTTAACAAGATCCCTTGGCGCATACCTGTGATCCCATACTTGGGAAGCTGAGCTGGCCCAGGCCTGGGGTGTAGCTTGGAAGCTTAGAGGTGGAATGCCCCTGGATTCAATCCCCATTACCTTAAAAATAAAAGGCTTAGCCGGGCGTGGTGGCGCACCCTTGTAATCCCAGAGCTTGGGAGGCGAAGGCAGGAGGAGGATCGCGCAGGTTCGAAGCCGCGGCTGGCTTAAGAGACCCTGTTTCCAAAAATAAAATAGTATAAAATAGGTCTTGGGAGTGTAGCCCGGAGGTAGAAGGGCTTCCAGGAACCCCAGTACCACCAAAAAAAAAAAAGAAGAAGAAGAAGAAGGAGGAGGAGGAGGAGGAGGAGGAGGAGGAGAAGGAGGAGGAGGAGGAGGAAGAAGAGGAGGAGGAGGGGAGGAGGAGGAGGAGGAGAAGAAGAAAGAGGAGGAGGAGGGGAGGAGGAGAAGAAGAAGGAGGAGAAGAAAAAGGAGGAGGAGGAGGAGGAGGAAGAGGAGGAGGAGGAGGGGAGGAGGAGGAGGAGAAGAAGAAGAAGAAGAAGAAGAAGAAGAAGAAGAAGAAGAAGAAGAAGAAGAAGAAGAAGAAGAAGAAGAAAAATAAAAGACTTAATTTCGATAATAAAATGGAATAAAAGGAATGGCTGGCTGTAACAATAGTCACTGCAGAAGTTTCCGAGTGTCTCCCACGTCCTCTGCGCTGTTCGAAGCTCTAGAATACGTTCATCACCGTCCGTCACCTGTCACTCTTACTCACAGGAGAGGCCCTGAGCCTCGAGACCCTCGGTAGCCCGCCAGGGCCCCACAGCGCACGCCAGCCGTAAGAAGCAGCGGCGCACACGTGTCCTTATCACACAGAAGCGGCGGGATGGGGATTTGAGCTTTTCTCCTCTTGACACTTGCTTTCTTTTGAAAAAGAGGTCTTCTATACAGGGGGGTCACTCCGGCCCTTTGCCCTCTTGAAGGATTTGGAATTAAATAGTTTAAGGTCAAAAATCGACTTATGCAATACACCTTTGTGGGAAACACAGACACTCACCACTTCCAAGCCAACCCTAGGAAGTTAATAGAGGAGGCGAAAGCTGTAAGCTTGCCTCTTGTTCAAGAATCCCAGTAAGCCGGGCGTGGTGGCGCACGCTTGGAATCCCAGCCAGACCGGAGGATCATGGTTCACGGCCAGCCTCAGCTACTACTTAGTGAGGCCCTCTGCAACTCAGTGAGACCCTGTTTCAAAATAAAGACTAAAAAATAGAGGTGAAAACAAAAAAAGAGTGGACTTTTTGTTTTTTAGTTTTGGGGTTTTTTTTGATTTTTTGTTTTTTGTTTTGGTAACTCAGGACCATTCTACCTCTGAGCTACACCCTCTGCCCTATTTTACTTTTTTATTTTGAAACAGGGTCTCACTAAGTTGCCGAAGTCCTCGCTAAGTTGCGGAGGCTGGCCTCAAACCTGCAACACTTCTGTCTCAGCCTCCCACATACTGGGATCACAGACGGGTTCACCATGCCTAGCTGCCATTTCGTTTTTCTGACTTCGTTGTCGTTGACTTTAACGATGTGTAAACTGCATTTGGAACATAGATTTGGGGGAAAAATTAAAATTGAGTTTCTTTTCATTGGCTTATATAATATTTATTATTTCCATACAGATCAATAGAAAGAAAATAACTGGGATATAAATTTATGGCCCACGAAGCCATCTTGGCATTATTTCTAGAACTTTTGCTCCAGTTTCAGGAAAGTATAGAAACACGTACAGATCGAAAGCACACGGCCTGTGATTTGCACAAACTGAACCCACCTCGTTACTGGTACCAGCTTCAGATCAAGAAAAATCATGAGCCAAGAAACCTTGCCCCTTGGCATCCCGGCCTCCGTAGAACCCCGGCCTCCGCAACACCCCGGCCTCCGCAGAACTCTGGCCTCCGCAACACCCCGGCCTCCGCAGAACTCTGGCCTCCGCAGCACCCCGGCCTCCCCTGTCACCCAGCCTCCGTGGCAGTGTTCTGCATTCTCCAACAGACTTGCTTTGCCTCGCTGCTTCCTTTTCCGCTGGACAAAATCATGTTCAGAAAAAGCAGAAAGATGCGTAAGCACCCACTGGAAAGCAAAACCTCCCTCTCTACCTGCTTTCCTCGCGTGTCACGTCCATCAGTGGTGTTTTGCTTAATTTTTGACTCCTTTCAAGAAAATGTTGGTGCTATTTGCCGACGCTATTATTTTGTCTTCTCTTTCTCCGTCTTCTTCTCTCTCCTCCATCTTCTGTCCTCCGTCCTCCATCCTCGTCCTCCTCCTCTGTCTTCATCTCCTCTCCATCCTCCCATCCCTCCTCCTCCATCTCCATCTCTTCCATTTCCTCCCCCTCCTCCTACCCTTCTTCCATCTTCTCCATCTCCTCCTTCCTCTCCCTCCTCCCACCCCTCCTCCTCCATCTCCTCCATCTCCTCCCCTTCTCCCATCCCTCTTCCATCTTCTCCATCTCCTCTCTCCTCTCCCTCCTCCCACCTCCCTCCTCCATCTCCTCTCCCTCCTCTCCCTCCTCTCCCTCCTCCCATCCCTCCTTCTCCTCCATCTCCATCCCCTCCCCCTCCCATCCCTCCTCCTCCTTCTCTTCCTCCTCTTTTTCCTACTTCCTTCTTTTCCAGCTTCTTTTGCCCCTTCTTCCTTCTTCCTCCTCCTTCCTTTAATTACACAGGAGGTGTGTGTGTGTGTGTGTGTGTGTGTGTGTGTGTGTGTGTGATTTATCTCCTTTGTACCATTTCCCCTGTCCCCAAAACTGTTTGTACAGATTCCATCCTACTGAGTCATAATTACTCTCGGGATCCTGGTGCGGTGGCTCACGGAAACCAGTGATCCCAGAGGCTTGAGAGGCTGACCCAGGAGAATCGCACGCTCAAGGCCAGTCTGGGCAACTTAGCGAGACTCTGTCTCAAAACAGAATGTTTAAAAAGTGCTGGGGAGGCCGGGCATGGTGGCGCACGCTTGTAATCCCCGCGCTTGGGAGGCAGAGACAGGAGGATGGTGCAGGTTCGAAGCCAGCCACGCGCGCTGGCTTAGGAGACCCTGTTTCCAAATAAAAAAATGTAAAAATAGGTCTGGGAGTGTAGCCCGGAGGTAGAAGGGCTTCCAGGAACCCCAGTACCACCAAAAAAAAAAAAAAAAAAAGTGCTGTGGATGTAGCTGGGCGGTAGAGCGCTTGCCTAGCATGTATGAGGCCCAGGCTCTATTCCCAGAACTGCCAAAAGGAAAAAGCACAACTTCAGTGGGAGTGGGATGGATGCTTTTTACTTTATAACCAAGTAAATGATGTTTTTTTTTTTTTTTTTTTTTTTTTTTTTTTTTTTGCAGGTCTAGGGATGGAACCCAGGGGCATTTGACCTCCAAGCCACACCCCCTGCCCTATTTTTATTCTTTATTTTGAAACAGGGTCTCACTAAGTTGCGGAGGGCCTCACTAAGTAGCTGAGGCTGTCCGCGAACCACAATTCTCCAGTTTTAGCCTCCCGAATGCTGGGATTACTAGCGTGCGCCACCATGCCCGGCTCGTAAATGATATTCTTGATGGAAGAAAAGAAAGGGTTTCTCCTCTGTAAAAAAGTAAAAGAGTCTCGTGGACACCTACAGCTGCTTCTCCAGATCTGGGGGTCTTTCCACAGCCGAGCAAGATAAGATAGCCCCAACGTCCATGAAGAGGACCCTGTGTGCTTACGCCAGGGAAACCCACTCTCCATCAGGGTTGGCCAAGCAGCCCCATGTAGGGAAACCCCTTCCTGAACTCCGGTATTTGTTGTTCTAGTATTTCATTATTACTTAATATTTTCTTTGCTATCAAGTTGAAAAATGAAAAACCTCTTTTTTCCAAAATGGAATACCTGGAGGTTACCTAAGTTTCCTTCAGTGAGCTGACTTTGTTTTTCTTTGGCAAGGAAAATTGCCATCCAGAGAGACATTTTCTGAAATTGCAGTTTAAACTTACAACTTAATGTTTAAAAAAAACAGATTTTTTTCAATAGGTGGCGCTAATGGGTTTAGCCAGAGTTAAAACATCCCCAGTGGTGGGAATTGAAAAGTTCAACATGACATGATGGCACTTATACACTTATCAACAAGTTTTTCTTTCACCCTTCAGGGCTTGTCTTGGTTTCTCAGCTCTTTACGCCAGGTTGCAAGATGCCCGATGCCCGATGTAGCTTTTCAGAAACCAGCCCCTGCCTGGGGATAAGGGAAGAGAGGTTAAAAGCACATGACAGAGAGAGAGAGAGAGAGAGACAGACAGACAGACAGACAGACAGACAGACAGACAGACAGACAGACAGCGGAAGGACATTGAAGAGCATTATCTTTGTCCCTTATTTCCCTGAATGCAGTATTAATGTCTAAAATTTAAAGTCTAGGATTAAGATTCCCTTTTACGTTGGTGTGTCAGTATGGAGGTTCCTCAAAAGAGTATGGATGAAGCACAGAAGGAGAAGGTACATATGTTTCCTCTAATATGCCCAAACTAGGAAACACAAAGGATACCAGTGGGACTCCAGATAATGGAGGGGAAATACCAGCAAAGTTTGAATGGAAAGATAGGAGAGGAGGAAGGCTGATCTTGATTAATGAGGGTCTACATCTGAACATGTGTAAAATTATGAATAAGACATGGTTAACCTGGACAACCATTGGTGGGAGGGGGGAAGGGAAAACGGGGGCGGGGAGTAGAGGGCACCAAATATAGTTTAAATGTATACTATTTATGTTCAATAAAAAATTGTTTAAAAAAAAGGGTATGGATGAAACCTATGCATGGTGGTGCAAGCTTGTCATCCCAGCATTTGGGAGGCTGAGACAGGAAGATCGCAGTTCGAGGACAGCCTCAGCTACTTAGTGAGGCCCTTGGCAACTCAGTGAGACCCTGTTTCAAAATAAAGAATAAAAGATAGGGCTGGGGGTGTAGCTCAGAGGTAGGATGCCCCTGGGTTCCACCCCCAGTACTACACACACACACAAAAAAAGACTAGGGATGGAGCCGCCATAGGGCCCCATAGACCACTCCTCAACATCTTCCCAAAGAATTCAATCCAGAGTACTATAGCAACGTGCGTATACCCATGTTTATAGCAGCGCAGTTCACAACAGGCAAGGTATAAAACCAAACTGGGCGTCCATCAACAGAGGAAGAGATAAAGAAAGTGTGGTATGTACACTCAATGGACTTTTACTCGGCCATAAAGAACACAACAATGTCATAATTGTGAAGCAGAGAATATTATGGAACTGGAGAATATCGTGTTACGTTGAGATCAGCCGGTCTCAGAAAGTCAAGAGATCTTCTGTCTTCTCTCAAATGTGGAAACTAGAAAAAAAGAGAGGAAACAAAAAGGGACTTCATGATAATAAGGATCGTGAGACCAAAACAGTAGAAGCAGATACTATTATGTCAGTGTGTGAAGGTATCACCAACAGCCTTGGTAGCATGTACGGGGAGGAGGGAGGGGAGGCCGGGATGGGGTTAGGAGAGGACCACGCCAAGGGATGCTGTGTGCATATACCAACACTTTGAATCTCACTGCGATGTATCATCACACTAAACGGATACAATTCTAAAAAGAAAGCACATCAAAGAATCAAGAAGCGTCTCGGTAACACACAAGTTACCTACTCAAAATACAGACGCCCTACCAGCGTCAGAGAGGGAGCCGTGGGTGTCACTTCCATCGCCTGTTTCCACGTGTGAGACCAAAGTGACGGTGGGTGTCCCCAAAGAGTCATGACGTTTGACGACCTCTCCAGAGAGGAAGTCATTTTCCACTCCAGGTCGGCTGTACTGTGCCCTCCAGGAGACTCGCCTCAGTCGCCTTCGGCAGGGATGCAGAGATAGGCGACATGGGTGATCTTCCCGGCATCACGGGCCAGGAGAACGTGAGATGGCATGGTCAAGGGTCCTGGAATCACACGAACACAAGCCCAGACCACTCCCTTTTCTGTGTTACTAGAAAAGGCTTGTCCAAACACTCTGTGCGTACAAATCCGTGTGTATATGAGTTTGAATATGGTAACTTCTGCTTCTCATGTTCTTTGAGGGTATTTTTTTTTATGTATTCAAAACACAAACCTGAATCGGAGATACAATCTTATTTGAGATACTTTTTTATGGCTTGGATACTTCATAATTAAATATTAAATGATTCCTCTTAGGAGGGCATAGGTTCAACACTCCAACATATAGGCACAGGTAGAAACTTTCTCAACAAGACTCCCAAAGCTCAGGAAAGTAAAACAAGGATTAATAAGTGGGATGGAATTAAATTAAAAAGTGTCTGCACATCAAAGGAAACCATCAAGAGTCTGAAGAGAAAGCCTACAGAATGGGAAAAGAGCTTTACCAGCCATCTCTCTAATAGAGGACTAATATTTAGAATATACAAGGAACTTAAAAGACTTTACACTTGAAAAAAAGCAAATAACCCAATCAAGAAATGGGCAACTGAATTAAATAGACACTTCACAAATGAAGAGATACAAATGGCCAGTAGATACTTGAAAAAAATGTTCAGCATCATTGGTAACCAGGGAGATGCAAATCAAAACTACAGAATGGCAATCATCAGAACGGCAGTCATCAAGAAGTCAAATAAGGTGGTGCACACTTGTAATCCCAGCATTTGGGAGACTGAAACAGGAGGATCATGGTTCAAGGCCAGCCCTTTGCAACTCAGTGGGACCCTGTTTTAAAATAAAAAATAAGGCTGGGCGTGGTGGCGCACGCTTGTCATCCCCGCACTTGGGAGGCAGAGACAGGAGGATCGCACAGGTTCGAAGCCAGCCGCGCTGGCTTAGGAGACCCTGTTTCCAAAAATAAAATAGGTCTGGGAGTGTAGCCCGAAGATAGACAGGCTTCCAGGAACCCCAGTACCACCAAATAAAGAAAGAAAGAAAGAAAGGAAGAAAGAAAGAAAGAAAGAAAGAAAGAAAGAAAGAAAGAAAGAAAGAAAGGAAGAAAAATAGGGCTGAAGGTGTAGCTCTGGGTTCCATTCCTGGTACCACAAAAAAAAAAAAAAAAAGAAAAATAAAGAAGTCAAATAACATTATATGTTAGTGAGGATGTGGGGAAATAGGAGCTCTTCTACACTGTTGATGGGATTGCAAATTAATTTAACAACTATGGAGATCAGTGTCGAGATCCTTCAGAAAGCTAGGAATGGATCCGGCTTATGCTTCAGCCGTACCACTCACAGGTAGCTTTCCAAAAGTGCTGAAATCAGAAAATTACAGTGATATATGCACACCCATGTTCACAGCAGCACAATTCACTACAGCCAAATTATGGAGCTAGGTACCCACCAGCAGATGAATGGATCACAAGTTACGGGAAACACACACAATGGAATTCTACTCGGCAATAAAGAAGAACAAAATGATGTCATCTGCAAGAAAATGGAAGGACCTGGAGAACATTATATTGAGCGAGATTAACCAGTCGCAGAAAGCGAAAGGTCATATGCTTTCTCTAATATGCAGAAGCTAAGGGGTAATTGGACACCAGAGGGACTCCGCACGATGGAGGAGAAACCCCAGTGGAGCCAGGGCGGTGGCGTAACGGAAGGAGAGGGGAAGACTGAGGTGCATCAGTGGAAGTGCCACCGTCGGTTCTGTGTGTACATGTGAGTATACCAACGTTCGTCTCAGCACGCTGGACTGGGAAGGGGGGATGGGGAGGCGGGGGCACCGAGTGCTGTGTACACGTAGGTCACTGTCCACACGACTTCCATTCTCATGTGAGACTATAATACAGCGATAAAAGCACATTATAAAAAATACCCAAGATAAGAAATTATTTCCTCTTAATAAGCATCACTGTGCTTTGAAGGAAAGGAAATACGTAAATTCCAGAGGACTTTATACGTCTGTTGCTCATTATAAAAAAGTGATACTTGGTAATTATGGAAAACTTGGAAAATTATGAGGATGGAGGGTGTGAATCTCCCAGTTTAGGAGATACATCCATGGTTACCAGGAGCCTGAACGTTTTGGGAGATTGTGAAGAGCATTTCTTCACAAAGGTGCTCCTTAGGATGTAGCAAATAAAAACAGGACCGTATTAGTCAGTGGAGCCAAAGGAGATGCTCGGCACTTTAAAAATCTATTGGGATGGCGGGGAATGTTAGCTGGGACAGAAAACTCCACCAGATGGCTTCTAAGGTCCTTTCTAAAGCAAAAGCTCTGGAATGGTATGCATTCGTCCAGTGAGTCCTTACCGAGTACCTCTCACATGAGCAGCGCTGTGCTAAGTACCAGGATGTATACTAGTAGCCAATCAGCAGGAAGACAGAGAGGCAAGGCAGGGAATGGGATCGAATGCGTGCGCTCATGTGTAGCAGACGAGGAGATCATGAGAGAACCAGCTGGTGTCTGGCTTGGGGATGGGAGCCGGGATGCTGAGTCCTTGCACTGAAAGAGAATCCACTAGACCAATGGAGTCTGTGGGAGAAGAAAGAGGGAAGGGTTTGTGTAAAAGCCCTGTGGTGAGCAAGAGCCTGGTCCGTCTATGCTAAGGGTGCAGGGACCGGCGCGATTTCAGGTCTGCGGGATGACGCAGATGGATCAGGACTCTCCGCCTCACGAGTAGATAGGTCCTCCAGACCAAGAGTTTGGTTTCCATTCAAAATAAGGTTGTATTCCATCGAGGAGAGTTAAGTAGGGGGCGGAGGGAGACTGCCTTTCAGTTAGGCCTAACTAAACAGTGTGAAGCGTGGATGTATGTAGACCCTGAGATCCAGGTAGGAAGACGGGTTGTTTGTGCGTGCGTAACATGATAGCTTAAAAGCAATATCAAGTCATGAGTGGTGGCACATACTTGTAACCCCAGTATTTGGGAGGCTGAGATAGGAGGATCCCAGGTTCAAGTCCCATAAAGTAGTGAGATTCTCATCCAACCTAGCAAAACCCTGTTTCAAAATAAAAAATAAAACAGGGCTGGGGGTGTAACTCAGAGGTAGAACGCCCCTGGGTTCAATCCCCAGTACCCTCAAAAAGTAATATCAACAGAACTTGATGCAATTGAGTATGGGTAGGAAGAAAAGACGGTAGAAAGGCTGACTTCCGCGCCAGATGCTTAGATGTGGACGGGGACTGTGCCCTCAAATCTCATGTGTTGGAAGCGTGGTCCCAAGGGCACTGAGCTTCGGAGGTGGGGCTTTTGAGAATGACCCGCTCACGTGGGCCACGCCCTTATCAGTGGCTAATTCATTGGATGGATTACTAATTTGAATGGATCCACTAGGAGGCAGTGAAACTATAGGCAGGCGGCTCACTGAGCAGTAGGTCACCGAGCGTGTGGCCTCGGGACCCTCTGCACTGTTGTGTCTCCTCATGAGGGGAGAGGAGATGTGTTCTGTAACTTACTCGGATCTTCTGGCCCTTACCACTTTGCCCAATATCATGCATCAGCAGAGGCTCCATAACTGGCCACTGACTTAACTCGCAATCCCCCCTAATAAAAACGGCAAGCTTCCCATTACAGTACCAAGACTGGCTCCTTCCGAGGAAGAAGGCTATGTAGAAGAGGCCTCCTGGTAACCTAAAGACAAATGCAACAATGGCTTAGGAAGAGTCTTCTGGTAAGGGGCAGAGTTCTCAAGCTGGCCATGGGTGACTGGCCTCTAGGGCTAGCTATTCTTTGTGCCTTGAATGATTTGAACCCATGGGGGAGAAGGGCGATAGTTTTTAACTGAGTTATCAGTATCTTAAAATGACAAGCTTTTATATAAAAATATGAATGTCTGATGTCTTCCAGAAGCCTAGATTCCCACGTGGCGACAATCTACAATGACTTAGTAGTGACTGTGGCCCATTACGGCTCAGGTGGCCCCCCACTTGCCACAGCCCCCCTCCCACGTTGGGTCTAATGTTGTAGCTCGACACAGGGACCGTTTATCACTGGGCTCGCAACTCTGTTCTGTTTAACCTCTGTCTGTTTCAAGAATGAACTGGAGAGAAAAATAAAATATCTCTTTTACCCATATTTTAATATGTTTGTTAAATAAAAGCATAAGTCTAAAAATAGTCAGAGAAGTAGCTTGTAGCATATGAGTTAGCCTGCAGGTTGCTGGGGTTCAGACTTATGTAGGGTAGCCCCCTACATAAGTTTTCCAGATAGGAAACCAAGTTAAATTTGAATTTCAAATAAGCCATGAATAGGGTGTATTCATTCGAGTCACCCCTCCATGCCAGTCTGGTATGGAGCTGTACCTATCCTCTGTATTTCTTTCTAATAAACTTCTTTAAATCTTCAAAAAAAAAGCCATGAATAATCTTTCACTATAATTATGTCCTATGTTTTTTTATTTGCTAAATCTGGGAACCCAACATCTACTTGCGATGTGGCCTTAGGCAAATTTTTTAGCCTCTCTGTGTCTCAGCTCCTCATTTGTAAACCAGAGATAATAAAGGGGCATTGTAAAGATAAAATAAATAACCACCACCATCACTCTTAATTAAACAGAAGACAGCAGATTTTCTTGAGGGTGAAGAACATGTCTTTATGTTTCTTATATAAAGTGTCTTGTGTTAAAATACACAGCTTAAGATGCTACGGTTTGAGTAGTTAATATTAGCAGCCACTTCAGGCAAATCTGAAAATTCTCAGAGACCAAAATATAGATTTCCTTCTACCTCACATGATGTAGAATGCAATGCCACAGCTGTCTCCCTCTTACCTAAAGGATGTGACCTCTGAGGTCACCACAGCAGAAGAAGGAGGAGATGAGACACTACAGCTGGTAATAATAACCGTGCCCGGAAGTGACGTGGTCAGCTTTCACTAGCAGCCGCTGGCCCGCACCAGTCTCATGGTCTTAAGCCAACAGTAAAGGAGACTGGGAACAAGTGGAAGACACTGAGCACCAGGTGAACCAGAGCCATCTCGATCAGAGGAGCCAACATAAGACAAATGCAGCCCACGTCGCTCTTCATATTACCTGCCTGCTGTCAACAACAGGCTTTGCGATTGGCGCATGTGCAGTAAGACCCAAAGGCTTGTTCTGCTCTTTCTTGAGCCGGCAAGATGTAGCCAGTGAATTTCTTTCTGTGGGAGAATCATCTCCCTCCACACTACTGCAGAGGCAAAGGGATTTCTCCCCACGTATCTGGTCTATCAGAAGAAGGAAGTTATCCTAATTGGGTGGGTTATATGTTGTCTGGGAAACTTTGATGCGATCTGAATTTAAGCAGAAGGGGAAGAAAAAAAGGAAATTCAGGTCTGAGAGGGTCCTCGGGGATGAGAAGTAATAAGGTTCTTTTTCAATCTGTAGCACAAACACTAGATCTCATTTCTTATTTGAAGTTGGAGCTTATATACACCCTGACATCTCCCAGCACTGGAAGAATAATTCTCAGAAGACAGACAGATGCCTGCGCAGGTCCAACCAGTTGAGCGAATGCAGGTGTTTGCCTGGAATGGAATTTCCCTGAGAGGAGTTCCGGTGGCGGCTCTGCGCTCAGGAGAATGTCACATCCATCAGTTTCGGTGGCAGGGGACTCACCGGCTGGTCTCAGGGGTTGAAGGTCAATGCCAGAAGCCAGGCTGCCAAGGTTAATGAGGCCGTGTTATTCTAAGCTCACTGTCAACGGGGTTTCTGAGCCCGGAACAGGGGTGAGCTGGAATCGCCTGTGACAAGTGACACGGTTTTTGTCACGTATACAGATGTGTCCCCTTCATAAATCAGCAAATATTTTCCGATCTCAAAAATATGGACTTGAAGCTTTGGTGAATATTTTTAGATATGTCCCGAAAGATTGCAAGTAGGGACTTGAAGATAAGATCACCCCCCTCCCCGCGCTGATAAGCCATCTGTGTTTGGAAGGAAGGAGAGGAAGGAGACTTAATCTTTCTGCTCTCTGAAAGAGGAGGCAGATGCTGTCGGTGGGGCCATAAAATATGTATGATGCTCTGGGTATCAGAGGCTCAGAGTCAGGAAGAAAGTCACGGAGCTTCGTCATCATTCTGTCTGGTTGTTTTCTAAAGTTTCATGAGTATCAGAAACAGTGTTATTAGGACCTTGGAAAATAGGAAATTCCAAAAAGATCACCAGTTTGTTCTAGAGCTGGTCACCATCAGGAGCCTTGCCACTGTGTAGATGTCGAATGTCCTCCAAAGATCCATGTGTTAAAAGCGTGGTCCTAGAGTGTGGAGATTGGGAGGTGATGGGACATTTAAGAGGAGCATCCTGGTGGGAGGCTCTCAGGGCACTGGGCGGGCGCATACCCCTGGAGCGGATTGTAGGACCTCGCCCCTCCTCCACCTCTTGGGTTCCTGCCCATGAGCTGGGCAGTTTGCTTCCTATTTCCTGCCATTACCAACCAGCACCCTACCAGAGAATGAAAAGTTTGGCCGATCATGGACTAGAACCTTCAAAACCAAATTAAACCAAATTCAACCTTTTTTCTTTATACATTGATTATCTCAAGTATTTTGTTATAGTGATTCAAAGCTGACTAACATAGAGGTATTTGTCATATGCTTAGTAAAGCCAGGGAGACATGATAGACACATACATTCTGTTGGAAATGATGGTGACCCCTTTCACCCATCTTTTGCTTTGCTTGTGGCCGAAAGCCAGACCACTGTGATAACAGTAAGAACCACAAATATAACTTCTTAAGACCCTTAGGTGAAAAGCAATCGAACTCTACAATTTCTGTGTGTGTGTGTGTGTGTGTGTGTGTGTGTGTGTGTGTGTGTGTTTTACTGGGGATTTAACCCAGAGTCATTCTAACTCTGAATTGTACCTTCAGCCCCTGTTTTTATTTATTTTATTTATATCAATATTTTTATTCTTATTTATTTTTGTGGTACTGGGAGTGGAACTCAGGGGCTTTTCTATCTTCGGTCTATACTCTCAGGCCTATTTTATATTTTATTTGGAAACAGGGTCCCACTAAGTTGCCGAGAGCCTCACTAAGTAGCTGAGGCTGGCTTCGAACCTGTGTGATCCTCTTGTCTCAGCCTCCCAAGTACTGGGATTACAAGCATGCACCACCATGCCTGGCATCATATTTATTTTATAAATATTTTATAAATATATTTATTTCATTTATATTGGTATTTTATTAATATTTATTTATAATATATAATATAATAATATGTATACTATAATGGCATTTATTTTATATTAATTATATATTACTATGTAATTGTATAAGGTCATATTAGTAATATGATATTTATTTTAGACATTATAATTTTTTAACCTCCCTGCTCCAAGTGTACTTAGACTACTACTGCCTCCTGGGTTGTTCCCACACGGCCCTGGGGATGATATCACCTTGGAGAATCAGTGGACTGTAGGGTAACAGGAAGCGGGGAGGAAGGGAGGCAGAAGAGAGAAGAGAGAGTAAGGTGAAGAGGCTGGTGAAACGCCATCTCAGCTGCCTCGATATCCTGGAAGCCTTCTCATCCTATTTAACAGATCAGGAAACCCAGAAACAATACCTCAAGGAGGCCTGGCGCCATTTCCCTCAACACGCAGTCAGAATGTTCCAGAACATTCGGAAGCCCGTCCACTTGTGTCTCAGTACAAACTGGCCCACAGATGCGAGAAGGATGGCAGGCGGGGTGGGTAACACAACCGGACAATGAGCTGCCTGGCCAGGTGGCAGGCCTCCTGTTATTCCGGACTCCGAGAAGATAAGTCAAGTCAAAGAGAGAGTGGTCGCACGATGGTTGATTCCTGATCATTGTTACAACCTAATTAGAAGGTATTTGGTGTAGGCTCTTTTTTAAACCTGTCTGACTGGCTGCTGATCATTCTACATCTCAGAGCTTATCCTAGAGAAACTCCCACATTGGTAGTGAGAAGCACAGGCATTGTGAAATCGTACATGTGGCACAGAATGATAATAGCACAGATGCTCATTAATAATAGAATAATTGAATTCTGATCAATCTGTGCTATTAAATACTATGCAGGCAAGGTAGATGTATACACATGTTGAACTAAAAATAAATAGTTTCAAGACTCATTGAGTGAAAAGAATCAAGCAACAAAAAATGCATGCGAAATCACCACCCTTATTAATTTAAAAGTCTATATTTCAGGAAGAAACAAGTGACAGATTAAGAAGAGTGAAATCATACTTTGAAATCTGGAAGGGAATGAGCATGGGCATGTGTGTGTGTGTGTGTGTGTGTGTGTGTGGTACTGGGGTTCCTGGAAACCCTTCTACCTCTGGACTACACTCCCAGACCTATTTTATATTATTTTTATTTGGAAGCAGGGTCTCTTAAGTCAGCGCAGCTGGCTTCGGACCTGTGCCATCCTCCTGTCTCCGCCTCCCAAGTGTGGAGATTACAAGTGTGCGCCACCACGCCCAGCCAAGCACGGGCATTTTATGTGCAGGTAATATTTGAGTTGGGACTTGGAAGCTGGTAGAATGTGGAGATGGTCAGGATGCACCCAAGACCACCAGCTCATAGGAGGTAGCAGGAGGCAGGCGTTAGGACAGTACAAGAGGGGCTTTTAACGAGGGTCATTCTCTTGGTATTCCTGAAAAGATTTGTTCTGAGTGTCTCCTCCAGAAATTTCTTCTTGTATTTTTTTCTAAAGTCCTGGAGATCAAACTCAGGGCCTCACATCTGCCAAGCAAATGTTCCGCCACAGAGCGACACCCCCAGCCCCACTGTTATATTTCATTGGTCCAAACTGAGTCATCAGCCGTGGTCCACACCTCCTCAGGGACACCGTGTGAGTGGGAGTGCGATTATGGCTCTTCTGCTTTCTGTCATGGAAAACTGGCTAGGGAGGAGGACTTTTGTGGTACTGGGGAGCACCCAAGATTTCTGCCATAGCAGGTTCATGGCAGAAGCTATAATTGGGATAGGTCTTAAAGAATGATGAAAAGGACATTTATTGGATTGTCTGTCCAATATCCTTTTTCCAAAACTTGTCCCTCTCCAGCTCAAAGTGAAAGCTGCCAAAATCATACAATGTGGCCCTGTTCTCTGGGGATGGGTTGGAATAAATGTTAACAGATACTGCCAAACTGCCCTTTTTCTTTGTTTGTTCCTCTCAAGAGACATTTCTAACTTTTTTCCTCTTATTAAAACTAAGCATCTAACTCCTGCTTGGCTGTCAGTTTCCTATCTGTTAATTCTCTTGTGCCCAGATTCCTGTATCAGTCAAGGTCTCAGGTCTTTCATTAGAGAGAATTGAACATAGGGGATTATGAGCCATGTGCTAAGACACAAAGCTGATGGAAAATGGGCACCGAAGCGTCCAAGACGGGACAACTGAATAAAGCAGCTACTACCCCAAGTGCCAAGAGAGCAAAGAGGTTGGGCTCACTGAAACTTCACAGAAAACTTTAAAAGAGGGGTGTGAGGGAGGAAGAAGCAGCCGGGGCAGGAGCCTCACGTCCCGGATAGTTGTTTGAGAGTCGAGGTTCTTGCTGGTTCTGCTATCTCAGAGTTTGATGCTCTTGGTTCTGACAGGGGACAAAATTGCAACCCGGAACCAAGTCGTGCTACTAGGACCAGCGAACTTGCCAGGGGAAGTACTGAAGAGATCCCAACACCGGGGAGCAACACCAGGAGGACCAAGTTCCTGCCCCCCCCACCCCGAGATGCTCCCTCTAATGCCCCTCATTGGTGAATGCGGTGGGCAACTGTTGGCGAAACAGAAAGGGGGTTTGCAGAGTCCTCCTCACCCCAGCGTTACACACAGTCTTGGGCAAGAGGCAATTGCTGTTTAACAACCAGCACATCCTCGGTGACGGTAGTGATTAGCATCGCATCCTCATTAAATGGAGGTTATAATAGAAACTCTCTCGTTTTCTTGTTCTGTTGATGCCCAGATGGGCAAATCACATGAGGTAATTAGCAGACTGCCCAAAGCCTGGTAAAACTTGGGAAGTGTTACAGGGAGTTATTACTCTTTATCCGTGTAGCTGACACAGACTTAAGTGCTGAGGATACAGAGGTGACACAAACCAAGTCCCTTTTGCAGCGAGACTTGCATTCTAGTGGGGGTGGGGGTACCATGGGAAACAAGGCAAGTTCAGGAAGTGATGGGTGATGGGGAGAGATTAATCAGTCCCACGAGTGAGAGGTACAGGTAAGATGTCAGCTAAGGCTGGGTAGAAAGAAAACAGACCAGCCACAGACTAGGAGAAGGTGCTTACACAACACCTAACTGCTCAAGGACTTGTATCCAGAATATAAAGAGGGCTCAAAACTCAGTTATAAGAAAAAAAAAAAGTTTACCTCAGCAAAGCTAGAATGGATGGGTAGGAGAGGAAGAAGGCTGAGGTTGATTAATGGAGGAGCTACATCCGAATATGTGTAAAAGTATGAATGTGGCGTGGTCAGCCTGGACACTCACTGTTGGGAGGGGGAGGGGAAGTGGGGGGAGGGCACCAAGCACAGTCTGAATGTGTGCCATTTTTAATGTGATCCTCACAAAAATTTAAAAATAAAAAATAAAAAAGATAAAGCAAAAAAGAAAAGGAATTTTAATGGACCAAAGATTTTAGCAGCTTCAAAGGAGTTGTACAGGTGGCAAATAGGCACGGAAAAGATGCTTAACGGCACTCATTATTAGGTAAAAGAAAGCTGAAGCCTGAATGAGAGTCTAGCACCCAAGTATTAAAATGCTTTTAAAGACACTAACCCTACTGATGAAGCGGCTGTCAAGCAACAGGGATGCTCGCGCATCGCTGGTGGGGATGCGCAGCCACTTTGGAAAACGCTTTGGCAATTTCCTACAAAGTAAAACTCACACTAGCCATATGACACAGCCGTCCTGCTCCTGGCTTTAACCCTAGAGAAATATGAGCTCAGATTCACATGAAAACCTGCCTGCAAATAAACATTTACTGCATTCATTTCCTTTATGCATAGTAGCTTTGTTCATAAAATTAGAAAGAGCCCCAGTTTTCTTCGACTCCTGAAGGGATAAACTAGCATGACGGGTCCACACCAGAGGATTCTGTATGCAAGAAAAAGAAACAGACTGATAAACCCAACAACACAGTCGAATCGCAAATGCATTATGTGAAGTCACATTCAGAAGGCTACCTCCTGAGTGATTTCAACAAGTGACATTCTGGGGAAAACCAAAATAGAGGGATGGGCAGGGGCCCTAAGGTGGCCCGGAGCTGAGACTGGGGACAATGGCTGGCCGGAAGGGCCACAGGAGAATTCTATGGGGAGGAAAAAAGTATTCTAGATCTTAATTGTATTGATGGTTACAGGCCTGTGTGTATCTGTAAAAACGCATGGAACTCTACCTTAAAAGAATGAGCTTTGCCCTGTATCAATAAACCCAAGGGAAATACAAAAGGGAACACCCCCTCCCCAAAACAGACATCAAGTTTTACTGGTACATATGCATGCGATACAGTGAGATGATTCAATAACGTATATAGGGTATAATGATCAGATAAGGTCATTGGCATTTCTATCTCTTTATTTTTATACTTTTATTTGCATTGTAATCATCACGCATCGAATCATCATAGTGAGATTCAAGATGGTACAAACATACATGCGTCCTCATGTGTTTCCTTCCACATCCCTGACCTCTCTCCACATACATGTTAGCGAGATTGGTAGTGATACCTTCATATATGGGCATCACTTTATTTGACCTGTATCCTTCCTCCTGCCTTGTTCATTTCTTTAAATTGTGTGTGTGTGTGTGTGTGTGTGTGTGTGTGTGTGTGTGTGTGTGAGGAAACTTCAGATTCATCTCTACTAGTTTGTTTTATTTTGGGGGGGTTGTGTGTGTTTTGATTTGTTGTTTTTTGTTTTTGTTTGTTTGTTTGTTTGTTGTACTGGAGATTGAACTCAGGGGCATTTTACCTCTGAGCTCCACCCCCAGTACTATTTTAATACTGTTTTATTTATTTTTGAAGCAGGGTCATACTAAGTTGCTGAGAACCTCACTACTTGCTGAGGCTGGCTTTGAACCTGCGATCTCCTGTCTCAGCCTCCCAAGTACTGGGATTATAGGCGTGCACCATCATGCCTGGTTCTCTACCAGTTCTCAATAAATACACAGCACATTTTATTCGTGCTTAAATACATAGCTTACGTTGTTGTAATCTACAGCCACCCTCCGTGCTATGGTACGCCAGCACGCTTGTCCACACTCTCTGTTCTCCCTCTCCACAGAGTTTGCTCTTAGCCTCTGTGCTTGGCTGGCTCTTGTGAGCACATGATTAGACTTGACAGTAAATTATTGGATCAATAAACGCGTGAGTGAATGAAAAGATGGTTCTGAACACGAGCTATTTGGGGGTGTGGGAGGGTTGGTACTGGGCATTGAACCCAGAGGTATTCTACCTCCAAGCTATACCCCTAGACCTTTTTATTTCCAAACAGGGTCTTGCAAAGTTTCTGAGGGTCTCACTAAGTTGGTGAGGCTGGCCTCAAATGTGCTCTCTTCTCAGCCTCTGGAGTACGAGGACTGGGATTGCAGGTGTACGCCTCCTTGGCTCTCTGAGTTCTATTTCTACACCGGGTGGCCTTGGTGACCTCGGGAATGCTAGGTAGATGCTATCTAGCTGACTTTCTTCAGTCTCCTCACGAATTTAAATTTTCCCTCCATTCTTCTGGACATCAGTCATCTTTTGTGTTGATGTTGGGTGTCATTAAAGGAATTCCTGGGAGGTGTTTCTAAGACTTAAAGTGTTACTAAGTGGAGCAGGAAGATGGCTCTCAGTACCGTCTCTTACCACTCTCTCTCTTCTCTTGGATTCTTCTAGAAGCCCTGCCATGGACCCCTTCCCACCTCTCAATACAAGAGACAAGGACTCTGTGCCTTCTGAGTGCCCACTGGAGGTAGGTCTTGGTATTCACACGCTCACTCCTTTGATGGCGGCCTGCGGTGGTGCGTGCCCTAGATTTTGTCTTGGCTCCCAGCTGACTGTCTCACGCCATGGGGACGGGGTACAGGAGTCGCCTCCTTCCAGAGGAAGCGCACACGCAGACTCTGTAGGCTGCCCGCCATTCCCAGCACCACGCAAACCCGCCTCTCCCAGGCAGCTCACCCGCGCTGGGAGTGAATTGAACATGACGGGCTGAAGCGGGTACAGGTCTCAAGCGCGAGGCAAGGCAGAGGCCGGGTGTGGGGCTGTGGTCTTAGGACTGAGCGGCATCTGAGTCAGGAACCACCGAAGGGACCATCACCAGGGGAGACTATGTCTCAGTGTCATGTATGTGTAAGTGTGTGTGTGTATGCATGTGTGTAGTGTGTGTGTGTAGTGTGCATGTGTGTAGTGTGTGTGTATATATGTAGTATGTGTATGTATATTGTAGTGTGTATATGTGTAGTGTGTATGTGTGTAGTATGTGTATATATATGTAGTATGTGTATGTGTATATGTAGTATCTGTATGTGTATGTGTAGTATGTGTGTACATATCTGTGTAGTGTGTATGTGTATTGTAGTGTTTGTGTAGTATGTGTGTATGTATATATGTAGTATGCGTATGTATGTGTGTAGTGTATGTATGTGTAGCGTGTGTGTATGCATAGTGTGTATGTGTGTAGTGTGTATATGTGTGTGGTATGCGTATGTATATATGTAGTATCTGTATGTGTATGTGTAGTTAGTGTCTATGTATTTATATGTGTAGTGTGTATGTGTGTAGTGTGTATCTGTGTGTAGTGTGTGTATGTGTAGCCTGTGTATGCGTAGTGTGTATGTGTGTAGTGTGTATATGTGTGCAGTGTGTGTATGTGTATGTGTAGTGTGTGTGCGATGTGTATATGCATATGTGTACGTGTATGTGCAGTGTGTGTGTGTATGTGTGTATATGTGCATGTCTATGTGGATACACCCTCCAAGCACCCCAAAGATATCAGCAAAACAAGATTTTTTTCTTTTCTTTTTTCTCATTGACTGAGATGACAAATTAGCAGGAAATTCTGTCTGGTAAAAGGCAAACATAAACAAATAACCACCCATTTCTGTTTCTGGTAACAGGGCTTTAGGGAGACTGTGGGGGAATTTTGAGTCCAGCTCATTTCTTTGAAAAGAAAGCCCATTCAGTTCTGTTTGGGAAACCCACGCCGAGCTGAAGCTACGGAACCAGGGATGGGGTTGCGGCTCCATCCGAAGGCCGGGCCCTCTCCTGGACCACACGCTGTGAACCGGGCCGCACTGGGGGTGCTCAGAAATCCTGGGTTGACCCAGAACTCAATTGGTGCTGAGCTCCGGGTGGCCTGGGATCGGCTGTCTGGCCCCTGCTTGGTGTGGAGGGCGCCACCCCGGGTCAGTGACAGCTTAGGCTTCGTCGGACCAAGCATGCATTTGATTTGCCATCGTAATGAAATGGAGACACCTGTGTCTCAGCACCGCGCGGAGCCCCGGGGTCCCCGCAGGAGAGGCTGCGGGGCTTCCTGCCAGCCCAGCCTGCTGCCCCGCAGGGTCCCCACCATGCCACCGCCGCCCTCGCCCTTCTCCCCCTTGCGGTGGCCCTCCAGCCCCTAGGGCATCGCGCCAGACGCGCCCTGGGCGTTTCGTCTGTTTTCTGGCTGGAACTACATGGAGCAGTTGAATTAGAGTCATTATTGTAATTCAATTCCTCCAAAATCAGAGCTATTTTCTTTCCAAATATACTAGGGGCCAGGAAACGGTCAAAGAATTGGAGAAACCCTTCAAATCAGAAAGTTGAAGAGGGATCGCAGGGGGAATGCTACTACTGTTTTATGGGAATTGTAATATGATATGTAATTTCATGTATTATATGCCTTAGAGCACATAATATGTATTATTATGTAAAATGTATAGTGATAATCACATAAATATATTATAGTTTTATATATACTATAAATATATACATGACAATATATATCATAATATTGAAAATGTTAAAAATATATCTAGCCGGGCGTGGTGGCGCACGCTTGTAATCCCCGTGCTTGGGAGGCTGAGACAGGAGGATCGCACGGGTTCGAAGTCAACCTCAGCTACTTAGGCTTTCACCAACCTAGTGAGACCCTGTTTCCAAATAAAATATAAAAAAGGTCTGGGAGTATAGCCCGGAGGTAGAAAGCCTCTGGGTTCCACCCCCAGTACCACCAAATTATATATATATATATATATATATATATATATATATATATATATATATAATATTTATATATAAAATATATATACTTTTTTTTTTGTTACTGGGATTGAACCCAAAGGCATTCTACCTCCAAGCTATACCCCCAGTCCTTTTCATTTTGAAACTGGGTCTGGCTAAATTGCTAAGGCTGGCCCTAACTTGCAATCCTTTTGTCTCAGCCAAAATACTGGGATTATAGGCATATGTCCCCATGCTTGGATAAAAAATTATTTTGATAATGTTAAAAAAAAAAAACCTGAAAGCTGGGCGTGGTGGCGCACACTTGTAATCCCCGCGCTTGGGAGATGGAGACAGGAGGATAGCACAGCTTCGAAGCCAGCCTTGCTGGCTTTAGAGACCCTGTTTCCAAATAAAAATATAAAAAATAGGTGTCTGGGAGTGTAGCCTGGAGGTAGAAGGGTTTCCAGGAACCCCAGTACCACCAAAAAAAAAAAAAAAAAAAATTTAAAAACTGCAAAACTAGTCTAAAGCTAGAAAGTTTTTAGAAGAAAGGGTAAAAAATGATGATTAGTCTATTATTTTATTTTATTTTATTTTATTTATTTATTTATTTTTTCCTCGGCTTGCTGTAGCCGTCCCGTGAATTCGCCGGTGCCACCGGCAGTATGGCGCTGCTGCTGCGTCTGCCGTGTCCTCGGGCGTGAGGCTGGTTATCTCCTCTGTGGCTATGTTCTCAGTCCGCTTTCTCTCTGGAGCCTGGTGATTTTTTGTTTCACTGGTGATGGTGTTTTCTGGCTATGAAAGGTGCTGATTTTGTGGTAATGGAGATTGGTTGTTAGCGGGGCTCTTAAGCCCCGCTTTTCTCGGTCGCCATCTTCCCGGAAGTCTCTAGTCTATTATTTTATGATAATATCTATTTAACATACAGTAAATATTTTCTGTATCACCTAATTATTGTTTTATAAGACACTGTATGATATAACTATCACTCTACATTTATTACCAATATTGTTGTTGAAGGTAACATTTATTGACTATTTACCAGGCACTGGGCTAACTAATGCTTGAGGGGCATTATTCTCAATTTCATAATGAACCCTATGATGTAAGTACTATGTGGCTTTTTTTTCTTCTTTTCTTTTCTTTCTTTCTTTCTTTTTTTTTTTTTTTTTTTGGTGTTCCCAGAGGCTTTCTACCCCCGGGCTATACTCCCAGACCTTTTTTTATATTTTATTTGGAAACAGGGTCTCACTAAGTTGCTGAGAGCCTCACTAAGTAGCTGAGGCTGGCTTTGAACCTGCGCAATCCTCCTGTCTCAGCCTCCCAAGCCTTGGGACTACAAGCATGTGCCACCACGCCAGGCTTTTCTCTTCTTTTCTAAAATTACATTTTTTTTTTAGATAGAATCCATGCACCATGTAGCCCGGCTACTTACAGTCTATCTTTATACAGTATATTTTTTATTTAGTGGGTTTTAATCTGTTCACACAGTTCATAGCCATCACCACGGTCAATTTTAAAAGATTTTTGTTCTCTCAAAAGGAAACCTCAGCCCCATTAACAAGTCTTCCATTTCCTCACCCCCCACCCCAGCACCAGACAACCATAACCTGATTTCTGTCTCTATAGCTCTGCCTACAGGACACTTCGTATGAATGCAGTCACGTGACATGTGATCCTTTGAGGCTGGCTTCGTTCACCCACTGAGCATAATATCTTCCAAATTCCTCCATGTTAAAGCATGTCTCAGTTTTCCAGTCATGTGTGTGTGTGTGTGTGTGTGTGTGTGTGTGTGTGTGAGAGAGAGAGAGAGAGAGAGAGAGAGAGACAGATAGAAAGACAGACAGACAGACAAAGGATGGAACCCAGGGTCACTCTACCTCTAAGCTATATTCCCAGTCCTATTTTTTATTTTTTATTTTATTTTATTTTATTTATTTATTTTGGTGGTACTGGGGTTCCTGGAAGCCCTTCTACATCCAGGCTACACTCCCAGACCTATTTTATATTTTTATTTGGAAACAGGGTCTCTTAAGCCAGCGCGGCTGGCTTCAAACCTGCGCGATCCTCCTGTCTCCACCTCCCAGATGCTGGGATTACAAGCGTGCGCCACCACGCCCAGCGTTTTCCAGTCTTTTTGTGGCTGAGTGTTAGTTCACCATCTGGATATAGGCTTCATCCATCATCACTCGAGAGACATTTGAGTTTGCAACTATCACAAATAATGCTCTGTGGGCATTCACGTGTAAGTTTCCATACGGCCCTACGCTTTTATTTCTCTTGTTTTTTGTAATTGTTTTTTGTTTGTTTGTTTGTTTTGTTTTTGCAGTACTGGGGATGGAACGCCAGGGGCATTCTACCTCCGAGCTACACCCCCAGCCCTATTTTTTATTCTTTTTATTTTATTTATTTATTTTGTGGTACTGGGGGTGGAACCCCAGGGGCATTCTACCTCCGAGCTATACCACCAGCCCTATTTTTTATTCTTTTTATTTTTATTTTATTTATTTATTTATTTATTTATTTATTTATTTATTTATTTATTTGCAGTACTGGGGATGGAACGCCAGGGGCATTCTACCTCCGAGCTACACCCCCAGCCCTATTTTTGATTCTTTATTTTAACACAAGGTCTCACTGAGTTGCAGAGGGCCTCACTAAGTAGCTGAGGCTGGCCTCGAAACGCAATCCTCCTGCATGTTGCCCTTAGAGGCAGTGTTTGGCCTCGTGTTACAGGTGAAGAAATGGCGGTTCAGAGGTGTTAGGTAATTTGGCCAGAGTCACGCAGCTAGTTAAGGCTTTTTCCACTCCCACTCAAGTGTTTCTGAGTTCCTTCCAACTCTGCTGCCCAGAGAAGCCAGGGACTCCCATCCCTTCCAGACCTCTGAAGAGGCTGACATGGAACCCAGCAGACAGCACTTCTGCACGAGTGCAGGATGAACTCTCTCCCATTGAGGGTGGCTAGTTAGGCTGGAAGTGATTGCCAAGGTGGGGAGGAGGGAATTCTTCCTTGGGGACTAGGCGCCTCTGTGGGGCCTTTAAGACCCAGCAGGGATGCCTGGCTCTGGGAATGGGGCTTGGCTCAAGGCTGGCCAAGGGGCAGGCTGTAGTCCGCATCTGGTGTCCAAATGGTGTGAGAGGGGCCAGGCAGGGATCGGACCTCCCTTTCCCTTCCTCATCTCTGACCCCACCCCAGCCACCCCGGCCTGCTTCCAGGGCCCCAGTCCCACCCAGCAGGACGGCCCAGCTCTCCTCCGGGTTCATCCCAGGCCCCGACCAGCCCTGCAGTTCCCAGTGGGGTTGGCTGTAGAGAGCGCTGAGCTAGCCAAGACTGGAAGAACCCGGGGCTGAGTCAGGTGGGGAGAAGGTGCTGGAGTTCTTGGAGGGGTGGGGAGACCAGGCAGGGCAGGGTGGGACTGGGGGAGAGGATCTGCCAGGCCTCCCCAGGGTAAGAGATGTTAATCAGAGCGCAGCTCTCAAAACTAAGAGCTCAGTGCCACGTGGCTCACGGAACCAGTGCTTTTGGTGTATTTCAACCCAAGATTCTACCCAAGACGGTGGTTGGTCTGTTTAAATCCTACCAAGAGCAAATCCTGAGTTCTAACATTTTCATTGTACCCGGAAGAAAAAGAGCAAAATTGTCATGGCGGGGGGTTGGGGGGGGGGGCTTCACATATGAAATATGAGTAGAAACCATTTGGACTTTAGAGTTAACTTTTCAGCTGCGTTAGTATTTCTGTTGTAAGAAAAGATGTTCGAAATGGCTTGGCAAAGTGGTTTTACTTTTTGCAAAAATGGGCCTGGCCACCAGAAAGCCAGGTACACAAGCACGCTGGGCCGGAAGCCACGCAGTTTTTAATCACTAATGCCATTTCTGCGCCCGCTTTCTATTGGTGGGGGCGTGGTATCACAGTCTCACGCGATTGGCTGGTTTATATAGAATGAGATACTGGGGGAAAGGTTGACATTTGCAATTCTCAGGAGACGGAAACTCGCGAGCAGGATCTTATACAAGGTCACAAAAGGGTGGTTATTTATTTATTTATTTATTTATTTATTTATTTATTGGTACTGGGGATGGAACCCAGGGGCATTCTATCTCTGAGCTACACTACCAGCCCCCCTTTTTTTTTATTTTTTGACACAGGGTCTCACTAGTTGCAAAGGGGCCTCATTCAGTAGCTGAGGCTGTCCACGATCCTGCGATCTTCCTGTCTCAGCCTCCCGAATGCTGGGATGACAAGTGTGCGCCACCACGCCTGGCAGGTCTAATTATATTCTCACAGCCTCAGATCTGTGGTCCTCCTGTCTCAGCCTCCCCAGTATGAGGATTGCAGCAGTGCACTGCTACTTACATGCAATCTTTGGTCAACGGGAATTGATGTAATCCAGCTTCCTTATTCAAGAAAAGCTTGTCTGAGCGTGGGACCAAATGTCTTGCATATCTGAGCTCTTTCCTCCTTATAAGGAGGTTGTGAATTAAGGGCTGATTTGCTTTTAGTTGCCCTTGAGGGATTCTTTCTTTCTTTCTCTTTCCTTCCTCCCTTCCTCTTTCTTTCTTTCTCCTTTCTCTTTCTTTCTTCCTTTCTTTTTTCTTTCTCCTTCCTTCCTCCCTTTCTCTTTCTTTCTCCTTTCTCTCTCTTTTCTTCCTTTCTGTTTTCTCTTTCTCCTTCCTTCCTCCCTTCCTCTTTTTTTCTTTCTCCTTTCTTTCTTCCTTTCTTTTTTCTCTCTCTTCTTTCTTCCTCCTTTTCTTTCTTTCTTCTCCTTTTTCTTTCTTTCTTTTTCTTTCTTTCCTTCCTTCTTTCCTTCCTTTCTCCCTCCCTCTTTCTTCCTTCTCCTTTTTCTTTCTTTCTTTTTCTTTCTTTCCTTCCTTATTCCTTCCTTCCTCTTTCTTTCCTTCTTTCTTTCTTTCTTTCTTTCTTTCTTTCTTTCTTTCTTTCTTTCTTTCTTTCTTTCTTTCTTTCTTTCTTTCTTTCTTTCTTCTTTTCCAAGTGCAGCAGTCATTGGAACCCGAGCTATGCCTGAAATACTAATTTAGGTAAATGCCAATCTAAACAAAGAGATACATTGGTTCGTAACCCCCCCAAAAAAAAAATATTAGTGAAGTGCTCGCTATAGCCAAAAAGAATCAGGAGAAAAGTCTACCATATTAAGGGACTCCTCGAGTGTCCAAGTAGCCACACTCCGTGATGGTCCCCACGGGAGTAATATAAGAGTAAATAGTAACCGCTTGTGAAGTTGGCTAAGATTTTTGGATGAAAGGCCATGCAGAAACATTATTTATTAGCTGGGCATGGTGGCGCACGCTTGTAATCCCAGTACTTGGGAGGCCGAGACGGGAGGATCACAGGTTCGTGGCCAGCCTCAGCTACTTAGTGAGACCCTCCCCAACTTAGTGAGACCCTGTTTCAAAATAAAGAATTAAAAAATAGGGCCGGGGGTGTAGCTTGGAGGTAGAATGCCCCTGGGTTCAGTCTCCAGTACTGCACACACACACACACACACAAAAGGAAGCATTATTTATTATGCCTGTTTTAGGGCTATTTTTTGGATATGTTGACCTCATCCTTAACCAAGTTTTGAAAATAGCAAAAAAGCAATGTGTCTTCCTCCTTTAAAAATCGGGTAATGAGCGACATGGTGGCACACGCCTGCAATCTCAGTACTAAGGAGGCCGAGACAGGAGGATCACTGGTTCTAGGCCAGCCTCGGCAACTTAACAAGACCCTCAGCAACTTAGGGAGACCCTGCTTCAAAATTTAAAAGTAGCCGGGCGTGGTGGCGCACGCTTGTAATCCCCACGCTCGGGAGGCCGAGACAGGAGGATCGCGCAGGTTCGAAGCCAGCCTCGCCTACTTAGTGAGGCTCTCAGCAACTGTAATTGTAGCATTTGGGAGGCAGAGGCCAGAGGATCACGGTTCGAAGACAGCCGCAGCTCTTGCTTAGTGAGGCCCTTTGCTACTCAGTGAGACCCTGTTTCAAAATAAAGAATAAAAAATAGAGCCGGGCTCTATTTTGGAAGAAAGGCCATGCAGAAACATTATTATGTTTCTATTTTATAGAACCCGATATATATATCGGGTTCTATAAAAAATATATATATTATATATATATAAATATATAAAATAAATATATAAAATAAATATATATATCGGGTGCCTATTTTATTTCTGGAAACAGGACCCTGTTTCCAAATAAAGTATAAAATAGGTCTGGGAGTGTAGCCTGGAGGTAGAAAGCCTCTGGGTTCCACCCCCAGCACCACACACACACACACACACACACCAAAAAAAAAAAAAAAAAAATTTTTTTTAAAGTAAACTAAAAAGGGCTGCAGGTGTAGCCCAGAGGTAGGATACCCCTGGGTTCAGTGCCTCGAACTTCCCTCTCTTGTCTTGGCGCACACTTGTAATCCCAGCCTTTGGGAGGCGGAGATTGGGGAATCGCGTTTGCGGACAGCCTCATCTACTTAGCGAGACGCTTCACAGATCAGCGAGAGCTCATTTCAAAAAAAATAAAAAATAAAAAGACTTAAAAATAGGACTAGGGGTGTAGCTCGGAGGTGCAATGCCTTTGGGTTCCGTCTCCAGTACCGCAAAAAAAAAAAAAAAAAAAAAAAAAAGTGGCTTCACAGGCCCATCGAAGGCACAAAGAACCCAAATTCCTGATACCTCTGTTGCAGCTGCCAGACCTGAGACTTGAGGGCAGGGGGAGGGGGTTGGCAGGTGAGGGACCAGGAGAGCGTGCTGTCTGTCAACATGGCGCCCTCCCAGTGGGGTCGCTGGCCAGGACTCTGGACTCGGGGATCATCCCAGTCCTCTCTCTGCGATTCGGTAGCTGGATGATCAGAGAAAGGGATTCAGCAGCTCTGGGTCTGAGTTTTCTCTTTTTTTTTTTTTTTTTTTGCGGTACAGGTGATGGAACCCAGGGGTATTCTACCTCTGAGCTAAACCCCAGCCCTATTTTTATTTATTTATTTATTTATTTATTTATTTATTTATTTATTTTTGGTGGTACTGGGGTTCCTGGAAGCCCTTCTACCTCCTGGGCTACACTCCCAGACCTATTTTATTTTTGGAAACAGGGTCTCTTAAGCCAGCACGGCTGGCTTGGAACCTGCGCGATCCTCCTGTCTCCGCCTCCCAAGAGCAGGGATGACAAGCGTGCGCCACCGCGCCCGGCTCTATTTTTTACTCTTTATTTTGAAACAGGGTCTCACTGAGTAGCAAAGGGCCTCACTAAGCAAGAGCTGCGGCTGTCTTCGAACCGCGATCCTCCGGCCTCTGCCTCCCAAATGCTACGATTACAAGTGTGCGCCACCACACCCAGCTTTTCAAATTTTCTCCTTTCAGATGGGAGCAGCACCGAGTTCAGAGGGCTGGCGTTGGTTCCGCCTCTGGCTTCTTGACATTACCGAGGTGTGACAACCATCCGCACCCCTTAGAACTCTAGGCGGAAGTGTGCCTCCAGCTCTCTTCCTGAGCTCGGCATTCCTGGTAGTCCGTGACGGGGGCAGTGGCAGGGAGCCACTGTTCCAGACAGCCGGGCAGCGGCCAGGGGAGCCATGGCCCCAGGCACAGGATCGGGCTGAGCGGCGACGCTCCGTGCCTGGGGTACCAAAGGCATCTCCACTGGCGTTTTCAAATCATGATGGCTTGGTCAGGAGGTGACCCTGTTGTAATTGGAGGATGTTCTCTGCTCTCTGCTCTCTTTTCCTATTTCTGCTTTCCAAATCAGAAATTTAGTTGTCTTCTTCTATTTCTTTGAATTCCCCCCCTTTTTTTCCCCAGCTACCCTGACCTATATATTATTTAAGCCAGGAATGAGAAAGCATTTTCTGGAAAATTCCAGGCAGAAAACACTTTCACCTTTGCAGGCCGTTCACTCTCTGTTGCAACTGTTCAACTCTGCCTTTATAGCTTAAAGACAGCCACGGGCAGAATTATCTAAGGCTTGGTCGTCCTCCAGGGAGACTTTCTTTTACACAAAGCCTCAGCAGTAGGATTTGGCCCACGGGCTAAAGCTTGCTGCCCCCTGACTCTAGATCCGTTTCCCCCTCCCCCAAATGTGCAGAAACTAGGCAGGAGGCCACAGGAGAGAACCACGTGTTCAGCACATGTTCTACAGAAGGGCCGGGAGAAGGAGCCTGGCTTGTGTGTGCCTAAAGAGAGTGGGGGAAATTGAGCCCCTTCTCCCCCTAAAAGATGCCTAGACTCTTTCTCTCTGCAGACCCGGACCATCTCCAAGTAGAAAGAGTAGGGCCGAGGATGGGGAGAGGAAAGCACACCCTGGCCCCAGCTCCTGCCACAGGGGAGCACATCCCTGCTGTTCACAACTCCCCGGCAGCTGGAGAAATCTGCAAATGTTTGTACCACCAAAAGCTTTGAAATGATTCAGGAACCGTCCCCTCAAAATACTCTTGGTTTTGCCATCTGGAGAAGGCACCAGGCATTCTCAGGAGCTTGCTGAAGTCTTCAAGAAATGGGCATTTGAGAAAAAATACTTGCTGGCATTTTTCTGCAACCCCCCCCCCCCTTCTATCAGCCACACACATGTGATTTCTCGCTACATTTGCTATCTAGGGAAAGTCTCTTCCAAAATCCCAAGTCCCTTGCTGGGAATCATTTATGCCCATTTTGTCTCCATCTTTCTCCGGGAGGAGCATAATATCTTCCTGTTCCCCCATCAAGTCTTTTTTTTTTTTTTTTCTTCTTCAGTACTGAGATTGGAACCCAGAGACATTCTACCTCCGAGCTACACCCCCAACCCTATTTGTTATTCTTTATTTTGAAACGGGTGTCACTGAGTTGCAAAGGGCCTCACTAAGTAGCTGAGGCTGTCTTCAAACTGTGATCCTCCTGTCTCAGCCTCCCGAATGCTGGGAATACAAGCCCGTGCCACCACGCCTGACTTCCACCAAGTTCTTGAGTGGAGAAAGAAATATATTTTCAGAATGTATTTCTGCAGCTCCTCGTGAGTGGCAAGTCCTTCAGTGTTCTCTTCTACTCTATCTGCCCCACTTCTGAAGCCAGAAAACTCCTGGAAGCTCCAAGCGCCTGGTGTGGAACAGATCTCAGAACGTGCTGTCTGTGTTCCAGAAAGGGTTTTCAAAATGACACATGGCTTCTCCTGATGTAAGCTACCTCGCTCCCACCATGGGTTTCCTCTGCTCTCCCTTCACCACCCCCAATATCTGGCCTAGCTGAGGTTTGAGGTCACTCTCCCGCCCCTCCAAAATGAACTCTACAGTGGGATGCTGGGCTCCAGGATCAGTGATTTGCTTTCTTGTGTGTGAGGGTTTTTCCCTTTGACTTCTGGGAGGAACTCTATGATGCTACACTGATAATGGACCCCGCCTTCTACTTGAGTGGTGTCATGCTTCCCAGTTAAAACGTCCCCCAAAACCTCAGGTGTTAGGCGATGCAGCCAGGTATGGGGGGGCATGGCTGGAGGAAGTAAGTCCCTGAGTACTGTGTGGCTTTGGGGAATGTGTCTGTCTCTGGTCTCCTCCTCCCACTCACTCTGCTTCTGGTTTCCAGGAGGCTGGAGAAGCTCGCCCTGGCCATTCCTGGCCACCACGCCCTGATGCTTCTCCCCTGGAGCCCGTCAACCTTGGACTGGACCTCAAAAACCTTGAAAACCCTGAGCCTCAATAAGCCCTTTCTCAGGTATTTTGGCCACTGTGATGGAAAAAATGCTGAGTAACACAAGTGGGGATGTTTGTCCTCCAACTGTCCAAATTGGGATAGATACTGGGAAGACTTCAGGCCCCTCTTCCTCCCGGAGCATGGATCCAGCTCACTGGATGTAGATTCAAGTAACGATACTCAATGGGAGATATTTCTAGAAGGTCTTCTGTTCATCTTCTGGGCTGCTCAGACAACAGCGCTGCTTCTTCAAAGAAGAATGATAATTAGACATGGGTTTTCCTAAAATCAAGAGGTTCTCAGACTTGAGTGTGGTTAGATTGATCCAGGATCCATCTGTACGACTTAAAAAGGAAGATACAGAAAAAGAAGCCTCCTGGGCCACCTCTGATTCCCTGGGACTGGGGAAGGCCCGGGCTCTGTACCTTCCCCGACACAGGGGGGTCACCAGTGCAGGATGGACAGGCAGCTAAATGTTCCCAGTGAGTTCATCAAAAGGCTGACGGTGAAGTTTCCGCTGCCTTCATCCTTAGAGCCTTGAATTCTTTAATCTTAACAAAAAGCACTTTGAAAGGATACGAAACTAACCCATCTGTCCTTTTTCTATCATCCTGTCTCCCTGTACTCACCTAACCAGGAAAGTCACTTGGAAATGACCCATCTGCATTTGGTTCTAATGTTTCTCAGCCCTGTTTATATTTTATTTGGAAACAGGGTCTCCTAAGCCAGCGCGCGCGGCTGGCTTCGAACCTGCGCGATCCTCCTGTCTCCGCCTCCCAAGTGCGGGGATTACAAGCGTGCGCCACCACACCTGGCTCTCAGCCCTGTTTATAAAACCAGCCTCTTCTGCCCAGCCCATTGGAACACTTCTCTTTTATGGAAGAAATTTTTCCCATTCGTGAAGGAGAAAATAAAACCAGTTAAGATCTTTATGCAAAATCATTATAATTCTGTCCTCCGACACCATTAATTTTTTTTCCAGGGAGATGTTGTCACGGAGATGGTGGGTCACGGAGCCCGGACTCCCTCCTCCTCTTTCTCCTCTTATCCTTTATCTCTTTTTTCCTTTTCCTTTCCTTCCTTCTTTTCTTCTTTTATTGTCTTCTTCCTTCTTCTTCTTCTTCTTCTTCTTCTTCTTCTTCTTCTTCTTCTTCTTCTTCTTCTTCTTCTTCTTCTTCTTCCTCTTCTTTCTTCTCTCTGTCTCTGTCTCTGTCTGGCCCTGTCTCTCTGTCTCTCTCTGTCTCTGTCTCTCTCTCTCTGTCTGTCTCTGTCTCTCTGTCTCTCTCTGTCTCTCCATCTCTGTCTCTGTCTCTCTCTCACAATCCTAGAGATGGAACCCAGGAACCTTCTACCTCCAAGCTACACCCCTTAGCCTTATTTTATTTCTCATTTTGAAACAGGGTCTCCCTAAGTTGCAGAGGACCTCACTAAATAGCTGAGGCTGCCCACAAACTTTCAATCCTCCTATCTCAGCCTCCCAAGTACAGGGATTACAAACACGTGCTGCTACAGCCAGCTCGTGTGTGTGTGTGTGTGTGTGTGTGTGTGTGTGTGTGTGTTACTGCAGATGAACCCAGGGGCATTCCACCTCTGTGCTCCACCCTCAGCTCTTTTGTTTGGCTTTGAAACAGAGTCTCCCTTCTAAGTTGTGGACATTCTCACTATGTAGCTGAAGCTGGCCTCAAGCTTGCAATCCTTCCATCTGAGCCTCCCAAGTACTGGGATGACGGGCATGGGACAAGACACCGTGCCCAGCTCCAGTTCCGCCTCCTACGGCCCACTCTGCAGCAGGGAGCCCAGGACCTTTTCCCTGTGCTAGCCTGTACATGAGTAGGAACAGTAGGGAAGAAATAAAAAACATTGAGAAATTCCTGCACCTGGGGAAGGCTTTGGAGTCATACCAGAACAGACGGAGGAGGAACTATAGGGGAGGAACTGGGGCGCGGTGATTAATTGGTAAGGGATCCCGGCCAAGAGCTGAGGAGCCACCCCATGACTCCAGCCATTCTCAGTGCCCCGGGGTCGGAGACGGAGCACGTGGGATCTTTTACAGGGGGGGAAAGCGTAGAATGTCACCCTGGGGAGTTCTGCAAGGAATTCACAGGTGTTTTTGTGTTTCTCCCTCCCCGAGGACCTCTGGGTGTGTTGTTAGCAGCAATGAAGAGGAGAGGCCTCTGCCGGGCTGCCAGGAGGCCTTTTGTAAGCTCCAGCTGTTTCAATAGAAATAGCAGCTGCCGGGTGTGGTGGTGCAAGCCTGTAATCCCTGGTATTTGGGAGGCTGAGACAGGTGGGTTGCAGGTTAGAGGCCAGCCTCAGCGACTTAGCAAAACTCTGTTTCCAAATAAAAATAGATACATAAATAAAACAGAGAAGAGCTGGGGGGGGGCGTGTAGCTCAGAGGTAGAATGCCCCCGGCTTCCATCCCAGCACCACGGAACAAACAAACAAACAAAAACCAATACAAATCTCAGGAACCCTGTTGAAGTCTTCAGAGGTAGGTGCCCTCGGTCAACTTCAGCAAGTACCCATAGATGGGGCCTGGATTTCTTGTTTTCTTTTCTTTTCTTTCCTTTTTTTTATTTTTTTGTTCTTTTTGCCATGAAATTATTTATTTTTACGCCAGTTATCTTTATTCTAGGTCAACATTTGGACACGCTGAGTCGGAGAACACCATGTAAAACCGTCACAGCTCAAAGTTCCTCCCCTCACACTGCTGGAAACACAGGCCCAGGTTCCGGGGAAGCAGATGTACCTCCTCCTTCAGGGAGGTCCACGGTGGCACTGCCCCTTTCTACGTGGCCTGGCCAACCGAGTCCCTGCCCAGGGCGCCCTCCAGATGCGACTCTCTCACTGATGGGCTTTCATGTGTCAAGAGAGGCCAGGGCTTCTGGTCACCTCCTCGAGTGTCCCAGATGCCCCAAGAGATGGCATGTGCTTGTGACCGTCGCCCTGATGCTCGACCCTGCTGACGCCCAATGCTGGCGGGGACCTCGGTGATATGTTCAGGTACATTTCCTTCTCTGCATCCACCAGGAGGACCGCATGCAGGATCCTGTCCCTGGCCAACTCAGCGAGACACCAGAGGACACTCGGGAGACAACTTTCTTTGTACCTGTCGTTTCGCCACGGGACAGCAGTGTGAGAGGCCCGCTGCTGGATATACACACGTACACATGTGCACATACATGGACACACAGCACGGTCCACATTCAGCATATGCCCACACGCACCCATGCACAAGGACCAGTAAAGATGTCACTTGGCAGTTCTTTGTGTGTGTGTGTGGTACTGGGGTTCCTGGAAGTCCTTCTACCTCTGGGCTACACCCCCAGCCCTATATTGTATTCTTTTTTGTGTGTGTGTGGTCCTGGGGTTCCTGGAAGCCCTTCTACCTCTGGGCTACACTCCCAGACCTATTTTATATTTTTATTCGGAAACAGGGTCTCTTAAGCCAGCGAGGCTGGCTTCGAACCTGCGCGATCCTCCTGTCTCCGTCTCCCAAGTGTAGGGATTACAAGCGTGCGCCACCACACCCGGTGTCACTTGGCAGTTCTACTGAAGGGTTATCTAAGACCAAAGAAAGAGAAAGAAGCCAGTCCTAGGCCACGCGGAGCCCAGCTCACACTGCCGGAAGAGGAATGAGACGGGTCACTTGGTAATGGCCCTCATGAGCCGTCCTCCCATGCAGGTGTGCCAAGAGCCCGAGAGGATGGACTCTGCCCAACGCACCTGGACCCTCTGCAACAGCCTGCACCCAGGGTCACCCCGACATACCAGGAAGGCGCCAAGGGTCAGGAGGTCATCTCTGTGTCCCATTGATCCGAGTTATGAAATGACAGTACACTTGGAAAAGTTTTTAAGTCACTTTTAATTTGGCCACCTGGGTGGATTTTTTTCTGGCCACGCAAGTCAATAAACAGGAAGCTACTATATATCTACAAAGTCTAACAGGCAAATTCAATCATTAGGGTAATTTCATTTATTATATTTTTTCTTTTCTTTTTTTTTTCTTTCTTTTTTTTTTATTGGTGCACTGTATTCATACATCATAGTAGGATACATACTTTTGTAGACATACATGCACACTTTTCCCAGTCAGCCCCCACCCAATCCCCACCCCATTCTCTCCCTATCCCTCCCTCCCATGCTTGGCTTAGTAGTTGACATCTAGTATTATGGCAATTTATCTAAAATTAAAAATGATAATCTCACATAACAGTTTCATTTGTCTGATACCAAGCTTTTGATGACTTAAAGATAACATATCAATATTTCTTTTTGCTTTCTTCCTTACCAGAGAATATTTTTTTCTATTTTTCTTGGTGAAACTATCATATATTTATATATTTATTTTTCAGAAAAAAATCTATCCTAATATGGAATATGGAGTCTAGGTACCCAAAACGATCTTGAAAAAGAACAAAGCTAGAAGATATATATTTTCTGATTTCAAACCATATAAAGCTACAATAATTGAAACAGTGTAGTACTATTCTAAAGGCAGATATATAAACCATTGGAGTTAAATAAAAGCCTAGAGCTAAATTCTTCCCTATGTTGTCAAGTTATTTTTGACAAGGTTTCCACGAACATTTGGTGGTGGAAATGATAATCTTTTAACTAAATATTGTTAAAAAATAATAATTACATGGAAAAGAATAAAGTTGGACCCTTACCTAATCCCATATACAAATATTAACTCAAAATAGATAAAAGACCTAAATATAAATCTTAAGACTATAAACTTTTAGGAGAAAATCTGGATCATAAAACCTCACAACATTGAAATTGGCAGTGATTTCTTGGTTATGATTTCAATGGCACAGGCAACAGAGGAGTATACAGACTCCCTAAAAAATAAAAAATAAAAAATTATATATCCAAAGACAATGTAAACAGAGTTAACAGTTACTAATAGAATGGGATAAAATATTTCCAAATGCTATATCTGAAGGTATATTAATATTCCAACTAGAAATCCTAAAAATTAACAACAATAAAGGCAAACCATACCATTTAGAGATAGGTAAAAGACTAAAATAAATAATGAATCTCCACAGATAACCAATCTTAATTGTCTGTTGGATGGAAACTCTTGTTTCTCTGGTTCTGGTGTGTGTTACCTATTTCTTCTTTGTAGTTAATCTCTTTGAGTATTTTCTCTAGTGCTGGTTTTGAAGACATAAATTCCTTCAGTTTCTGTTTGTCATGGAAGCTTCTTATTTCTCCATCTAATTTGATAGAAAGTTTTGCTGGGTAGGAAATTTTTGGCTGGAAGTTGTTTTCTTTCAAAATTGGGAATATGTTACTCCAAGCCCTTCTGGCTCTCATGACTTGCTTTGGGAAGTCTGGAGTGATTCTAATTGGTTTGCCTCTGAATGTCACTTGGCCCTTTGTTTTTGTTGCCTTTAAGATTCTCTGCTTGGCTTCCACATTGGTCATTTTGACAATTATGTGGCGTGGGGATCCTCTTCTCCGATCCTGACTAAAGGGAGTTCTATAAGTTTCCTGGACCTTTGTATCAACCTCTTGCTCTATGTTTGGAAAATTTTCTGCTATTACTTCTTTGAAGAGATTGTTGATCCCTTTGGTTTCACTTTCTTTTCCCTCCTCTATTCCAATTATTCTTAGGTTAGCTCTCTTAAAATGGGCCCATATTTCTTCAATATCAGATTCCTGCTGTCGGATATTTTTTTCTAGATTAGAAACTATGAGTTCATTTTTGGATTGCTCATCTTCTAAGAGCGAGATTCTGTTCTCCATGTGTTCTAATCGGTTGTTTGTGCTTTGAATTGAGGCCTTTACTTCATTAATTGCATCCTTTATCTCTTTTTGGCTCTCTCTGAGTTCTTTTCGAAGCACCTCTATTATTTCTACAGTTATTTTCCTGATTTGATCTTCTAGAAATCTCTGATTTTTTGTTTTATCGGGTTCTGATGTTGTGGGGTTGTGGGCATTAATTGCTCCAGTATTATTCCTCTTTCCCATGATTTCCGATGTTTGTGCCTTCTCTGGGTTCTTCCCTTGGGTCACTATGACTTCCCTTAAGGTGTTCTGGATCTCAAGTCAGTAGTATCTCGGACCCCACTACTCCTTTACTGGGTTTTATCACAGAGTCTCCAACCCAGAGAGTCGATAGAGGCTGCTTTAGACTGTGGGGGGTGCCAGGTTGCACGTTCTCCTATGGTGTGATATCTCTGCCACCGCCCCTCCCCCACTGGGTCAAGTCCCAGGGAGTACAGTACTGGGATTTCTCCTCTGTGGCCCGCAATTTGACTCACTGTTCTTGAGTACGCAGATGTAGCTGTACTGGCCTCGCTGAATTTGCTGCTGCTGCCGCCGGTGGCAATATGGCGCCGCTGCTACGCCCTCGGCTATGGGGCTGGCGTTTTTCTTCTTGATTGTGATTTCTACTCTGAATCCCTGCAGCGTGTGCTGAGCTCGGCCACTGGGAGCTTTAGATGCTCTCTGCGCGGAGAAATCCCACCTAGCTGTTCCGCAGTGGCTCACCTCGGCTTGCTGTAGCCGTCCCGTGAATTCGCCGGTGCCCCCGGCAGTATGGCGCTGCTGCGGCGTCTGCAGCTTCCTCGGGCGTGAGGCCGGTGTATCTCCTCTGTGGCTCTGTTCTCAGTGCGCTTTCTCTCTGGAGCCTGGTGATTTTTTGTTTCACTGGTGATGGTGTTTTCTGGCTATGAAAGGCGCTGATTTTGTGGTAATGGAGATTTGTTGTTAGCGGGGCTCTTAAGCCCCGCTTTTCTCAGTCGCCATCTTCCCGGAAGTCCTCCTTTTTTTTTTTTTTTTTTTTTGCCATACTGGGGATTGAACCTAGGAGCATTCTACTTCTAAGCTATACCCCCAGCTCTATTTTTTTTTTTTTTCCGGTACTGGGGATGGAACCCAGGGGCATTCTATCTCCAAGTTATACCCCCAGGCCTATTTTTTTTTTAATTTCTTATTTTGAAACAGGATCTCAGCAAGTTGCAAGGGGCCTCACTAAGTAGCTGAGGCTGTCCACAAACTGTGATCCTCCTGTCTCAGCCTCCCAAATGCTGGGGTTCCCAGTGTGCACCACCACACCTGGCCCTACTTTTAATTCTTTATTTTGAAACAGGGTCTCACTGAGTTGTGGAGAGCCTCACTAAGTAACCGAAGCTATCCACGAACCTGCAATCCTGTCTCAGCCTCTGAAGTACTGGGATTGCATGCGTGCACCACCGCACCCGGCTTATTAGGGTCATTTTAAAAACCATTCTCGGCGGGGCATGGTGGCGGGGCATGGGGGCAGGAGGATCACGCAGGTTTGAAGTCAGCTGTGCTGGCTTAAGAGACCCTGTTTCCAAAGCCGGGCGTGGTGGCGCACGCTTGTAATCCCCGCGCTTGGGAGGCTGAGACAGGAGGATCGCACGGGTTTGAAGCCAGCCTCAGCTACTTAGTGAGGCTCTCAGCAACTTAGTGAGACCCTGTTTCCAAATAAAATATAAAAAAGGTCTGGGAGTATAGCCCGGAGGTAGAAAGCCTCTGGGTTCCACCCCAGTACCACCACCAAAAAAAAAAAAAGACCCTGTTTCCAAATAAAAAGTATAAAATAGGTCTGGGAGCATAGCCCGGAGGTAGAAGGGCTTCCAGGAACCCCAGTACCACCAAAAAATAAAAACATGAAATAAAATAAAATAAAATAAAAACCATTCTCATTAGTGGGACATTATGAAGACAGTATCCTACCATGTGGCCTTTTGGGCCATACAAAATCAGGTTCCGAGATGCTGTGGGAAATCTCCCTTCCTTCTCTTGCCCTCCCTTCCTTTGCTCTCTGCTTCACGGGACTTGGAATGGCGTCTTCTGTCTTGCAAATTGCTGCTATCATAGACTTCGTAAGAAACAGAATGCGCATTCCCACCCAGAGCATCCAACCTGGGAGCTCAGATCCACGGCAGACGGCATCTTCCTCGCCGTCTGCGGCTTCCTGCAGACCCCCAGGGACGTGAGCACCAGGCTGAGGGTTTCGGATTCCTTGAAAGAAAAAATTCAGGAAATTAACTATTTCCTCTCCCTTTTGCCAATATCCCACGACTCGTCCACTACAATTTACTGTGCTGGCCACCCTTCCTTCCTACTAGAAGATGGGAAAATGGACAGCTGAGGACAGGGTGCTCCTCCTGATATATTATGTCATAGTTTGATTCTAAAACACCCTCAAAACAACTTGTGTTGAAAGCGTGTCCCCAGTAGGGCGTGGTGGCGCACGCTTGTAATCCTCATCCCTGGGAGGCTGAGACAGAAGGGGCGAAGGTTCGAGGTCAGCCTCAGCAATTTAGTGAGGCTCTCTGCAACCTCAGTAAGACCCTGTTTCCAAATAAGAAATAAAATCAGGCTAGGGTTGTAGCTTGGAAGTAGAATGCCTCTGGGTTCAATTCCTAGTATGAGAAAGAGACAGACAGACAGACAGACAGACAGACAGACGGAGTCTCCAGCGCAGCAAGGTTGAGAAGCGGCCTCCTGGAGGAGGTGGGGCGCTGGGGACATGGTCTTGAGGACCGCTCCTGTCCCTGGCCCCTCCTCATTATCCTTGCTTGCGGTCTGCACGAGTTCGGCATTTCCCCTCTGTTGCGCCCTACCTCCAGGATTCCGCCTTAGAGCCCGCTAGACCATGGACTGAACCTCTGAAACCGTGAGCCTCAAAATACCTTTTCTCCTCTCAGTTGTTCTTGTCCGATATTTTGGTCCGACAATGATAGAGCTGACTAAAGTAATTAGGTAATAAAGCTTAACATTCTTTGGCACTTAATCTGGGCCAGATGCTATTCTGCTTTCTGGGTATGTAACTTGCTGAATCCTTACATCAACCCCATGAGCAACGGGGTCAAGGGAGGCCAAGTCATTTGGCAGCCAGTTCTGAGCAGAGCAGCACGAATCCTAAGCCAGGCAGCCTAAACCTCAGACACCCCACCTGGGCAGTGGTGCCTAGTAAACATGGCAGTGCCAAAATACGTATCGCATCCTACATGACTTCTTAACAATGTATGGTGACACTCCCCCATCAAGGGATGGGGACTCTGTGACACCTCTCCTCGAACCCAGACAGATCCCCAAACTGTCTCGAGTAAGAAAAATGTAAAAAGGGAGTGACTTCCAAAGAGGAGTTATAAAAGGCAATATGAAGCCGGGCGTGGTGGCGCGCGCTTAGTAATCCCAGCATTTGGGAGGCTGAGACAGGAGGATCACAGTTCCAGGCCAGCCTCAGCTATTTAATGAGGTCCTTGGAATTTGCAACTCAGTGAGATCTTGTTTTAAAATAAAGAATAAAAAATAGGGCTGGGGGTGTAGCTCGGAGGTAGAATGCCCCTGGGTTCCAATCCCCAGTACTGCAAAAATAAATAAATTAAATAAATAAATAAATATTAAAAATGAAATAAAATTGTTTCTTAATCCCTACCTCTCCAATAAACTAAGAGAAGGCATACTGGGGATTGAACCCAGGGGCACTCTACTGCTGAGCTACATTTCTAGCCATTTTTACTTTTAATTTTGAGGCAATGACTCAGGAACTGTCTAAGACCCTCACGAAGTTGTCGAGGCTGGCCTCAACCCTGTGATCCTCCTGCCTCCACTTGCAGAGTGACTTGGAGTTACAGGCTTGTGCCACCATGCCAGACAAGAGGGACCTGAATTTAGGTGGCCAGAGAATAGATTCTAGCAAAGCATATTTTCCGAGCACAGCCACACCAGTATTTTTTTTTTTCTTTTTCTTTTTGGTGGTACACGGGATTGAGCCCAGGGGTGTTATACCTTCGAGCTACACCCCAACCTTATTTTATTTTTTTTAGTTTGAAACAGAGTCTCACTAAGTTGCTGGAGGCCTCCCTAAATTGCTGAGGCTGCCCTCGAACCTGCGATCCTCCTGCCTCAACCTCATAAGTTCTGTGATTATAGGCATGTACCACCACCACACCTGGCCCAATTCTTCTTGCGCCCCATGCCATTCCAGAACCTTAACGCTTCCCACAAAAAAGTGGAATCTACCTTTCCTCCCGTTAGGAGAAAATCTGAGAACTGTAGCACCCATTTATAGCAAGGATAAACTGTTGTTGAAACACAGGAAACCAAAATCAACAGGGGTGCTTCTGAAAAGAAAGCCTCAATCTCGTAAGTAGATTAATTATCTCTAGTATATAATCTATTTTCATAGGTTTAAAAGGTGTAGCTACTAGTTTGACACACAGGATTTTCACAGAACTAGCCACGCTGACCCTAATATTTATAGGGAAGAGTAATGAGAAGCCAAGACAGGAGTAACATGGGAGATGGACGGAGGTGTCTTCACTGGCATGTCAAGATTATAAAGCCTTAGTAATGAACACATGGTGGCACTGCTCTGTGAATAGGTGGCACTGCTCTGTGAATAGATAGACCCAAAAGAAATGTCCTACAGAATCCACAACTCCATAAGCGTGCACCTGACTGACGGCAATGGCGGCCATACTGAGCAGTGGAGATGTGATGGTCTTTCCAATCAGTAGTCCTGGAACACTTGAATGTCCATAGGAAAAATGTCAACCCATTAAGAAGAAGACTCTTCTTCTTTTTTATTCTGGGTAGATTTTTAGATCTAACTGTATAGGTAACGCTAAAACTAGGAATATAACGTAAGAGGAACATTTGTATGACTTCAGGATAGAGAAGTATATTAGACTTATTTTTTCATCACTATGACCAAAATACCTGATATGAACAACTTAGGAAGTTTTCTCTGGGCTCATGGTTTCAGAGGTCAGTCCATGGTCAGCCAGCTCCAAGGCGGAAACATGGCAGGGCACGGTGGAGGAAGGTGCTCTCAAAGCAGCCAGGAAGCAGAGAGGGGGCCAGAGGAAGGGGCCAGGGACAGATATGGTCCCCAAGGTGATGCCCCAGTGATCTACCTCCTCCAGCCACAGCACCCAGTAAGCCTATTCAGATGATTGATCCATCAGTAGATTTATCCAATGATATTAGAGCCCTCATTCAATTATTCACCGCTGACCGTTTTTGTATTGCCAACACATGAGCCCTTTCAGGGACATTCTCTATTCAGACCAGCACAGACAGGCTTTGCTAAGCAATATTCAAAACGCACTAGTCAGAAAGAAAAATATTTAAAGAATTGGCTATTTTACGCTGGACGTGGTGGCGCATGCTTGTAATTCCCACGCTTGGGAGGTGGAGACAGGAGGATTGCGCAGGTTCGAAGCCAGCCTCGCTGGCTTATGAGACCCTGTTTCCAAATAAAAATATAAAATAGGTCTGGGAGTGTAGCCCAGAGGTAGAATAGTTTCCAGGAACCCCAGTACCACCAAAAAAATTAAAAATAAAAATAAAAGAATTGGCTACGTTAGATTTCAGAAATTCTATTCATCTAAGGACACCAAAAACAAAAAACAAGAAAAAAAACAAGGTGCTAAGAAAGCAGGGGGAAATAGTCATAATATATATAAACCCACCAAAGATTAGTGTCCAAAATATATAAATAACTTCTCTCCATCCCTGGAATAATTAGGAATATACAAATATAATCAAAGTAAACTACTTCTCACAGCCCTCAGGTCGGTAAGATAATGTGGGTCTGTTCATACCAAATGTGGGCAAGAATGTGGATAAAAGAGAAACGTCAAACATGTTCACGGAATTATAAATCGGTCTTAATAGAGCAGCCTGGGGGTCTCTAATAAAGTGTAAGTCACACATCGTCTATAACCCAGTGTTTCCACTTTTAGGGTTATAAGCTACAGGAGGCTTTTGCACATACGTATGAAGAACCGTGCCCAAGAACATTTGTAGAGGCACCACTTGTCATAAGAAAACACCGGAGCTAGCCTACGTGCTCATGAGTTAGGATATGGTACGCCAACTTGTGGTGTATGCATACGATGGGAAGTTTTACTGCAGTCAAGACGAGTAAGCCAAGTTACATCTCTAAACCCAGGCAAAGCTCTAAGATACAATATTAAGTAAAAATTGAGCTACAGAGCAACACAGACAGGATGACCCACTTACATAAAGCCTAAAAACATGCAACACAGAAACTGTAGTTTAGGACACTGTGTGTGTAGTAAAAATACTAAAATGTTCTTGGGAAGGAGGAAAACAAAATTCAGGGTAAAAATAAAGTCCATCTGGAGAAGGAGGAGAAGAGTAATAGAAAGAGGTAATAGGAATTTGAAGCATATTTATGTTTTATTTCTTTAAAAGGAGAAAGGGGGCTCTGGCACAATGTGAAGACTTCATAAAGCTTTGCTGTGCTGAAGTGGCGCCTTCATAGATCATTCTCTGCCCCTCTTCTGTTGACATGCTTTTCAAAAAGCTTAATGAGAATCATAAGCTCATATGGTGTGTTGCCTTATTTGCGAATCTACTAAATACATTTGTTAAACAGCCTCTGCGGAGAATGTTCTAAAATATGTGTGGAATTCTGTCCATATTATTCTCTGAAGTCTATGAATTGTCAGCAAAGCACTTCGGTCTTAGTAAGATGAGAAATTGGCTATTCTCACTTTCCTGACAGAAGATTTTCTTTTTTTAATTTATCATCAGAGGCGAGCTTGGTAATGCGTGCCTGTAATCCCAACGACTCGGGAGGCTGGGACAAGAGGATAAGAGGTTGGAGGCCACGTAGGTGTGTCGAAATAAAATAAATAAAGAGTGGGGGCATGCAGCTCAGAGGTAGAGCAGCCTGGGTTCAAAGGAGAGAAAGAGAGAAAAAGAGAGAGAGAGAGAGAGAGAGAGAGAGAGAGAGAGAGAGAGAGAGAGAGAGAGAGAGAAAAGAAAGAAAGAAAGAAAGAAAGAAAGAAAGAAAGAAAGAAAGAAAGAGGAAGGAAGGGAGAAAGAAAGAAAGAGAGAGAAAGAGAAAAAGAAAAAGAAAGAGAGAAAGAAAGAGAAAGGAAGGAAGGGAGAAAGAAAGAAAGAAAGAGAGAGAGAGAAAGAAAGAAAGAAAAAGAGAAAGAGAGAAAGGAAGGAAGGGAGAAAGAAAGAAAGAAAGAGAAAAAAAAAAAGAAAATCCACTTACATCCAGTTCAATCTTCAAACCAGTTCAATCTACAAAAGAAAAATAAGGGCCAGGCGTGGTGGCGCACGCTTGTAATCCCCACACTTGGGAGGCAGAGACAGGAGGATCACGAAGGTTGGAAGCCAGCCGCACTGGCTTAAGAGACGCTGTTTCCAAATAAAAAAGTATAAAATAGGTCTGGGAGTGTAGCCCAGAGGTAGAAGGGTTTCCAGAAACCCCAGTACCACCAAAAAAAAAAAAAAGAAAGAAAGAAAGAAAGAAGGAAAGAAAGAAAAGAAAAGAAAAATAAGTTGGAATCAAATTGGCCCCTGAATTGGCTAAAGACCAGAAAGCAAAGAAACATGCAGTATGTCCACTGTGGTTACTAAAGCCATATTAAACATTACATTTCAATTTTCCACAATGAGATGGGTGATCGGATCATCAGAGTCGTGATGGAGGCGCGGCTGGGAACCTTGTAAGAGTTCAGCCTCGTGTCTGCATGGGATTCCTCTCACGGTCCTAGAAGTAGCTAAGGAGATAGGACTTAGAGGCAGGAAATGAGAGGGATGGACAGCCTTCCTCTATCTTATTTATGTCTTGGTTAGTATTTTTTCTTTTTAAGATTCATAATCATATGAATTTTGTTGGTTTGTTTGGTGGTACTGGGGATGGAACCCTTCTACCTCTGGGCTACACTCCTAGACCTATTTTGTTTTGGTTTGTTTTTGGTGGTACTGGGGTTCCTGGAAGCCCTTCTACCTCCGGGCTACACTCCCAGACCTATTTTTACATTTTTATTTGGAAACAGGGTCTCCTAAGCCAGCGCGCGCCTGATCCTCCTGTCTCCGCCTCTCAAGCGCGGGGATTACAAGTGTGCGCCACCACGCCCAGCTTTGGTGATAGTTCTTAAAAGGTCACCCTTAGAAAAAGACTTAGGCAGACGGGCATGGTGGCGCACGCTTGTAATCCCAGCATTTGGGAGGCTGAGACAGGGGGATCGTGGTTCGCGGACAGCCTCAGCTACTTAGTGGGGCCTTCTGCAACTCAGTGAGACCTTGTTTTAAAATAAAGAATAAAAAAAAAAATAGGGCAGGGGATGTAGCTTGGAGGTCATGTTTTCCAAAGCAGGAGACCAGGACTACCTGTGGTGTCAGAGATGTTTTCAAATGAAACTGGATCATGGCATTAAATAGCTTTGAGTCATCAAGATCTCTTTCCACTGAGCTGGGCGTGGTGGCGCATGCATGTAATCCAGCACTTGGGAGGCCGAGACAGGAGGATCGCGGTTCACGGCCAGCCTCAGCTACTTAGGCCCTCTGCAACTTAGTGAGACCCTGATTCAAAATAAAAAATAAAAATAGGGTTGGGAGTGTAGCTCAAAGGTAGAATGCCCCTGGGTTCCATCCCCCATGCTGCAAAAAAAAAAAATTTTTTTAAAATCTCTTTCCATTGTTTGCTCTGTGGTCTAACCTGATAGAAACGTCTCATTTCCCACTAATTATGATTCTAATATCCCTTTCATCCCTGCTAGCTCCCAGGTTAGCAGAGACAGGCTGAGGCTGAGCACGCTGACCCACAGCCCCGTTTGGCTAAAATGTGTTCAGATACACTGTGGCCTGTTCACCTTTAACAGCACCTTCTGCTCCTGGCAAGTGGTGCTGTTTGACTGCGTGCGACAGCGTGGCTTTGTGTTTTAAAATAAGCTTATTTGCTCTGTTAAGCCAGTCATTTTATACAATAGTGTCAAGCCAATAACAGAACCATAAAGATGGTTTGACACGGCGAGCACCTGGGACATTCCGAAGAGCCGCGTGTTGTGGTGGGAGGTGTATGAGTCTGGGCACATCGCCCCCAAAGCTTCGGTCCCCCTAACAGTGGCCTCACGGGAGTCCTGGGAAAAAGACAGTGGAATAGTATATGTCTAGTAACAGCCCGCCACTAAAAGTACTCAAAAATCAGTGAATAGTTCCCTCCAGCTGAATATAATATATAGATTGTGTGTGTGTGTGTGTGTGTGTGTGTGTGTGTGTGTGTGTGTGTGTGTGTGCTACTGAGGATTGAACCCAGGAGTATTCTACCTCCTGGCTACACCCCCAGCCCGATTTTTTATTCTTTATTTTGAAACAGGGTCTAAGTTGCAGAGGGCCTCACAAGTTGCTGAGCTGTCTGCGAACCTACGATTCCGTCTCAGCTTCCCAAGCACTGAGATTACAAGCATATAC